>NW_022589745.1:13802118-14402118 GCF_004348235.1 Phoca vitulina | reverse complement strand
ATGGTAGGCCATTTATACAATACCTTTATGGGCCTCTTGGGGAGTTATTTACTAGGCAACCTTTTGTAACCAAGAAGACCAGGATAGGAAGTCTCCGTCCTCTCCCACCCCCAGTGTAACATCCCACAGGGTGGGGTGCCCTGGTCAGTACACTGGGAAAAAAGGGAATGTGCTAAAAACAAACAAACCTATCAGATAATTAAGGTGGTCTTGGCTGGGGATTTCAGTTTGTAATGTGACATTGTTGCAATAAACAGATGGGGATGAAGAGGGACTTGACTGACATTTTATAGTTTCCAAATGTTCACCAAGAGTTCTTTAAAGAACTTGTGGCTTTTCAAACTATCCGGTTTGCTAGTAAATTTCCCTAAAATTGTCCATTTTATAAGGAAAGAAGTCAGGTTTCAGACTAAGATTTAGATTCAAGTGCTGGCATCAGCCTGTACTAGTCCTGTGAAATTGGACAACTTGACTTGCTTATCTGTGAAACGGGGGAGCCTCATAACTAATTTGTAGAATAGTGAACATAGAGAAAATGAACACAAAGTTTCTAGCATGTGGTCGGGAATCAGTGGCTGGTAGCCTACTATTACCTGGCTTCAAGGATAATGCTTAGCAGAGGAAACATACAAGAAATATTTGTTGAATTTGCTTCCTCTCTGAACTCATCTCCGTATGATGTGGGACAGATAATAGTAATAATCTGGGGGAAAGGTCTTCTCTTGATAACTTGATTTCCGAGTTAATTTACATAAGCTGTCCCCAGTTTAAAAACGGATCTTGTTCACTGTCAATAAGACAGATTTTAGAGTGACATTTCAGGAGTACAATGAGTCAAATAGGCATCTATGGACACTCTTAAAATAGCCACAGTGTTTCTTTGAGATGATTTCTGGTTCCAGCCTAGAACCCCAGAGGAGAAGCATATGTTTCCTTCCCATGGAGGCTGTAGCTGTTAGCACAGGTCAAATCTTTTTACTCATCAAGGTTTGGGGGAAAGTATCTCTGATCTTGGCATGGGACAAGTGACACATTTATCTGCCCATGTCGTTTGCATGTTAGGTATTCATACTGCAGCTGAATTGCTGTACGGCAGAAGGGCTAGTGGTGTGGGACTTGGAAGATGGATAAAACATACACGAGAGGGTTTGGGATAAAGTGTTATAGCAGGTTAGCAGAGGGATGAGGGAACAGAGCTCAAAACAGGATGTCATGCCTTAACCAGCAGGGAGGCTGTGGTCAGCCTATAAATCTGGGACCTAACTAAAGACTAAGTAAGCCAGGTTCCTCTTTTGAAATCCAAGCTTGCATGCACAGAGGTGCCTTAAATGACTAAGAGTGACCCCTCCACTAGAGGCGCCAGAGGGCACTTAGTGTGTTCTGTGTATATTCAGGGTATAAGCACAGAAAATGCTAGGAGGCATGTGCCAGATAACTAGAAGTAAGCATGTGCACAGTCCCCAAAGCCTCCTCCTCATTAAAGAAGAAAACCCCTTCATGAATATGCCACCCCTTACCTTAACCTCCCTATAAGTAGACAAGACGCAGACCTCCTTGGGGACTCTCTCTCAGAGTGTACTTTTGCTTTCAATAAACTTATTGTTGCTTTCACCTGCCTGGCTTATCTGTGAATTGTTTCTCAGGCAAAGCCAAGAACCTGGGCCGTCTGTCCGGAGTTGAGGTCTCATTCTCACCTCTCTGGAGACCTCCTCGGGCCCTACAGGGTAACGAAAGGACCAGGAAAGCAATACAGTCTGTCCTGCCCTTGGCTGTGAGTGAGGACCTCGAGTACACACTTAATATTTATATTATGTGCTTACATGTTCTATTAATTAAACATTCTATAACCTCATTCAAATAGTTCTCATAATTAAGGGTTAGAACATTGACTGATATTTTTTAGATTCCTTATGTGGTAAAGGCAATTTTTGAAGTTAATGTTCATGGTTGAATGCACGTGGTCTTTGGGCAGGAAGGAGAAGTGCACTAAAAATCCTTGACCTAGTTCTTACAGGTTGCACTAAAAATGTGGCTCACAATTGAAAAATATACATCTCTAAATTGGTGAGTAATCTCCACTTATCTTACTCTATAATGATAAAAATGGAAACGTTATCCAAACCATTGAAATTTTTTCCCGAGATGGAACCTATCAGATGGTTGGATTTTTCTTTATTCAGTCCTTTATAATGGACACTTTATTTTTTCTCTTTGGGTAGTTTTGCTCTGCTCTTTGAAAAGATGAGTGATATTAGAAAATTAAAAAGTATCTTTTTCACAGCTATATTTGTATGATCAAAAAGCAGTGTTTTCAGATTGAAGAAGCATTTACATGTCTTATTACTTTCCAACTTCATATTCTAAGGATTTTAGTTTGGTTTTAGAGATGCCTTTTAGGAATTAAAGTAGAATTTTTTTTTTCCCACCAGTGCACCCACCATCCTGCATGAAAATGAGGATATTGACAAAAATAAGCCATGTGATTCTCCTGCCACATCTCCTTTCTCTCCCCAGTTAAGGTAACAATCATCCTTAATACTGTGTTCATGTTAGTTTTATTTTCTATTTAAACACTGCGGTTTAACATTTGACAAGGAATAGCACAAATCACATTTTATGACACTCTAAACATAGTTCTACATCTTCCATGAGGAACTTGCAGTCAGATAAGAAAACTATGTCATTTGCCATCTAGAACTTGGGTAACTGGCCAAATATTACTCAAAGAGGACACAGTTAATAACGAGTTACATGTGTACTTGTCTTCCCCTTTGTGCTGCACAGTGAAATCATGCCAATTTCGAGAGACAGAACATGGCCCTTCTTGTTTGCCCCCTATTATGAGTAATCAGATCAGGAAACAATGATTGGTTCCTTATTAGTGGATAAACACTTCTTAGTAAAGATCAACACAACTTGCATTTGGGAAATCTATTAACCATATATATTTTTTTTTTGGTTACAATTGTTTTTTATGGAAGTATAGTTGACATACAAGGTTATATTAGTTTCAGGTGTACAACATAGTGATTTGACAATTCTGTATGCTCGCTATGAAAAGTGTTGCTACCAGCTGATGTTACGATTGTTAATTAAGTTTCCTATATTTGTTATCTACTTGGCTGAAAACCTAGTAGGCAATGCAAATTTGACCTGCTAAATAATAAACATTAGTCAAATTTTCAGCTCCTAAAAAATATTCACCTTCAGGGAACTTCGTGGGATTTAATTTGGCAAGTAGAAGAGTTGCTACTATGACCTAAGTGATTTTGGTTCCTGATGAAAATGAGCTACTTGGGCGATTGAAGCAAAAATCTACCAGTGACAAACTGCTCTGATTTCTTTAAAGTGTTCTCATTTTCATCAGATCAGTTACTGAGAAGTGAAGTAATGGTGTTAGGCCATATCACATGTAATATGAAATATGTGCATTTGCCTTTGTAAGAAAAATGATACACTGTATTAGAGAGCATTCAAAAATATGCTCTCAAGGAGCAATTTTAGAAAACAATCTCTAGCTATAAAACCTGTTTTAACATGTACATTTTCACCTTACATGTAACAAGCTGAATAAAGTATTCCACATAAGAAATTTATTACCATTTCATCCATGGGAAAAATAAGGAGACAAAAAAAAAAAAGACAAAAATTAAAAATTTCCCATTTTGTAGAACATATCTTTCAATGACTTTTAGCTTCTTATTTTGTTACAGAAAAATCGAGATATTGATCAAAAGAGTCAGATTGTTAGTTTTCTGTACCAACTTGACTGGATCACAGGAGGCCCAGATATTTAGCTACATATTATTTCTGGGTTTGTCTGTGAAGGTGTTTCCAGATGAGGTTAGCATTTGAGTCAGTGACTAAATAAAGCAGATTGCCCTCCCCAGTGTGGGTGGGCCTCATCCAATCCGTTGAGGGCCTGAATGGAACAGAAAAGAAAGGTGGAGGGAGGGAGAACTTGCCTCTCTGCCTGATGGCTTGAGCTGGAATTTCTGTTTCTTCTCATTTCCTTAGTTCAGGACTTACACCTTTGGATCCCTGGTTCTCAGGCTTTTAGACTCAAACTGAACACTACACCAAGGTCCTTCTTGGCTCTCCAGCTTGCAGACAGCAGATCAAGGTTCTTCTCAGCTTCCATGTTCTCATGAGCCAATTCAAAATAACAAATTTCTTTATTTATTTGTATCCTATTGTTTCTGTTTCTCTGGAGATCCCTGAGCAATACAGAGAGATTTTTAGAATAATTCTTTTTTTTTTTAAGATTTTATTTATTTATTTGACAGAGAGATAGAGAGAGAGCACAAGTAGGCAGAATGGCAGGCAGAGGGAGAGGGAGAAGCAGGCTCTCCACTGAGCAGAGAGCCAGATGTGGGGCTCAATCCCAGGACCCCAGGATCATGACCTGAGCAGAAGGCAGCTGCTTAACTGACTGAGCCACCCAGGCGTCCGAGAATAATTCTTGCATCTTAATGAAAACCTTCATTAGAATTTTTGGTCTGGTTTATCATTTCATCATCTTCTGTAAAATTCTCTTGAGTATCAACTGCCACTGTTCAGATTCGGTGACAGGTGTGACAGTGAATTCTTCTGCCAGGTGAGAGATAGAGAGGGACACCTGAGGTGGCTCAGATGAGAAAGGAGAATAACCTATGGCTACACACTGATTAATTCTATTATTTGAAAAATTAGTATCTCAGGGTTTGGTGTGTTTGTTTTCTAATTGGAGAGAAATCTGCTTTCCAGTTCTCACTTCTAAGTAAGAGGCAACTTCAGTAATTTCAACTCCAATAAACTCAGTACTGAATCATCACAGTGAAAGCATCAGGCCATGCAGCTTCATGGAACTTTCTATCCTGACAATCGTATTTTGAAACTGGGGACTTTTTTCAATGCTAATTACACATCACCATTCTGTAGGCCAAGCCCGGGGTGACAGAGTCTCACAAGAATTTGCCATATGTATTTGTCATAAATGTTCAGCAGCTATTTGAGACGCCACGTCCACACAGAGAGGGATACTGATGACATCGCTCTGTGCTTGCTCCAGGTGATTGTAGATAGTAGTCACACAATTGACAATTGTCAGTATGTCCTAAGTTGGTCATTTTGCATATGCTTGTGCTAGTCCGATGTGTCACGTGCAGCTAACAAACTCAAGAGATCTCCATGGGCCCTGAGCTGTGCCTCCATGTCCTGCACACCTGCCCATCTCACCTGGGCGCTCCCACCACCTCCCAGCTCCCTGTTCTTTTATTACATGTCCCTCAAAAAGCATATAGTCTGGTTTTTGTTGTTTTAAAGTTATAAAAATATGCATCATGTGCTATGTAATGTGTTGAGATTGACTTTTCACTCAGTTATATACTGCTGTGATTTATTCATATTATTGCCTACAGATATAGTTCATTCTTTTTAATAGCTGTAAAATATTCTATGGTGCAAATATAACCACAATTTATTTCTCTGTTGTACTGTTAAAGAGCCCTGTAACACCTCTCATTTTCTTTCTTTCTTTCTTTTTTTTTTTAAAGATTTTATTTGTCAGAGAGAGAGAGAGAGTGTGCACAAGCCAGGGAGTTGCAGGCAGAGGGAGAAGCAGCTCCCTGCTGAGCAAGGAGCCCGATGTGGGGCTCGATCCCAGCATCCTGGGATCATGACCTGAGCCAAAGGCAGACGCTTAACCGACTGAGTCCCCCAGGCTTCCCTCCTTTCCATTTTTGATCTTATGAATAGTGCCGTTAGTGAACACTCTTATATATGTCTCCAGGACATATTTAAAAGTAGCTTGTGTACACACACACACACACACACACTCACATACCCAGGAATGGAACTGCTGGATAGTAAGGGGTTTGAATGTTAGGTCTAATGAGATAATGATAAACTTGTCTTCAGATTTGTTGTAGCAATTTATATTTCCATCAGCAATGTGAAATGGATTCTGTTGATCACATTCTCTCAAATACCTGACTCCTTGATTTTTGTCATTGAATGGTTGGTTCTAAAACATTATCTCATTGTGATCTTGATGTGCATTTTCCTCATCCCTAATGAAATCAAATGTCTTTTCATGTATTTATTGGTTACATATAACTCCTCTTCTCTAATATATCTATTCATGTCCTTTGTCTTGTTTTGGGGGGATTTTTTTTTTTTTTTTGGTAGAAGTTCTATATTTTTTGTGCTTATGCAAATATCAGTTGCACGTGTTACAATATATTCTTCCAGTTTATGTTTTAACATTTTGCTTTTTTAAAAAGTGTTTTGTCATAAAGAGACATTTTAATTGTAATGTAAACAAATTTATCAATTTTTTATTATTAGCTCTTTTAGCATTTTAAGAATTCCTCCCTCCCTGAAGATTAGAGCAGTAGTTTTCATGTTATGCCAATTATATTAACTAATATGTTAATTCATTAATTACTGTGTTACACATGTGAGCCATAGAAAATGTGTAAGACTCTGTCCTCAAGAAGCTCTGAGCCTGGTGGAGAAATAGGCCCATGAACAGATAATTATGTGGAACATGGTAAGTTCTATCATGTGGTACACTTGGGCAGAAATCCACCCCCTTAAGGGAAGATTCTGTAAGGTGGATAATTTAATGTAGTTTTGTTCACGTTTGCCCCCCAAACTTGACTGAAGCAGGTGGGAGCATCTAGTCTACTCATTTACCTATAAAAATATTTGAATACCAAAGAAAAATTTGTTAAGCATGAGTCATATACAGCGGATTATAAGGCACATTTCATGTGCCTATTTTTTTGAGTTTGAAAATACTGTCACCCCCCCCACTAAGATTCTAGGGTGAGCATTTGAATTATAAAGCTGCAACTGATTATGATCCAAACTGGACCATCCTTGGTATGTGCTGTTTGTTCTCATTCCAGTGAACTGTGTGTTTGATTGGATGTCCTCTTCTTGCCTCATGTTGGGACACTTACTACTAGTCACACTGAATCCTTAGCTTTTGCCAATGCACTTCATCAAAGTGTAGCTTCTGAGTATGTAGCCAGTTATCCACTGATGTCTGTGGATGGCTTTCATTTCATCTGGTATGCTCTGCAAAATGCAAGCTGCCTTCTTTCTTAGTAAAATGACTGTGATGCTCTACCTTTTCTCCCCTCTAATCTCAGAATTCTCCAAATTGTTTGAGTAGTCTCTGGTGGCTTCTGCAGAATTGATCGCATATGTTATGTCTGAGGGGAGGAGAAGGCTTTAAGTCACCTATGGTGGGATGTTCCACTTCTTGTTGAAATTGGATCTGAAAATTGATGCCCATGGCACAGAAAAAAAAAATGCACATGATGGTGCAACTTTGAAATATCATTAAACTTCCTCCAGCCAGCAAAACCTCTAGCATTATATGTAACCACACCATGTCTGAATTTCCTTTGTGTTATACTAGGAGAGGGGAAATAGAGGTTCCATAGAAGAAGGGGAAGTTTCACCTAACCCACGTAGGGTAGTCAGAGAAAGTATCTTGGAAAGGATGAATTTTAAAAGATCAAGCTTGATGAAGAAGAAAGAGGAGGGAGATAGTACAACGCGGGGCGACTATGGTGGAGAAAGACTATGGAGCTTTAAAAGATGGCTCATTTCCCTTTGTGGCTCAGAATGTATTGATATCATCACCCAATTAAAATCCTCCGTATGACATATTTGCTCCTTTATGTAGGGGGATCTTGCCACCATCACCATCACCACTGGAAACCACACTACGGGTTAGCATTATATAAATATGATCTCATATACAGTCATCCAAAGTGACATTTATATCAAAATAGATCATTTCACACAAGGGACAAAGGGCAAAACTTAGCCACAAATTGTGTGCCAAGAGGGTGGTTTTCCAAAAAAATCCCCAAAGGTCTCTTCCTTACCAAGGGCAAAGTGTGCAAGTGCAGGATCTTACCACATGTTTCCATTCGAGCAGATGGCAGAAAGGTTTGTCTGCAATGTGGAACTTGTTAAAGGGGGAAGGCCATTCTGATAGAGATCAAGAAGTCTGCTTAAATTTGTTTAGTGGTGGAATGGTTTGTAATCCATTCATGCTTGTGAGTATAATGCCTTTATAATTACTTGTAAGTAGATTGAGAGCCTCCAGAATCAACTCCAGGGAAAAGGCTGTTTATCTGATGCTTAGACTTCTGCTGAACACTCCAGACAATACATCCATTTCTTGTCACTGCCATTGAATTATGTTTTACATCTACATCCTCTTAATATTGTTGCTTTGATGGTGAAAATATTATTTTGCCTGTCTATGGGAAAGGGGTCAAGGACCATCAAAGGGTTACTTTTGAGAAATGGCTTGATGGTCTTTATGGACAATAACATCAAGACCAACCACCATGAAAATATGAACACCATCACCACCGTCCCAGACACTGTGTTGTAGAGATGAGGATGCACTAGGTTTTGCTATGGTAACAAACAATCCCTAGATCTCAGTGCTTTAAGACAGGAGAGTTTATTTCTCTCTCATACAAAGTTCACTGTGCAAAATTTTCCAAGGCAGCTGTCCTCCATGTGTTGGCTCAACATTCCAGGGGACTTGAATCTTATAGCACTTCCATATCAACACACACTTCCATAATCTCCTGGGCAGGATGAGAAATGGATGGTCCCACACTGACAATTAAATGCACAGGACCCTGTCCCGTCCATAACCCATTGGTAAGAACTAGTCATAAGACCACATAAGCCCAGAGGCAGGCTGGGTTGGGAACTTTAATTCTCCAATATGCCAAAAAGGCAAGAAAATTAGATAAAGAAAAGTATTCACTGTCTACTTTAATGTGAATAGTTTCCAATTTGCAAAGCAACCTGATGCAACAAGAATTAAGGCATTCCTTTTGACCTTGAGAGGCAATATAGAGTAGGTGCCTGAGAGCATGGGTTTGCGGTCGGTCTTGGATCCCCAGCACACGACCCGGGGGGCCCCAGGCAAAATAGAATCTCTGATATAATCTGTTTCTTCTTCCTTTTTTTTCTTTTTTTGATAAGGTGGGATGAGATTACCTAACTCATAGAGATGTTTTGAGGTTTAAATGCAGTAAAGAAAATGGATTGCATGGTTTGAACATGTGCACATCTTAAAACATCTCTTTTAAGCTAAACATGAGTTCATACTGATCTCTCCCACTCTACCCCATTACTAAGTGGATCATTCCAGCCTTCTCTTGCTTGTCTGTAGCTTTCCACTCCAACAGTGAGCAATCTGGTTGCCACCATTATCATCCATTACTTGACTGTTCAATTGCAGTATAGATGTATAGTGGTCTCGGAATTGTTGACCCCTACCCCTATGGGCAACGGCTTGAGGCAGCTGGAATACAGTTCCTTTTATTTTGGTCTCACAGATGCCACTTACGTCCAAAGTCACTGAGCTCAGCCCCTTTTTTCTCCCACTCTCTTCATTCAGTGAGGTCAAGCTGCAGCTCTTGTCAGTCTACGTTCTGTCCTAGTACCACTCCCCCATCACCCACTAAATGTTTTTAAATTTACGTGCATTCGAACTCACTATTTGCACTGTAAACTTCTGCAGGCTTGATGAATGCATAATGTCATGTGTCCACTGTTACCATTATCACACAGTGCAACACTCTGAAGAAATCCCTCATGCCTCCTCTATTTAACATTCTCCCCTTCCCAAACACCTGGCAAACAGTGATGTGTTTATCCATCTCTCTAACTTTGTCTCATATAATTGGAGTCTTACGGTAGATCACCTTTCCAGACTGGCTTGTTTCACTGAGCAATATGCCTCTATGGTTTTGCATTTCGCAGTTGCTCATTCCCTTTCATCACTGAATAGCATTCCACTGCACGGATGTGCCACAGACATCTTGGTTATTTCCAGGTTTGGTGACTGTGAATAAAGCTGCTGTAAATATTCACATGCAGATTTTTGTGTGGATATAAGTTTTAAGCCAGTAAATACCTAGTAGTTTGCTCACTGGATTGTATGGAAAGACTAAGCTTAGCTTTGTGAGAAACTGGCAAACTGTCTTCCAAAGTGGCTTACCAAGTTCATTCCCACCAGCAATGAATGAGCGTTCTTACTGCTCTGAGTGCTCACCAGAAACTAGTGTTGTCAGTTTTTTTGCATTGTGGCCATCTAATAGTTGTGTAGACTTATCTCTTTGTTGTATTAATTTGCATTTCCCTGAAAACAAATGATGCTGGGCATCTCTTCATGTGCTTATTTGCTATAGATGTAATCTTCTTTGGGTTGAGTTTTTTTTTTCATTGTTGAGTTTTAAGAGTTTTTGGTATATTTTGGATACCAGTGTTTTTCAGATACCTGTTTTGTGAATATTTCCTTCTAGTTTGTGGCTTTTAAAAAAAGGTTTATTGATTTATTTTAGAGAGAGAGGGTTCGAGCAAGTGAGGTGAGGGGTAGAGGGAGAGGGAGAGAGAGAATTTCAAACAGACTCCCTGCTGAGCGCTCTATCCCATGACCTATGAGATCACAATCTGAGCCCAAACCAAGAGTCAGATGCTTAACTGACTGAGCCAACCAGGTGCCCCACTTTGTGGCTTTTGAGTCTCTCAGAAATTGTCTTTTGCAGAGCAGAACTTCTTAATTTTAGTAGAGTCAGACTCATCTATTTTTTCTTTTATGGATTGTGCTTTTGGTGTTACATCTCTTCACCAAACCCAAGGGCACACAGGTATTCTAAAATATTTTCTTCTAGAAGTTTTATAGCCTTGCATTTTTCCATCTAGATATATGATCATGTCTGAATCCATTTTTGTGTGAAGTGTAAGATGTGTGTCTAGATGCTTTTTTTTTCTCTGTGATTTTAAAAAGTCATTATCCATTTTCCCATTTTTTTCATGGGTTTTCTTTATATTCTAAACTGAAAGTTTTGATATAATCTCAGTACTAGTCCTTTACCAGTTATGTGTTTTGTAAATATTTTCTCCCAGCCTGTGGTCTGCGGCTTGCTTTTAAAATTTGTCTTGGTTTCTTTATTGAATGTGTACATTAGCACAGTGCAATTCACATATACAATTTCAGAATATCATTCACATTGTATTTTACTGAACATGGTAACCCTGCATACAGAAATTTTAAGTTTAATTTTAGGGCTAACAAAATAATCAATCTTGTCCTTTATGGTTAGATTTTTATCTTGTTTATGAAATTCTTTCTTATTTTGAGGAAAAAATTATTTCTTTCTATTATCTTCTAAGTTTAAAAGTTTTTTGAATTTACATTTAAAATATTACTGTACATGATATTTATGTTAAAATATGAGCTAGACATGCAATTCTATATTTTTTTCCATATGGGTAAGCATTCGTCCCAACATTTATTGCCTAGTCTAATTTTCTTGTTGATTTATGTTGTAGCCTCTGACATATACAAAGTTCCCTCTCTATTCTGTTTCTTTGGTCTTTTCTTTTGCCAATAAACTAACCTTATATTTATATGAAATAAGTTCAAAAGTTTGAAATGTTAGTAGGGCAACTTTTGACTTATTCTTCTTCAAATTTGTCTTGGCTCTCCTTGGTATTTTAGAATCCCATATTGATTATCAAATTCCATTAAAAATGTGTTGGAATTTATTTTTAGAATTGCATTGAATTTACAGATAAATACAGATAGAATTACCATATTTTGAGTTTGGAATATTCCTATCAATAAATATTGTATATCTGCCCATATATTTTGATATTTTTAATGTTCCTTAATGATGTTTCTTTTTTCCTTTTTGTGGAATTTAACATGTACTTTACTAAAACACTTCTTACATATCTTATAAGGTTTGTGACTATTATGAATATATCTATGTTTTCTTGTTTGTTTGTTTTAAGTAGGGTCCACGCTAGGCATGGCTGTGAGGGCTTAAACTCACAAGTCTGAGATCAAGCCCTGAGCTGAGACCAAGAGTTGGATGCTTAACCAACTGAGCCACCCAGGGGCCCCTGTATGTATATATTTTTTAAAAAAGATTTATTTATTTATTTGAAAGAGACGGAGAGAGTGTACACACATGGGTGAGGGGCGAGGGAGAGAATCTTCAAGCAGACTCCCTTCTGAGTGTGGAGCCTGACTTGGGACTTGACCCCATGACCCATGAGATCATGACCTGAGCTGAAACCAAGCGTTGGATGCTTAACCAGCTAAGCCATCCAGGTGCCCAAATCTATATATTTTTAATTGCATTTCTAAATTCATTGTTTCTGACAGATAAGAGATTTATCAACTCATATATATTTTTCTTATAACTAGCGAACTTGATTTACTCTTTTCTCAGTTCTAATTCCCTGTAGATTTTTTAAATGCAATTATAATATCAGTCAACAATGACGTTTTTTTCTTTAACGCTATTTATTTTAAAAATGTATTATAGGGGCGCCTGGGTGGCTCAGTTGGTTAAGCGACTGCCTTCGGCTCAGGTCATGATCCTGGGGTCCTGGGATCGAGTCCCACATCAGGCTTCCTTTGCTCTGCGGGGAGCCTGCTTCTCTCTCTGCCTCTGCCTGCCACTCCCCCTGTTTGTGCTCTCTCTCTCTGTCAAATAAAGAAATAAAATCTTTAAAAAAAAAAAAAAAAAATGTATTATAGTATTTGTTAGGACCACCAGTGCAATGTTAAATAGAAACAGTAATTTCTCCTTGCAATGCTATTAGTTTTTGCCTTACATAGTTTTATGCTCTGTTCTTAGGTGCTACATATTAAGGATTGTTACATCTTCTTGGAGAATTGACACCTTATTGTTATGTAATGCTCTTCTTCATCCCTGATTTTTTCCTTGCTTTGAAGTAGACTCTGTCTGAAATTACTATACCTACTCCTGCTTTCTTTTGATTAGTGTTAGCATGGTAAAATTTTTCCCCATCCATTTACTTTTAATCTATATATGTCTTTATAATTAAAGTGAGTTTCTTATAGACAACATATAGTTGGGTCTTGTGTTTTGATCCTCCCTGACAATTTCTGTCTTTTAATTAATGCATTTAGAACATTGACAAATGTAATCACAAAGTGATTACTGATATAGTTAGATTAGTATCAACCATACTTATTACTGTTTTCTGTTTGTGGTCCTTGTTTTTTGCTCCTATTTCTGTCTTCCACTCTTTATTTGCCTATTGTGGTTTTATTTTAGCATTTTATACAATTCCATTTCCTCTCCTTTCTTAGCATATTAGTTATACGTCTTTTTTTACAATTTTTTCTAGTGGTTGCCCTAGAGTTTCTAATATACATTGACAACTAATCCAAATCCACTCCCACTTTCAAATAACACTCTATTACTTCATGGGCATGTGCCTTATAATAGCAACATCATCCCAATGCCTCCCCATTGCCTCCCAATGCCCACTGTTGCTTCTACCATTGCTGTCATTCATTTCACACATATATAAGCATTCCTATATGTATAAAGTATGTATGAAGGCATAAGGTATATATAAAATGCATATATGTACACAGATATATGTTCATATATAAATATATAAGGTATATACATAAGTGTACATGAGTGAATACATTCTTGCTATTATTACATGGAACAAATAATATCTGTTGTCTCTGGCAGATCGATTAAGAGAAAGAAAAATAAAAATTTTTATCTCACCTTCATTTTTTCCTTCTTTGATGCTTTTCCCTTCCTTTATGTAGATTCAAGTACTTTATCTATGTTTTTTTCCTTCCTTGTAAGAACTTCTTTCAACATTTCTTTTTTTTTAAGATTTTATTTATTTGACAGAGAGAGAGAGATGGCTAGAGAGGGAGCACAAGCAGGGAGAGTGGGAGAGGGAGAAGCAGGGTCCCGGCCAAGCAGGGAGCCCGATGTGGGGCTCGATCCCAGGACTCCGGGATCATGACCCGAGCCGAAGGCAGATGCCCGAGGACTGAGCCACCCAGGCGCCCCTCGACATTTCTTGTAAGGTAAGTCTACTGGAAGCAAATTCCTCTTCAATTTTTGTCTGAGAAAGTCTTTATTTCTCCTTCACTTCTAAAAGATAATTTCATAGGGTACAGGATTCTAGGTTGGTGGTTTTTTTCCCTCTCAACACTCCACTCTTCTTTCTTGCATTTTTTAAAGATTTTATTTATTATATTTTTAGTGAGCCCATGTGTGTTTCTCAGTTGTCTTTTTTTTTTTTTCCCCCTCCCACTTAAATGGGAGGCTAATGCTGACTGGAGTTGACTATTTCCCTTCCCCCAAGTCAATTAGGCTCTGATAAAACCCCAGCAGGTTAGGCTCTGGTTAACTAGTCTCTCCTGAGGGCAGGCTTTGGTCAGGCTATTAGAGTGATGTGGTATAATTCAGAATGGTTCCTTTCCCCCTCCCTTGCTGAAAGCCTGAAGGAATTCTTTGACAGTTACTGTGAAAACCTGGTTGAGCTCCTGAAGGTCAATCTCATGAAATTGTGAGGCCTTCTATGACTAATTCTCCCTGGAGCTCTTAATTCTCAGAGTTGTCTACATTGAGCCTCCAGCAACTCATCAATTACAGTTCCTACCCTGTAGTTCCTACCTGGGCATTGGTTTCTGCTCCTGAGTCTCTGTTCTGGTAAGCCGTGACTCCCTGCATTTTCCTGTCTCTCCAATCTTGGGGGCTCTGGTTTGCCCTGTGTCCTCCCCTTTTTTGTGGATTCAAGGAGTGTTGTTGATTTTTCAGTCTGTTCAGCATTTGACTTGTTAGGGTGGAGTGGTGACTTCTAAGTTCATTAAATGTGGAGACTTCTGGGTTCTTTTTTTTTTTTTAAGATTATATTTGTTTATTTGAGAGAGAGACAGAGAGAGAGAGAAAACATGAGCAGGGGGAGGGGCAAAGGGAGAGGGAGAAGCAAACTCCCTGCTGAGCAGGGAGCTCGACATGGGGCTTCATTCCTAGGACCCTGGGATCACGACCCTAGACGAAGGCAGATGCCCAACCACCTGAGCCACTCATTTGCCCCGAACCTTCTGAGTGCTATTTTGACCCTGTTAAAAGAAGCTAAATGGTCTGGAGGAACACAGACTTAGTTCCACTTGGACTCCTACATCAGTGCTGGTAAGCCCCCTCTTGATTCCTGATCATGGAGGAGGAGGTTGAAGGCCTGAGGGTGGAGGGTGTGGTCATAGTGCTGTTGAGGGGGGCCCACTTGATGTCCTTGGAGGGAGAGTAGCAAGTGCTCCACATTCTTGACTGATGATAAAGGGTGACTGGGAAACGCTGTTTTACATTTACCTCGAGGATCTCCTCTTGGTCTCTGATGCTTATGGGCTGAAGAAGGTGGAAAGATTTCATTTATTCTATGTGCAGGATATTGATATCTGTGTTAATAAGTGAAATCTGCCTATAATTTTTTTTGGTTGTCATGTAAAGGGAGGTCACCCTAGCCTTATAAAACAAGTTTGAAAGAATTCCTTCTTTTATTATTCTCTGGAACAGTTTGTGTAAGACAGGGCTTTTGTGTTGCTTGAAAGTTTAGTAAAAGTTGTCTGTAAAACTGTCTGAGCCTCATGGGGTTCATGTTTGGGTTTGTGGGAAGGTGAGGGTATGAAAAGATGGGGGTAGTGAGATGGATTTTTCAACTCTCAACTTAATTTCTTTAATAGATATTTAGTTTATCTATTTTGTCTTTGATTAGAATCAATAATTTACTATTTTTTCTATAAAATTGTTCATTGCATCCTAGTTTTCAAATTTAATGGCATAAAAGTATTTCTAATATCCTGCAAAGATTGGAAAAAAAATGCTCCATTGTACCTATAGGTTTATTCCCTTTTTAATTTTTATCTTGACTAGTTTAGAGATGGATTTGACTATTAGTCTTTTAAAGAATGTTTTCATTCGTCGTTTTTCTCTATTTTATCTTGCTTTTCTATATTATTTCCTTTTCCAACTTTCTTTAGGTTATCTTAAATTGCACATTTAGTACATAGGTTTCAAATCTTCATTATTTGCAGAAAGATGAAATGTATACATTTGCATAAATATAGATACCTGTGTGCAGATGCATACATCCCTGTAAGTACTGTTTTAGTTGCCTCCCATAGATTTTATATGTGATTATTTCAGCTTCTTTTAATTCACCTTTTGTTCCCGACAGCTGGGCATTTCTCTTTCTTGTGAGCTCTCTTACATATTTTAAATAATTCTCTGTTGGCAATATTTTAATTGTGGAAAGTGGGGTTCCATTTTAGGTTAGTCTACTGTGTTGCTGGAATTGGGAGACAAATATACCTCTTAGATTTGATAATGATTTTCTTTTTGTACTAAGAGGGGAGAAAAATAATGCAACATTAATATTGAAATTTCTTTTTTTTATTATTAGTTTCAGAGGTAGAATTGAGTGATTCATCAGTTACATATAACAACCAGTGCTCGTTACAGCAAATGCCCTCCTGAATGCCCATCATCCAATTGTCCCTCCCCCCAACCCACCTCCCCTCCAGCAACCCTCAGTTTGTTTCCTAGATTTCAGTGTCTCTTGACAGTTTGCCCCCCTCTCAATTTTTATCTTATTTTATTTTTCCTTCCCTTTTCCTATGTTCATCTATTTTGTTTCTTAACTTCCTGAAAAATAAAAATAAGATCTGTTAAGTCAAAGAGGAGAAGTAAATGAATTTATAGGCAGGGATATTTATAAGTTTTCCTAATTAAGTTTTTAATTTTAATTCCAATGTAGTTAACATACAGTGTTATATTAGTTTCAGGTATACAACACCAGGTGCTCATCATGATAAAGGTACTCTTAATCCCGTTCACCTATTTCATCCATCCCTGACCTACCTGCCCTCAGGTGACAATCAGTTTGTTCTTTACATTAAAGAGTCTGTTTTTTGGTTTCCCTCTCTCTCTCTTTTCCCTTTTCTCATTTGTTTTGTTTCTTAAATTCCACATACAAGTGAAATTATATGGTATTTGTCTTTCTCTGACTGACTTATTTCACTTAACATTATACTCTCTAACTCCATCCATATTTTTGCAAATGGCAAGATTTCATTCTTTTTTATGGCTGAATAATATTCCATTGTACATATATACCACATGTTCTTTGTCCATTCATCTATTGATGGGCACTTGGGCTGCTTCCATAATTTGGCTATTGTAAATAATGCTGCAATAGACACAGGGGTACACATATCCCTATGAATTGGTGTTTTTGTATTTTAGGGGTAAATGCCCAGTAGTGTGATTATGGACCTTAGGGTAGTTCTATTTTTAACTTTTTGAAGAACCTCCATATTGTTTTCCTCAGTGGCTATACCAGTTTGCAATCCCACCAACAAGGCAAGACTTTCCCTTTTCTCCACATCCTCACCAACACCTGTTGTTTCTTGTGTTGTTGATTTTAGCCATTCTGACAGGTGGGAGATGATACTTCATTGTAGTTTTGATTTGTATTTCCTTTATGATGAGTGATGTTGAACATCTTTTTATGTGTCTGTTGGCCATCTGGATGTCTTCTGTGGAGAAATGCCTGTTTATGTCTTCTGCCCATTTTTAATTGGATTGTTTGGTTTTTAGGTGTTGAGTTGTACCAGTTTATTACATGTTTTGGATACTAACCCTTTATCAGATATGTCATTTACAAATATTTTCTCCCATTCAGTAGGTTGCCCTTTTGTTTTGTTGATTGTTTCCATCACTGTGCAGATGCTTTTTATTTTGATGTAGTCCCAAGAATTTAGTTTTGCTTTTATTTTGCTTGCCTCAGGAGACCTATCTAGAAAAATTTTGCTGTGGCCAATGTCAGAGAAATTACTCCTTTGCTTTCTTCTAGGATTTTTATGGCTTTGGGTCTCACATTTAGTCTTTAATCCATTTTGAGTTTATTTTTATGTATGGCACAAGAAAGTGGTCCAGTTTCATTCTTTTCATATAGCTATCCAGTTTTCCCAACATTGTTTGTTGAATAGACAGTCTTTTCCCCATTGTATCTTCTTTCTTCCTTTGTTGAAGATTAATTGACCATAGAATTATGGGCTTATTTCTGGGTTTTCTGTTCTGTTCCATTGATCTATGTGTCTATTTTTGTGCCAGTATCATACTGTTTTGATTACTACAGCTTTGTAATATAACTTAAAGTCTGGAATTTTGATACCTCCAGTTTTGTTTTTCTTTTTCAAGATTGCTTTGGCTATTTGGGGTCTTTTGTGGTCCCATACAAATTTTAGGATTGTTTGTTCTAGTTCTGTGAAAAATGCTGCTGGTATTTTGATAGGGATTGCACTAAATCTGTAGATTGCTTTGGGTATTATAGACATTTTAACAATATTTGTTCTTCCAACCCATGAGCACGGCATGTCTTTCCATGTTTTCCATCTTCAATTTCTTTCATTAGTGTTTTAAAGTTTTCAGAGTATAGGTGTCTTTCACCACTTTGGTTAAATTTATTCCTAGGGATTTTATTATTTTTGGTGCAATTGTAAATGGGATTATTTTATTTTATTTTATTTTATTTTATTTTATTTTATTTTATTTTAAAGATTTTATTTATTTATTTGAGACAGAGAGAATGAGAGAGAGAGAGAGAGCACATGAGAGGGGGGAGGGTCAGAGGGAGAAGCAGGCTCCCTGCCGAGCAGGGAGCCCGATGTGGGACTCGATCCAGAGACTCCAGGATCATGACCTGAGCCGAAGGCAGTCGCTTAACCAACTGAGCCACCCAGGCGCCCGTAAATGGGATTATTTTAATTATAAGTTTTTAAAATGATAATTCTAAAGCATAAGTCAAATTCATGGTAGCATTTTAGTTTTTTCAACTATAAACTGGGAGTGAGTGAGTCTTTACTACTTCACAGTCTTAGAGTAAAATGAGAATACTACAGGAAACACTTTAAAAAGTAGGCACAGTGTTAGAATATGGCATATGAAAGTTCAGTTTCCAAGTGTTTGGAGTCAGATGTAATGGAATGTATATGAAGGTGTTATGTAAACCCACAACCCTACATACACATTGCTGATTATTATTTGTAAGAAGAGCTATATACATTTTTTAGGCTTTTACGGTCTAACCAAATTAGTACATTCTAACGTGTAGGGAGCACATTAAATATTCAGTTAGGTGACCTCAAAGGTGAATACCTGGAATGCATTCAGGTTGGATGGAATGAAGAGCTTAGTGTGAGAAAGGCATCTATGAAGTTTCCCTCTTATCTTCTCTCTTTAAGTAGTATCTCAAGGCTCCATCTCTCAAAGACTCCACCACACCCTTCTCTGTAGTTGCTTTCTGTTGTTAGATTTATTTTTAAAAATTATGTCACATCGTTTTCTTGGAAATAGGTAGTATATAAGTGATTCATTAAAAGTACCAGTAAAACCCAACATGCATACATAGAATAATGGAATGTAGACTTTTCAATTTCTCTTCTTAAATAGAGAAACATGTCAGTAGGTATTAAGTGTTTTAACCAAATTCTCAACCATAGCTGTCTTTGTTTCTTGAGCTCAAAGTTCTAGTGAGAAAGCATCTTAAAACTGAATTCCTTTCATATGGATAATCTAAGTGAGAATAGTTAATTAGTCCTTTTGGATGCTTAGAAATTATTATATCCAGAATCAGATGTGTACTTATGATTTCTGTATATGTGGATATTACCACTTCCAAAATAGTAACACACTTGTAATTTGTTTTCTTGACAGTAACTCATAAATATCTTTCTGTTTATGCTACTTTGTTCCTACGTTTGGGCTCAATTTTTTTAAGTACTTTGGATTACATTTCTTATGGTGTCATAGCCTTTATTACAACACATGAAAAGTACATATTTACATTTAATCTAACTACTCATGCATTCATCCATTTACTAGTAAATAAATAAGGGTAGAAAAATTGTTATCCTTTGAGGTCTGCCCCTAATCTATAGCCTACGTGAAGCCTGTACTAGTCATTTGGGCTTACAGAAACCTCTCTTGAGTCCCTGGAGTGTCTCCTTGGGCACTGAGCACAACTGCCCCATGCCTTCTCCTGTATGACTAGGCAATTTCCAAATGCCTGTGTTGCATCCCATGTAGATCTGTGAAAAGGAAGATTGAAAATTTTAGGCTGATTCCTCCCTGAGAGACTTCAAATAGAAAATACTTACAAATGTAGACCAGCAGCGCCTCCCTGCTGTCCCTGAGACTTGGCCACTATCGCCCTGACTCCCTCTCCACAGTCCACGTAACTTGGAGTACAGTGGCTTCTCCATGCCTGTTTGCAGATTCTCCAGCCTTAGGTTTCTGCCAACAAGCTGTCACTCCACAACTTGCTTACTCTGAATTCTCTTTTTCCACACTTTACCTTGGCTCTGTTTTTTCTTTTTATGTCCTCTTTATATTCAACCAAAGAGGGGGCCCCCCAATTCTTTCTCCCTGATAATAGTCCCTAAATCTTGCCATCTCTCTGCCTTCTGCAATAGCCCCCTTCCCTGACATATGATTTAAAAGGTGCAATTTTTTTTTCAAAAGGTATAATTTTTGGTAATAAAATAATGATAAACCAGATTATCTTACAGCTCTGATGATTAGATAACTTCAATGGAAAACAAATTTTCTATTCTAAAAAATTCCCTTGGTCATTTCTACAGAGATGTCTGCTTGCTGCTACATTTTATTTCCTTTCCTGACCTCTTCCTCCACATCACAACACTCCAGCAACTTCTCCACCATACCTTCCACTTTATCACGCAGAACACACTCAGCATTCCTTGCCCTGAACCTATATTCAGTTTCTGACCTCTCTGTACTTACTCAAAAACATATTAATGTGCTCAGCTAGACGATGGTGAGACTTATGCTTTTTCTGCTCTCCCAACCAATCTCTTCCAGGAACAAGGACCAGGGCAAAGGTATTCCCTTTATGATATGAATTATGTTACCTGTCCTTCACCGAAACAAATTATCTCTCCCAAACTGGGAAATGGGTAGATACCGAATAGTTCTTCTGGAATAGTATCTGCAGATGGCCAGGACCATATACTTATGAGAATTCTTCCTTCACTAACTAGAGTAACACTTCTGATCTTGGTGTCCTAATTCCAGGGAAGGATCTGATCATGAGAAGTTATGGAGTTATGGTTACGGCATTTAGAGATGGGTTTCCTGGCAGCCACAGCAACAAGGAAACCTGATGAGCTTCATCAATAGAACAAAGGAAATACACTCATTCCTCAAGAGACACACATTTTCTGGTCTTTAATCACAAAAATAACTTGCAATCAGATATGGTTATATTCTTGACAGTAGTTTTGCAACAAATTCAGAGCCATTTCATACATCATGTGCTCTATTGAGCCTGTCATAAAAGCCAAAGGCGTGGTATCATGACACATCTTGGTGAAAGGCATTCTGCTGTGACTAAGGGAATTGGTTCAAAAAACCCTCTGATTACAACAAAGAAGGTGAAAATGGATTCAGAATTAGTACTGCTGAGACACTACTCTCTGACAGAGGCTGTTGTGCCCTGGAACCTCGCTCCATTTACTAGAACATATGCTTCAACCTGAAAAGTGTGTCTAACTTGGATCTTATTTCACAGTTTAAATTCTTGGGACCTTAAGTGATTCAGCCCAACAAGTTTGGTTCTAGAGTGTTCGGATTCTGAAGACAGCGTAATACTGATGCGACAGGTTCTCGGTTGGAAGTTCTAATAGCCAAACTTGTAAAAAAAAAAAGAAAAAAAGAAGAAGAAGCCCAACACAGTTATAGCACTGATATCCTTTAGGGTTCCCGAACAACAGATTTAGGACAAGAGGACACATACAACAGGAGCAACTCAGTTGGTGGGATCCATTCTCTCAGCCCCGTCTGTGTGGCCTACCGGTGGAGGCCTATCATGCATAGCTCAAGGCTGAGCTCAAGAGCTCAAGTCAGCGCATTCAGCTAGCTCGGTGGGCTCGCGTGGAGCCTCGCAGGCTGGGAGCCCCTGATGGGAGCAGGCTGCCTCAGCGCTTACACAGCTGTCAGGCTCCTCATGTTCTTGGGCTGGCGCATCACATGTGTGGCTTCAAAACGCCCAAACCTCAGGCCTCAAATAATCTTTTGTTCCGCTTTTCTGCTTTGTATGTTTGACTCAGTAGCTTTGTTTATTTTCTTAAAATACTTCCTTTTGGTTTGTGTTTCTTGGCATGGCCCAGCTATGATTTTTCTAAATGCAATCTTCTCCTGACCCCCTTGCCATTCATAATGCCACACCCCCAGAAGACTGCAAGCTGTTAGCATGCCTTCCAGTTCCTGAGGCTTGAAGGGCACTCAGGACCATGGTGCCACCTCCCCACCTCCTCTTCTCCTGAAGGGTGAGTGCTCATCGGGGACACTGCTGTGTAGGGTCCGTGGCACTCTTTTTTTTTTTTTTTTTAAGATTTATTTATTTATTTATTTGACAGAGAGAAACACAGTGAGAGAGGGAACACAAGCAGGGGGAGTGGGAGAGGGAGAAGCAGGCTTCCCGCTGAGCAGGGAGCCCGATGCGGGGCTCGATCCCAGGACCCTGGGTTCATGACCTGAGCCAAAGGCAGACGTTTAACGACTGAGCCACCCAGGCGCCCCAGGCTCGCGTCACTCTTACTTAGGGTCAAAGGGATGTACCCAAGCCAAAGAATCCCTTATTCTCATCTTCCAACCAAGTGTTTTTACCATTGATATCAGCACTACTGGTTTTCTGAAATTATAAGTCTCTTGACCTCACCTTTGGGTTCTACAACTAGGGAAGCCTTTTCTTTTAAATTTTATTTTATTATGTTATGTTAATCACCATACATTACGTCATTAGTTTTTGATGTAGTGTTCCATGATTCATTGTTTGCGTATAACACCCAGTGCTCCGTTCAATACGTGCCCTCCTTAATACCCATCACCAGGCTAACCCATCCTCCCACCCCCTCTCCCCTAGAACCCTCAGTTTGTTTCTCAGAGTCCATTGTCTCTCATGGTTTGTCTCCTAGAGAAGCCTTTAAAAGGAAGCCAGGCAGAAGGGTAAGTTCTCCTTTGCAGCCCCAACACAGCCTTAGGCTTTCTTTACACAGATCTACCAACTTTTTTTTTTTTTTTCCCCCTGAGGGAAGACATAAAACCATCTCCCTAAGATTGTCAACATTCCAAAGCAACTAGTCCTGCAGGTTTCCTGCATGCTAATGGCCATTGCCCTTCCCTGGAGCTGAGCTCCAGGCTGGAAGCTCTTGGCTCTCTGAGCATCCCCTTCAAAGCGGAAAATACCAGCACCTCCTGAACCAACAATGAGACATGTTTGACTAGTGGTGATGAAATGTCTTCTACAAACACTCCCTACCTTACCCACCTCCCCTTTCCAGGACTGATTCACCACTGAAATATTTATGTCACCCAAGTTCAAGTAGATGAAACCAAACCCTTTGGTGTTGGCAGTTCTCAAGTGCCATAGAAAGCAGTATGAACTTCATGGGCAAGGGAGGTAATTAAATAAGCCAAAGCAAGCTGCTGGTCTCCATCAGGCCAGCCAGAACTACGAATGAGAGCCGGGCCTGGGCCTTTCTAGGGCAGATCAGTGGTGCATGCCGGGAATCCATGTTGCACAGTGAGTACCCCCAGAAGTTCCTGGCCCTCCCCAGCCAGAATACATACTTCCAGCATAAGAAGGGATAGGACTCTCACTGCCTCACGTGTCCTACCAGCAGCACAGTATGAAATCTCATTAGCTCAGGACCCTCTCCCTCAGAGCCTGGGACCCTAATTCAAGTGTACTTTCACACTCTTGTATGGGGACAGGGTGTTTTACCTACATTTCAGAATAAGAAAGACTGTGGGGGGGGGGCTCCTCTTCTAATTATTTCCTTGGGAAAAGAAGAAACAAAATAATATTGAAAATACTAGAAGCAACCAATTTATCTACATTTCATTGAGAGTATTGTCAGCAGCAGGAGTGCCAATAAAAATCAATGCTCCCCGCTTGTGAGCAAAAACACTGAACCCAAACTTCTCTCTGAGCAGATTTTCCTGGGGGTGCCTAGTCACTGGAAAAGACTATCCTGGAAGTCATGGTCAAACTCCGGAGATAGAAGTAAGAGGAATTATGGTCCTTTCCCACAGAAACTTAAATTTTATTTCCACTGAATTCCGTGTTACATATAAGTATTACCTTCTCAGGATAGTCTAAAAATTTAACTTATTTATGATATAGCAATAGTATACTGTTTTTTATTATGGTACTGAATATAGCTGAAAGTGTATGCATCGGGCTGTTATTCTATTGTGGATGTTATACACCAGATACATTATTGGGTGGAAATAAGTATATGGGGATTTTCCAAGCTAATGTTTCAGTGAACACTATTCTCAGGATTTTAATTAGGGATGATATGAAACAAAAAAATTGTTATGTATGGTGATTAATTTTAATGACAGCTGATGACATGAATTTAAAAAGTTTTTTCTTTTTTTTTTACCTTGGAATCTTTAGTAACTGTGCACTGTGAATCTCCAAGTGTGCTGCATTTCCCAAATTTATTTTACAAAGTGATTTTCCTTTCTTTTTCTAGAACTCATAACTCTTAACATCTCCTGAAATACTGAGCTTTGGAACACAGTTCGGTAAATGTTGGGTTAGGCAGTATTTCCTGTGAGATGAACTAATGTAGCCAGTATAGTTTGGACTAGAAAGTGCTAGAAGATCCATAGAAGCAACCTATGTTATTTTAGTAACAGTCTTCATGGCCATTAAGTTCTGTTTTAAAAACGGCACCTGAAGAGAATTTCAACTTTATGTGGACTACCTAAAGAGCATGCCAGCCAACAATCTGGCTACTGCTTTTTTGGCTTAATGCTGCTCGGGTGTGGTACTTGTCACATTATGCTCTTGGATTGGAAAAGCTTATGTGGCCAACCCGGGAGGCTGATCACCTGATCACGGAATCTAAAGTTACATTTGCAAGAAAATCTGCTCGGAGTCATAAAAGGCTAGCTTACCATTTCATGGAAAAATGACTTAGAAGATGGCACTGCCCATAACGAAAACTTAACTGTCCTACATCATAGATGTTTCAGCCCTCATTCCCTCATTCAGACTTTGCCCTCCTTATCTATGTTGGTTTGAATCAGGGAGGGGAACCTGTCCCCAGAGCTATGACATGAATATAGTGTGAAGAGAAAAACTCTCCATCTCAAGTGTTTCAGTCTGTTTTGCAGCTCTGGTCACACCTCCTCATGTTACTCCTAAATTAGTCAAGCTGCTGGCTCAAGTTGGCTACTCAGAGCAAGGCAACTTGTCCTTTGTTGAGTTGAGGGGCAGCCTCCAGGCTCCTTTTAATCTGATTGTTTTAATTCAATTTAATCTGCCCAGTAAATATTTTTTCTTCGGCTGCCGAAATGCGTAAATCAACTAAGTAGTTGTAATCTATGTATACAGTTAACAGAGCTCATGCTGACCAATGCCATGGGACTTGAAATAAATTTGCTTTTGCTGGGCAGTCACCACAGTTACCTAGAAGGGAAGGCAATTCACATAAGAGCAGTAACAGAAATGATACCTCACCTTAGTGGCAACTACCATGTATTGAATATTGGCTAAGTTCTTGCGTTTCATTATCTTCATTACACTTGGCAAGGTTGGCATTGCTATTCTCGTTTCATAGATGAGTTAAGTGAGGTACAGAGAGCGAGTCTAAGGCCTCCCACCCACTATTGATGAAGCTGGCATTCAAACCCAAGTATGCTTGGTGCCAATACCCTTTCTCTTGCTATTACACTACCAGCATTCTGCCTCTATAAAACTGACTTGCATAATTTTAACCTTTTCAGCTCTATGGCTAAGGAGCCTAAATTTGACTCAATGGATTTGGCTGGGAAGATTTTAATTTTTTTTTAACTTGTATGATACATGTATGTATGTATTTGAATGATCAAATCTTTAGTAAGACTCAAGGCCCCTCTACTTTACTGGGTTTAGTGTTGGAGATAATCAGGATGCTGTGAGCATGGATGTGGTGATGGGGGTGGGGGGCTGGAGGGTAGGGGTGGGAGGCAAGATGGGGGAGGAGAGGGGTAAGTAAAAGCATGTTAAACATTTTACATGTGGAGAGAGTCAAAGATGACAGTTCTAATAATAATTGCAATTTATTGACTATACACGTGAAATGATTCCTTTCCCAAAATATGCGTGTACATTGGTATGACTCAGAGCGTAGGAAACTTAGCAAAATAGTATACATACGTATATTTTACTGGCAGTTAAGAGGATTGATTTGAGGTAAGAAAGAATTGAGTTTGAATCTCATTCTGATTCTTACTAGTGATGAGACCTTAAAAGGTCATTTACCTTACATGAGCCTCAGTTTACTGAGCTAATAACATAAGAATGACAATACCTGTTTTGGAGGGATATTGTGAAAATGAAATCGGGTATTACAGAGAGTATGAGTGGCCTGACACACAGCTGGTATTGGAAACTGGTAGCAATAATAACATTGGAGGCCCTATTCCGTGTTACTGCTGCACCACGAAACAGTCCTGCAAGGTCAAGAGAAGACGTGGAGACTTTCCACGGCTACCAACAACAGGGGCTGGATTTAAACTGAGATCTGGTTACTCTTCTAGTTAATGCTCTTTCAATTATACCTCCATGTTTTGGCTTGAGCCCATTAGACCGATATATGTATGTTTAAGAATATTTTCGAAAGTCTTAAAAACAATCATTAAAAGAATTAAAAGCGAATGCATACCTACTAAAATGCTGGACAAGATAAGAGCAAAGACCTCAAAGTTGAAAAACAAAATAAATATAAAATATAAATGACAAATGCAAAGCAAAGAAAGAATGGCGACAGGAAGATAACACAAATGAATTTTGAAAATAGAGACAAATGGTTTTAACATCTGTATGGAAAGACTCAACCTTCTTTGGGGAATAAAAATAAATTATTAAAATAAATGTCTACTCTTTATAAGGGACAGGCTTGATACATAGTACCACAGAAAAGATCAAAATAGTAATAGGGGTGAATATTTGTCTGGTTAATGCAAATATAATGAGAGTAGAGAGAGGTGGAGGTTAGTTTTGGGTCTACTTGGTTACTCTAAGGATGGTTTCCCAGAATCACCTTCTCTCTGTGTTTCCAGATTAAAGTAGGGCAAAAAAGGAATTCACTTGCTATTTGCAAGGCAGAACTAGTCATTACTCTCTGAAGGTCATTGTGGTTACATAGGAGGGCAGATAGATGTAGAGGCAGTAGAGGGTTCCAACTTGTTCTCACCCTCCTGATGGTTGGTTCTGCTGACCAATCGCTTCTCCAGGCCTGTCACCAGAAGCTTGGTGGTAGACCTGCACAAGGGGTGGTTAAGCAGAGGTTTAGTTTTACATACACTTTCCACCCACTCCCCTTCATGACCCAGCTCTGGCAGCTCCATGTCACTGGCCTCCCAGATTTTCCTGCACACTGCGATTCAGCTACCCAGGCCAGTGCTTCTGGAGAATTGGTTAGTGGTTTTCTCTGCTCCTCGATTCTTCCTTCTAGATCCCTACTTCCCCAGCCTCTTCTATAATTAGATAAAGACTTCTTCCTATCAAATTCTTGATTTCATAATACTCAGAGGGATTCTGCTTCCTGATTGAACCCTGAAAAATAGTGATAGGAGTATCAATTTTAGGCAAAGTATAATTTAAGCAAAAGTATTGACTAGGCAGGTATGAGTTCTGTGCCTGGGTCTTGATTTAGAAAGGTGACTGGATGACCACATGGAGAGTTCAATGCCATTGGAAGAAAAGTTGAATGTTACTCCTAGTTCCCCCTAGAAATGGGAGGCTTGGCTGGACATGCAGGGCCACAGGATGAATACCAGATCATAGGAGCAAATGATAGATTTAGATCAGAACCTTTAATGTGGGGAAGGTGAGGGCGCCTGGATGGCTCAGTCTGTTGGGCATCTGCTGTCAGCTCAGATCATGATCCCAGGGTCCTAGGATCGAGTCCCACACTGGGCTCCCTGCTCAGCGGGTAGTCTGCTTCTCCCTCTGCCCCTGCCCCCTGCTTGTGTGTGTGCTCTCTTGCTCTCTCTCTCTCAAATAAAATCTTAAAAAGAATGTGGGGAAGGTGAGACAGGGCAGGGTAAACAGTTTAGGATTGGCTATTTTGAATGATTTTGGCAGGTTCTGAACTGCAGGGATGATCCCTAGTTGCCTGGTACCTGGCCCCGGGGATGATTAAAGTAGAGAAATATCACTTCCTGGGGTGAAAAGGCCAGATAGAGGAGGTAGGGTTCTGATTGGTTAGTTTACATATAAAAGGCATGTTCCTAAAGATAGGGTATGTGTGTGTGTGTGTGTGTGTGTGTGTATAATATACATTATAGTATGGTATATTTATCACATAATTTATTATATATTTATGTTATGTTATATAATATATACCACATTATATATAAAATATGGAATACGTATTTTATATGTGCATATGAAATATGGAATATTATTCGGCCATGAGAAAGAAGGAAATCCTGTCATTTGTGACAACATGGATGAAGCTGGAGGACATTATGCTACTTGAGTGGGGGGCTGAGGGGGTAGAAAACAGGGAGAGGGTGGTAAAAGGGTACAAACTTTCAGCTATAAGATGAATAAAGTCCAAGGATCTAATGTAAAACATGGTGATTATAACTCATAACATTGTATTGCATAATTGAAATTTTCTAAGAGAGTAGGACATAAATGTTCTCACTGAAAAAAAAAACATAAACACGAGGGGATGGATGTCTTAATTAACTAGATGGGGAAATCCTTTCACGATGTTTATGTATTTCAAATCATCACAGTGTAACCTTCAAATATCTTAAAATTTTATATGTCAATTATACCTCAATAAAGCTAAAATTGAAAAAATCATTTTATTTTTTATTTTTATTTTTTAGAGTATTGTTATATTTGTAGCTATTTTTTTATATTTATTTTTTATTGTTATGTTAATCAGCATACATTACATCATTAGTGTTCCATGATTCATTGTTTGTGCATAACACCCAGTGCTCCATGCAGAACGTGCCCTCTTTAATACCCATCACCAGGCAACCCATCCTCCCACCCCCCTCCCCTCTAGAACCCTCAGTTTGTTTTTCAGAGTCCATCATCTCTCATGGTTCATCTCCCCCTCCGATTTCCCCCCCTTCATTCTTTCCCTCCTGCTATCTTCTTCTTTTTTTTTTCTTAACATATATTGCATTATTTGTTTCAGAGGTACAGATCTGAGATTCAACAGTCTTGCACAATTCACAACGCTCACCACAGCACATACCCTCCCCAATGTCTATCACCCAGCCACCCCATCCCTCCCACTCCACCCCCCACTCCAGCAACCCTCAGTTTGTTTCCTGAGATTAAGAATTCCTCATATCAGTGAGGTCATATGATACATGTCTTTCTCTGATTGACTTATTTTGTTCAGCATAACACCCTCCAGTTCCATCCACGTCGTTGCAAATGGCAAGATCTCATTCCTTTTGATGGCTGCATAATATTCCATTGTATATATATACCACATCTTCTTTATCCATTCATCTGTCGATGCACATCTTGGCTCTTTCCACAGTTCGGCTATTGTGGACATTGCTGCTATAAACATCGGGGTGCATGTGCCCCTTC
The DNA here is from genome assembly GCF_004348235.1 of Phoca vitulina. Lineage (NCBI taxonomy): Eukaryota > Metazoa > Chordata > Mammalia > Carnivora > Phocidae > Phoca > Phoca vitulina. Next base: position 14,372,574 of record NW_022589745.1, on the reverse strand, counting down.
GGATCCCTACATTTGTATCTTTGGGGTAAATACCCAGTAGTGCAATTGCTGAATCATATGGTAGCTTTGTTTTCAACTTTTTGAGGAACCTCCATACTGTTTTCCAGAGTAGTTGCACCAGCTTGCATTCCCACCAATAGTGTAGGAGGGTTCCCCTTTCTCCACATCCCCGCCAACATCGGTCATTTCCTGACTTGTTAATTTTAGCCATTCTGACTGGTGTGAGGTGATATCTCATTGAGGTTTTGATTTGGATTTCCCTGATGCCGAGTGATGTTGAGCACTTTTTCATGTGTCTTTTGGCCATTTGGATGTCTTCTTTGGAAAAATGTCTGTTCGTGTCTTCTGCCCATTTCTTGATTGGATTATTTGTTCTTTGAGTGTTGAGTTTGATAAGTTCTTTGAAAAAATAATTTTAAAAAAGAATGTTCCTGGCTGAGTCCTTTGCTGTCAAAGAATTGGTTAGCCCCTGGGAGGGGCAGTCTTTTCCAGCCAGAAAGATTTTTTTTTAAGATGTTAAAACATCATGATACACAGAAAAATTTAAAAACATGACTAATACAATATTATCCTTTAAAAAAACTAGAGCCAAAATCCACCATATATATATTAACAGTTGTTAATCTTTATTCATTGAATATCATAATATTGGATATATAAAGAAAAATCAATTAGAAGTACAAGAAAAAATGGCCAGAGGTCACTTAAGTAACCACAAACTTGATCATAAAGAAAATCACAATAAATTCCAAAACATACAAAAGAAATTTTATAGGAGTAATTCTCAGATAGTGCAATGAAATCAAATGAGTACAAATAGAGATCAAATAGATCTCTATTTGATCACACTTACTAATCATGCTCTTCAGATCTTCTATATCTTTATTACTAATTGTAAAGGTTTGGATGCATCTAGATCTGTGTTTATGTTAATATCTTGATATTTGTGAAAGTACTGAAGTGGTGTAATTAGTAAAATTTAAGACTTGGGAAAACAGTGTTATTTAAGAAGGACTAGTATTGTTTTTTCCTCTATTGATTTTTTTTCTGACTCAGTCTCTAAGGACTTAGTGGGAGTCAACTCCTTTCTATTCTGCAGACACACCAAGTTACCCAAGCCTCTTTGGTTTGCTGATATTTTCCTATTGGCATGGAAAGCTTGCTGCCTCACCAATTCCATCCCCCCTCCCCTTCAAAAACTCTAGAATATCCTTTAAGATCCTCTTCAGTTATCTCTATGTAATGCCTGACCTCCAAGACAGTATTATCTTGTAGTTCTCTCATTTATTGTGGTTAATACTTCATACATTAATTAAATCTTTCCATAATATGTTCTCATAGTATTAGTTATCTCTTTATACATATGTGTGTGTGTGTGCATGTGTGTGTGTAAATCTTTAATTATATCTGCCTTCTTCTCTAGGTTATACTCTGATACCCATAGTTGGACGTGAAGGTTGGGGAGGGATATGCGTTTTAGTATTCAGAACAATTACTGGTCTATGGTACTGCTCAAATATTTGTTGAATATAGAAATGGATGAATGGATAAACATTTCTTAAGTGTCTCCTAGGAGGCAAACCTTTCAGTAAATTATCCTCAAAGTGTCAAGTTTATATCTCCATTTTCCCTTCTGGTCTATGGAATCTCTCAGCTGGTACAGTCATGGTGGTCTAAAATATTACCACCTCTGACCTGGTAACAGCCTCCCTGGTGCTTTTCCTGCATCCTAGTTCACTGACCTCCAGTGCATTCTCCACACAGCAGTCAGAGCGGTGAGCTCCTAGAGGCATAAATTCACATTATTCACCTTCATACTTAAAACCTTTCTTTAATAACATCTGTATTCTTTAAATATATAAGGAAGCAACCATACATCCCAGTTTGCCTAGGATGGTTCTATTTATGCCCATCATGCCAGTGTCAATCTCACTTCTACTGCCAGGATACAAGTTGATGCCCCTGGGGAAGATATCTAGTCTTTGAAGCTATCCAGAAACAGTGGCTTGAAGACTGCAAGGCGTGGCCATGTCGCATGTGCTTATTACTGATGGGAGTGAGTTAGAGTTGATTAATTGCATGCCCTAGAACTCCTTTTGGGTTATCTTGGTCATTTTTTAATCTTGTATCTGTGAGAGCTTTGTATCTAAGTAACTGAATGATAATGGCATCCTCTTGATTCTTTCAGCTGACCCCAGAGTAGTTTTTGTTGACAGACTAGGTGAACATCACATATTGCATTTGAGCCACTCAGTCCAGCCCTGACAATGTCCCTAAAATTTCCACTATGTGTTGTTCTGAAAGTTTATGATGTTGTGACATGATTCCTAAACATATTGGAGACGAAGATTGATGGCTACCACTCATAGGACATTGGTGTAAGTGCAAAATATATTTTACATGTTATTTTATTTAATTCCCATATTAACAGTGTGAACACTTTATTTTTTTTTATTTTATTTTATTTTTTTTAAAGATTTTATTTATTTATTTGAGAGAGAGAGAATGAGAGAGAGCACATGAGAGGGGGGAGGGTCAGAGGGAGAAGCAGACTCCCTGCCGAGCAGGGAGCCCGATGCGGGACTCGATCCCGGGACTCCAGGATCATGACCTGAGCCGAAGGCAGTCGCTTAACCAACTGAGCCACCCAGGCGCCCCAACAGTGTGAACACTTTAATCTCCATTTATAGACAAAGAAATTAAGACATTAACTTTTTCCAGGCATGAACAATCCAGTGCTTCCTGCATTCAAAGCTAATACTTGGGAGCATACCTACTTAGGCTTAATAGACATAGCTTGTTATCTGGTAAGTAGATAAACAATTACCAGATAAACAATGATCAGTTTAGGTTGAATCTACAGAGTGCAAGACATAAATTTGCCTATTATAAATATAATTTCTGAGCAAGGAAACCAGGCACCTTGGCTTGGGCACTTGGGATTTTAAAATACAAATGACAAAACTCCTGACCTCGGAAGAACTGCAGTTTTGTCAGAGAGGTAATTTTCATAAACAAACATTGCAATATTCTAGGGTATGTAGCTTGCCTGGTGTTTGGCATACAGATAGCATTAAAATATTTACTATTTGAATAAATGAAATAAAGCGTGCCTGAGGAAAAGAACAAATGAAAGTGCAAAGATCAAAGGAAGCAGAGAGGAAAGGACTTTCTGCCTGGGAAGTGGGCAAAAACATCACTAAAGTGGTTACATTGAAAGGGGTTTCTGGAGGGTGTGCATGAGTTTACTAGGGGAGGAAGCCTAGAGGAGGGCCTTCTGGGCAGATGGAATAGTTGGGCAAATGTGTGGAGCTAAAAACAAAACCATGGCATATTCAGGAAGTGGGTAGGAGTTCACTGATTCAGAATTGCATGGGCAATGTTTTATCTGCATGGTGAGGAATCACAGCCTTGACAGCACTGCTGTTCATGACTCAATGGATTCATTTTGCAAAAAGTGCCATCTTAATATCTCGGACTGAATTCTGAGCGCTTGTGGGCTGGAAATTGGAAGAGAGCGGAGCTGAGATGGATGGATGTAGTCTGATACCATGAGCCCCATTCTTCTGAGACTTTCACAAGATGTCAGACATTGAAACTACTTGTCATTGAGGGAGAGCAGCCTCCCCTCTAGGGAGCATTCTGCTTGTCCTCTATGTTCCGGCAAATAGTGCACAACCCCCCCGACCGTCAGGGCCACTCTTCCCTGCACACACAAGTCTTAGGAAGGTCAGAGGCTGGTAACTACTGTGTTCTCAGAGATTAATACGGATACTTCATGGCCTGTGTGGGGCTCAGAGAGCTTCAGCATTCCCTTGAGGGAAATAGAAGGGGCACAGGGTAGAGTCCTGTATCTAGGCGGAGAATTTTCTGGGTGTAGTGCTGTGTGGAGGAGGATTTGTGTCTGTGGAGGAGACTCGGGAAAGGACACACAGAGAGACAAAGAGAAAAGTAACAGATGTGAATGCGCTTCCTGTCATTTTTTCCCTGAAAGATGAAGGTTGATCTTGAGAACACAAGGATATTATAACAAAACTCTCATCCCTGTAATAGTGAGGGTGAGAAAACCCATTAAAGTTGTGTGTGTGTGCATGCATGTGAGTGTGTGCGTGTGTGAGTGTGTGTGCGTGTGTGTGTGGTATCTGGCTACTGTACTTTAACAATAACTCCTCTTGACATTATACAAGGTCAGCAAGTCACCTCAAGACCACCCTGCTTGAGGATTTGCTCTCTGCACAGGGTTGTATGGACTCTCTCAGCTGAGAAATGTCACCCAGCACCTTTCATATTTATGGTGACTCATAAACAGGAAACCAGTCCTGTCCATGACATTGTAACTTTTTTCATATCAAATCCTTTTATGAAAATGAAAAAAAAAAAAACCCACCAAACAAAACTATAGAACTTAGCTGCCTTATGCTTTCTGAGCCAAAATAAACATTGCCAAATTAGTAAGGCAGACTGAACAAATTAAGCGCTAAATGCAAATTTATCGACTGAAATCCAATGGCAGAGTTGCCAAAGAGCTTAGAGGGGTGAAGCACAGCCCTGTAAGTAGGTGTTTGTGTTGGCGAGTTTCTGCAGAGAGGCATGGGAACAGTAACAGAAAAAGAGAGCATTTCTGTTACACCCAAGATGAACAGTTTGTTTTAGAAAGTTCAAGTGAACAGTGTCTAACATATATTCACTGAATTCAGAATCTCAGTTGCTACCAAGAGGGAGATGAAAAAAAAATAAGCTGGCAAAATTTCTTTTAAAAAACTCATTTGGAAATGTTCAAGTCAGCCTTGTTAATCATTGGATGGGATGGAGACATCCTCATTTCTGAGCCATGAATAAGTCCCAGCAGTTCTTCACCAGGGCAGACAAGAGCTTTTCCCTTAAGGATATTCAAAACCTTACACAATAAGGAGAAGATTTATCTTCATGTTTTCTAATGCCCCAAGTGGACTGTATAGGATGTATCCTTTTAAGGTGTGAGCATCCTTTATGATGCCTAGGTTTTGAAAGTTGCATGTATATTGCTTCAGCTCCATGACTGATTGAGGAGGGGCTGCAGGGAGAGAATGGTTGTGATTGTAACTGCTTCAGTGTTTTCCTCCTGACCATGGACTCGGTGACTTCTCTTCCCACTTTGGTCAGGGTCTCTTACCCCTTTTCTTTTTTTTTTTTTTTTAAGATTTTATTTACTTATTTATTTGAGAGAGAGAGAGAGAGAGAGAGCATGAGCCCAAGTGGGGGTAGGGGAAGAGGGAGGAGAGAATCTTCAAGCAGACTCCCCAGTGAGCATGGAGCCTGACGTGGGGCTCGATCTCATGACCCTGAGGTCATGACCTGAGCCGAAATGAAGTGTCAGATGCTTAACTGACTGAGCCACCCAGGCGCCCCTTTTATCCCCTTTAAAATGAAAGATCCTAAGATGTACATTTCTGTTTGCATTGAGTGTTCTTCCTCCTCCTCCTCCTCCTTCTCTTCCTCCTTCTTCTCCTTCTTCCCTTTCACCCCCTTTTTATAGCATTGCATCTGCAATGCAAAAATAAAATACTGGTCATGTTTCTTCCATAATACTACCTTGTATGAGATTTTATTTTATTCTCTAAAAGTTTTAAAAAAAGTTAATTGAAGGATAATTCATATGTAATGTTATATTAGTTTCAGGTGTACAACATAGTGATTTGACAATTATATACATTACAAAATACCCTGATAAATGTAGTTACCATGTGCCATCACATGAAGTTATTACAATATTATTGATTATATTCTTTGGATGTTGCTTATTCTTCAGTGAAGAGTTCCCACAAGCTTCCTGGGGCTTCCCACAATGCCTTGTCTCTTCTTTGACGGTTGAAGAAACCAGGACACAGAAAGTCATTTTATCATACAATAAAAATTGGGAATAGAATGGGAATACCATAGAATTCCATAGTGTGCCAACACTGGATGGATATTTAGAAAGCTGTATTTTATAGAGGGAAATTAGAGGCCCAGAGAGAGAGAGATCATAACATGCCCAAAGTAACATAGTGAATAAGTTCCAGAGAAATTATTAGATCAGATTTTCTTTATCCTTTGACTCCTAGCCAAAGGAGTCAACACACCACTACATACCACAATCCCTCCCACATACTTACTGTTTATAGGTCTTTTCTTACTTACTTTCTAACTTACTGTTAGAGTATTATCTACTCTCTTCTCACACCCAGCAACATAAAGTAACAGAATTAAATATCTCCTTCTCCAGGACATTCTCTTGCTCAAGGAAATATATTGGTCTTCTACTGCAGAAGAGGTCAAGTATAAACTCCTCAACTATTTTGGGTTTTGAAGCTGAGGATAGTCTTGGCTTTGGTTGGCCAAAACAGGAGACAAGCTGAGAATTGTCTTGTGGCAGAAAGATGGCAAAAGAATTGCAAAGCAGCAATTGCCCCAGCTATGACCCCTGGAGGAGAAGAAATATATAAATATTTGGAGGGTGGAAATGAAAATGGCTTATAAATTATCTTTTCCTACATGACATTCCCTAAGAAATCAGCCAGGGTTATATTTTTTAAAAGAATCTAGATAGTCAAAGAAATGAATGTCAGCTTGGTGTAATTTTTTGCATGGTGTAATTTCAGTTAACTAGCTGTAACACACAATCAGCTGGTAATACCTTTGGTTCATAGACCCACACGGCACAATTGACAACCTCATATATGCAGCTTAATTTATCTGGGACACTCTGAATTTTTCTTAGATTCCTTTCTAGGTCAAAAGTCTAGGTTAATGAGCATTCCTACCCATACTCAAAACATGTCCCTGGAATGCCGGAGAAACATGAATTGTTAACAACAATGACAAACTCTTTTGAATTCGTTTTAACCAGAAATGGTATAAAAATAAGTATAATGATTTCAGAATATTGACAATATGTGAATCCCTTGAAGAAAGTAAGCAAGGATTACTGTTATGACACCTGAGTTCTTGCTGATCGCTCCCTTGATTAAATATTAGAATAGGTCTTCTCATGGCCTTGGTTCTTGGTGCAAGAATTCATAGCCATCATCAAGCTACTCTCCACTTGAGCAAGGCTATTCAGAGCAATGGTCTACTCCAGGGGCTACATTTTCCACCATCAAGGGATCGGATGCTCCTTGTATCAGTGTGTGACCACGTATCTGCTAGTGGAGACTTCTGTTCTGGAGATGACTTCTAATATAGATGTTTTGGTAATTAACAGTAAGTAATGTTACTCTTTTCCCATGGCTGACCTGCCCCAGAACAGTCTTAGGTTGGCATTCCTACCTCGAAGGGTAAGATTCCTCAAGTCGTGGATGTGAAAGTGCTGCACATAAGCTACCGAGAACTAGAGATCGAAAGAGACACGGTTATTCAAATGGATACTGACAGAGAAGCAGTGGCCAACTTAGAACCTGTGCTGACCTTGAAATCTGTCCCTTTGGAAGCACATAGAGGACGTAGTGGGGTTGGGGAAAGGTTTCTAACAACAGGACAGTTTTCTAAAACTGTGATTGGGGGTAGAATGGCTGCATGTGGAATGGACTGGGCAATGAATCACCATCTTGGTCACAGGAGTGACCACCAATCCCTGAGAAGTGACCTCCTCTTTAGTCTTGCATAATTAACAACCTAGTTTTGGGGCCCAAGGCAAAGCTTAGAGTCCCCAGAGGGCTCAGAGATCCTGTAGGAAAGAGCCGGGTTGCCACACCCTCCACTTCCTCTGCCAGTTCTCCTCTGGGTCTCCCTTCGGACCTCTCCTTCAAGTCTCTCTTCAGAGTTTCCCAGGGCACATGGATGCCATCCAAGCTCATCATATGAATCTATGTAAACCACTGAATCCAATGCCTGGCATATTTGAAGATTTAATAAAGATCCATTATTAATCTTGTTGTTCTAACATCATCATCATCATCATTTATTTCATCCTTATAACATCCTTGTCAGTTCCTTCATGAGGAAAACCCAAAAGCCAATCTCACACTTATAACTGGTAAATAGATTATTTATAGTTTGTCTTACAGGACAAAATCTAAATTAACTGTACATTAAAAAAAATCAGTTACATTTTATTTTATTTTTTAAAAAGGTTTATTTATTTATTTTAGAGACCAGGGGAGGGGCCAAGGGAGAGGGAGAACGAGTCCTAAGCGGACTCTGTGCTGAGTGTGGAGCATGGAGCATAGAGCCCGACGTGGGGCTCAATCCCAGGACCCTGAGATCAGGACCTGAGCCGAAACCAAGGGTCAGACACTTAACCGACTGCGCCACCCAGGCGCCCCTAGAACATCAGTTACATTTTAGAGAATTCGCTCAGCATGTTGAAAATATTCCTTTTTGTGGCCTCCATAGATTTTATAGTTAAAGACATCCTCAGGTGAGGGAACCCGCAAGTCTCTGATCCCCAGTCAGTCTCCCTCTTGCTGGGGGGTGTTCTACCTTGCAAGTTTAGACCTCTCATTTTTCATACCATGTAGTGACCTTTTTTGAGCACAGAAACCTCATCTTTATTTTTCTACCTTTTTTTTACAATGTCTGACACAGGCCTCGGCGCATAGTAGGCATTCAGGAAAACCACTGTGATGAATGGGTGAGTGTGAGGGCCACTGGGGTTTGGGCTGGGCCAGCAGTGTCTTCACTGAATTGAATGTGAAGACTGGTAATTGTGGAGGCCTGTCCACAGTCATGCATTTCTGGAAAACTCCACTTCACCACCCGCAAAGACACACTTGACCCAGGTGAGTGTGCACCTGTGCGTGAGTGTGCATCCTTGTAGCCCCAAGTGCTGACATTCACCTCTTCTCTACCCCAAATCAGCGGCCCTCCACCCATGGTCACAGCCAAGTACATCAGACACAGACATGCATGTGACTCACTACAGGATGGCTCCTGTGCACATGCAAATCTGTGCACACTCCAGATGCCTTTGAAGCTGGGCCCGAGCATCAGGAAGCATCCAGAATCCCGGCTGTTGTGGCAGTCACAGCACATCACATGGGAAAAAAAAAATTCTCTTTATTCCCTGGAGACTGCAGGTTGACTACACGGTTTTAAAGGACCCCCAAAACTGACTCTCCTCTGACTTTGCTTGGGGCTAGTTCTTGAACAATACACAGATTGTCCGGATCTCTAAGTGCCTTGAGGAGTGTCTCTACCTCCCGAGACAATATTGCTATTGTCTCCAAAGCTCAAGCCTGTTGTTTTATCTTTGAGGAAGTTTATTCCTAGATAGAGATCTTCATAACACCAGCCGAAAATGGAGGCATTGACAGGCTGGCTTGCATTTATTGCTGCCGTATAAGAGAACCATTTAAAAGCTGGCTGAGTTTTTGTCCTCAGCAAATACAGCCACTTGCCCTGGTCAGGCCATCAGCCCTTCTAGAAAGCTCAGCCCAGTTACTGGCAGAATCCACAGAGCTGTAAAGGCCAATAGGAAGGGTGAGAGTTTAAACTTTAACTTCTTCAGACATCATGGGACCATCACAAAAATGAATCAGAAACACCCAACTGAGAGCATTTTTCACAGTCACTCTGCAGATGACAGAAGATAAGAAATGTTAGTAAAGGTGGAAGGTTCCATACTGATAGCATCTTTGGCCTTGTGGATGGAGACCCTCTTTGTCAGGGGTTCGCTAGAGAGTTCGCATCACACTGGTGTCTTTCTGACCTATAGAAACAGAAGGAAAAATGTATCCAAAAATCACTGTTAGGACATATCCTCTAGTCCCTGCCCCTGGGTCTGGAATGCTGAGCTCAGAGGGCCCCAACTCAATACTTTTTTTTTTTTTTTTTTTTTTAACGAAAGAAGAAGAACCAAGAACGGGAAAAGAGAGGGACTTGCCCACAATGACCTATAACATAGGGGCCAAATGAAATCTCATGCCCAAAGTCTTGGACTCTCATTTTAGGGTTTTTTATTTCTGTTCTCCCCACCAGGCCATGCTAGTTCCCTCTCTCATTTAATCCTCCTCCATGACCACTGGAAAATAGGCATCTTTCCAGTGCAAATGATTGCTCACTCTGTCTCCTTCTGCACTTCAAGTTTTAATTTATTCTCACTTTTGCTATAATGATTAGTGCAGGGCTTTAATTCACTCTTAAATGAATTCAGTAAAGGAGCAGTTGAAAATTAATTAGTTTGTGATACCAAAAAAGGTCTTTTATCCTAGAGACCTGAGGACTTTTAGAACAGGATTTTCAGGGTAGTAAAGGAAGAGAATCTCCTTTTGACTTCTCTTTGCTCCAGGTATGGATGGGTCAGTCTCCTGGAGTCTCTATCAGGTCAGGTGGTTGCAGAACCATCCGCAGAAGCATGAGTGGCTGGACATATTCTGGGGGTTTTTGTCTCATACCAAAGACCGGGAATCAAAGGCCACTTCAATTGTTTAGGTATCTAGAGTGGAGAGTCTTATCAGTCTCCTGATATGGCCTGCCAGTCTCTAGTTTCTGGATAACTATTTGCTACCCACCAGTAGACAGAATTGGACAGGTACTTAGAGGCCATGGGATCCAACCCATTTTATAGGTGGAGGAACTTAGTGCCATAAATGGTATGGTAGTCAGAATGGTGGCCCTCCCCAAAATGTCCATGTCCTAACCCCCAGAACCAGTGAATATGCTACTCTTACATGGGAAAAGGGACTGTGTAGATGTGTTGAAGTTAAGGATCTTGAGGTGGGGCGATTATCCTGGATTATCTGTGTGGCCCAGTGTAATTACAGGGTCCTTATAAGGGGAAGAGGGAGGCAGGAGAGTGAGAGTTCGAGAAGGAGAAGGGGCCATGGAAGCAGAGGTCAGGGTGATGTAATTGCTGGCTAGGAGTCACCTGCCAAGGAATGTGGGAAGCCTCTAGAATCTTGAAAAGCTAAGGAAATGAATTCTTTCCTAGAACCTCCCTGCTGGCACCTTGATTAATCACAGCCCCCATGAGACCCATTTCAGCCCTTTGATTTTTAGAACTCTAATATAAATCCATATTATTTTAAGCTACTACACTTGCGGTAGTTTGCTATAGCAGCAATAGAAAGCAGATAACTGATGGGAACAGGCAAAACTGAGACAAGGACATGCCTTCTTTCTTCTTCCTTTGCCTGGAAAGCTTTTCTCTTCATCCCCTTTCTTCACTTGGTCAACTGCTCTCATCCTCAACCCTAGCTGAGGATGTGTCATTGAAGAGCCTCCTCTCAGATTTGACTCAGAACATTTCTCCAGCTCTCCTACAGTTCCCTCGATCTGCTATGTAATATTCCACATTATGGACTGTGAGATTGAGTTGTTCCCTTCTCCCCCAGCAGACTGTGGACTCCTTGAGGGCATCAACTGGCCTCATTCATCCTCTGATCACAAACATCTAGCACAGGAGAGTCATGATCATTGGTTTTGAGTGAATACATCAAAGAATAAACAAAAGCTCTTTTTCAAACACTCAGCATTTTGAACCTATTTAGCAAGCATTAATAAATAACTGTGTATTTTTTCTGAAATATTTTCTTGCCTTTTGTTCGTTTTTTTTTTTTTTTCTCAGCCAGGCAGATTCTGAAGATGACCGTGGAGACCATAAATTTAGGAGAGTTGCCTGTGGAGTGACAGGACCCTGAGTATAGACTCAGAATTGCTGCTCCCAGGCAGGACTTGTGCCTTGACCTCCTCATGAAGGGGCTTCCTTAAGCTTGTTACTGAATTGTCCCAGCAACCTGGAAAAAGCTCCCCTCTTTGAGGTGGTAGACCAATTTTCTGATACTCCCCAGTCCTCAGACTAACTGGTTCATTTCCCCAAAAAGGAAGCTTTTTTTTTTTTTTTTTTCCCCTAGGCTGCTGAGAAAACACCAATGGCAAATATCATCTGGTTTTCATTGAGTGGTTCCAAAAATCTGTCACAGGCTAATTGTGTATCTCTATTCATACAAATAAGGATAAGCATGAATGAAGATCTGTCACCTGCTCCTGGTTCTTGGTGCCTAGGAGTATGGGTTGACCTAAGAGTATAGGTTATTTTGGAGAAGATAGCCCCTTGTTTTCTAGGCTCTTCTGTGGCACATACACATGACTCCTGGAGGGTCCTTTGGTGGCTTCTCAAGTATCTCAGAGCCTGAGGAGACAATAGGACTCCTTTGCCTCATCTCTTCAGTCTGGAGGTTGTGGGGCTATTTCTGTCACCCAGGTCCTTCATTTTAACCTCTGTGGATGTGGCTCCTGCTCAGGGTTCAAAGAGTGTGCCTCATATGCCATCACCAGGAGGTACTCCAGATGCTGGTTAGATAGGAACTCAAATTGCTGGCTGCTGTGTTCTCTATACCAATATTTATTTCCATTTTGCAGATAAAAACAATTTAGCATGAAAGATAGCATGCTGATAGCCTGAAATAACCTCCAGTGGGTACAGCCTTGTGAAATACTTGGCAAAGGAAATAAATATGTATTCAGCCCTTGAAACCAACAAGTTTATTGCCTAGGAGAGGCTCCATGGAAACTCCTTCTTCATAAGGATATGTCTAAAGCAGTTATTTTCTCAACTTTGGTCTTTAATGTATCACTCAAGAAGGCAAGATTCTGGAGAACCTTGTGAAAAAGGGTTCAATGATTAGGTGAGCTTGGAAAAAGCTGCCTTTTGTGTCTCTCAGAAATTTACAACACACCCTGAGAAAACCTACAGGACAGAAACCTATTTACATTTGTTTAACTCAGAATTTCCTGACTCTTTCCCCATGAAAATCCCCCCCGCCCAGAATACCTGTTAATTTGTCACATAATCAGTGTTCTGTACCCCACATTTTGTGAAGCCCCACATTTTGTGAAGCTTTCTCAGGGCTCCTTGGAGAGGTAGACTCCCTTACCGTGCTCTCTAAATTGTGCATGTATATCATTTATGAGGCCCATGTCACACACCATGCCAGTTAACCCTCACCAGCTTTGAGGTCGGTACTAGTCCTTCAATCAGTGGTTAACTAAATAATTGATATTTATTAGTTATGTACTATGGGTACGACACCAGGGCAGGTTTGTTATTACCCTTATTTTATAGGTCTAGGTGGGGAAATTGAGGCCCATAAAAGTTAAATAATTCATCCAGAGTGACATGACTGGAAACAAAATTCAGAAACAAAGCCAGAAACAAAATTCAGTTTCTCTGATTCCCAATCTTGCGTGGTTTCCACTTTTTTCAGACTGCAGAGAATTACTACTGCCATCCTTGCTCCCAGCATTGCTCTAAAGTTCAGAACAGGGTTGCTAAAGAAGTTTTCATCATGAACTTAATTGAAATCTTGTGCTTTCCTGCTTCCAGCTCTGAGCTGGGGGAGGGAGGTTGGTGAGTTACCTCTTAAGTAGAGGGGCCCACTCAGACCTCATGTCCATGTGATGCTCAGAGCCCCAGTGGCCTTTGCATTTGTATATCCCAAAGGTGGGAAGCAAGATTGCTCAACTCGAGACCTTCAAATCCCCCTCTCCTTGGCTGCTATGTAGGAGGTTCTCTTCCACACATGAAGCTTCAGGACAATAATTCTAACGGGTGCCCAGGCACGGTGCATGGGGTGGGAGGCCTTTGGACTCTGGGTTTCCTGTGCTGAACCTGTTCAGTCAAGTAGAATTGTACTGGAATTCTGGGGTTTGTGTTGGGAGCCCATGGCCCGCTGTTTATTATTTTAAGAACTCTTGGTTGCTGCCTTTAAACGCGGGGGTGGGGGAGCAGCCTACTGTGGAAGGCGGCTGCCACCTTCTTCTGGGAATGACAGTGTCGCTCTGTATACTCCACAAGGGCCCCGCAGGCAGAGCTACCGCATTCCAGAGCTCTACCCAGCCAGATGAATAGACACTATTTCATCTCATCGGTTACTGAGACAAAGTCAAGGCTCCAGCAGTTGGGCTCCTCTCTGTCATATCACCTTGATGTGGGGAAGACCCCACTAAGACCTTGAGACCAGGACGCTCACAGCTTTACCAGAGTCAAGGGTCAGCACGTTCACACTAGGCTTTATGAAACCCGCTCTTGCCTTCCTCACCTTTCAAATTGTGTCCCTGCCGGGTGCCCCACATGGTAAGAATGTTTCAGTGTCCCACTGGAACATTTGTTATTGCCCAATCCAGCTCAACACCCCTTCCAGCCATGTCCCAAGAAGCCTGTGCTGAGTACTTGAAATAAAACAGAGCGATGTCCTCGAGCTGTGAATGCCTCCCAAAGACAAACGGACAGAACTTCATTGTTTCAGGGAAGAAGGCGCCTCACATAGTGGTCACATTGTGGTTACCGGGGGCCTGATGATTAATCCACAGAGAGGATGTGCAGGAGAGAGGAGCTGGCATCATTCCTGTAGACGAAGATTCTTTAAAATTTCATGTCTCTGACTGAACATGTGCACCAGAAACACAAGATTTCCATTGTTAAGGTCTCTTGGGTGACCTCATTTTCCCAGTTGCGAGTTGGCATGTAAGTCATTACCTTTTCTGTCTGCACAGGGATACTGTGTTCCTGAAACTCAAATGCTTCACACTTCAAAATATACATTGTGCTGCTTGTAATTATACTTCTGAAAGTGAACACTTACAGGGCTTTATAAAATTTCTCATTTAGAGATGGGCTATAAGCAACCGATGCATGGAGAAATGAACAAAATCAGATACTGATCAATATGCATATATTTGGTATAAATAATTGAACTATTTTTAGAATGAATTTTTAAAAAGATCTGTGCTAAGATCTTTTGAAGGCACTCCAAGGTATCCACCAATATCCACCATGGTTCTTGCCCTTTGTGCAATCACCAGTGGGGAAGTGGACTCTCTTGGAATGGCAAAGGCTGTGTATGAGGGGCTGATGCAGATAGCATGGTGGTGCTGATGGTCGAAAATCCACAGCTCTGTCACTTGCTGGAGACAACTTCTCTGAGCCTCTGTTCCCTCATCCAAGAATGGACTAAATCATAAGATGTAAATATAAGATGCTCTTGCTCATAGAGCTTATTGGAATAACTTCTTAAATATAAGGTCAGTTCGGGATGACATTGTGATTTGGGACCATCCTGAAATGTTTTAGACATGGTCTCAGAGATTGTGCCTCTCCGGTCACTTCGGAACTCATGCAATAAACTGATAGCATAATAGGGATGGGTATGGGAGTAGTACAGGGAGTACCCGGGGAATGGATCTGCTATCAGAATGAGGGGGATGAGTCTCAGAGAGTTCCTCTTTATGTAGTACTGGGTGACTGGGTCTTTAATTTAGATTGTTCACTGCCCAGATTAAATGTATGCTGGAACCTCTGGGGAAACCCAGGTCAATGGGCAGTGCCTCTAGGCCTATGTCTAGAAGTAAGCTTTCTGCCAAGGCAGAGTGAAGTAAGCTGTCACCTGTTTTTGTAACCTACCATCACACAAGACAGGCCTTAAAGCTCAGAAGACAAAGCAGAGAGAATTGTGTCCCTTTGTTTTGAGCTCAAGGCCTTTTTAAAGCCATAAAATGTCTCCTTGTTCCCTTGTTGTGCAACAAGGCATGCAGCTCTGAATGGGACCTTTTGTACCTGGAAATTCCACAGTTCCAGTTCCCCCTGACTCTTGTCCATGCCAGACGACATCCTCAGAGACTTTGAAGTTGCATGTTTGAAGGAAGCACTGCCTCACCCACACCTCTCACCCCACGTGCCTGCCCACAGTATCAGTCAGACTCTGGGAGAGCAGTGGGACGAGCTTCTGGCTACCAACGGGCAGGAGCTGGAGCCAGGGGGCTGGTGCTGCCCCACCACTCAGTGCTCCTTGTGTCTGGCCTCGCAAGGACAGCACTTCCAGAAGCTCTCTCTCTAAGGAGGGACTGGGCTCATCTTGAAGGGAATCCATCCAAGTCTCCTCTGCATCCTGGTTCCAGAAATGGTATTCCTGGGACAGGCCATCTTACCTGATGTAAAGCCAAGCAGCCTTAGCCACATCCTGCCTGGTCTCAGACAGCAGAGTGTCTGCTTTGCCTGCAGCCCCTGCTCTCCTGATTTGTATGTGAACAGGTTTCTGAATAGATACCCATGGATTATCTGACACCAAGAGAGCCATATGGATTGAAAGCACATCCAAGCACAGGGATTGCTTTGTACTTAAATAGGAGAGGAGGGAAGAGGGACATTTATTGAGCACGTACAATCTAACTGGTTATTTGATATTAAATTTCATTGAAGCATCACAACAAACACCATGAAGCCATCTCCATTTGTGCAGATGAGGAAATTGAAGATCAGAGACTGTGAGGTTTGCCCAGGTCTTTATAGCTACTAAGTAGAGAGATGAGATTCAAACCAAGGTCTGTTTAACTCCAAGATAGGCTCTTTCTTTTAGAGCATGCTTATTTTCAGATCCCTTTCCCACTGAGCCCAATTATCAATAAGGCTTCTCCTTGGGCCGCCAGCCCCCTTAGAGATGTGTCTTAAACAGAAACTCATTCTGACTTGACCCCCTCTAGCTCTTTCCTTTTCTCCTTGGTGGTGACAGTCATTTCCCTGGGCCTCTGTAGATATCTGGAGGCCTCAGGTTCTCCTTGTTTCTCCCTCAGTCCCCTAGCCACAATGTATCTGAGATCCTTCATTGAGGTTCTGAAGGCATAAAGGACATTTAGAGAAGGACTTCCTGTGTACACACTGCCCAAACTCAAAATAGGGATTTAAAACCATCAGCCCAGGGGAAGACTATTGTAGTAGTGGAGTAGCGGCCAGGTCTGATTATGTTTTATAATCCTGGAATCCAGCACAGTGTTGGGCCAATGCGTGGATAGATGAATGAGTGGAGCTCTAAGAAATTAGGCCGCTGGTGGAAGGGCATTTGAGGATATCAGGCATTTTCCCATGCATCTATGAAATCGTACCATGTTGGCTGACACCTCATAAGCCTGTGCAGAATGCCAGTATCCCAATATGTTAAATTTATTTGTTCATTTATAATTTCATTTAGTGTTTACTGAGCACCAACTCTCTGTTAGATTATGCTGGGGGAGAGAGCAAAATGAAGGAGCTTAGGCTCTGTCCTGAAATAATTCAACAGTCCAGGTGGGAGAAGACTTGAGTTTCATGCAGAAAGCAAGATGGCAAGGAATAGACACTTATCTCATCCTGAGAGATACATATGAGAAGACTTCCTGAATGGGATGGCTTAGAATTGCTACCTGAAGGATGTAGTAGGACATAAAAATTGGTAAAGGCATTTAAAAGAAAAAGCATTGTTTTTCTCTATCCTCACACCAACATTTCTGACATCCCATATGTGGTTTTTTCCAAACCAAGCAACTCTCCAGTTCTCAGCAGTCACCAGTTGGGTGTACTACAACTAATGAAATGCCTACACTAACTGCTTGGACTTGGCACAGACCACACAGGTTAAGGGCTCCATCCCACAAGACTGCCCCCCACTTCATAAGCCAATTGCAAGTCCCGGGTTGTCACCTGTACTTCTGACTGACTGGCTGTACATGGGGGTTCCCGCAACCCCTTCTTGGATTGGGTCATTGGCTAGAACAAGTCACAAAACATGGTGAAACTGTTTACTGACTCGAGTATCAGTTTATTATAAAAGGCTACAGCTCAGAAACAAGAAGAAGGAAGAGAAGCATAGGGCAAGTGGGAAGGGGCGCATGGAGCTTCCACATCCTCTCTGCCCACCACCTTCCCAGTACCTCAATGTGCTCTCTAACCAGGAACCTCTCTGTACCCTGTTATTTGGGGGTTTTATGGGGGATTCATTACACAGGCATGATTGCTTAGATCATAGGCTGTTGATAAGTGAACTCAATCTCCATCCCTTGTCCCCTCAGGAGGTTGCAGAAGGGACTAAAAGTTACAACCCTGTAATCAGATGGCTGGTTCTCCAGCAGAGCATCCCTCCATCTTTTGGAGCTTTCCACAAGTCACCTCATTAGTATAAACTCAAGTATGGTTGGAAGGGACTTATTATGAAAAATAAAAGACGTTCCTTTCACCCATATCATTTCGGAAATTCCAAGAGTTTGGCATCTCTGTGCCAGAAACTGGGAACAATGATCAAATATATATTTCTTATTATATTACAATATCAGAGCTTTCCATGTAGAGGGAACAGAACAAAGCAGAGCAGGTGTGAGAAAACAAGTGTTAGGTATGGCTATAATAAAGAATTTCTGTGAGGGCGTGGGAATGAGCTTGAACAATCAGTAGCACCTTTTTTATGTTAATGAATTTGAAACTATACTATTCTCTCCTGGGGGCATGGATAATAATACTTTATACACATAGAATGCTTCTGAGCAGTAAGCACTCTAAGTGCTTTACATGAATGATTTCATTAATCTTTGCTACCACTCTCAGTTAGGTACTCATATTATTCCCACATGATGTATGAGGAACCTGAAGGCCAAAGCCACACAGATTGTCCATGTCAGTTGGGATTGTAAACCAGAAAGTCTTTGAACCACCATACCCTTATGCCTTCCAGAGATATGATGGAGTGAGCTCTCCAGAAACTGGGGTTATGAGGACAAGCAGTTCATTGGCGTAAAGGACAAATTACAACCTCAGGCCCTGGCTTGATTCCTGTACTCATTAAGATCCAGCCCCAGATGACAGTGTCAGGATGGCAAGCGCCATTGTGCTGGCCTGGATGGCTCATCATAGGGGCTCAAATTTGTGTATTCAACATTTAAGAGACATTGAATCTAGTGGAAACAGAGAACACATGGAAAATGATCTCACTGGCTAAGGGCTGAAGTTGAAATGCCTGGCTTGAATTTTGGCTTTGCCCTTTCCTCTTTTCTGGCTGCTCCTGTGGCCATGTGGCTGAATCCCAAGGCCACTGTAGAGTAGCTTTCTGTGCACAGTGTGGTAGCTCCTGGCCACCCAGTGTTTCTACTTTGCTTCATGGAGGAATCCGCTAATTTGAGTAACAATCTGCAAAATTATCCAAGAAGACCAAGGTAGAGACATTTGTAATGTGTGAACATGTTTCCTGGCTATGAAAAAAAAAAAAATACTGGAAGAAAATGAAGTGATTCATTGAAAAACTTCACTGAAAGGTCCAAATAATCATTTGGGGTGCAATATTTCTACATCAGTTCAGTCATATATTTTTTGCAGAGAACTCATATATCTTCTTTTCTCTACCAACCCAGTGAAGTAGGCAAGTATTCTTTTCCTTTTTTGCATGTGAGAAATCTGAAACTCAGAAAGTGACTAAGAGACCAAGCCAAGTTTTCCAAATCAGATCTTTTTGACTTTTGCTTCAGTACTTCTCCTTGTTGGTATTGCTTTTTCTGGTCCCTTGGATCCAAGCTGAATGAATACTCTTTCTTCCACTTGAGATGATGCTGTTTAATTTATTTATCAGCAAGGATGGTGTTCTGCCTGCTTACACCAGTTTGACATTTTTGTTGTAACGGATAGCACCTTTCTGATTGGTCAATGACCATGCCATAGTAGTTATTAAATATTTTGATTATTGCTTCTGTTTCATATAAATATTTAATATTTCTGCTACATTACTTTACTTCAAAAAGGATTTATGGCAGTTTATAAAAATACCATACACTAGTAAGATAACATCTATCAGAAGTAGGCAAAGAAGTAAAAACAAATAGAAGGATAGAAAGAAATTGGGGCAGGAATGAAATCAACACAGAAGTATAGATTGTAAGCCTGAAACACTTGCTAGAGTAGAGATGAGCTGCTTTTTGGATTCTAAACCTGCCAGGAGCCAATGGCAGAAGAAATGCATATTGGTTATGATGCACTGTATCTTCAAGAAAAATCAAATGGAAAGCATATCTTACCACAAAATCATCTTCCTGAGACTCTCAGGAGAGAGAACACTAATTTAATTAGTACAATTCCCATGACATCTATGAATGGTCAAGACAGCAATGAGTTTCAAAGGGTCATTTCCATGGGCTGCTGAACTGACAAGCCCAATATCCTGCACTTGCCTCAATTGCCTTGAGTTGTCTGATGACCTTCTGAGCAGATTTGCCTTGTCTCCCTGCTTAGATAATAATTTCTCTGATGTGGTGACACTAGATCCAAAGTTCCCTTGGAAAATTACCAAAAATAATACTTTTTAAAAACGACAATAAAAGAGTTGAACTACCACTGAGGGGGTGGGAATACAAGGTGCTGCTCCAAGATTTTACATTTCTTACTGAGCTCCTTTGTCCATAGGACAGGCAAGCCAAGTGTTGTCCATTGCCCTCTGACCTACCAGGTGGAACATCTTAGAGATGTTCCTGGAATTCTTGTCAACTTCAGACAGAAAGTAGTCAGTGTGATTCTTATACCCATTCATTGTCACTCATTCATTTGTCCTTTTATTAGAAATGTGTAGAAGATCACTTGCTGTGTGCCTCGCCCTGCAGACACAGAGATGGATAAGACACAGTGCTACCCTGGAAGAGGTTATGGGTAAAAGGAGAAGACAAAAATGCTCATGGACAATTACAGCATAGCACAGGAAGCTCTGCAACAGAGATATGTACAGTGTCATGGGGAGAGGGGAAAGAAGAACCATTATAGCCATCCGGGAGGCCAGAGATGGACTCCCAGTGGAGATGACGCTTGATTCCAGTCCTGGCACAAATCCCTCAAAGAACTAAGGATGAAAGGGAGATGATTGATGGAGAGAAAAACATATTGATGGCAGAGCAGTGAGTATGTGTTTGGGCAACAGAGGAAATCTGAGGTGCACAGGACAGAGCTGATCAGACTATCTCACCCACAAACCAGTTAAGAATCCATGACTCTGGTTATTACATTTTAAAAGAAAAAAATGCCTAAACACATGAGTAATTTAAATTTTGAGAGGGAGTTCTTATGGGCCAAAACTTCTCCATCTGCATTCATTAACACTCTGACACAGGTTGCTAAGGGAATGGGCCAGAAGCACAGTGCTGTGTGCTGGGCACATGCAGGGCATCTGATGGCCATGCCTCAATGACTGCCCATTTCCCCACAAACATAGCACTTTTTTTTTTTTTTTTAATTCAGGCAACAGCATATGCTGTTACGTCTTCCATGATGTACTTCTCTCCTTTTTGGTTAAAAAGTTTTGGGCTTTGGCTTCATGTTTTGGTCTTGCATACACTCCAGTCTGTATGATTAATATGCAGCTCACATGGCCAAGAAAGAATGTGCTGCCTCCAACCCAGTTGCATAGGCACTAATCCCAAAGCCAGAGATTTTCAAAAATCATACCACGAGTTAATTTTTTTTTTCTCTCAGAAAGATCACATTGCCAGAAGAGTGAAGTGCCTTAGGAGTTGCCAAGTGCCAGGTTCAAGCTTTGCTTTGTGAGTCAATGAGCTGTCTTCAAAATGGGAAAAAAGTCAGTCTTTACAGATACTAAGTGATGTGCACTGTTGAGGTTGAGTTTTAAAAAATTAAATCCATATTGGAAGTTAGCCTCTGAGGATTTGGGACACATCATTCAACATTTTTAATTTCATCAGTAGCAATGGAATCAGTATGAATAGCAGGGGATTTGCTATACAAATTAAATAACTTGAAAAATTTTAAAATCCAAATAATAGATTATAAATATTCTAATAACACAGATAGTTGGCCAAATATATAAATTTAATTTTTTAAAAATTGTGGTAAAGTCCTTTTTATTTTTATTAGATCATTTTTTTTCCCAAACAGAAAAGAAGATAGAATCTTTGTCTTAACTTCACAATAATTCATAGACTCAGAATCTATGCTCGCATCTCTTGTTTTCTGTGATTGGAGTCATCCAAGCCAATTGGTAGACCTAATATTGGGTTTCAGGCAGTTGTCTGAGTCTGCCAGATCCCTGAAAGGATTCTGCCACAAGCAAATGCTCATTAGCCAGCTTCCTTACTGCAATAGTAATTTTCTTTCATTCTATTTAAAGCAACCCTCACTCATACCATGGTAAATGATTTTACACTGCACAAAATGTGCTGAAGTGCTCACATTTTGGCTGATCACAAACCACACAGGAATAGGACTTTACTCTTAAAGAATAGTTTGTGCCTGCCTTGGGTCTTTGCTGCTCACTTTCAACACTCTTTGCCAACTCAACATTCTCCAAGAAAGTGTAAATCCTACCACGGGAAAACGAGGTGTAGAATATGTGTCTCGGTTGATGACATCATCTTCTGGTTGGGGCTGTAAATTGTGTGAGACTATGCATACACATACTGGCTCCTAAGTGCTGGATTTTATAGTTGTATATTCTGAGCTTGGAAACACATCATCTGAGGAATGGAGAGCATCCCTTCTGCCTAACTGAGAGTTGTTCTGTGATCTTAAGGGAATGCACTGGCCCAGAAGTCCAATGAATAGGAGGTTTTACACCTGAAACTGCTACTGCTTTGGGACAAATGCTTGTGATCGCTTTATTATAGGTCTCAGTTATACATAATTCTGATAAACCAGCTAATGACTGCAAGGCTGCCTTCATTAAGTGACCTCGGGATCCCCAAGAAGGGCACTAAACTGGTGAATGCCCCAAATTCTATCATTGTAAGACAGTTCATTGTCAATTTCCTGGGAAAGGATCACTGTTAAGGTCCCTTTGGTGCAATAGTTATCCACCTGGGGTGTCAGTGTCCCCAAGGAGACATTTGTCAAAGTCTGAAGACATTTTTAGTTTTCATAACCGAAGAGACAGGGTGCTACCAGCGTCTAACGGGTAGAAGCCAGGGATGCTGCTAAGCATCCTTCAGTGTACAGGACAGCCCCCCCCAACAAAGAATTAATCAGCCCCAAATGTCAATAGTGCCGAGATGGAGAAATCCTATCTTAATGTAAATAAAAGAGGTTTATGAAAGGGGGAGGAGGGAAGCAATATGGGGAATCTGGCCACTTGTGTTGGAAGTGGGAAGCCAACGGCACAGAGAGGGACACGTGGTGGCAAACTTTTTGTTTTACGGAGGGTTAGCCCTGAATCTATGCTAGAAAGGCATGCTTGTTAGGATTTGTTGCTGTTGTTAAGGGCTCAGAATGAAATAAAATAAAAAAGTAGAATGTCTCTAGGCTTTATTCATAGTTGAAGGAGAAGAAGAAGAGGAAAAGAAGAGGCTCTCCTAGAGAATATAGAATGTAGGACCCAGATGGGCAGCCTGGAGTAACCCCAGGGGAGCTGTGGCAGTTTCCATGAAGAAGGATGGACATACTAAACCGCTTCCCTTAATTAGTTGGGTTTTCTGTCTTTGTAAAAACACAGTTATCCCTATTATCCAGTCAGTTGGGCATGAGATCCCAAACCAACAGCAAGTAGTCGGTCCCTGTCTTTCCTGGTCTGTGGATGATAGATTTGGGATCCTCATATATCCACAGACAGGTCTCTCTAAACAGGAACAATGGGCAAAGCATGGAGAGCAGCCGTTTTCCCAGGCATATTCTCCAACACTGGTGCGTATTCAATAATTTCCAACCAAGACTGGAACACAGCAATTGTTTGCAAGGCTGTGATAAAAGGGCATTACAGAAGGCTGTGGAAAGCCAGACTGTGAGGCACGTAGAGAAGGTGTTGAAAGGGTGGTACGTTATGTTGCAGGCTTGCTTTCCTCCATCAACCACCAACACACACCCCCTTCCAAACATACACTCTGGATGCTTGTGTACATCCCTCTCAGTTCCTGCAAATTCTATCACCGCAGCAACTCACCAACTTCTTCAATTAGGCCATGCATTCGCTCTCTCTTTGCTTCCTGTTTGCTCATAAAGAAACTGTCCAGACTTCTCTGGTGTTTTCTTTGCTCAGATGTCAGCTACATGGAGTCACATTGTTCCCACAAGGGGACTTTTTGCTTGTGCTGCTGCCTAGCGTTAACAGAGCGCTAATGCTGCTTGGCGTGAAGAAGGCTAGTCATTGTGGCCAAACTGCTGAGAGGTGCAAGAGGCCAAATGTCAGACTGCCAATTACGCAGCAAGGTGGAAAATTCTTGCCTCTCTTTTGGCTCAAGTGAGTTGGTTGGGGGGAAAATTTAAACTAAACAGGGAATAAGAAGAAAGATTTCATTTGTTAACGGACTTGAGCAGTGCAAGAAGTTGGGCTACCATTACTGTCCCATTCATAGCCACACATCACATTTATCACACGCGCACCCACACATGCATGCACCACAAGGACTCCAAGAAAGTGTCTCTTTGGCTTCAATTGCTGGAGCTCCTAGCTGGGAAAATCTGCATGAGAGGAAAGACCAGCTTGCACCCCAAGTTAACAGTTCAACCTCTGCCTACATGGCCCTATAAAGCCAATCAATCCAGTTTCAGGGATTCATATTGAGTTATAGAATATTTATTATTAGGAAAATAGTAATCATACCTCCACATCGTGCTTTCAGTGTTGCAGAGTGTGCACGTGCATGATCTTGTCTGACCTGCATAATGCCCTTCATTCTCCCATTCATTCATGGCTTAGCATGTATCTGGCCCAGGATTTATGGGATTAACTGGGGAGTGAGATTAAATAACTTGACTTGGATCATACAACACCTAAGTGGCACAACTTGGACTTAAACCTGAGTCTTCTGACCTGCAGTCCTAGACTTTTCAACGAGCTACATGTTTCACTATCTACTCCCTTTGATAATTGGCATTTAGCTCCTGTAGGGTTAGTGAGTGCAACCCCCAATGTAATGATAAGCTAATAATGGTTTTTATTTATCTGCTTGAAGTATTCCTCCAAGGAGAGGTGAACTCAGCCCATTCATTGGCATATCTGGTGATGTCTAGGATTAGCAAGCCCTTTATTCCCAAATGGGACAGTGTAGCTTAGTGACAGTCCTTCAGGTTTCTCCCAGTGAATGTTTTCTTCTGAGCTACTGTCTGTGTTTCTCAGCCTTCCAAGGATACATGTAATAAGTGTAAGTGGGTGATTTTTATCGTATTTTACAGATGGCCAAATTGTGTCATGGGCTATAAAATGACCTGCTTATAACCACATGCAACATTCCATAGCTCCACGGGCAGATTTTTTTGTACATTTGTTACATGTAGGTTTTGCTTTTTTGGTGTGTGTAAGGAAAATTAAATGTATCACAAAGATGTAGACATTTTGGCTCTGTAGCCCTTTCATTTTCCTGGACTTGCTAGTTTAAGGCCCTGCTGACTCTGGCTTGCTCCTTTCACATACACACATCATCCTTTATCCAAAGAATTGAAGAGTTTCCTCTTAAGCCAAACTAAAAGCCCATTGAATGGGCAGCTTGGCTCCCATTCCACACCTCTGAATCTTAGTTCTGAAGTCAGGGAGTGACATTTCTCTCTCTGTGTGTCTCTGTGTCTGTTTGTCTCTCTTTTCCTCCCCCCATTTATTCATTAATTCATTAATTAATTTTTAAAATTCATTCATTCATTCACCTATTAACTTATTCTACAAGTTTTCTGTATTTATTGAGTACATATTCTGTGCCCAATACTGTAGCCATTCCTTGGGGATTCATCAGTAAACAAATGACCCAATGTTTTTGTGTGTGTGTGTGTGCAGATGTGTATGTGAGTGCATGTGTGAACTGTCACCTGTATCATTGCTATAATTCATGTACAAAAATTCTCAGTTGTGAAGTCTCCTAGACCGAAAGTATAAGACAAAAACATTTCCTAAGGATATCTTTGGTCCCAAATTTCTCTATGACTTCCCCATAATCTTCTCTCTATAACCTGGGCATGGCTTTTAGTTTTAGGATCACCTCCTATCTTTTAACTTGGATGTGTCAGCGGAGGAGATGCATACTTTCCTTGCTACTGGAGCCATAATGTAGACTAACTCTGTACTGTAAATGTTGAAACTTCACATTGTCCTGCTGCCTCAGCATCCCCACGACCAGGCTGTGAACACACCACCGGGTGGGACCAGGAGTATCAGTATGATAAGGCTGGTCGCTGCCCCAAGTTCCCCTACTTACCCTCCCC
The DNA here is from genome assembly GCF_004348235.1 of Phoca vitulina. Taxonomy (NCBI): domain Eukaryota; kingdom Metazoa; phylum Chordata; class Mammalia; order Carnivora; family Phocidae; genus Phoca; species Phoca vitulina. Next base: position 14,346,710 of record NW_022589745.1, on the reverse strand, counting down.
TCACGGTGACCTAGTGATCATCATACACAGCAGTAAAATCCTCTCATACCTGATTCCCAATAAAGACACTTGTCCATGCGTCCTCACTCTCTCTCGGCTCCCTCCCTGCTTGGTTGACCCCCCTCTTTTGATGCTCCTCCTCTGTGTGGCTCCCTCATGGCTTATGGTGTCCCTGTCTCTCTAGGATGTATGAGTATAATACAGTGTGTTTTGCTGTGCCTCTCCTGTGTCCCCTTTTGTGGCCACACCTGACTGACCATCTCTGAAACCAGGCAAAACTTGCCACATAACAGACCTCTTAGTCTCTCCTTCTCTACTCCAAGAGATTAACGTACACTTATATCTTAAAACAAACAAAAACAAACAAAAAACTGTCCTGCAAAAACCAGACCAAGATCTGCGTGGTGAATGACTCCCTGAAGACTTTCTTTTTAGCTGCATGGGGACCTGGGATCTTGATCTGGGATGGCCAGGGAGTTCTCACACTTCCTACCAGTGCTCCATGAGGCCTCCCAACACTGCCTTCTGCTGGTGCTCTAAGGAGATTCTGACCCACGTGGGTATCTTCCAGTTGCTCCGTCCAAGGGAGGCAGAGGAGCCCCAGCCCAACCATGCCTCCACGTCGCCTTCCATCCAGCTCCAGGCAGGCAGCTGGACTAAGTTTGAGGACAAACCCTGGTACTTGGCTTTCTGACTTCTGCAACCATGCTTTCCCAACTAATTTGATTTCAGTCCTTTTCTCAATCCAACTTACTGGTACATTTTGCCTGTGGTCATCTCCCTTAACATTATTCTCTTTTTATCGTTCTCTCAGTATCTTTAGGTACCATCTCATTCATCAATGGTCAGACACTATCCATTTATTAATAATAGTAATGCCTGGTATTTGGGGAACTTTTACATACATTATTCTGTTTAATCCATAAAACTGTCCTGTGAGGTAGACATTGGTCTTACACATATTTAGAAAAAAATGGAAACTAGGGAGCAGGAAAGTAAAGCCCTCGGCTATAATGGGTTCTAGATTTTTCTGAATCAGACTCTACTGGAGCTTCCACACAGTTACAACGAAGATGGAAGGGCAGGCAAGGCTCTGTCCACTGGGGACACTGGTGTCCTGTGCATGTTTTACTTCTTGTTAAGGCTTATATGCTGCTCCTCGGGTCATCATTCCTTCTGTTTCAAAGTCCATGTTGCCTCCGAACATGGCAACCAATGAGATTATTGCATGTTGTTATTATTCTATGATATAAATGTATATTTTATCTCTATATCATATATGTTATGTATATCACTCTCTATAAAATTATAGTGTAATTATAAATTACTCTTTACTGAGTAACTCCTTCAGGACAAGCTTTTTATACAGTATACTATTTAATTCTTATGGAAAATTATGAGAAAAATATTGTTGTCCTAGTTTAAGAGGCTCAGGGATTGGGTAATTTTTCCAAAGTTATACCTGAAGAAAGACAGGAACCCTCATCTGATTTTTCCCTAAACTCCTTTTTTACTACATCAATTCACCTCATTTACGTCATGCAAAATGTAGGTAAATACAAACTAGGCTCCTGCTCCTGCTTGAATTTCTACACAGAGAATGGGAAAAGCTGTAACGTGGTGTACTATTTGCTTTGTAATTGGTCAAAAAGGTGAGAGGAGCGACAGGGCGTGGCAGATGTCATGGGCATGTGACCGACCGTGGCCAGGGCAAGAGTGGGGGGGACACGGAGCTCCCCTCCTGCTGTCCTCGCACAAGATCAGCACAAGGTGTAGCAATGGGACAAAGGATGCCGATGGCCACCTGGCCCATGGCCTGGCTCCCTGACTGTGATCCCGCTTTGGCTGTGTGACATCTGCCATTTGCTGTCCCTCTCTCTGCCTGGGTCCCGATTGCTGGGGGGCTTGTCCAGCTCTTTTGCTCAATATCCTTAAGAAATGTGTAGTTTTCTACACCAACATTTAAGTGCTTGTGCAGTGATCTGTAGGAACATTTTCCTGGAAAGACTTTGCATGGATTTTCCACTGCCCGCTGCCTTCGCTAGCACTCGGGAAACTGCATTTTTTTTTTTTTCCTTCCTGGTTGCATTTGCCACTTACCCTACTGAAAACAGGAATTAAGACTTTAGACAGCTGCTTACCACATAAAATTTTCAAATAAAATATTCCTATTACATTTTCTTAGGGAAAAAGTTCACTTGACCAGATTAGCCAAACTAATGTAAATATGAAGTAATGCCAGGGGGCTGCCTATAGAAGGTGTTTTGAACTTTCCATTTCGCCTTAAGGGCCCATGCACTGAGGTGTCTGTGACACTGCTCTGTGTCACATTTGTGGGTAGGATGATGTTGTCATGCTCCCATAATGGCCAATATTATGTTAATGGAGATTGATGCCAACGTGTGCTAATATGTATTTAGTCAGGTGGAGACATTCCCAACTGGTAATGTAACTGGTGTGATTAAATAATTTACCCATATAAATAGAACAAGGCGGATTCAACTCTTATTCTGGACACTGCTTTTACCTTTGTGTGAATCATTGATATTATTCCTTAATGTTTAAAGTCCATTTTCACCCTGATGAAGAACGTGCAAAAATACTCTGACCAAATTAGTCAATGACTGGAACTCTAGCTAATCTTTCAAAACAACTACAGTGGAGCTGGAGAAATTAAGTGCCTCAGCCAAGAGATGGGAGGTCACATTGCTCTGGATGTGGTCTCCTCAGTCACAGTCATATGGTATTGAGCAGAAGGGGTCAGTGGGACAATTGCAGGGACAAATCAAGAGGTGATATGCACTCGCCTCATTCACTTGTATAAATAAAAACAGAAAGATCAAGAGATCAAGGGTAAGCTTCTCTCTAGTATTAACTCCCTATGTGGTTTGGAGGAAATCACTTAACTTCCCAATTCTCTCATCTGTCAAAAAGCTTAGGACTCCCTGCCATTGATTTCTTCTGAGTTGTTCAAATAAAGTGATTCTGGTAAACTGCATGGAAACATGAAACACTTTGTGAAATGATGGAAGTACGTACAGCAATGATGATTCAGTGGGTAGCCAGAGTTCTGCAGAGCCTTCTGACCCAGACCAGAAGTGGGTAACCTCTCCCTGGGTCAGCAGACCTATCCAGCAGTTCCTCTGCAGTTGGTTTCACAAAGTGCTCTCTTGCCCCGCCCCCCCCAGCCCCTCTCCCAGCACACCTGCCACATTTAGGGAGCAGATACATCTTATCAGGAACATTCTTAGAATGTCATGGGAACATACATTTCAATAACAGAAAACAGAATATAAGAATCTTTATAGTCCACAAATCACATAAGGAAGCAGAAATGATCTTGATAGACCAAGATGCCAGTCCTTGAAGGCCCCTTCCCCATGCCAGGGCGGCCACGAGAGTCAGTCTTCTTGGCTAGGTTCCCCCGCCCCTTCCTGTGTGGCATGCCTTCATCCCACTGATCTTGAATTCTTTTTTTTTTTTTTTTAAATTTTTTTAATTGTTATGTTAATCCCCATACATTACATCATTAGTTTTAGATATAGTGTTCCCTGATTCATTGTTTGTGTATAACACCCAGTGCTCCATGCAGAACGTGCCCTCCTCAATACCCATCACCAGGCTAACCCATCCTCCCACCCCCCTCCCCTCTAGAACCCTCAGTGTGTTTTTCAGAGTCTATCGTCTCTCATGGTTCTTCTCCCCCTCCGATTTCCCCCCCTTCATTCTTCCCCTCCTGCTACATTCTTCTTCTTTTTTTCTTTCTTAACATATATTGCATTATTTGTTTCAGAGGTACAGATCTGAGATTCAACAGTCTTGCACAATTCACAGCGCTTACCAGAACACATACCCTCCCCAGTGTCCATCACCCAGTCACCCCATCCCTCCCACCCCACCCCCCACTCCAGCAACCCTCAGTTTGTTTCCTGAGATTAAGAATTCCTCATATCAGTGAGGTCATATGATACATGTCTTTCTCTGTTTGACTTATTTCGCTCAGCATAATACCCTCCAGTTCCATCCACGTCGTTGCAAATGGCAAGATCTCATTCCTTTTGATGGCTGCATAATATTCCATTGTATATATATACCACATCTTCTTTATCCATTCATCTGTTGATGGACATCTTGGCTCTTTCCACAGTTTGGCTATTGTGGACATTGCTGCTATAAACATCGGGGTGCACGTACCCTTTCGGGTCCCTACTTTTGTATCTTTGGGGTAAATACCCAGGAGTGCAATTGCTGGATCATATGGTAGCTCTATTTTCAACTTTTTGAGGAACCTCCATACTGTTTTCCAGAGTGGCTGCACCAGCTTGCATTCCCACCAACAGTGTAGGAGGGTTCCCCTTTCTCCGCATCCCCGCCAACATCTGTCATTTCCTGACTTGTTAATTTTAGCCATTCTGACTGGTGTGAGGTGGTATCTCACTGAGGTTTTGAGTTGGATTTCCCTGATGCCGAGCGATATTGAACACTTTTTCATGTGTCTGTTGGCCGTTTGGATGTCTTCTTTGGAAAAATGTCTGTTCATGTCTTCTGCCCATTTCTTGATTGGATTCTTTGTTCTTTTGGTGTTGAGTTTGATGAGTTCTTTATAGATTTTGGATACTAGCCCTTTAACTGATCTTGAATTCTGTCTTCTGAATCCTCCCAAGTGGGCACCATCTCTAGAACTTCTGGGGTATATTGCCTCATGGAGATGGTAGACTTTTTGTTTCCTCTGCCTCTACGAGTTGCAGCCATACGACTTAAGAGAAGCTGCCTAGCCCGGTCCAGCCCTGTGCCAGGAGATTCCATAATCTGGAGAGTAAAGGAGGACATAGGATCCTGCATGAATTATACAGATGTTTGGGGGTACTTTCACCAAGATGGCCCTGGCCTCTGAGAGAAGAATCAGAGATGTTTTATATCTGAATTACTAAGAGTTTATTGGCCTTCCCATTTCACTTTGCTGTAAGTACCCACCCAAATCAGTGAGAGCTTCTGGGAGAGGAGCTACACGAGGATGGAGGTGACAAAGAAGTTTTTTCTCAATAGGTGGAAGGCCTTCCTACAATGAGAAGTCTGTGAAATTGTATGGGCCACATGAAAAGCAGAGATGACCTAATGCTGGAATAGTTCCATCAGAGCTATATGACCAGCTAGCAGAGGCGCTGTAGAGCAGATTTTCATTGGTGTAGAGGTTGTTGGAGGAGAAGTTGCATCAGACATTGTAGAAGTTTGCTTGCAATCCTAAGATATTTGGATCCTACAAATAGGTGCCCAGTGAAATCGTTCTCCCTCGAGTGCATGCACATACACACACAGAGGAATATTTGTAGGTGCTTTTAACCAGTAAGCCTCCCCGTAGAGATCTAGTTCACGTTCAGGAGAGTGGAGGACAGTGGTAGGTGCTCAAGGGAATTTTGCCCATAGGTAGTAGCTGCCTTATTTGTCATAAGAGCAGGAACTCCTGGAGGAAAGAAGAAGGGGCAGGATAGAAGATAGGAGAAAATAACCAGGAGGCAAAGCTTACCTCTTGGCCTCATTAAAATACTGTGCAGTGGGCCCCAGGAATCTAGTTCTGGAGCAAGTCCACAAAGTAAGTCTTCAAAACGTTTGCACAAAAGATTCTTAAGTAAGCTCATAAATGTGACACCAAGCAAATACTTGGCAAAATGCAGCCAAGTCATAAAAGGAGCGGTTGGGACCGTGCAGCATTACCTGTGCTAGCAAAGGCTTGGATCAAGGCTTCTCGACTCCTAATTAGGGATCAGGTAAGTGACAGAGATTTCGAGTTTTATTGGCATTTGGTCCTGGGACAGTTCTTTCTGGTCTCTGGACTCTTGTCATAAAGGGGGACCAATATAAAGTAGGACAAGACCAAAGAAAACACGTGAACTTTTTATTGTAGAAATGTGAACTTCTCGTGGTAGCATCAGGCCTGATGTGAGTTCGTTGTTGCTGGGGAAGCTGGGTACTGGGAGCATTTTTCCAGTCATGGACTGTTCTTGGCTTTATCCTGCCTGCCTTCATCTCTCAACTATTTTGTTTCTGATTGAATCACTAGAATCTTTGATTCAGGCCCTGATTGGAAGTGTGTCCACTGCCAGGCAAAGCTGCACTGGAGCATCCCTCAGCCTGGAAAAATATAATGTCATGTGCATTAGTTTTCCAAGAGCTGCCTTCACAAAGGACCACAACCTGAGTGGCTTAAACAGCAGAAATTTATCATCTAACAAGAATGGGCATTAAAGTGTGAGACCAAGGAGTCAGCAGGCTTGGTTCCTTCTGAGGGGTATCAGGGACAATCTGCTCCCTGCCCCCCATGTAGCCTGTGGTGGTTTGCTGGCGCTCTTCGGCATTCCTTGTCTTAGAGAAGCATCGTCCTTATCCCTGGCTTCATCTTTATGTGATGTTACGTGTTTGTCTATGTCCAGATTTCTCCTTCATTTAAGGACAACATCATATTAGATGGAAGCCCACACTAATGACCTTATTTTAACCTGATTAACTCTGTAAAAACTATCTCCAAGCAAGGTCACATTCTGAGGTCCTGAGGGTTAGCACTTCAATATATGAATGGGGAGTGGGGGCACAATTCAACCGATAACAACCTGATTGCCAAACCAGGAGGGCAAGGAGCTATTTATTATAAATTAAATTCTCTTTAAAAACCCAAGAAAAAAAGTATCTGCAAAGTCCTGGTAAAGACTGTCATTCCAGCTCTTCAGAAGTACCACTTTATTTATTTATTTTTTTAAAGATTTTATTTATTTATTTGACAGAGAGACAGCGAGAGAGGGAACACAAGCAGGGGGAGTGGGAGAGGGAGAAGCAGGCTTCCCGTGGAGCAGGGAGCCCGATGTGGAGCTTGATCCCAGGACCCTAGGATCATGACCTGAGCCCAAGGCAGATGCTTAACGACTGAGCCACCCAGGCACCCCCAGAAGTACCACTTTAAATAATTTATTTTCACATGTTGAGATCCTTGTTGTTCATTGCCCCCATATGAGGATGCTTTTGAAAAATCTAGTTTATAGTTAAGTACCAAGAAAAACCAGGTCCTCTTTTCTGACAAGAAGAACCACAGAACTCGCCATGTTTCACCTTTTCCTTTGGTTGCCGGAAGTCCCAGAGCCAAATGTAATACTCGGTCTCACCTTCCTCATTAATTTCTCCATCTTGGGTTGAGTCCGGTTTCTGTTTTGGGTTTTCTGCTTTCTTCACATAGATTTCATTTGCCTCTGAGCAGCTGCTTCGTGGCCTTTCTGGGAGAGGTGGATATGTTGTGACGCAGCAACAAGACGAGTCTCCGTGTCACCGCTGCCTCTTTGGTCGGACGCCTAGACCATAGCCCATCATGATCTTCTCAATGAGGTCTGCCCCACGCATTCCTGGATTATCCCTTTAACCGCACCTCCAACCTTTCACCTGTTTGCTGGACCTTTGGAAAACAGTGGTTAACCCTGCTCATAGCATGGCGCTCTTCACTCCCTTGCGTCAGATTTTATTTGAAGGGAAATTCAGCCCTAAAAATCCAATTGCATAAAATACCAAAGCACCTTCTTTGTATGACAAACAAGAAAGAAGTGGCAAAAAGTCCTGTCTCTGCTTAAGCTGTCTTTAGGGAAGACGGTTGTCATTTTTTTGAAATAGGAGGAATCCAAAATAGAGGGAACACACACACACACACACATATACACACGTGCAAACCACCAACAAACTACTAACTCACTTCAGTGTTCATTTTGGTCTCTGTGTATCACCTTACACAGAGGGTTTGTGAATTTTAGTGACAGTTGTCTCAGCTTTATGGGCAGCAATAAAATATGGAGGATTGGCTCATTGAATTAGGGACTTCGATCCTCCGTGTGCTTGTTCTGTATTGTGAACGAACTCTTCCCCAGGGTCTTTCAGATCTAAATTGGTACTCAGCTCTACATGTGCCTGCACCCTTTTCAGTTTATCTGTTAAAATTTTTAAATCATGTATTTTTTTTTTCAGTTCCAGGAAGACTTTAGTGGGTCTCTAAATGGCTTACTTTTATGATTCATCATTTGGAAAGTTCTCTTCAAATGCTTTCATCTACGTAGTATCAACAGAAGTCGTATCTTCTAGATTCATACCCTTCTCTCTAAGAATCCTTAAGTGTATTGTTATAGTTATTTTGCCTGCTCGTGCTTTTCTGTAACTTCGGCAAAGGTGGAGCGGTGGGGAGCACGGGGTGGGGGGGGCAGAAGGCTCATCCTGTGGGCCAACCTGACTGCTTCTGGGCCCCCCTGAAAGCCTCTGTGCAGCCCGCCTCAGCCAGCACAGTCACTCCTGTGGAGGGAGGACCAGGCAGGCAGGCTCCCTCCAGGGGGGCTGGCAGGAGAGAGGGAACAAGAGGGAGCACTCAGGAACAAGGGGGAGCACATTTTAATCTCTGGCCAGACTTTGAGCAGTTTCAGGAAAACAAAGACAACAGTGCTTCAAATACATTCTGCACCGGGGTGCCTGGGTGGTTCGGTCAGTTAAGCATCTGACTCTTGATTTTGGCTCAGGTCATGATCTCAGGGTTCTGAGATTGAGCCCTGTGTGGGGCTCCATGTCTGCTTGTCCCTCTCCCTCTGCTCCTCTCCCCCCACCCTCTCTCTCTTTCTCTCAGATAAATAAATAAGTAAAATCTGTAAACAAAATAAAACATTCTGCACTACCTCAAAGTAGAATTTGTCTAAAAAATATGGATAGTTAAACATATATCAGCATAAGACTTTATTTCAAGAAATTAAAAGAGAAATGCATGTTTCTCGCTGAAATATAAACTGTCGTGGTGTGCCTTTCAGACACCGTCCAGGGGCAATATTCTAAAAATTTCTTTATTTTGTTGTCATTCTTGAATGATGGTCCAGCTGGTTTAGAATTCTAGATTGAGTTCTATTCCCTCAGCACTTTGAGGTAATTGTTTTCATTGTTCTTTTACACCCATTGGTGCTGACATGAAGTCTACCATTAGTTGGATTGGCATTCATTTGTAAGTAATCTCGTTTTCCACCACTTTTTACATTTTTTTTTGTCTTGTTTTTGATCTTCGGCATTGTGCAATTTAGGTTTATTTGTTACCATGTCAGGACTCAGTCTGATTTTTATTCAGAGTACTCATCTCTTTCTTGAAATCCTGGGAAAATAGAAACCAACACCCCCCCATAACAATAAGAACCAAATATTTTTATCATGAATAATAAATAACAAAATGTGTCAGAATTAGCAATTAAAAATTAATCAATAATAAATGGATGACGTTCAAAAGCCCAGATATTTGAAAATCAGTTGAAAAAGAATCTCTTGAATTAAAGCAGAAATCATAAAGGAAATTATTAATTGTGAAAGCTAAATAACAAAAGCATATGTGTCAAAATTACATCTCACTTTTTCTGCTTCATGTCATCTTTTTCTTCCCTATTTCTTGAGTGGTCATTGCATATTGTATACTGTATATTGTCTGCTGGCATGTGCTTCCAGTTATGAGATCTCCTTCCTTTTTGCCCCTCCATCTTCCTAATCTCTCCTCTGTTTCATTCTGGGGCATTTCTCCAGCTCTAGATTCCATTTTTAAATTCAAGCTTCAAGTTCAAATGCAGGGATGCAGTGTCAAATTCAGTTTTTTTCTAGTAGACCATTACAATGCAAAACTGGGGTTGCTTTTTGGTTTGTTTTAATTCTGCGAGTATAATTTTCAAATTTAGAATTGATACTGGATGCTTTTCAGTTCTGTCAATTCTTTCCCCCCAAAACATCCAGTACTTCTCCCAGATTGTGTTATCTTTTCTAGTATTCTAAACATCCTTATTTCAAATTCTCTTTCTAACCTCTTTGTTAGATATAGATTTGTGGGTGTGAATTATCCCATTTGTTTCATCCTCTCGGGGTGTTTGGTGAAGAGCAAGGACTCAGAAATTGGATTGCCATGATGAAATTCAGATTCCACTGTTTGATGTCTGTGTGAGCTTGGCTAAGTCAATTGCCCCCTGGGTGCCTCAGTTGCCTCATTTGTAAAATGGAGATAATAGTTTCTTCCTCAAGGAGTTGTTATGATGGAAAAGGTTAATGTGTGTAAATCACTTTTCAGATGCCTTGAGTACCGTAAATTGTGTTTATTTTCCATTGCATAAGAATGAAAATTCTAGTAGGTATAGATTTGGGGACTCATTCCGTTTCCCCTCACACTCTTCAGAAATCTTTGCATTATTTTCTGTCAGCCTTATAAAAAGCTGATTTGTTTTCTTTGGCAGGTCACATCAATTTTTGTTTACTTTTTTTTCAGTGCTTATAGACTTCTTTCATTGTCCTGAAAAAAAAGGGTATGTCTGAGTAAGGATTTCTTTTCACAAATTTTCCTTATTAAATCTCCTACTCTCTTGTCTCAGGTCCTTTTCAAATAAAGAAAGTTTCTTTTTGTAATACATTTCATTATTGTTTCTGGCTGCTATAGATTGAACATTTGTGTCCCCTCCTCCCTAAATTCATACTTGGAAGACTAATCCCCAGAGTGGGCATGACGGGATTTGGGGATGGAGGTAAGTAAGTCACGATTGGTCATGGAGCCCTCATGAACGCCACTCGTGCCTTTCTAACAAGAGACACAGTGGCGTACTTCCTCTCTCTGCTTCTCGGCCTTGTGAAGATACAAGAAGACAAGATGACTATCTGCAAACCAGGAAGCGGGTCTTCCCCAGACCTGGGATCTGCCAGCACCTTGATCTTGGGCTCCCCAGTGCACAGAACTGTGAGGAATAAATCTGTTTAAGCCACTCAATCTATGGTGATTTTTTTACAGCAGCCTGAGCTAAGCACTGCCCATGTGCTGTATTTTCTTCTTAATTTCTGAATGCCCCTTTCCTCATCTATAAAATTGGAAAAAATAGTACATACCTAGCAGGATTGTTCTGAGAATTACTCATGATGAAGTACATAAGGAGTCCAGCCCTGTGCTGCATGAATAAATCATATGCCCACATTAATAATGCAGCAGGAAGGGGTACTTGCTGTTTGTATTTCAAATATTTTCTTATCCTAAATTCTGTCACATTTTGAGCCCTTAAACAACAGCAGAAAACAACCTAGCAGAGGGACTGCACGGGTTCTTCTCTTCCTTGCTTTTCTGAACTTGAATTTCATACATTGACTTTTTAGCCTCTTTCCCCTATCTGTCATGATTCTTATTTACATCTCTTCCTTTTCTTCCCCACGTGATGCTGTTTTACAGTTTTGTATTTCGTGTCATTAATTCAATTTTACCTATGCTGCATTCTTAAAAAATTTGGTCACCACATTGCAAAAGACTCTTGGACATCTCTTTTCTTCGCCATCAGAGTAGTATTTAATTTCAGAAGCAATGTCCTCTTGTGCCTCACTGAGCACACAGAAGAGAATTTCTGAACATTTTTTTGGTGGTTTTGCTTCAGAAAGATGAGATTGCTTCTTATCTGTATGATATTTTCTTGAATAATGGATTCCAAATTTATAACCTTCCCCCCTTTCCACTTGCAGCTGTGTAATCAATAGCTCTTTTTAAATACAGTTTATCAAGCATTGCTTCCAATGGTCTGAGTGTTGAGCTCTTTGAAAAGGCAGTTGGGAATTTGGTTTTGGAGTTTGACTTTTTGATGTTTTTGTAACTTTCTGATAGAAGAAGTTTAAACTCTCATGATATGAAATATTATAAAGTGTGGTTTGGGTAAAATTTCTCTGTGATGTGGATTCTATGATAGTCGTCTTTGGATGATTTACATCAAGGGATACCCTATTACCAGCAGAGATTTTCTCTTTTGGAGCAAAATACCAAATACTTAGTGGCAATAGTCTACCCAAGCCTATTAAGTATGTTCAAAGGAAACTAGGCTCAAGAAAATTGCCTCCATGTTCTACGCACCATCACTGGTGTATTACTTAAATTACTGTAGACTCTTATGAGGACACAGAACACTGAACTGTCACAGGTATGGGCTGTTTTCTCACAGTTGTAATTGCAAACCTAGGAGATATTTTAAAAACTGAGTCTGCACAGTAAAGACTTGGTTACCTTCCTATTACTTATTAATGCTATTAAAGGGAAAGGGATAGATGATTTCTTTTCTTGGGATTTAAGATGATCTTGAGCTTAGAAGATATTTTTCTTTTAATTAGAGAGACAATGGTCAACAATGTGCTCCCGAGAAGAGTAAGAATTCATTGAGTGTTTGCTCTAAGAAGACAGGCTCTAAATCTCATGGAAACCCAAGTTAAAAGGCTCTGGGCTTGTCCTGCCTCAGCTGTCTGTGGGGCTTTGATATTGTGGAAGTGGAAACATTTATATTAAGTTTCTTTTAAAAAGAGACCATTTTCAGGGTACCTGGGTGGCTCAGTCAGTTAAGCATCTGCCTTTGGCTCAAGTCATGATCCCAGGGTCCTGGGATCAAGCCCTGTATCGGGCTCCCTGCTCAGCGAGGGGCCTGCTTCTCCCTCTCCCTCTCTCTTACTATCTCTCTCTCTCTCTCAAATAAATAAATAAAATCTCAAAAAAAGAGACCATTTTATCTATGGGTTGATTTATATTTTCTACTGCCAAGAGATGGGGCAGGAACTCATACCTGGCATGCATGACCACCCAGCATCACACCAGGTTTTATATACATGTGATTGCAGTGTAGCATCAACACCGAGCAAGGCAAGAATGGACAATGGTAAGAGATGTGGGCTCCAAGGGGTAATCACCTGGTAATAAGAAAACTATTAAACATCTATTGGGGGCCAATCTCCATGTGAGGCACTTACATGGATGTTAACCCATTTAGGTATTTAGATTTAGATGTTCACCCCTTACAAGTATCCTGTTCCCCTTTTATAAGTGAGGGAGCCAAGGAACTTGGTTGAGTGGCCTTGGGAAAGTTCTTGTTCTCTGTCGTCATTGTGGACTTGGCCCTTATTATGCTGCAGTCCCTTCCAGCTCTGACACTCATGGCTCTAGCCTACTCCATGGCTTGCTAGTCTATTCCACATACAGGCCAGAGACATTGCTGGCAGACATTGTGTTTTCCTTCACATTTATGTGATTGTGGTTTACAAATATACTCATTCTCTGAGTATGCCAACTACTCTCTTCAGAATACACCAGAGTCCCATACCCCACCAGAAGCTGGCTCAGAAAGTGCTCCAGAGTCTACTCACATCTGACTTGGAAACCCATTCTCTGAAATAAGCCAAAGAAAGATGCCAACTTACTCTGCAGGGGAGAGAAGGCCTCATATAGAGTGGGACACAGGCATCCTGTGCTACTCATTCTTTAAGACCAAAAGTAATTATCAACATGCTGTTTTTGGTGCCAACCATGGGCACTGGTGTTACTAGTCATTAATACCATGAATGTGACCTTCAGATTATTACCCAGAGGGATTAAAAGTAGCCAATAAGTCCACAAGTGCCGACTGTGTAGCTCAGGCTGCGGTGGCAGCTCCATATTCCCCGAAGGGCCAGACTCCTCCCTTCACAGAGGCTTTCATCCTGCCAAGAGCCTTCCTATCAGCACTTTGTGGCATTCCCAGTATTCAGATAAGACAATTTATCTCTTTCATCAACAGAATGTAGTTTCTAAAACATTGATTTTAGCAGCTATCAGTGCCCTGAGGACTATTCCATGGGAACGAGTTTATGAACCCAAACGATATGCTTACACTTTAAATGTTAAATATAACATGTAAGCTCTTGCAGAAGACACATTTGTATGACAGGATATGAAAAGAGCCAAACTCTATAAAATCTCTGATGAGGCTATTGATTTATTTATTTTAATAATGTAAGGAAGATCAAAACACTTGGAAGAGTTTAAAGAGTGTTCAAATCCCACCATTCCTCAAGTTGATCTTTTTGTATAAAAGGAGGTGGCTAATCAGGATTTCTCACCCAATTATTCTTATGTAGTGGAGTTTGTGAGTGCTTTTCTTTGGACAATAATGTAAGAACAACATGGGATACCTGCATTTGTGGCCCATCTTCTTACCGGGAGTAAGTTTGCAGGGCACTTGCCAAACAGTCTTATAGGAGCCATAATAAAAGTGGCATAATAAATGGCTTAAAGTCTTTAGAGTGACAGAATCTTGTCATGCTTGGCTTAGAAAATAAGATGCTCTCCCTGATGAACAAGCAAGGTAGAGGTATTAACATTTCAAACACAAAAATGCTCTTAACTTTACAGACATCATTATATCTTATTGGTATCCTCTCCTTATACAAAAAGAAACATTGTTCAGGATTGCTAGTTCTACTGATCAAGGGGCCTGATGAATTTCCCAAGTGCAAATAACAACAGTTAATAAATCACTTTTTTCTTTAATGGGATAGAGGAGCTAATAGTTCCGGTGGGGTAGTAAAACCTGGGTAAAGGCATTATCCAAACTCCATTCTATGTGCTAGTCAAGACAAAGTTTATTCTGAGAGCCTTTGTGTGTGTGTGTGTGTGTGTGTGTGAAAAATAGGCATGAACTGTGTTGTTTTTGCCATTTAATATCCATTTCAGTTCAAATTTATGGCAGAAAGAACTATAAAGTTGCAAATAAAAAGCGTTCAAAAGCAAAACATATCCAATCTCCATATCCCTCTATAAAAGTCTGGAATTCTCGTCAGGCATTCTTCAGAAATGCTATCTAGACTTCAAAGTGTCCTTCAATCCTCCCATTGAATGCTAACCCCAGCCTTCAAGCTGCCCTCATTTCTGATGTGACAGCAACCCTACACCCCCATCTTGACAGGAAGATGGCCTCACTGCCAGGTCCCTCTTCCTCCCCCACCTCAGCTGGACTTTCCCTGCCTGCTGGGAAGACTTGGTTGCCTTTCAGACAATAAGTCAGAGCCCATCATTGTGACATTTTAAATCTCACGTGTGATACATACACATTTACCAACCTCACTTTCAACCTTCCCTTCTATACCTCTCTGCAGTGACTTTGACTTCCTGTTATCATGCCAGTAATTAAGATAGTCGCCCTCAGGCAAGTTTATTTTGCCAAATCTGCAGTCAACAAAGGCTTAGAGAGGAAATCTCATTCTGTGTTCCAGAGAAGAAAAATAGAATCTGGTCTTTCAGAATAGAGATGAATGCGTGGGAGAAGGAAATAGTACTAAAGTGTAAGGATCACACTTTCCCACTTCAAGTAGCCTTGAATGTCAAATCCTTGTTCAACTATTTATAATTCGGGAGACTTTGAAGAGGCTATTTCACTTTTCTGAGACTTTGGTTCCACATAGGCAAAACAAGCTAAAATGTCTGTTTTTTTTTTTTTTTAAAGATTTTATTGAGAGAAAGAACAAGCATATAGGAGAGGCAGAGCGAGACGGAGAAGCAGGATCCCCGCTGAGCAGGGAGTCCGATGCGGGGCTCGATCCCAGGATCCTGGGATCATGACCTGAGCCGAAGGCAGACGCTTAACGACTGAGCCACCCAGGTGCTCCTAAAATGTCTTCTTAATAGGGTTCTAGTGAAGACTAAGGATTTTAAGTGTCAGGTGCCTTCTGACTGTTGGTGCCACTGTAGTCACAGCATAGAGGTTATGGTGGTGGAGTTGTTGTAGATGGTGCTCATAGAGTTGTTGGTGTAAGTGGTACTGTTGATGATGGTGGAGGTAAAGATGGAGTTATTACTGGTGGTACAGTTGATGGTGTTGGGATGGAGGAGGAAGTTTTGGTGGTGGAGGTGGTGATGGAGATAGAGGTGTTGGTGGAGTCGTTGGTGGTGAAAGTGATAGCGGTTGGTGTTAGCAGGGCAGTCATGGTTATGAAGTCCCTACGTCACACATAGAGGAACCCCAGGCTTCCAGGGAGAGTGTAACAACAGGCTTCAGTTAACATGGGCTATGGAAAAACAGATTGTCCTTAATTTTCTAGGTAAATAAACCTTGAACAATGGTGCAAAGTTAACATGCAAAGTACAAAGTGAAATCAGTGTTGGATGCATGAGATGTAAGTGTGCACATCAGGGACACTGAAAAAAAAAGTTTTTCAAGGATGAGAAAAGAAAACCATTTGTTTTAAATGCTATGTTCACATCACTTGATGATGCTAGAGAAACAGGTCAAAGAATTAGAAAGAAATTTAACACAGACATGCACAAACATGCATCTCCTTTTGTTCAGTGAACAGTCTTAGGAAAGAAGTACTGCATTGCTGTCTCCATTTTACAGATGAGAAAGCTAAGGCTCAGAGATGGCAGGAAGCACTGTAGGAAGTTCATGGGCTTCAGAATGAGACATACCTTATACCAATCCTAAGTTTTGTATGCACCTGCTGTTTGACTTCATTTTTCACTTACCCCCTTTAAACTGTAATTTTTTTATCCTTGACAATAATGCCAATAATGATGTTGAAGAATTGCTATAGGGAATAAACAAGTTGTATTTTGATCTACAACAATGGCAGCTTCATATAAAAGAGTGAACATGATACTTATTGTATAGAAAGCTTTCAGCAAAAATACTTGCCTTCCATTCATTCATTCACTGTTTCAATTATCCTTCCACTATCTATTCTTTTATCCAAGCAATCCAGATAGACTATATGAGAAGTCAAGAAGTCCATGTGAAACCTCCACGAATTCTATCAGTTGGGAATTTTAGGCTTCAAGGAATAGAAAACCTGACCTAAATTTACAAAGGAATTTATTGCTTAATGCAACTGAAAAGTCCAATTTCAGACATGGCTGGACCATGGGCTTCATTGATGTCTATGCCTCAGTTTCTTTCATTTCCGTTCAGCATAAGTCCCAATGAACTGGTTCCTTTTTTTTGGTAAGACTCTCCTCTAATGATTGTAAGATCAGTAGCTTATAAATGTACATACTCTCATTTTTAAGTACAGCACAGGGAAAAAGTTTCCCTCATAACTATCTAGTCCAGGACCCGACTTCTAGGCAGGGGGACAGACACAGTCCAGAACCAATCACTTTTCACAGTGAAATTGGTTACTCTGTTCAGCTTCAACCAATTTGTACTTGCCCCTGGAGTATTTGAGGCAATTCCCCAAACCACATACCCTGGAGGGGAAGAAAGCTGTTTCCCCAAGAAAATGGAAGTTATTGTGTTATTAGGGGAAGGTCAAATTGACTCTGGGTAGCAAAGCAACAAGTTACCACTATAGGAACTAACATTGTTCTTCCCAAACCTGGTCTTTTTTCCCATTATTCTCTCTTCATGTTCCATCTTTTTTAAAAGCCTGAAACCCAGGAGTCATCTTGGACACATCCCTTGACCTTTCTGTCTCCCACTCTCTCCTTGGCCAGTTTCTGTCAACCGTACCTTTTCCCTCTGGCCTCCCATATGCTATTGTTCTATTAATACAAAATACCATTTACTACCCTTTCTCCTAGTCAGTGTAAGATATTAGCTTATATGTTGTATCTTTGGGGAAGACTTTCTTGATTTTCTGCTATATGTAAGGTTCCTCTGCTGTTTTTTCAAATTCCTGACCACAGTTTTTAATTATAAATGAAAATGAGTGGTCAGATGAAACCTGGAGCTCACAATGCCATGGTCTCTTTTTACTCACTATTCCCCTAGTGACAATCACAATGCTGACATGGAGGGGGTGGTGTCGTGAACAATTTGAATGAATGAATGAATGAATGAATGAATCCATGTGTCTTGTCCTATATCATGGAGGTAGTAAGTGACCACTAGGTCAGGGTGAGGTCTTCTGACCACATATCTAGTGCCCCTTCTTCTTCCCTGGGAGGAAGCTTGGTGTAATCGGGCAATGTTAAACAGCTAGCCTGTTAGAGCTTTCTGAAGTGCAGGAGGAAGTAGGGAGATAAGAGTAGCTGGCTGGATAAGGTGGAAAACTGTGACCCTGAAAAGATGGGCAGAGCAGAGCGGTAAGGGATAGAATACCAATGAACCTGTGTTTGAGGGATTCATAGAGGGGTGTGAGCCTTAAGAAGGGAAGGACAATAAGATATTGACTGAAGCTCCCCTTCCCCCATTCTGTGACAAAATCCCTGTGAAGCTGCTAGTCACACTTTCAAGCCCTGAGACTTCTAATAACATTCAGTCCAGGGCCTGTAAGAATGGCTTTTCTTCCTCAAACCAACCTGCAGAACGCTGTCCTAGTCTAGGACCCCCAAATGCTTCCCATTCACCCTGGAGTTCTGTCGGGGCCAGAGCCAATATCAACCTCCTTGTCTGTATCCAACAGGTTTCTCAGAGTAACAGAACTGAGAGAGTGAGAGAGAGTGGTGAGAGAGAGAGAGAGGACAGATTTATTTTAAGGAACTGGATTGTGTGACTATGACTATGGAAGCTAACGTGTCCAAAATCTTCAGGGTGGATCGCTAGGCTGGAAACTCAGGGAAGAGCCTATGTTGTAGCTCAAGTTTGAAGGCTGTCTGCTGCAGTGTTCCTTCTTGCTCAGGGGAAGTCAGTCTCTGTCTTGTTCAGGCCTTCAGTAGATTGGGTAAGACCCACCCACCTTATGGAGGGCAATCTGCTTTACTCAAAGTCCACCAGTTTAATATTAATCTCATCCAAAAACCACCCTCATAGAAACATCAGAAATGATGCTTGATTAAATGATTGGGCACCATGGTCCCAACCAAGTTGATGTAAAAAATTAACTATCACATTATCAAAGCCATTAGTCTTGGCCAAAGTTAGTGTTTGCCTCTGTGGTATAAATAATGAGAACTAACAAGATCTCTTATCAAAAATTGTCTTCCCTGCTTCCTGCCATGTTGTGTAAAATTCTACTATTTGAGATTCATTCTTTCAGATTTATAAGCATTTTCATGTTCAAGAGCCCCTGTTAAAATTTACATACCTCGTGGGGGTTCTATCTTTATCTTCCCACTTTTTATGGCAAATTTTATTTTATTTTATTTTATTTTTTAAAGATTTTATTTATTTATTTGAGAGAGAGAATGAGAGACAGAGAGCACGAGAGGGAAGAGGATCAGAGGGAGAAGCAGACTCCCTGCTGAGCAGGGAGCCCGATGTGGGACTCGATCCCGGGACTCTAGGATCATGACCTGAGCTGAAGGCAGTCGCTTAACCAACTGAGCCACCCAGGCGCCCTATGGCAAATTTTATAATTTAGCTATAGAAAGACAGAATAAAAATAAGAAGGTAGTTGTGAGGACTAAAGGAGATTCAAGTTTGGTTCAGTTCTTGTAAGTTGTGAGCACTCCAGAAGTAACAACTGTTTTTGTCATTGTCATTATTGTTATCATATATAGAATCTATACAATTCTGTGTTAGATAGATTTTTCCATTTTATAGCTGAGGAGAAAAATATGGGCTTAGCGAGGCTTAGGGTAACTCCCCAAACTCATGCATCTAGTCAGGGGCAGAAACAGGGGCTGACCTGTAGTCTGTGGGAAGTCCAGGCCCTTCCAGTTTTGGCTGTTTTGCTATTCCCACTCCTACCTTCCCCAAACTGACCTTAATCCCAGGAAGAAGGCCCAGATTGACTCTCCCTTAACACACAGCCAGCCACATGGCAAGTGGCCTCTAAGTACCCAAAGATAGCTCATACCATCAATGAACAACCTGTCTGGGCCAAAACATGGGTGCCTGAGGGTGATGCCAGGATTTACAAAAGTGGGAGGTGGGAGCTAATCTGTTTGCTGAGGAGACAAAGAGTGCTAGAGAAAACCATTACCCAGCAGCCTCACGTTCCAGGGGAGCCCAGCCCATAGGGTTAGGCCTGAAAGAAACTTGAGGCATCTTCCCAGGATCCTCTGGTCAAGACAGGAACATTGAAGCCCCTTCTCTGAAGCCCTGAGGGAAAAACAGATTCTTGCTCCTTCTGGTGGGGCCGGGCTGGTGTGTCTGGGTTGAGGCTGAAATGTATACCACACATCTGGCTGGAGGGCAGATGGGGAGGGCTGGTGTGGTCAGCAGGGGTGCAAGGTCATTTCAGGACATTTAAGCTGGAGTAACCCGAGTACAACAGGGCCTGACTCACCCTGGACTCAGGGAGCTCCCAATTGGGTGGGGACTGACACCTGAACCCATCTGTGGCTTTGCCCTGGCTGGCCCTGCCCTGCCCTGCCTTGTCCAGCTTAGCTCAGCCTGGCCAGGCCAGACCCCACTGGTTCCAGCCCAAAGGAACTGACACCAAACTGCAGAGCCAGGAGTTCTGAGCAATGGCAGTGATATCAGCAGGGGTGAGGTGCTGTGTGTGCACAGCTCCAGGAGGTATCTGCCCCTGGGTCCCTGTGTCTGAGGGTGATCTGCTGCCATCATGTGCTTTCCCCCTGACCGTCTGAGTGTATGTTCTGGGCATCTGTGTCTGGGTCTGTGTTCATGTCCATGTGTGTTGTCGGCTTGTGTGTTTGGGTGTGTTTCTCCTAAAAATGAAAACATAACTGACTTTGTTGTAGAATTTTGTTGGTCAAAGTGCAGCAATCCTTAAGGGTTTTAAAAACCTCTTCATATGTGGGGTATTTAGGACACTGAAAAGAACCAGCTCCTAAACTCAGGGAGTATGTAGTTAGCCTGGACTACACACTTTTCTATGAGAACCAAGCCTGCTGCCCAGGAATGTTCGTGCAGGGCCTAGAACAAGGCATGGATGTGGTCATTGTGGTTTGGTGGCTGGAGACATCAGTCTGGGCAGGTTGGGGTGGGGGCAGGAGAGGTGTGTGTCAGGGTTTGCCACCTTCTTCAAGTAGTTTCCTACTTAGATATAGAAACTTCGTGTCTTCCTTTTCTGATATCAAAATAATATATTTTTTAAATGTGTCAGAGTGATAGGGCAAAATGTCACTTCTTAGATTTTCTCCCCCAGAACCATCCAGACTCCTACCACGAGGATTGGTGGTCCAGTATATGATCACCATGGCCCACTCTAGGGTCCCCTCCCCGCCATGTGTTGATGACTGCTGGTGTCTGATCCTGCTGCTTAGACTAAGGATGTGACAGTCAGGTAGAGGAGCAGCAGGGAGAGAATCATTCCACTAGGGCCAAACCATTACTGCCCTGGGAAAGGGGAAATGCCATTTAAAAGGGAGGAACTCAACTGTGAATGAGAAACTCAGGACTCTGAGACTTGGAGTCTCTGAGGATTTAACAGGAGGTTAGAGGAAAGAATGAGACATTTGTGAGGACTCCTTGAAGGAGGAAGAGAGGCAGAAAGGGAGAGAATGGGAGGAGGAGGGAGGGAGGAAGGGAGAGAGAGAACAAAACACCAGATTATACTCTGATGACTAATTCGGAGAAGAGGCTTGGAGCCTCTTCCCACATTCTAAGTTGCTCTGTAGACTTCTTTTTTTTATTATTTAAATTGAATTTAGTTAACATATAATGTATTATTAGTTTCAGAGGTAGCATTTAGTGATTCATCAGCTGCATACAACAGTGGGTGCTCATTATATCAAGTGCCTTCCTTAATGCCCATCACCCAATTACCCCATTCCCCCACCCATCTCCCCTCCAGCAACCTTCAGTTTGTTTCCTATAGTTAAGAGTCTCTTATGGTTTGCCTCCCTCTCTGTTTCCACCTTAGTTTATTTTTTTCCTTCCTTTCCCCTCTATTCATCTGTTTTGTTTCTTAAATTCCACGTATGAGTGAAATCCTATGGTATTTGTCTTTCTCTGACTGACTTATTTCACTTAGCATAATACCCTCTAGTTCCATCCATGTCATTGCAAATGGCAAGAATTCATTCTTTCTGATGGCTGAGTAATATTCCATTGTATATGTATACCAGTTCTTTATCCATTCATCTGTCAAGGGACATCTGGGCTCTTTCCATATTTTGGCTATTGTGGACATTGCTGCTATAAACATTAGGGTGCAGTGCCCCTTTGAATCATTATTTTTGTATCCTTTGGATAAATACAGTGCAATTAGTAGTGCAATTGCTGGGTAATAGGGTAGTTCTATTTTTAACTTTTTGAGAAACCTCCATACTGTTTTCCAGAGTGGCTGCACAAGTTTGCTTTCCCACCAACAGTGTAAGAGTAGACTTCTATGCAACTAATGAATCGTTGAACACTACATCAAAAAGGAATGATGTACTATATGTTGGCTAATGAACATAATAAAAAAAAAGCGTAGACTTCTTAAAACCTTGGCTTGCACAGCCTGTGATGGCTCATCTCTCCATATAACACACAACCTAGTAATCGTGGATACGCTAATGAAACAACCCAGCTCCCACCACAGTGCAGCCTCTGTTGTCCTCTGACGAACACCAAGGACAGACAAGTGTCTATTTAGTTCAGCTGCTACCTCAAGAAAATGTCCCCCTCTAGGTCTACCACTTAGTATTGTGATGGCCTTTTATTTCTCCGCTCCAGAGGGAACTTCTGAAAAAGGATTTTTCAAGATATCCCCTATGGGACCAGAAACAGAGCCTTGGCTATTGAATGTACTCCATAAATACTTAATAAATATATGATCATTTAGGACATCCGACATGGGGAATTGTTATGTGAGTCCCCAAATAGAACTTGGAAACTCCTGCCATGACACTGACTCTGACACTGAAGGACCTCACCCTGGCATCCTTCCAGCCATTACTAATCCACCTTATACAAGCCTTAGGGTATGTGCTTAGGGAATGGGCACCTGAAGAAACAGCAGGACTGTACTCACTCTTTTCCCACACTGTAGCCAGTCATCTGCTAGTGACCATTCTATTCTACTCCTGGTTTGGTTTACAAGAGACAAAAGGAATATACTCAGGCATATGGTCCTCATGATGTTCTATCATACCCAACACCACTTTGTATTTGGTGTGGGCAGGCCATTAAAAATTTCACAAAGGCTGAATCACAAGTGGGCTCCATCAGTTTGGTGAAGGAAGGTCTCTCAGCTTCTAGCAAGAATGGCTTCATGACACTCACGGAAAATCCAGGAAGTGCCTACCATAACGTGGCCAGATACATTGTGCATCAGCCAACATTCTTGACCAATCTCATTAACTGGCTGATGGGTGAGGACACAGTCTTGGGGGTCCTCTGGCCACCATGCTTTAAGTGAGGAATCTCCCTGTGAATTTGGACCAAGCCTCCAGCTACCCAACAGAACAAGACCATGCCAAGACCTTAGCAAAGACAGACTGCCCGAAGTTCCTCAGCTTCTTAGAAAGCAAAACGGCCCATCTCCATCTATCACCATAAATGGCCTGCCTGAAACGCTGGTGTCTTCAGTCTGCGCCATAATATTTCATTCAACTACCCATTCGTTACACACATCCTGAGAGCAAATAATGTTAATGTAAATAATTTGGGAAGCATTGTTCCATCTGTTGAAAATGTGCAGTAGTTGCTTTGCCCCTTGTCTAAACTGGGCGGCTACTTTCAGGCAAGTTTGGGAGGTAAATGAACTGTCTGGATGCTTTTCTTGGCAGTCTCTCTTATTAGTGGGAGGTGGCAGTAACGAGAACATGAGGAAGACGGAAAGTGTTTACTTAAAGTCGTGGCCAAATGGCGAGGGAGAGTTTAAGATAAATCATAAGCTGTCAATGATGACAACTGCAGACTGCTACTAGTTCACTCCTGTTTATGGAGCTTCAGATGCTACATTTAGAATGTGAAGGAGTTTATTGGTAGAAGTTGCTGATTGTTTAGACCTCAATGTTTGAGGCAAGAAGCAGCAGCCACCCGGACTGGGAATGGTGAAAGCACGAAGCTCTTACATGGTCATTCTGGGTGCATCTCTGCCCAGTGAATGGGTGCCACTGACTCGTATTCCCCTTCGAGACTCAGATCATGGATCAGCTGAGGCGTACTACACTTTTGTCACATGACAAGCAATAGTAGAGCATTATGGTGAAAGGCCAAATACGTACATGAGCTGGCTTCTTTGCTTTTCTGGTTGTTTTTCTTGTCTAAGGTAATTTCGCTTGGGTGTTGACTTTTGGATTGCAGCTTAGAGCTTGTGAACATGTTCATGATTTGTTCGTGATCAAAAAGATCAGAGTCTTTTGAAGTTAGTCAGTGTTATCAACAGTTTTCTCTCAAACTCCTCTCTCAATGTACACCCATAAAAAACAAAATGAGCTTTTGTGAACCTTCCATGTTTACTTTACTGAACTGCAATATCTTCCTCTGTTCTAGCACTCACTCTTAGCAAGACACTGTATCAGTGGCAAGTTGCAGAGAATGAGTATGTTCTGTCCTTATACAAAAGGCCTATGAAGACCTGGAAGGAGGTTTTCTGTGACTTGTATATCTCTTCTTTCTACGTGCCTCTCAAACATTTATGAGATACCTGTGAGGGTCCAGATACAATGGAAAGTGATTGTCCATATTATCAGAGATATCAGGTATCAGGAAGAACTGAATTGTCGACAAACAACAGTGAAAAATGGCCAGTAGCTCCTATAATGATAGAAGCTTGTATAAATCATTGAGAAGGGGGTAAGTAGGTAGAGGTCAAATCCCTGAGAAAGCTGGGGATGATGGCACTTAATCCAAGTGTTGGAGGTTGACTGGAGTTTTCCAGATGCACAAGTAAGGCTAGGTTACTCCAGACTGAGGAAAAGACAATCAAAAGTATGCCCTGGTTCAAGAATTGCTTAGAAGATCTGTGTGGCTAGAACATGATTTACAGGGACGGTGGCTGAAGGCGAGTAGGAAAATTAATTGTAAATTTTATAAAAATGGGAATAATTAATTGGTAAAAGGAAAAACAAAGCAACAATAGGAAAACAAAATAACTCCCCACCTTGTTACTTTATCTGTGCTTTAACACTGCCTTCCTTTGAAATTTTTTGAAAGAGACGAATCACCCAGGATTTCTAATAATGGGAACTCTACTGGGAGAAAAGTTGATTTCTTTTTCAGAGGAAAACCAAACTAAGATTATCTGGGATGTTTTATCAACAGGGTTAAAATTCTGGATTTTGAAGTAGGAGAGGCAGAGTTTGAGAAGGAAAGAGAAAGTCTCAGACATGACCACTAGCTTGGGAAATTAACTTGGGGAATGATTATGAGGGGGTAGGAAGGGGAAGAGCCTTCAGGCATAGCCTTCTCCCAAACCCTTTCTTTCCCCTCACCCCATCTGTTATGGATTGAATCTTATCCCTCCAAAGGATTTTTTGCCTAACCTCTAGTACCTATAGATGTGACTGTATTTAGAAAGAGTCTTTGCAGATGATCAAGATGAGGTCATTAGGGTGGACCCTAATCCAAATGACTGTGTCCTAAAAAGGGAAAATTTGGAAACAGAGTTAGGTACATGGGGAGAATGCCATGTGAAGCAGAGATTAGGGTGATACCAAAAACAACAAAAATTTCCAGCAACCACCAGAAGCTGGGGAGAAAGGCACAGAACAGATTCTCTATATGGCCCTCAGGAAGAACCTGCAGACACCTTGATCTCAAATTTCTAGCTTCCAGAACTGTGAGACAATAAATTTCTGTTGTTTAAGCCATCCAGTTTGTCCTACTTTAAATATAGCAGGCCCAGAAAACAAATACAACACCAGATTGCAGAATTGGCTTTAAAACAGCCGGAGGACAGGTGGGGACAAGGGAAGTGAGAGTAGGATGCCTGGCTGTGGGGAGAGAAGGAAGATAGATGGGAAATATTTGTGAAACAGCTCAGAGGAGTGGTGCCCCAGAAGGTGCTGAGCTTCATAAGATGATTTTCCAGATGAGGCTGATCTATGTCAGGCTAGTACATGGCTTTTGGTATTTTTCAGATGAAAATGGATTTTATGATAATAAAACAAATGGTTTTAGATCAAATAGTACTGTAGAACTTAAATAAGTGCTTTATCAGGAATCAAAATAAGGGGGCACCTGGGTGGCTCAGTCATTAAGCGTCTGCCTTCAGCTCAGGTCATGACCCCAGGGTCCTGGGATCGAGCCCCGCATTGGGATCCCTGTTCCGCAGGAAGCCTGCTTCTCCCTCCTCCACTCCCCGTGCTTGTGTTCCCTCTCTCACTGTGTCTCTCTCTGTCAAATAAATAAATAAAATCTTTAAAAAAAAAAGGCTCAAGGGACGCCTGGGTGGCTCAGTCGGTTAAACGTCTGCCTTCGGCTCAGGTCATGATCTCAGGGTCCTGGGATCGAGTCCCGCATCGGGCTCCCTGCTCCACTGGGAGCCTGCTTCTCCCTCTGCCTCTGCCTCTCTCTCTCTCTATAAATAAATAAAAAATCTAAAAAAAAAAAAAAAAGGCTCAAAAAAAAAAGGAATCAAAATAAGTTATTTCTTGACTGAGGAAATATACATTTAATGTAGTTATCCAAGGAAATAATATGACATGGACTTTTAAAGCATGTGCTTCAAAAAAAGAAAGGAATGAATATTCATTTTCTTTCCCCTAAAGCTTATTAGTTGTCCCCAAAAACCTCAGACTTTCTCCTTATCTTAAACAATCAATTTTCCTTTTTCTGCTTTGACACTTCTGTCTCAACAGTCATGCTCTTAGTGTCTTTCCTGCTAATAACCCCTATGTGAGATCTTTGCTCTGTTGGCGCTGTTGTCTTTGCGCACATCTACCCGAAAGTCCCCCTCCACTCTAGGCTCAGAGAGTGAATATTACTCTTTCTGAATCTTACAGCTCAGTTGATAGCTAAGACTTTAACAAGACTTTATCAAAGGCCTGAGGGGAACCTCAAAGTAATGTCCATGTCCAAACCCAAACCTGGCCCTGATGGGCCTCCATGACGGGGGCACCTCTGCACCTAAGACTCTAAACCACAGAGTCTGTGGCTCTGTATAGAAGCATGAGCCCTCCCTCAGCCCTGTTGCAGGGTAATCTTGCACCCTACTCACAGCAGCTGTCTGACCCCCATGGAATAGACATTGCAATAAGATTACTTGACCACAGATTGGACAGGATTCAGTCATTCAGCAGGTATCTATTGGATACTGATAACAATGAACAAGATAGATAAACTTTTTGCTCTTGTGAAGCCTATGTTCTGCTGGGAGAAGGAAAACCAGAGGAAATAAAGCAGAGCATTTGGGAATGTGGTAAGTGGGGGGTAAAGATACAGGAGCCTAGCCTCTGACAGGAAGGGGGAAGATAGTGTTTTCTGAATTAACAAGATGGTGGTATTATAAAGTAGAATAATGTATCATAAGAAATGTACCAATGGGGATGTAAAGGAGGGAGATTTTCTCTCCATTGTTTTATTTCATGGGTTGTAAGGCTGTGATTCTGTACAGACTCATCCCCACTGGCCTTTCTCAGTCTTTCATGAGATTTTGTGTTCCTTTCATTCTCTCATGATCCGGTTCAGTCCTCTCGAAGTACAAGAGAAGAGCTAAAAAGAGTAAGATGACCATCCATAGATGTCATCCAAATATGAAATGCCTTCCCATGAAGATTTGTTGAAAATCAGTATAAACTCATGTGTGGCCTACTGGACACTAACTTGGATAGGTTATTAAAAAGCCAGCTCTGTCGTTAACTATGTATCCTTGGGCAATGCTATTCAAACCCACCGTGTCCAATTTTCTCAAATGTAAGATGAGTTTAATAATATAGCATTATTGTGAGAAATGCATAATACATGGAAAATGCATGGAACAGTCCCTGACAATACTAGATGTTGGCAAAATACTGTTTGCTCATTTGATGACATAGGCATTCATTCATTTATCATCCTAGAGATTGGTTGATTGATTGAATGAATGAATGAATGATCCAAATCTATGCTTAAACAGAATTATAGGAGAAGAATAGATGATAACTCAGCAACTAAGCTCTAGGCCAAATTAAATGTCAGCGGTCTTCACTTTCTACTGGTCTCAATAAGGGAGCTGTTTCATCAGGAGACATTTGTGGCTTCAGCTGCACATCTGTAGGTGTGCAGGCGATGCTATGGTGAGAGCATTTCTAATGCACACACCCATATGGAATGAAGATGCAAAAGCAGATGGCCAAGAGAGACCATCACATGATTCTAGGAAGCCAAGAAAATCTATGCTACAACCTGATATAGTCCTGAGGTCCCAAAGGATCTGGAGTGGTGGGTTCTAACATGCAATTTTGTTCATTTTAAGAGAATAATACCTGTCATTAAGAAAAGCCTTGGGATTGGGTCCCATAGACAATGAATAGTGAGTAAATATATATGAAGTGAATGATAATGGTGTTCTTGGAAGACCCATTACAGAATCTTTAGAAACCAACTTTATTGGGTAAAGGATATCTTAGTCCAGTTCGGACTTTACTTGCTTTATAAACTGCAGCATCCCACAGAAACATCACAGCTTGGCAGCTTGGAAATAATCAGCAGTTACCTCTGGCTGTTTCTTGAATTCCCTTTCAGATAGTCCCAACATTGGTGTCATATCTGAATCTGTTTCTATAGATTGATTTATCTCTTGGCATTTTATAATTTTTCCTTACCTTTTCAAATACTTTGCAAAGTTTTGTTTAAATCTAAACAGTTTGTGTAGGGCAGAGACTGAAATAAATGATTTGTTATGCACAGGAATGAATATACATTTCTTTCTGTTATGTTTTTAGTGTGGGAGTTTGAGTTGATCTAGTCAAGAGTACAGGTGGGTCTTAGGTGATATTGTTGCTGTGGTTTCTCTCAGCACACCACGGGCTTCCAGTTCCTTTAGTCATACCTTATATCTCAGTGTCCCTGCTTCTCCCTCAGCTATACTTCTGGGCCCTGAACGGATTCCTGCACCTGCCCCAGAAACTGAGGTTTTCTTCCTGTTTCTTTTGCCAAGATGCAATAGATTTTCACTGGTGCCCTCCTTCCTCAACAGATTAAGGATTGTCTTACTTTGTCAGGGAGAAGAGAGAAAGGTCCAGGCCTACACCACAAAGGACACTTTCTCAAGACATTAACCAATCATTTTTTCTAGTGCCCAGTGGGGTCTGTGGAGAAGGAGATACAAACAAAACTCCGCTTATATTTGTAGGTCTAAGGAGGTCAACACTCTCTTACCAGCTCACACCTGGCAGCCACCAATCTCTTGACTATACTAGATGACATTTCCTAACTGGTGTCTGACTGCGTGTGCCCCAGGTAAGCCATGGTTCCCGTCCCATCTTTTCCTGCAACCCTGGCTCTCTGTTGCAGTCAAGAAAAGTGAACTTGCAGTTTGTCTGGCTTTTGCTGTTGTTGCAGGGGTGGGAATAATAATCCTTCCAGTTCTTTACATACCAAGCAGAAACCAGACATTGACTT
Organism: Phoca vitulina; assembly: GCF_004348235.1. Taxonomy (NCBI): domain Eukaryota; kingdom Metazoa; phylum Chordata; class Mammalia; order Carnivora; family Phocidae; genus Phoca; species Phoca vitulina. Next base: position 14,317,602 of record NW_022589745.1, on the reverse strand, counting down.
ATTTCTTAATAATAATAACCATAATATCTATATAGTGTACTGTGTGAATATGGATGTATATATATGCACTTATACATACACATGAATATTTAGATGGTGAAATTATGCAAAAGCTAGAAAGCACATTCATATACATTTATGCATAAATCAGGAAACCCCCTTTTCTCTGGAACTTGTTAATGAGGTCAGTCATACCTCCATTATGGGAAGTAAATATATTATGTATTTGATGCAAAATTTTTGTACGTATTCCTATAATTGTTTGCACTAAATGGTTGTTTCAATTCAGGTACCTAGCTACTTGGGGTGAGTAAGCATATGAATAAGGTGATTATGACTACTTATAAGAAAGAATGTTTTCTTTGGAAGAGTGTGGAAGTTCTGTGTGAAGAAACTTCTTTTCCTGACAGTATCAAGATGTCTTTTAGAGAATGCTGTGAAGGGCATGGTGAACAATGCCTGCTTTGTTTCACTTGTGTGCAGGAAATAGAACTCAGTATCTACTCTGAATATTTCCATAAAGGCCAAATTGTAATGACTAATAAGAAAAAAAAATCAAGTGATTTCCAAAACCTGTTCTAATTAATAGTGCAATTCTGGTATAATAAACTCAGATTTAAAAAAATGATAAATAGCATAGGTTCTGGATTCAGATAACTCAAGATCACATTTAATAGCTATGAGATCTTGGTCAAAATAACTTTTTGGAGGCACATTTTCCTGATCTACGCAGTGAGGATGAGAATATCTAAAGCAGTAGGTAACTGTGATGTTTGAAGGAGTTCCTCCATAAATCTCCCTGCAGAGTGTAAGAGATTCATAATGGCGGCATTGACCCTGAGAACAAAACTACAACCTAAAATTCATAAAGACCTTTCTTTCTTTCCTGGCCAATCCCTGACTTGTGGGGGATTGGCAAAGTAGTCCCTTCATCCTCTTGTCCCATTTCTCACTTCTTTCTCAGAGAATAAGATCCTAAGCTAACTGGGCCAGATGCCCTGCTGCTGTTTGGGCCATGTTCAGCAGCAGGGCAGTTCATCCTATGCTACAATTCCCTTTCTCCTGCAGTCATATGGCTGGATCCATGAGAGCACCCAACATCACTGAGCTCTTCTCCTTTTCTTATTCTCAGGGTTGATGTTGGAACCCACAATCCCTCCATGTCTGTCACTTAGGGATTAGGTCCAGGATCCCTATCTGTCTGATGGTGAGAGATTATTTTTTATTATAGAGCTATTTTTTATTTGTTGAAAACAAACTTTTCTTTTTTGTTGTTGTTGTTGTTTAATACAAGATTCTGTCTCTGAAATTCCTCCAGGTTAATTTTATTTCTTTTTCCATGCAGTACTTCCCTCATTTATTATTTCTGTTCCCTCTTCCATGTGAGCAGCCCAAGGATGTTAAGATTCCAAGATAAGGTACTCAATTTAGAGTTTGGGGATCTGAATCAGGATCTGAGAGTATGCCATGTGTCCTAGACACATTAACAGAAAATTCTACATTTGTTTATTTGGCATTGTCCAGGCTGATAATAAAGTGTACTTTAACTTCCCATTTGCTTTAGTCCCTTTTCAAAAAATAATTCCTTTGGGAACTTTATGGGAAGGAGCTATGAGGTTGGGGCGGGATTCCAATGTTCCTGGTCCCATCTAACATTACCAAAATTTTAACATCTAACATTACCAAAATTTTATCCCTCTTTCTAAAACATCACTTTCCCTTTGAGGATATAGCCGTCAACATGTTTTCTAGATTTGAAGGATGCACATAATTCTTTTCTGAATCTTTTCTTCATTGGCTTTCCAACACAGATGAAAGTTGAATATTAAGATAAAGATAGAGTTGGGAAGTTCTCATTTGTGATATGTCCTTCCAGGGCTAAGAGGTCCAAACTGTAAAAGGTGACACCAGGATCAAGTTTTCTGGGTGAGGACATGGTCAGGGAGGTGTCTCATGGGTCCCATTTTGGAGTAGCAAAAGCAGGGTTTCTGGTTCCACATGCTTGAATTCACACAGAAAGCTCATTTCCACCATCCAGAAAAGGGAAGAGAAATTCCCAGGAAAGGAAGGATTATGAGTAAATCACTACTCTTTGTTCAGAGTCCCATGGTAAACATGGCTTTTCTTGTTCAGGCAGGTAGCCCTGATCTGAATCCTTTTGTGACACAGAACATCTATCTTTAGTCCTGTGTCTCACTAGATGGTGAAATCCCTTAGGTGAGGTCCTTGCTCAGTGGCTCAGGGAGGCAAACAGTAAATGACCTGGAGCATCTGAGATTAAAATTCCAATTTCTACAAATTCTAAAGAATCTTTTCTAATTAAATACAATTAACCAAGATGAGTCAAACAAGGGTGTGGATTTTCTGATCACTGTTTTATCTAGGTTTTTGTTGTTTTTTTTCCTACTTTTTTGATAGATTTGATCAAATTTATGAATCTTAGAATTTTCGTAGAAGCTGAAAGTAAAAAGATAGCAAGAGTTTAAGACCAACCCATTTTAAATCTTAGTAGTTTTTCAGGGGAAGAGAAAAACAACCAGAGTAGACTTTAATGTGAGACTAACCAAGTTCTTCATTTAATTCTTCCTTCTCCCCAGAGGGCCTATGTAGAAATGAGCTATTTTTCCTGACAGACTTATAAAAAAGCTGATCTTTCTCCTGACAATTTGTAAGCGCCATGAGAGAAGGGACCACCTCTTAGTCCTTGATATATCTCTGGTGCCTATCCTATGGTCTAATAACCAGTGGGCAATTAACAAATACTTTTTGAAAGAATATATGGATGGAATGACTGGTTGGCAGACTGACCTTGATTTCTAAATCCTTGGTTAATAATTTAAAATATATTTGGATCTTTTGTTTTTTTGGGTGTTGAGTTTGATAAGTTCTTTATAGATTTTGGATACTAGCCCATTATCTGATACGTCATTTGCAATATCTTCTCCCATTTTGTAGGTTGACTTTTAGTTTTGTTGATTGTTTCCTTTGCTGTACAAAAGCTTTTTATACCATATGATTTCACTCATATGTGGAACTTAAGAAACAAAACAGATGAACATAGGGGGAGGGGAGGAAAAATAAAATAAGATAAAATCAGAGAGGGAGACAAACCATAAAAGACTCTTAACTATAGAAAACAAACTGAGGGTTGCTGGAGAGGAGGTGGACAGGGGATGGGGTAACTGGGTGATGGACATTTAGGAGGGCACTTGATGTAATGAACATTGGGTATTATACGCAACTGATGAATCATTAAACTCTACCCTGAAATTAATTATACACTATATGTTAACTAACTTGAATTTAAGTAAAAAAAAAAATATTTGGATCTGAAGCACACAGAGAAGGGTTGTCTACTTATTACAGGTGTGTCAGTGGCCCCTCCTTATTTAATTATATCTTATTGTTTCCTCCTCTACCCTCCATTCCTCCATTTCCAGTTGCATACACCTGTCTGTCAGCTACCTTATCTTGAATAACTGCATTAGATAGAGTACCTCTATCTATTTTTACAACTAAACCTGGAATTTCAGTGGCTTAACAAAACAGAAGTTTATTTCTTGCTCCTCTGTGTGTGCATGCACACACACTTTGGAGAGACTAGCTCCTTGTCTTTTGTCTCTCTTTGTACATATATACATACAGATAGTGAGATAGAGAGGGAAAGAATTATTTAAAGACATGTAGAGAAGATGCATGAATGAGAGAGAACGAATGGAAAGATTCACAGTGAAAGGTGGACAGTGGTTAATTCTGGATGCTAGAATTATAGGTAGCTTCTATTTCCTTGTTTTCTTTTGAATTTCCAAATTTTCTGGAACAACAGTATTATCGAAAAAGCAAAATTAGTTTTATCATTTTTTAAAAGGAGATGCTAGCACGGGAATGTAATACAGGTGAGGCCACGAGGACTTGGTAAGAAGAGAAGCCATAGGGGATCCAGTGAGCAACAGGAAGTGAAGCCAGTCACAAAAGGAAAAGCAACAGAGAGAAAGCAAAATCAATGTCTTCCCCTCTGAAAACCTTAGTGAGGATTTGGATGGCAGGTGTGTCTCTGGTTGAGATTTGCCTAAATGGACAATGAAATTCTGTGAGCTCAGAGGAAAAGGAAAGTCGAGAGATTAGAGGTTCTACAGCTACTCCACTGCTGGTTTCCCCAACACAGACTTCACATTCCCCACCACCTAGGAAATCTTGGCTCTGGCCACTGTGATGTGGAAAGCACCAGAGAATGGTTTTAGCTCCCATAGACTGAAGTTCTGAATTTGACTATAGGAATGATGTTTTAGAATGTGACTAGGTTCTATAATATGCTTACAAGAGTTTTATGAAGAGCCTTTTGGGGGATTTAACCATTTAGAACAATGAAATTACAAATTTAATTTACCCTTAGAAACAAATGGTTTCATCTAAATGTTAGAATCCAAGTCATTCTTAAGTGTGTATTCTAGGTATTCTAAAGAAAACATGACACAAATTAAAAAGACTATAACAAAAGAGGAAATGAAAGCAAGGAACAAATACTTGAAAAACATTTCGCTTCACTCATAACCAATAAACGTAAATTAAAACCAAAATGTTTTGCATTTAAAAAAATAGAATTAATTCTATTTTCCACTAAAAGAAATCAGGGGTTCTTGGATAAATGGCCAATTCCAGAATGAGAGCAAAACTGTAATGTGGTTTTGTGTGTGTGTGTTGGGGGGTGGTGTTAGGGAGCCAGAATATGAGAAAAGCCTAATAAAATGATGGGGATATGTCCAAAAAACTTCAAAACAAGGGCTCCCATTAGCCAAATTAGGGATAATTTCAATATCAAAATGAATAATAACTATAGTGGATTATAACATAGTGAATATAAAAAGAATCCCTGTATCCATTCTATTAAAATATATAAATGAGGGTGCCTGGGTGGCAGTTGGGTAAGTGTCTGGCTCTTGGTTTCGGTTCAGGTCCTGATCTCAGGTCCTGGGATGGAGCCCTGCGCTGGGCTCTGTGCTTAGCAGGGAGTCTGCTCGGGATTCTCTCTCTCCCTCTGCCCCTCCTCCTGTTTGCATTCTCTGTCTCTCAAATAAATAAATCTTTAAATACATACATACATACATATATATATATATAAGCAAATGCCTGACTACATACATACATACATACAAAATAGCAAAAAAGGGTTTTTGTTAAAGTAAAATGACAAATAATGTGGAAGAGATTCTTGATTTAGAAAAATCAGTATTTTGCAACAATCATGGTAATAATTATTTCAGACACATATCAAAATGGATGCTGGGACCCATGGGCGAGAGTTTGTTGAGGCACAGGATATTTACACAGTCTCAAGTATCTTCCTATAGGTTACTTAGTAATCACAAAAGGGAAAGCTACCTTTACGGTGGAGAAACATGGTAGAATCATTTTAACCAGGTGATTAAAGTTAATATCACCAAAAATAGGACAAACTGACATTACTATGTAACACACTGAAAACAGAATATTGCTTTCATGGGATACTTGCCAAAAGTGCATAATCTGAGTCTGATTATGAGGAAACTCAGAAAAACCCAGATGGAGGGATGTTTTACAAAACAACCTGTCTGTACTCTTCAAACGTGTCAATGTCATGAAAACTAAAAACTGAGAAACTGTTCCAAATTAAAGGGATTAAAAAGACATGACAATACAATACATTATCCTGGCTTGGATTCTATATCAGTAGACAAAGTGCTATGAAGGACAGTATTAGGACAATTTAAATACAGGACTGTGTGTTGCATAATAATGATTTCTCAATGTTAAATGTGCTTACTTTGAAAATACAATATAAGAGAGTGTTTTTCTTAGAAGATAAAAATTGAAATATTTAGGGGTAAAGGATCTGCAACTTATTCTCAAATGGTTCAGCAAATAACAATAGTAATGGTGATAGTAAATAGTTTGAGATCATTCATGCACACATAACAAATATAATAATTGGTGAATATAGACAAAAAGCATGCAGGACTTTATTTTGCTGTTCTTATATCTTTTCTGTACATTTGAATTTTGTAAGGATAAAAATTCTTTTTTTTTTTTAAATTTTATTATGTTATGTTAGTCACCATACAATACACCATTAGTTTTTGATGTGGTGATCCATGATCCATTGTTTTCGTATAACACCCAGTGCTCCATGCAGTATGTGCCCTCCTTAATACCCATCACTGGGCTAACCAATCGCCCCTCCCCCCTCCCCTCTAAAACCCTGTTTGTTTCTCGGAGTCCATAGTCTCTCATGGTTCATCTCTCCCTCCGATTTCCCTCCCTTCATTTTTCCCTTCCTTCTCCTAATGTCCTCCATGCTATTCCTTATGTTCCACAAATAAGTGAAACCATATGATAATTGACTTTCTCTGCTTGACTTATTTCACTTAGCATAATCTCCTCCAGTCCCATCCATGTTGATGTAAAAGTTGGGTATTCATCCTTTCTGATGGCTGAGTAATATTCCATTGTATATATGGACCACATCTTCTTTATCCATTCATCTGTTGAAAGGCATCTTGGCTCTTTCCACAGTTTGGCTATTGCGGACATTGCTGCTATGAACATTGGGGTGCATATGGCCCTTCTTCTCACTACATCTGTGTCTTTGGTGTAAATACCCAGGAGTGCAATTGCTGGGTCATAGGGTAGCTCTATTTTTTAATTTTTGAGGCACCTCCATACTGTTTTCCAAAGTGGCTGTACCAACTTGCATTCCCACCAACAGTGTAAGAGGGTTCCCTTTTCTCCACAACCTCTCCAACATGTGTTGTTTCTTTCCCTGTCCATTTTTGCCATTCTAACTGGTGTAAGGTGGTATCTCAATGTGGTTTTGATTTGAATTTCCCTGATGGCTAATGATGATGAACATTTTTTCATGTGTCTGTTAGCCATTTGTATGTCTTCTTCAGAGAAGTGTCTGTTCATCTCTTCTGCCCACTTTTTGACTTGATTATTTGTTTTTTGGGTGTTGAGTTTGAGAAGTTCTTTATAGATCTTGGATACCAGCCCTTTCTCTGTAGTGTCATTTGCAAATATCTTCTCCCATTCTGTGGGTTGCCTCTTTGTTTTGTTGACTGTTTCCTTTGCTGTGCAGAAGCTTTTTATCTTGATGAAGTCCCAAAAGTTCATTTTTGCTTTTGTTTCACTAGCTTTTGGAGATGTATCTTGAAAAAAGTTGCTGTGGGCGGTGTCAAAGAGGTTACTGCCTATGTTCTCCTCTAGGATTTTGACGGATTCCTGTCTCACATTGAGGCCTTTCATCCATTTTGAGTTTATCTTTGTGTATGGTGTTAGAGAATGGTTGAGTTTCATTCTGCATGTGGCTGTCCAATTTTCCCAGCACCATTTTTTGAAGAGACTGTCTTTTTTCCATTGCATGTTTTTTCCTGCTTTGTCAAACATTTGTACCTGATTAAAACTTTTTAGAGTATAGGGATAGAGGGAACATTCCTCAAGTTCATAAAATCCATCTATGAAAAACCCACAGTGAATGTCGTCCTCAATGGGGAAAAGCTAAGAGCCTTTCCCTTAAGATCAGGAACATGTCAAGGATGCCCACTCTCGCCACTATTGTTCAACATAGTACTAGAAGTCCTAGCAACAGCAATCAGACAACAAAAAGAAATAAAAGGTATTCAGATTGGCAAAGAAGAAGTCAAACTCTCTCTTTTCACAGATGACATGATACTTTATGTGGAAAACCCAAAAGACTCCACCCCCAAATTACTAGAACTCATCCAGCAATTCAGTAATGTGGCAGGATACAAAATCAATGCACAGAAATAAGTTGCTTTCTTATACACTAACAACACAACTGTAGAAAGAGAAATTAGAGAAACGATTCCATTTACAATAGCACCAAAAACCATAAGATACCTCGGAATAAACCTAACCAAAGAGGTAAAGGATCTGTACTCTAGGAACTACAGAACACTCATGAAAGAAATTGAAGAAGACACAAAAAGATGGAAAAACATTCCATGCTCATGGATCAGAAGAATAAACATTGTTAAAATGTCTGTGCTACCCAGAGCAATCTATACCTTCAATGCCATCCCGATCAAAATTCCAATGACATTTTTTGAAGTGCTGGAACAAACAATTCTAAAATTTGTATGGAATCAGAAAAGACCCTGAATCGCTAAGGAAATGTTGAAAAAGAAAAACAAAGCTGGGGGTATCATGTTGCCCGATTTCAAGCTATTTTACAAAGCTGTGATCATCAAGACAGCATGGTACTGGCACAAAAACAGACATATAGACCAATGGAACAGAATAGAGAACCCAGATATGGACCCTCAACTCTATGGTCAAATAATCTTTGACAAAGCAGGAAAGATAAAAATTCTAAAAAATTAGAATAACTGATGCTCATGACAGTCTAATGAATTAGTTGGTTTAACATATCCCTGAAGGAAATGTGAGTTGACACAAGCTATCTGTAAAAAAAAAAATCAGTGATTATCAAGGGTTTTAAAATATCCATGCTTTTAATTCAAACCTTTAGGAATTTATTCTAAAAGTTAATTATGGAATACAGGGGAAAAAACATTTGTTGAAAGATACTCACTGTTAGATTATTTAAAATACAAAAATCTCTAGAAAATCAAGGCCATGAATTATGGCTTTATTTGTTAAATAAAGCATCAGATAACCATCAAAAATATGTTAGAGTTTTATTCATGTTGGCAAGTGCTTGTGTTATATTATTATGTGTTAAAAAAGCCATACCAAATTATATATAATTATGATCCAAAGTATATAAAATAAATTTTTCATAATAGAAAATGACATTCACTAAAACATGAGTAAGAGTTATCCATCCAATATGAGTTGTCATTATCATTTTCTTTGTATTTTCCAATGTTTTCTACTTTATTTTCTATAATAAGAGAGAAGAGCTCTGAGCTCAGGCAAAGGGACCCCCAACTAGCACATGATTATTGGCAAGGCTCTTCCTGTCTCATTGCTCTTCCTCATCTTTGCTGTGAGGGGCTTTGATTGGAGCACTTCTCTATTCCCGCCTGAAGAGAAAACACAACATCCAACTTGAGAGCTTGTGGGGTGAGAGGCTGAAGTAGGCATTGTATAGAAAATCTCTCTGAAGTCTTGGTCTATCTGCAAAATGCATGTGAATTTTTTTTCTCATCCTATTTTATAAGATAGATGTTGGTTTTAATATTACAATAAAACTGTTGTGTGGACCCTAGAAGCAGGCCATTTTAAGAAACAAAGTTCTCAAGAGATTTCCTAGTTTTCCTGAGAGTCTTTAAACCCAAGTGATAACAAAGCCAAGTGGTCTTCAGATGTTTAGAAAGGTAGGGCTGGAGATTGCATTATCTCCCACTTTTGGACAACTGGATTTCAAACTGAAATAAAAGAACAGGTGAAGTGTGTGCACTTTCAGTAGGAAAAAAAGTTGTCTAGGAGAAGCACGAGGTTAGTGTTTAAAAAAGTGTAACAGCCTATTTGGATTTTCAGCAGATGTTTAAAAAAAATCCTACCGTGAGCCTCAGAGGAAAAGAGGTTTTGGGAGGACCCAGAGTGTGCAGGAGATGATGAACATGTAGAAAAACAAAGCCCAGAGGAGTGTCTTTAATTGTGTGCTGTGAGATTTACTGGGGCCCGACAGGGGTCAGACTTGAGGTCCTCCCTGTTCACAATCTATAAAAGATGATATAGACTGGTTAATTCTGCTGACAACACAGAGCTGAGGGAGGCCTAGTCATTCAATAACAACAACAGCAAAAAAAAAAAAAAAAAAAAAAATCAGCCAAATTCAGAAGTGTTTGGGGCTGAAAGTTCTTGGAAATTAGCTGATGTTAGTTCATCAACACTCACATTTGGGGGAGAATGTGTGACCTGCAGAGTAAGTGTAGAAGACCCATCAAAAGTTATTTTTGGCACAAGAAGGAAGATTACATTAGTGTAACTTGAATTTCTGGATTGTTTTGGACAATGCCAAGATCTGGTACTCAATTCTAGATAAGGCAAGTTTCCCAGCCTCCTATTTCAGTTGTGTCATAAGGAAAGTGTAGCAGTCTGGGACAGTGCACACACATCTGTATGTGGATGGAACACTTCACCTTTACTTTGCTTTGGTAGGCTGGCCCGTCATTGGTACTCTGGCACAAGGTGGGTTCTTTACTACAAATAACCCAAGAAATCATGATACATGAGGACTCCAGTTTCATCTTTCCTTGCCAGTCTATGGAGGCTAAGCAAAAATGCTATCTTTTCCTGAAGATGGAGTGGAATTCATTCAATTTATTGTCATTGAGTACCGAATTTGTTTCCCCAATATAGAGGGTGTAGGCATTTCTTACAGGAGGAAAGGCCATTGACACTCATATTTTTTTTTTTCTGTTCTTCCCACTGTTTTTTATTCTTTCCAAATAAAATATTTTGCTTGGGGTTAACTATAGTGTTTGTTTCCATTTTGATATCTGGATACACCACCTGAGTTTGGAAGGTCTCATTCTCTACTAAATTATATTGTTGCACTGTTTGAACAAAGATAAAAGATTGGGGTTCCAAAGATGATATTTTGGTGGGGGTCAGGGTGCTTTAAGAGAGGAAGAGTTCTAGGGTCTGGCTTGTGGTCTTTGGAGTGAATTGTCTAGGTGGGGAGGAGAATCTGAAGCCATTCGAATTAGTAAAGTTTTAGGATTGTGATTGGTGAAGTCACTGCTGCATTTTAGGATTTAATGTGGAGAGTAAGATGTTGTGTCAGGTTATAAGAGGTGCTAAATTATGAAGAAATGACCAACATAGAGGCTGACAGATGACAGCCACACATCTGAGGAGAGCTTGTTAGTGGCCTGACACTCAAGGAGGAGGGTATTCTCAAGGAGGGTAAGAAAACAGTGGCCTAGAAGCCTTGTAGGTCTAAAAACTTTATTCTATACTCCCTAGAACCAATATCTAGGGGTCACATAAACACAAGGAGCCATCACTAGAGGTCTTCAGAGGTCTGAGACCCTGAAGGGTAGGAGGAAGAACACTTTCTGAGGAGTTTGAAGATTTAGGAGCCCTGTTATCATGGAGTGGTCCTTCCTGGGAACACAATAGGAAGCACTGGGAGCTGGTTAGTACAAGGGACTAGGGCAAAGGCCACATTTCATGTAGATAATCACTGAGGAGAGACTGCTGCTCTGGGTGGTCCTAGAAAGCACCAGCAATTAGAGAAACAGAACCACTGGGGCTGGAAGGAAGCAATGGGGCTTAGAGAAATTTAGCACACCTTTTCAGCAGGTAATACTCTTGGTTCTCCATCAAGCTGGGGAATGGGATTTCCATTTCAGCTGAAGTGCTTGATTCTTAAACATATCCTCATTTAGATCATTTAATCCTTGTGTGAATTGGTCTTGCCATCTGAGCCTTGCTTTCTCTTCTAAGCAGAGTGGAGGAGGTTCACTCCAGTGACTTGAACACAAGTCTTACCTGATTTAGGGAATGCACACCATTGATGCCATGGATCCTAATTTAGGGAATGCACACCATTGTGTGAGAGTGCTCTTCCTTTTCAAGGCATTCTGAGTTCTGACAACATGCTGGGGGTGACGGCAAGGAAGTTGTAGCACTTGGAAGGCCTCAGAAGAGGGAGAAGGAGCTGACTCTAAGAGTAAAAGGTTGAATGATTGTCAGGCGGGGGGCCAAGGAAAAGGGGAGCAATTCTGCCAATTCTCCACTCCCCCACCATGCGCTCCAACTTACCATCTGCCGCCAAGACGCATTTTATTTTTCTGACATGAAATATGTATATAATTCTAGCCTGATATTTTTTTTTTTCTAGCCTGATTTTTTAAAGCACAAGAGGGTTGATTCTGTTTATGCCTCCCTCCAACTCCCACCCAGTACAAACATTGGCCTCCAGCCTGGTGGTGACGACAGGATCTAACAAAACAGAATCCTAGAGCCAGAAAGTAGATGGCTAAGTAAATATACTCCCAAACACTGACATTTTAAACCAAATAGGTACGGTGTTGGAGGACTTGGGTGAGGAGGCACAGGAAAGATAACTGCATGGGAAGACAGCAGCAGACATTTAATGACTGACTTTTTCCTTAGAGGCTAATGCTATTTGTCTAGTCCCAGCATTGGGACTTCAGGTATCATTTTCTGCATTTAGATCCTGGTGGTTGAAGCAGGGAATGGGTAGCCTCACTGAAATGAGATCTGTTTCAGGATGTTTCATATATGTACCCAAAGTACATAGCTTGCTATCTTCATGAACAAATATGATTCATGTTAAGAAAGGGGGACTTAACGCAAAAAAAAGGAATCGGGCAGTTGACAATATGCAAGTCCGTGAATTAATGTGCCTGCATTACGGAGCTCTTGTGGTGTGCCAAGCACGTCCATTTGATAATGGAGCCACCATGCTCTGCACCTTGCAGCTCTGATCTCATTTCATTTAATCTCCACGTGGCTACATGTCAGCTATGGGAAGAACATTAAAAACACTCCCATTGCAATAGGCTGGGATCCATGGCATCAAAAATCTTGTATCATTTCTCATTTATTAAGGTTCCTGAATAATCATTAAATTTCATTCTTTGTTTCACCACTTCTATGAGAAGAGTGGTTCATTTTCGAATGTGCTCATTCCCAGCACCTAGTTCAAAATATGCATTTTTATTATGTGTTTTTGAATGAATACCATCAATGATGATGATTGCTCACTCTGTCAATAGCTTGATTCTGAGAAATAAATAAAAGAAAATGTGTGAATTCAGCTTAATTTCTAATAATTATTCTACAGTTTCAAAGAGCTGTAGAAAGGATGCTTTCCCAAAACCAAAGCAAGACCTCTTCTATGTGGCTGCTTCTCTGTGTTCCTTTCCTCCCAGGTATGGAAGTGCAAAAGAGGGTCATTCTTGTTGGTGTGATCAGTAGTTTCAGAGTAGGAAATGACACCTGCCCTCCAGTGGACCAGTCTAGACCTTGGTGAGGGAGGTATTTGACATTCAAGGAGCTATAGAGGCTAAAGTGTATGGATCATATTGGGGTATGGGTCAAGCTGAAGTTGATTCCTTAACTTTAAAATCATTGGATTTTCCTATTTGATTATTTATTCTAAAACTAGAGAATATTAAAATAAAATTAAATTTGCAAAAATATCCTTGAAGGTTTTTTTTCTGGATCTCTCTTTCTCTCTTTCCCCCTCTGTCTCCCTTAACCCATAACTCTGTTAATGTCCCTGCCTGTCTTAGAACGGAGGCCTTGAGTATCTGTCACCAGTACTTTGCCCAAGGTAAATTCAAAATCTGAAAAGAATCTTTCTATAGATTATGACTCCACCCAGTGTTGGTCATTATAATCAATATCAAAAGACATGCACTTGTGGGGATATGCCTTTAACTCAAGTTCTTTTTAGTTAGAAAATGCTATTCTTAATAAAATTGGCTGGATGAATTTTGAGCACTTTTAATTCTTGCTTTTTGTCACCATGCCTACAGGATACTCAGCCCCTCACTGGACTGCTCCCTGGCTAATTTCCTCCTCAGTTTTTGGCTTCTCTTCTATCTATGTTTAGACATCTGAGCTCATCACCACACTCCCCTTTCTCCAACTGTTGTTGGGCTCTTTCCCATGCCCCGGCCTGCAAGCTGGACAGCTATCCAGCAGGATTCTCCCCACATGAAGATGGTATCTCAATAGCAACAGGGCTCTTCTCAGCCAGAACAAAAGGAGTATCTTCTATTCTTCTCAGCCAACACGGGGGATTTCTGGAGAATTGTAGCTGAATGTGAGATGATTCTTTATTGGGCTGGATGGTCTAATGCCATCTTCCATTTTTTGTGATGTTCCCTTTTGAGATGCATTTTTCCCATATAACACCATATGTACCATAGCAGTTTTCATATTCCACAACTCCGGGGAGGTGGGGAGCATTCACAGGGACTGCAGTGAGAACGGCACTTGAAGTTTGCAGTGTGCAGCCCAATGGCTGTCCTGTGGCATGTATATTCCTCGATGCATTGTTTATTAGCACTGAAAGGGAGAGTCTAAATAGTCTACTCCTACTTTCACCTTTCACAGGTGAGGAAATGAGGGAGGGTCTTATGTATTTTCATACAACTAGTTATGTGCCGAGTGGATGTATGAATTCATGTATAGATCCCACATCTCCTCACTATAATCCACTCTTCAAGCTAATAGCACCTGATGGGGGATAAACTTTTTTTAACATAAAAAGTTATTTAAAGATAATTGTTTGATTAAATTTAAGACCTACCTTGACCAACACAGATGTCTTCATTATTTAAAAGCCATTGATAGTTGAACTAAAATTAAAATTTTTATTTCAAAATTCCCTGCATGAAGAAATGAATGCTCTTCTCTTTGGGGGTGGGGGTGAAGGAGAGAGGGAGAGAGAATCTTAAGCAGGCTCCATGCTGGGTGGGGCTTGATCTCATCACGCTGAGATCATGACCTGAGCTGAAATCAAAAGTCAGACGCTTAACCAACTGAGCCACCCAGGAGCCCCAAAATGAATGCTATTCTTAAGGAGGAGTAGTAATAGCATGGAACATAGAAGTATGAGCTTATAAAAAATACTAAAAGAAGACCCACGGTGATTTCTTAAAGAATATCCACCCTTGGGCAAAACCTACTTTTCAGATGCTATTCACTGAATGGGATAAGATTTGACAGCTAGCTTATTTATTAAAAGAGAGGACTGCAGCCCCCTGTGCTAGGAAGAACACTGGGCTGGGAAGTAGAGGGCGAAGATCCCTAGAACTGGCTATTCGTGACCTAGACATGTTTATTCCCTTCTTGGGTCCTTGACTTACCAAGTTGTGAAAAGAGGTTAGACTAGACAATCCATAAGGAATCTTATCATCTTTAATATTTTACAATTCATTTTTCTAGAATTAGGTACAAGGGAAAGACGTATAACTGTAGTAAGAGGAGTCTCTGAAGAGTAAAAGATACCTAGCATAGGATATCTAATTTTCAGATCTGTTGCTTATATCTCCTTTTCATGGGATCATTCTGCTGTACTACTACTCATAGCTAATATACAATTCTCTACTTACAATCTACTAGCTGGAGCTACAGTGAAATGTCCTAGTTCCTCCCTCCTATCACTATCCCTTTTTCTGGATCTTGGAACTTTCTCAGCCTTGAAGCAGCTTGCTGGCTCTGAGCTGGGTATTTGTTTACTTGGTGTTTTCCTTCATCTGAGAATTCTCATCCAGGACTCTCTGTTCTCTGTTCATCGGCTCCCTGCTCTCTGTGCTCCCAGCCTCTTCACTGATTATTCACTTGCACGGTTTCCCTTAATGGCGTATCTTTTTCATTTGTTTCTTGTTGCTCATGTCAGTATATTTAAAATCAGGCCTGGTATTTCTGGAATCTTTCTAACAAAACTTTGTTTATTTTTCCCTTTCTTCTTTCTCTCCTTGTTTGATCATCTGTGCCTTTCCTATAGTTTGATTCCAGCAACAATTGCAGAAAATTTATCAACGCCGTTTAAAATTTTCCCGTTTGTTTACTGGAAACTTACTTCTCGCTCAAGGTCTTCTATTCTCAGGAGGCATCATCTTCCACGTGGTATCTCTTGGTTTCTGAAGCTTCCTCATAAACCAGAACAAAACATGCCTCAGTGTGGTAGGCAAAATTTCTGAAATGACCTCCTCTTCCCCTAAATGTATTGACTTAATTTTCCAAACCTGCGAATATGATGGTGTATCATGTTTGTGATTTTGTGTTCTGCTGTATGGTGCAGTTGCCCTTAAAACAAGATTATCCAGGTGGGCTTGATATAATCACATGAGTCCTTAAAAGCAGAGGGGTGGTTGGAGATTTAGAGTGTGAGGGCAGCTGCTATGAAGATGCAGGGGCCAGGTGGAAAGCAGGAGGGGGAATGTCGGTAGACAGATGAACCAACAAGGAGATGGAGACCCTTGTCTAACAACCAGTAACCACAAGGAACTAAATGTGGCCAACAACCTGAATCAGTTTAGAAGCAGATTCTTCCCCAGAGCCTACATATGAGAGCCCCACCTGGCCCTACCTTGACTTCGTCTAGTAGGACCCCAAGCAGAGAACCCAATTACCCTGTGCTCAGACCTCTGACCTACTGAAACTGTGACATAATAAATTAGTGTTGTTTAAGTTGGTAAATTTGTGGTAATTTGTTACAAACAGTAGAAGAGCAATATTCCCGGCTAGTTTGGTGATTCGTGCTTCTCTCCTCCTGCTTCTGGATCCAGCAACTACGAAGCAGGATCTTTGGGTTCATTGAGTCAAGTCTGCTCGAACCATAAGTTTTCTGAAATACTGAGGCTCCGGGAAGCTTCTAATTAATATTTTATATAATGTTAATTTATGGGATACAGGCTTCCAGTTACGGAATGAATAAGTCATGGGAATAAAAGTCACAGCATAGGGAATATAGTTAATAGTATCATAATAACGTTGGGTGATGACAGATGGTAGTTACACTTGTGGTGAGCATAGCGTACATATAGAGAAATTGAATCACTATGTTTACACCTGAAATTAACGTCACAATGTGTGTCAACCATACTCACATAAAAAAAAAAAACAAAATAAAAAAAAACACGAATAAATCATTCTAATTTAGAGTTGAAATATTGCCTTATTTGAAGAGAATTGGGAACAGCCTGGCACAGAGTTTCTGTTACTCAGTTACCAGTAACTGAAATCTCCAAATTAGCAAATTATGCTGTAACCCCATTTAATGACACAGTGGGGAAGAGGAGTGTGGAAAGAGGGTATGAATGACAATGGACCAATCACATGAAAAATGAGTCTCTTACTGCAATTTTAAAAGTAAATAAAAGGGGCGCCTGGGTGGCTCAGTCGTTAAGCATCTGCCTTCGGCTCAGGTCATGATTCCAGGGTCCTGGGATCGAGCCCCGCTTCGGGCTCTCTGCTCGGCGGGAGGCCTGCTTCTCCCTCTCCCACTCTCCCTGCTTGTGTTCCCTCTCTCGCTGTCTCTCTCTCTGTCAAATAAATAAATAAAAAAAATCTTAAAAAAAAAAAAAATAAAAGTAAATAAAAAAGAGTAAGAACAATTTGGAAAAATAAAAGGAGGCTAGACTAGCATAGAATCAGAAATATTGTAGACAGTTAATGGATAAACTCTTGAGAATTTGATTCAAACTGCTTATAAAATAGGCACTGCCTTTGGGGGGTAAAGAGAAGTAGGCTGGAGAGGAAAAAAAAATCTACGTATTTAGACAATATGGTATGTCTTTTCTTTCTGCCTCGCTACAAAGTGAGGGATAAACTAGGAAACTGTAGAGATAAGTTGTATTTTTACGCTGATGATTTGAATCTGTGACTATTAAACACAAGTTAACAGAAGAATAAGATTAAAGATGAGAGAAAGTCACATCAGACTGCCCTGAAGCTGTGAAACTCTCAAAAGGATTACACCTAAAAAAGTCAATAAGATAGAGGTTCAAATGCCTTGTAGATGAATAAAATTGGAAGTATTCAATTTGGAAAGCATCTCAGTGAAAAAGAAGATCTAAAGATGTCAAAAAAATCAAGTCTTAAATTTATGAATTTGGTGATTTTTAACTGTTTCCATTTCTGTAGATCTGAGAATGGCATACCGCTTGCTTTTCAAAAATTGTCATTATGTAAACAAACTTACTTTTATAGGATAAAAATACAATAATGTGCCAGCGTAGCAACACTTGTGGCCCAGGGCTCGCAAGTACAAAGAATAGTAGAAGCCATCTGTGAAACCGGGGACTTGAAAACTTCAGACAGAGAGAAATTAAGGATTGTGTTCAGACATTTCCCTGCTATTGGGCAAAGTTAAGCTGTGACAACTTCTAAAAATAAATCTCTGGGTGGGTTTCCCCAGGTTGGGGCATGGCAGTCCCGTGTCAATGCACTGGGGTGTACAGTGAATGAGAGCTCCAGAAATGGCTGGCCTGGGCTGGAGGCTCGGGAAGGGGATGAGAGGACCACTGCATGGGGATCTGAAATATGAATACTAATGAGTTAGGTGAGGTGAGGAAGTGGGGAGGAGGAGAGCATTCCAGGCAGAGGAAACAGAATGGGAAGTTAGGTGGCTCATGTTACTTCTTTATGGGGCCTGTGATGTTGCCAACCACGATGAAAACGATATTTTCCCACATTTTATAGGTAGTGTCCATGTCTCTTCTCTTATGGTATTTTCAAAACAGCTTGTTGAGATTTATAAGGCAGGAGTTTATTACCTCAGTTTTAAAGACGAAGAAATCAAAGTCCCAAGGGAATGAAGTGGCTCTCCCATAGTTAATCACAACTGACCTGCAGGCAGAAATGCCACTAGGAAAAAGTCTGTCATTTACATATATTTTACAGTTTTTTCATATTTTTTTACATGTTAAGTTAATTAACTGACGCCATTAGGAATTATCATTAAGATCATCACCATTTGGAAGTAAAGAAATGAACATTTGAGGGTTTACATATTTATCCCAAATCAACTGGTAACTATGAGAACTAACCTTAAAAATACCTCCATTGCCTAGCCTGTCTCTTAGCTGGAATGATGAAAGACCTATTTGAGTGATAGCACAAGTCCCAAATAATTCTCATCTTCTTGAGTTAGTCCCTTGGGCAAATCAAGACAACTTAAATTTGTTCCACTGTAGGCTTCCTTCCTATATCACCGTGTCCAACGTTGGAAGCTGCCTATGTTCGCTGTGGCAAACATCAAGGTATTATCTCATCTGTCCTGTGTATATTTCAATGGTTAACAGCCATTGGCAAACATTTGCTAATAGAACATTAAATATCTATCTGCTTATTGTGTCAAAGGAGAGTTCCTTCAAATTTTTTTAGGGGGAAGATAAGAGAAATGAGAGAAAGCTTGACAGATGATGGGGGAAATAGGGAAGGGGGAGCATGGGGGACGATGGGGCCAGGAATATGGAGAAACTTGGAGGAATGCCCAGAATTTAGAGTGGGAGCTAGGGAGGGAGACACAGGGAAAATAAGGGAGGCGATAAAGACAGCCTCGATGTGTAAGGAGGCCTTGAATGTCAGGACAGGAAGTTTGAAATTGATGATGGAGGTGTGGAGGAGACAGAAGAGACATACAGGGAAGCAGGGAGTGATGCTGTCTCGGGAGCCTGGGAGGCCTGCCACGGGCATAGGGAGGCTGGGACTTTGGGGAAGGAAGGATTGCAAGGGGAGGGAGAATTTCCAACTCTCATGTGCCTCACAGATATATTTAAGAAAAGCACAATAAGGACTATAATGAGGAAATAAATGTCATAAAAATGTTTGATAGCAGATGGGACATAGAAACACGAAGAAATGCCAATAACCCCCAGCCAAGAGCAATAAGGGAAAGAGTTTGGTCTAGCTGACCTCGAAGCTCTGTTCCAACCTTGCAGAGTCTGTAATTCTACACTTTGGTTCAATTTATTGAATTCCACTCACATTTATTTGCCAGCTACCGCCTATGTATAAAACATGATGCAGTGTGTGGCAGTGGAGGGCGGGATGGGAAGGGGATATGAGATTGAATGTAATCCCTCCTCTGAAGGAGATGTGTGTATCTTGGGGAGAAGATCTTGGAAACTGTAATGAGTAAATGAGCTCCAAAGATTCTACATGCAATGGAAGCCCCGAAGAGAAGGTGGACAAACTTAGTTATCTATGAATGTGATGGTTTTAGGTACTGGCAGAGAAGGAGAAGCCACTTATTAGGCAGAGGTAAAATTCATCTAAAAGGGGTAAGAAAAGTGCTCTGAGAATAACTTTGGAGGCAGAATTTTAAGATGGTTCCCAGTGAAACACACTCTTGTATAACTCCCTGTCCTTGAGTGCAGGTGGGACCTGTTAGGAGCTTCTAGCCAATGGACAATGTGAGGGGGGTGGAGGCCACTCCTGATTAGATTATGTTATAAGGTAAATAGGGTGATAATCACACATTTGAAGAAGTGAGTTGCCATTTGTGAGATGTCTGCTTGGCAAGGAACTTTGGAGCCTCAAGGAGCTGAGAGTATTTCCCAGCTGATAGTCAACAACAAAACAGGACCTCAGTCCTACAACTGCAAGGGACTGCAGTCTGCCAACATACTGATGAGCTTGGAAAAGGACCCTGAACTCCAGAAAGGAAAGCAGCATGGAGGACACCAGACTGTAGTCTTATAAGACCCTGAGCACAGGATCTGGCAAGGCATGTCTGGATTCCAGACTGACAGAAATGAAGAGATAATAAAGGGATGTTCTTTATTTATTTATTATTTTTAAAAAAGATTTATTTATTTATTTGAGAGAGAGAGTGGGGGGGAGGGGCAGATGGAGAGAGAGGGAGAGTCTTTAAGCAGACTCCGTGCTGAGCACAGAGCCCAATGCAGGGTTCGATCTCATGACCCTAAGATCACAACCCTGAGATCTCCACCTTGAGATCATGACCTGAGCCCAAACCAAGAATCCGACCCTTAACAGACTGTGTCATCCAGGCACTCCAAGAGATGTTCTTTAAATCACCAAGCCTGTGGTAATTTGTTACACAGCAATACAAGCTATGTACAAGCTATCATATCTGGCTGAAGCTCTTAGTACATGTTGGGGGGGTGGTTGGTGGGAGAAAAGGCTCAAAAGATTGTTTGGGATGAGACAGTTTAGATTAGAATTAGAATTAGAATCTAGGTAATGAATGGAATCTGATTCAAAGGAGAACTAAATTAAATTCCAGTGGGTGGGACAATGTTGGGGACACTGTGTGAGCCGCCATGTTCTGTGGTGATGATAGAGGCGTGGTTTGGGGAATAGGTGGAGGAGGAAGCATAGAGAAGCAAGTAGTAGCAACCAACACTATACTGTCTTTCCAGCACTTGCCTGGCACAGCCTTTGCAGCCATTGTGATGACTGACTCTGTGGCCATACCACTCCCTTCCAAGTTCACAATGTATGTGTCAAATCACTGTGTACACACAAAATTAATGTAATATATAGTATGCCAACAATACGTCCATTAACAAAAAGCCTGAGCACCTGCTATTAGAAGGCGCAAGGCAGGCGTGAATTATGGCTAGACAAAACTGCCGTGGATCCTAGAAGTAGGAGGTGGATGGAAGCCTTAAGTACATCTCTCCTAATCTACTTATGTAATGAGTAGAGTTAGTAACTCTACTAACAAATCAGTCACTACCATAGAAAGATGGGATTGTTAGACCTTGTCAATCATGAGAAGACTTTCTTAATCTGAGCTGTAATTTCATGGAATTACAATTGTTGGAGACGAGAAGTCCCTTTGCAATTTTTAAAAGATGAAAAAATGAAGACCCAAAGAGGAGGCAGTAATTGTCCAATCTCCCAGAGTCACTCCATGCTAGACCACATACAACCTGCACCCCTTCTACCACCAGCCTCTCAGGTATGGGACGAACAAATGAAGGAGGAAGGGTTCATTTAAAAATGTCAACTTTTATTGTCAAGTTTAAATTTTTTATTGTTAAGTTCATTAAGCTTAAATGAACTTAAAAAGTGGCCAACTTTACCTTCTGAATTTATATACAAACCTAATAATTGCCTAAGCCCTGCCATGGCTAGTAGATAGAGCATCACGTTTGTTGTGAGTGCAGTCAGCTCTCTGCCATCTGTTCTTCTTGATTACTTCCATTCCCATTTATTTGTTTTATATGTGCTTATTGCATAACTTTCTACCTTTCCCTTTAGAAAAGCACTGCTAACAGAAGGCTCCATAAGTCCTGGGAGAAGAGAAAAGAAAGGGAACATATAATGTGACGCCTCAGATTTTTTTCCTGACTCATTAACATTAAAAGCACTATATCACACTGTGTGTGCACCCAGACATATTTTCCTGGATTGGAATGCTGTGGCCAGTCCAGTCCTACAACCACCCACTCGTTAAACACAGACTGATGTCCTGGAAGGAGGTCAGTGACTACCTCAAGATGAAGCAAAGTCCCCATAGCCAGGATGGCTGACTGGAGCCCTTCACGTTCCTCTGTGGAGTCTGTCGAAGGCCTCACCTTATAGGAAATGACAAATAGCCACTCTCTAATAGCGGAATTGCCCCTGGGAGGCATTCCTGGGAAAGAGCATAAAACCACAATCAAATGACCATGCTGCTTCCCACGTTAAGTACACAGTGAGTGGTTCACTTGTGGGCTTTGGACAGAAGTCTAAAGCTCCGGATAGATGATTGGGCTGCTGGTGCTCCTAATGACTTCACTGGCCTTGACATGTGAGGAAGCAGGACATGTACCCATTAGAGGCAAATTTTTATTAGAGTGGCCATTCCAGGGATTATTAGCAACTTGTAAAGAATGTAATTACCACTTAAGCTGTATTCAGCTGGATACATTTTAACTCTAATTGAAAACAAATGTATGCTTCACTGTATGGTTGGTTAAGCCCCACGATTGTGACTCTTATCTTATTATTTGCCATTAATTAAAACAGCATGTGCTGGGATTTATTTGTAATTATGCAGTTGCAATTTGATGAAGGCTCAAAACAGACGTCTCTGTTTAGTGTTTGCTTGGCAGCAACCAGCTCAACGTGAGCCAGTGATTTTTGCCACAAACTTCAGATCCCCTGAAATGATGAGATAAGATATAGGTACACTTTTGTTTCCATTCTTTTTAAAGAACATTTTAAACTCATCAAACTCTTCCTTACTCTTATGTAACAGGAAGGCCATTGACGGCTATGGCCACCTGAACATTTTAATCTTGATGACTTTCAGAAGAAATCAGTTTCCAGCTTCTTTTGATCATTAAGAGGAGTGTTTAGGGCTTTGAGCTCCTTTGAATATTGTGTCTGTTTTTAACCATATGCAATCATCAAGGACCTCATAGTATTTTTGTTTTGTTTTGTTTTGTTTTTACCTCAGTTTGGTTGTTTCATCCCAATGTGCTGGGAAATTTGATTTTAGGAGAGTTTGATCTAATTACATAACTTGCCTTCTGAGACTGCATTTCAAGGCCTAGATTTGAAAAGAAGAGCCCTGGCTCTAGCTTCCTAGTTTGCTGTGAAATCAGGAAGTGACTTCATATCTCTGGACTTCAGTTTTGCCATCCGTAAAACTGGGATAACGAACCCGATCTTATCTACCTAGCAGGGATATGTTAAGACCAAAGGAAATGACAGCAGTGGAAGGGCTTTAAGTCTGTAAGGAATATTCCAGAGGTCAGGATCATAATGATGAGTCTTCTCACTACAGACCCATAAGGCTGGCCTCCATGGAATGCAGCAAGGTCTCTACACTTATCAGATACTCAGTAACGTTTTCTGAAATGCAGCCATGGTTTCATGGTACGCTCCTTAATGGTCACCGTGATGCACTTAGGACAGGCACACAGAAATGAATCTCAGCCACAGATCGGGGGATTTGTGTATTTGAAGGGAAGTGCCCAATCTTTGAGATGATGAGCTGCTGGATTACCTCCTGTAGAGTACTCTTCAAGTGTTGTTGTTGTTGTTTGTTGTTGTTTTCCACTTGCTCTTCCACTGGTTTTCCCTCACCCTCCTTCTGTGACCATCTAAGGGTTTCTGTCTGGGCATCATTCTGTTTCATATTGTCATCATCATCCTTGTTGTCAATTTAAGGTATATCTCTGAGCTTCCAGAGGCTTACCTACACCCAAGCTTACCTCATACATTGTATGTTCCAATGACCATACGATATGGTAATGGGAGGTGTTAGCCCAAGGGGAAGTGCCTGGAAGAATGACTAGCCAAGCTACAGAGAGGACAGAGCTCAGGATTCTAAATTCTGTAATAAGGGTATAATAAGATTCTGACAGAGATGGGGGAAATTTGATTCCAAGACAGCACACTTGAGGAAATCAAAGCTAGTTAAAGATCAAGTTGTGCAAGAATTACCATGTATAAAGCAACTACCAAATAAGCATGGCATACAGATCTGATCCTTGTCTATCCATCAGATCTGGCCCTTCTCTATCTTCCCACCTTGGTTTATCAGCCCCTCTCACCACTCTTTACTCAATAGATACATTTACTCTGCACTTGAAGCCCTGAAATTTCCCCATGCTCTGAACATGCAATGTTTTTAGGCCTTTGTACCTTGTTACATGCTATTTGCTGCCTCTGCTTGGAACCTCTCCCTCCCGCCTCCACCTCAGGGGTGGTGGTATGATTGCAGGTTTGCCTCTTTCCCATGAGCCCCTTGAGAGCTGGAACTCATCTTATTTGCTTCTATATTTTCAAAACTCAGGTGCTGGCACAGAGTGCTTTGACTGGATATAGGTATAGATCATTGGTGTCCGATAGAACTTTCTGCGATGATGGGAATGTTCTATATCTGTGCTGTCCAATCTAATGACCACAAGCCATGGGAATCAAATCAAGGATGAGGGGATGAACTTCTTTGCCTGGGCTGCAGAAGCTGTCTGAATATGAGACAATGCTCTAAGGCCCCTTTTCTGGGTGGAGTCATCTTGCTTTTGGCACAATCATTCCTACAAGGCCAGGGAAGGTACAGGGCAGCCAGGGAGACAGAGCATGTCTGGGTCGGGGAAGAAAAAGAGCACTGCAGGGTCACCAGCTGGAACAAACTGAAACTGAACACAGCTGGAGGTCATGCTACATGCTTTCCAGATGCCTCCCTGGAACCGGTTCCTATTATATCTCTGCAAAGGAGGTGCTTGAAATAAAAGTGAAATCACCATGGCTCCATGGCCATTTAAGTATGACTCTCTAGAACCACAGTGTCCATGCTGCGGGGTACCTCAATAGTCATCACCCAGAGAGGTTCCTACGGCTTCAGAAAATCCACGAGTCCCCTGAATTATAGGTAAACATTGTGCATATAACTATTTTCCAGAAAGAAGGCTCTCAGCATTCACAAAAATTTCTATGAGATTTATAAATCAAGAGAGATTTGGAACTGTTGTTGTATCTCATATCTCGCCTACCATGTCCTGTGTGAAGAACTTGAGGCTCAAAGAGCAAAAATGTCATTTTCCAGCTCATGCACTGAGTCAGTGGGAGGTCAAGGCGGGGAGAGAAGGCAACCAAGGATACAGTTTATAGTTATGCATTAGAAACCCTGTCCCGTTGGCCTGATTGTCGTCAGCACCTTTAAGGTAGCTGTCCCACCTCATATTCACTTATTATGTTAACATCAACCTTTATTTTTTTTTCAGTCTTCACAATATATCATGAGAAACTTTGCTATGCTTGGTGAATACCGAAGCTGACGTCAGAGCTTCATGATTCCCAGGGCTACTGGGAACCGTAGAATTAGCAGCAATGATCTGTGCACACTTGCACAAACCAAATATTATCTGTGGACTAAAAAAATTGTATGCTTTCCACATATGTATGAGAATCTTAAAGTAAATGCAGACACTGTGGGGATAAACAAAATGCACACACCCCCACACACACACCCACCCACCCACACACACACAAGCAACGACAACTGGGGCTCTGAGCTTTGAAAACTTTTGAGGCCACAGGAGCCCTCACACTCACAGGGGTGTGAACCCCTGAAGTATGTCTCCTACATTTCCCTGGGTCCGGCAATCCTGAGGAATGAAGTTCAAATTGATGTGTTCTTAATAACATTATTGTTTCAAGTGCTTTCTCTAGTCCCCAAATCAAAGTTAACTCCCAGCATTTCTCAGGTGTGAAGACACCCCATCCTACAACAAGGATCCCTGATTCTGCCAGGCCTCCTCTACCATTTGGAAGAAGCCCCTGGGCTTCTGACTTTTAGGGTGGTAGGGGATAGGTCCTATTGTTTTTAGGGATATTGGCCTCATCATTGGGCAAATGGGTTAGAGTTAGGGTATCTTCATCAAAATTGGGGACGATTGGGATAACTATGCAGTCTGATGGGAAGGTGGCCCAGAGTTGACTGGATCACATACTGCCAATTGAGGGCAGACATACTGTCTCATCCAAGGTCCCAGAAGGCAACATGGCCAGTGCAGTCTGCCTGGTTTACTTACAATGAAGATGCCATTTATTATGTCCTCTGCTTTGTTTATTCTCATTGGGGTTTGTCATCAATAAAAACTAGCTTATGTGTTGTGCCGTTATGAACATTTAAAACATACACTTTGGGACAGACCAGTTGTTTCACATCATAGTCTTTCCCCTACAGACTTCAATTAAATTCTAGGCCAAGGAAGACCCAAGGGAATAGGACCACACACTGTACTTTAAACTGTGTTTGAGGAGATGATGGATTGTGCCCTCACAGTAGCCAGATTCTTAAGGAATGCTCCCTGCCCCATCCCCCTCACTCCCGCCCAAGACATTTCCACTCAGTGTTGTTTGTTTAGACATCTACAGACAGGCACCCCATTCAGAAAGTAGCCACAGAGGGCCTCCTTCTGCCTGAGTGTCTCAGAAGTACATGGACAAGTGGCCCTGGTCCTTCTCTGTGAGGCATACGACACATCTCCTCATGCAGGCTCTGGGGTTGCTCATGGAAAGGATGTCCCCTGAGGGAAGTGAGCACCAGCAGGGAACCTTTTTTGATCGCCCTCTGTTACAAGGAAGTAGGCTCACCGAAAAAACACATTGAGATCTTGCTGAGGGTTTATTCATAGAACTGAGTGGCTCACATCCACCAGATCTTCTCCTTGGCCAAGCTTGGCAGTGTTTCACACTCTCTCAGAGTTGGTGTAGTGCTCTCTGCTCTTCCCTCTGCCAGTGGCTACCACCGGTAACCTCACTGTCCCTTTTCTTCTCTACAATGGTGCCACTCCCTCCCGTACCTGCTGTTCAGGTTCCTTCAGTCATCCATCTCTCGTCGCAAATGGATCTACAGTTTTCTTTTTCCCCAGAAAGTAGTTTTGGCAGTGATGTGTGGGGCACAATCTTGGGTATTCTGATTGCTGCTGAGAGAAGAGAAAAGACGATGCTATCGAGGTGAGAGAAAGGATGGGAAATGAGGATGAGAACTCTCTGTTATCAGCCTACTTTAGGATTCATAAGGAAGAGTCTCTGCTTGTTTGCTGGGAGTCAAGCTCCAGGTGTGATAAGTAACCAGGACCTCATGTGACTGGAGCTGAAAGCGAATGCGGAAGACCAGTAGCACTTCACGTCGTGGGCTTTTCTGTGAGGGTGTCTTGCTCTTTAGCTGCTGGCATTTGGAATAGACAACTGCAGACATCACTCCTATATAAGGCAGGCTTTCATAATACCTTGCTTTCAGATATACCCTGTTCAGGATATACTCCTGGAAAGAGAGGGAAGCAGCAAAGTTTACCCAATTTCTTAAGAACGAGACTAGCTTTGGAGGTCTGGAATGATGTGGTTCAGATGAAAAGATTGAAGAATGTCATAAATGCCAGGAAAATCTGGAAGATGAGACTTTTACAGATGCCCTAAAGGTCTCTCAGCCCTGCAAAGCTGGCGGATAACTGCTATCTCCTTATCAACAGATAAGGTCTTCCTGGAACTCATTCAGAAAATCGTTCATAGTGGACCAGTTGCTTTTAACAATGGGATGGTGAGGATTTTTCAGTATAGACTGAACTTTTACAGAGAACATTTCTCAGTGTAGGTTTTAAAAGATGGGTGATTATTTTAGTTAGCCAGTATTTGGTGAACACCTAAATGGATCAGTAACCCAATGTGAAAACAGACTTGGCTCTGAGTGCTAGGCCCACCTAGACTCAGATGGCTTCTGGAGAGCAAAGCTGGCCAATGGATTGAAAGGGAATCCAGCGCAACAGTGTCTTTCAAACAAAGTCCCTGAAAATAGAAAATGAGCTATAATAATAGCAGTGGAAACATACATTTTAGGTTCTGTAAAGAAATAGTTTTTATGAAGATCCTAGAAGGTGAAAACATTTTAAAAACAAATTGGAAGTCAGCTACAGTTCTAGAGGGGAGGGGCGTGGGGGGATGGGTAAGCCTGGTGATGGGTATTAAAGAGGGCGCGTATTGCATGGAGCACTGGGTGTTATACGCAAACAATGAATCATGGAACACTACATCAAAAACTAATGATGTAATGTATGGTGATTAACATAACATAATAAAATAAAATAAAAAAAATAAAAACAAATTGGATTTGTTTGGTTGATTTTCCTTATTTTTGGAATGAAAGAAATTTAGAGAAGATAAAGGAAAAATTGGGTGAGACCCTGACTGCTTAATTCCAAGTTTCCCTTCCCCACCTAACCATCACTTTTTCTTGCCTTCTTGAGATTCCCTTAATAGTTTTTGGTTTATTGTGCAGAAAGTCTGAAGAGGCCAGGATAAAGTAGAGAGGAAGTTGCCATTTGGCTGCATGTGGGCATCTGGGCTTCTTACTCCCTCAAATGGAAGCATGGAGCATGGGCTTTGATTGGGTGGCATGCTATGATAGCAAGTACAGAAGGTTTCTGGATGACTAAAAAATTCTAGTTGAACCTGGTCACCTCCTCAGAAGGTCATATTTTCAACATGTATTTTTCCATAGGGACAATACTAGAGCTTGGTTTGAGCCTTTCCTTCCCCTCCTCCAGGAAGCTGTGTCTCTCCCTACATATTGTAAAGAACAGGACAATGCCTCTGATATGATGGTACCTGGCCCCCATGCAGATGGTGAGGGGAGAGAGGCAATGGTGCTTTAGGGAATCATGGGATGGAGGCTTAGCGGGAGAGAACAGAAAGTCTAAGGTAAAGGACAGGGATAAAGGAACAACATTGGGTAGTGCCAGGGTTTTAGGTGTCAGAGTAAGAAATCACAAAAAACTCCTCTTAGAATCCCTCTTTCCCGACCTATCAGAGTCATGAGATTTTTATTATCACATTGGACCCCGAGATAAAATTCTTCCACCAGGAAGACAGGGATGATGATTTTATCTGTCATTAATTTTGGTGAGCACATTTGGGTTTTATTCCTAAAAACTGAATGGAAAAACAGCTGGTAAATGGGCTTTTTTTTTTTTTCTTTTTTATCAGAAGACTCACGTATGCTGTCAGTTCTCAACTTTCTGTTCCCACATGAGTGTTGAATTTATGTTGGTTTCTGCAAAAGACAGATCATCCTTCTCAAGGCTTTTGCTCACTATGAGCTATAAACTACCAATTTAAGGCAAAGGTTGGACAAATGGGCAAAATGGGGAGTGCATCTAGGGACAATCTGTTGGGAAGCTTTACTGGTGATGGTTCTTGGGTTGGAAGTCCTTCAGGAAAGTCTTGTAGTGGCTGTTCTTGAACACCCTCAATGACTCCCACGGTGGCTGGTACTTCTGTACTCACGCTCACCTTGGTTCCAGCAGTGAGGCTTAAAAATACTTGCATTTTCCAGGATTCTCTTCTATAAGAGCAAAGAAAAGCTGTCCTGCTCTCACTCACATGTTCTTTCTTATTTTATCCCTTGTCAAGACCTCTAGATAATTCTGGCAATTGCAGGCTACCTCAGAATGTAGCTGTTTTCCATTTGGCTTCTGGGTCAGGTCCAGGTGATGTTTGTAGAGGATTCTTTCTATTCTCATACTGGACTATCATGGAATTCACAAACTGGGAATTCCTGGGTCCTAACAAAGTTATGTCAAGGAAGGGAAGAATAGCATTGGTATGCATTTGCCAAATATTAAGTCATTTAAATAAGGCTAGGTGTTGGAAATAGAGAGAACTGGACAATCCCTGCTATAGAGAGGCCCACAGTGTGGTGGTAGAGCAGATATATAAACAGATGATCACCAAACTGGTATGGTGATAGTAGACAGGTGTGCATGGAGAATAATGGTAGTGTAGAGAATAAAGTCATCTCCCTTATAAGCAGGAATAATGAAACATTTGAGACATAAGTTGAACTATAAAGAATGATCTAGGCTTCACCAAGCTGGGAAGGGGTAAAAAAAATTACAGACAGAAAACACAGCATATACAACACTGCAGAAATGGATGTTATGGCTAATCTACCACTGTAACTCAAGTGGGATAATGTGAAGATTGTATTTCCCTCTTAAAATCATTGCAATTTCCCTTCCACTTATTGGATTTGTTCATTTTGAGTGACAGATAGATATGGGGGTGGGGAGAGAGAGAGAGAGAGAGAAGGAGAGAGAAACAAGATCAGTTTGCTGGGCCATTGCTTGTATTACCATCACATAGAAGAAAGATGAGAAGAATCTCCGTCAAAATCTTGGATTGGTGAAAACACCCAGTAACTTCCTTTTGCTGAAATTATGAAATTGGGCCTGGAATGGAACCTTCTACATCAAACCTTAGTCATTGGGTCAGGACAGCACTTCATAGAATCCCAGATACTACCTAGCTCAGGATTTATTCCTTCTGTTTCCTCTATGCCATTGAGGTACCTCGCAATGGAGTTCTGTGATCTGGAGAGTATATAAGCATGGCGTTGTCCCATGAGTTACCATAAGTACATGAACTGTGGGAAAGGTGTTCCCACAGGGTGGACACCATTGACTCCATGAAGCTCCCAAGGGAGGCAGATCTCTTGGCCCATGAAGTTTGGTAAAGGGCCCTAATCCTTCAGTAGCTGTCCACAGAAGGACTCTCCTTGAGGAATAGGCCCGTAATGGAACATAATTTATGGACAGCGAAGCAGCACCAAAGAAGGACCTGGCCTCTCCTTGGATCCCGGACTCTGAGTAACTCCCCTGGGAAGACTGCCTGACTGTGGCTGTCAGAGATTTTGTCCAAGTTCTAAATTGAAAGGAGCAGTGGAGAGCCAACTGCAGGTGTGGGCATGCCCCTTCCTTCACCCACAGACCTTCTGGAGGAGGCTGTGCTTTCTGAGAAAAGCCTAATGAAAAGGATCAAGCTCACCCAGAGGCCCTGCTGTGCAGGAAGATTGCTTCCAAGAAGCGATTCATTTTTAGTTTAACAACTGTGCATTTGGTCCCCACACAATTTATCTTCATGCAAAATCACATACCTGTGTGCCAGATGTGCACAGCTGTATGTGAGCAACTGCTGATCTATCTGGATCGCATGCCAAGTGCCTGTTTCTTTAAATTAGGGTGGGTTGGGATTAAGGCTGTGTGAAAATGTCATTTTGAAACTAGAAACCAAGCAAGCCCCGACTACATGGGGGTTGGAGCATAGCATGATGATGAACCAGGGTTGAATTAGTCTTTTCCAGGACCCCCCAGAACCTCCCCCTTTCACGACCTCTGAAATTCAGCCCCATTCTGGGTCTGCAGAGGTTAGGCTATCTGGAGACTTGGTTCTGCCGAAGTGTGCGGCCCTTGTAAATGCTTGTGGTAAAACTGCAAAACCTCTGCCGTGCCCTTGGGAGCTTCTGGAGCAGAACAGAACTTGACATTTTTTAGTTTGTGTTTCAGTTTTTACCCTCTGGCCTCAGAAGAAGCAAGACCACAAAATCCTCAATGGTTCTAGGAGTATGACCATCCATGGAAGAGGAGGGGGCTGGGGTGAGGAGATGGCCTTCCCCTGAGAAACCCAGGGATCCACAGCACTGGCACATGTACATTTCCTCTCTAGTCTTGCCTGTCTCTCTTTTCACGGCCAAAGAGTCACCACTGAAGGGTGGCAGCCATCGTTTTGCCATTCTATGACTGATTTGTTGGGTTTCCACTAATGTTAGGCGTGTGCCAGGCATCAATAGGAGGTAAAGTCCTAGGCACATCGTAAGTGTTCAAATGTTAGCTGTTGATGGGATTATTGGAGATTTACCATTTTTTCCAATTTTTTTGGTGACCTACCCGATGCCAGGTACTATGAAGAAAGTCTCTTGTTAATTCTCACAAGTCCATGAGGCAGGCACTATTATTCCTATTTTACCAATAGGAAAACTGAGGCTCAGAGAGATTATAGAGCTCACTCAAAAATTACATTATTTCCTTCATGGTGGAGCCAGAGTGAAGATTCAGCTGAGTCTGATCTTAAATTCCATTTTCTTTCCACCATGCTGCTGTTGTTCCCTCTGCCTCGTGGCTGTTACCGGAGCCCAAAGAGAGGGCAGGTGTCTCTGTCCAGGAGTGCATTACGTTTGCTCCTTCTGGCCATGACACCATCATTGTACCTGAACGGAGGCCCGCAGTGTTTACCGCCTACTTGTCACACCTCTCAGTTCCATTCTGGTTCTCCCATGGACAGGCACTGATAAGTCAGCCATGATACACAAGCTCAGTTTGCATTTCAGCAACATTCTCTGAAAACAATAACCAGATGCAATTTAACTCACATTGTGTCCACATAAGGAATCCATTCCAAGAAAAGTCAGGGGATGCACTGTGATTCTCAGTCAGATGAATGACTCTACTCTTCCCTGGGCTCATTTTAGAACTCAAAGAAGAAATAACATCTAGATTAATTTTAGAGTTCAATCTTTGAATCTAGGCTCAGGAAGAATGCAGATATAGTTTAGTCTTATAATGATGACCCCTTAGATCACAGATCACTCGTGGGTAGTGGCTCCTTCTAGACACCCGCTGCACTCAAAGCAATTTCCTCTTTTTAGTTTCGAGAACTATTTCAGACTTTGCTTTCTTCCAAGCTACTTAGAAGAACCAGGCCACCATCTTGGGAGTACACCAGGATCCTCCAGGAATTACATCATTTATTTTTCAACAAGGATTAATTTAATTTGGTTGAGTTTAACAAGGGTGTATGATCATATATTTGATAGCCAAATAGAAGCCTTGATGTAAATTTCATTCCTGGTTTAGCTACTTCCAGTGAGAAAAACAAAGACTCTCAAAGGTAATTGGTATACCACCTCTCCAAGGGGGGAAAAAGGGTAGGCTTTCCATTTTCTTAAACTTAAAACTTAAAATCCACATATAATAATAAACAAATGGTTTAAGGCATTTTATGTCATAAACGTGCTGCCATTATTTAGTTATGAATTTTCAGGTTCAGGAATTATGCTAAAACCCAAGGGTCATTATGGAATGTCTGTATATTTGATTTCCAAAGCTCCAGATAGGTTTTAATGTGTTCAGTGTTATACCACTGCACT
Organism: Phoca vitulina; assembly: GCF_004348235.1. Taxonomy (NCBI): domain Eukaryota; kingdom Metazoa; phylum Chordata; class Mammalia; order Carnivora; family Phocidae; genus Phoca; species Phoca vitulina. The sequence continues at coordinate 14,284,694 of NW_022589745.1, read as the reverse complement.
CCCCGAGCTATTTCTGTATCCTCAGAGACATGTCTTAATAACAGGCCTCCGTGTCTTCTGCTTAGTGAAAAGTGTGAATAATAGCTCCAAAAAGAACACACACACCTATACACACACACACACATACATGTTTTATATAAAATATATATATATTTTAACTTTAACATATGTTCCTGCATGGCCAAGTGATTGAACCTAATACAGTTAACAACTTAGGAAAGGATTCATTGAATTTTCCAGGTCTCTTCATGGCCAGCGTTACTTTGTAAAGAGACCCTAAATGTGAAATAATCAACATGTTAAAGTAATCTAGATGTTTATGATTTGATAACTCTTTGGTGCATTGTTTAACAACATGTTTTCAATTTACTTTCCTTCAAATAGCTCCAAATAACCCCGTGATTTTGGATGATTGATTATGGGAATGCTGCTTTTACTGTACATCCAAGGTAATTTTAAAATTACATCTTCTTTTCATTGTTAAGGGGTAAAATCATTTTCAGGTCTTGACATGATTTATCAGAGAAAGGGGATAAAGGGTCAGTCTTGGCCTCGCTCTATTAGAACATTATTCTGTTAGCCCAGAAGTAAAGCATTAGACTTCATGGAAGCTGGGTTCTAGTCCCCAGGATGCTGAACAATCGGGTCTGTGGTCATAGCAAAGTCATTAACCTCTTACGACTCACCTTCCTTCCATATAAAACCCAACAAAACAATTGGGATCAAAACCTCCCTTAGTGATTCTGATTTACTGTAACTGTGGCAGGTCTAGAAATCTGTATTTTCTTTTTTTTTTTAAGGTTTTATTTATTTATTTGACAGAGAGAGACACAGCGAGAGAGGGAACACAAGTAGGGGGAGTGGGAGAGGGAGAAGCAGGCTTCCCACGGAGCAGGGAGCCTGATGCGGGGCTTGACCCCAGAACCCTGGGATCATGACCTGAGCCGAAGGCAGATGCTTAAAGACTGAGCCACCCAGGCGCCCCAGAAATCTGTATTTTCTATTAAGAAACTGGGGTATATAATCCTGGAAGTTTGGAAAACACTAGATTAAATGACTTCAGTGTTGGGGCCTAAAGTTCTACAGCTCTACAACCAAGCTTTTCTGTGGTTCAGACATTTTTCTTTCAATACAACCATTTTATTATGTAATGGCAACCTTACTTTAACTATATGGTGGATGTGTATTTCTCGCAGACAAGGTGCCCAAGCTTGTATGTAAATGACCTGTTTAATCCTTATTATAACCTTACACTGCGAGCATATTAGTCATGGTTATTCATCCTACCTGCTACAAAAAACTCCTCAATCTCGGTCGCTTCACACGTCCGAGTTTTATCTTACTCATGTAAAACCCTCCTCCATGTTATAACAGCCATCTGGAATGCGTGTCCTTCATGAGAAAACAAAGATAGGAGGCACTGGATCTTACCTCTCATGATGGGAAATGATGCGTGGCCCATGGGTTACAATCAGTCTCCTGGCCCCGATCCAACTGGAAGGCTGGGGAAATACAAAGGAGCACAGGCAGATCTGATAAACAAATGGTCTTTGACACAAGAGGGGATCTCAATGTTACTGCTTTAAGAAACTGAGGCTCAGGAAACCAGTTCACAGTAGGATTGCACTTGAAGAATGCCAATGATGAGAGGGTTACCTGGTATTTCATTCAAAAAAGGAGGCATGCTTTATTCACAATAGCCAAGATGTGGAAGCAATCTGAATGTCCATCAGTGGATAATGGATGAAGAAAATGTGGTATGGACGTGCAATAGATATTCAGTTTTAAAAAAGAAAGAAATCTTGCCATATGTGACTTCATGGATGAACCTGAAGGACATTATGCTAAGTGAAATAAGCCAGTCACAGAAGGAAAAATATTGCACGACTCCACCTACACTAGGTATCGAAAATAGCCAAGAAAAGTGTAGAATGGTAGTTGCCAGGAGCTAGGTGGAGGGGGAAATTGGGAATTGTTGTTCAACAGGTATAAAGTTTTCCCATTTATCTTCCACCCTCCCCCCAAAAATAAATTTTACTGAGGTAAAGGATGCCCAGCAAAAATTCATAAATAACAAAATATTCTTTATGTTAAAAAAGGCATGGCTTCCAAGAAGAAAACGTATGTGTTTCCTTTGAAAGAAGAACATTTTCTTCCAAATAAATAACAAGAGAAACAATATTTTTGAAGTTGTCTTTGCCACTCCATGTCTTTACATGCTGAAAACAGAAGGAATCCTTCTCCCTAACGCAGAAAGCAGACATGTGCCCTTACTAAAGGGCCGTGAAGTCTGAGGGACTTGCCTGTGGTCTACTTTGAATGGGACTTGCTCACGCCAATGAAATAGAAACCTCAAAGTATCAAAGAATCATCCTTTTCATCTTAGCTTTTTAAAGCAGTTCTAAGCACAGATTATTTCTTTACAACTAAAACCTATGAAATAACAACTTTGTCCATTCAAAGCACACCTGTTGTAAATAGATACTTTTTTTCTTTCTACTTTTGACCCTGAGAAACCTCTCAATAATTCCACAAATAATTTTAAAGGCATGGAGAGATTCCAAGATCTGCAGAAATAGAATTCAGGAGGATAGGCCCTGTATTGGAGGAGCAGTGCATCCACAGCAAAAACAGAACAAAACAAAACAACACAACAAAAATAAAACAGATCCATAAGTCACTGTAAGACATGAAGTAAGGAGCCATAATGATCGACGTACGTATGGAGTAATGGAAGCCTAGGGAAGGGAGTTTCCTTCTGGGTTTGAGGAGTCAGGAAGGGCATCAGGGAGAGAAACTGACAAGTTCTCGAGGCCTGCAAAGACGAGGCATCGTTTGTCAGATCTGCAGGGTAGCCTGCATGTGGGAGAACCGTCCAGGGCAGGCGAGAGCTTGAGCGGGAACACAGAGGTGGTATAGTCTTAGCACTGGGGAGAAGGCGGTGGGCAGCCGATGGCTGCAAATCTGGGCTTAGGCCAAACACTCAAGAACCTAAATTATCCTTGCAGAGGAGTTTGGACTTTACCCCGTGTCCATTACGGAGACATCTGACTTTTCAACTGGGGGTCAAGCCTGTGCTGTGGAAATACCTCTTCGGGGCCCACGAGAGGTGGAATTCTGCACTCGCACATCTCCGCATAGCCCAGAAGGACAGGAAATTGTCCCCCATTGTCTGTTTTTCTCTCCTAATATAGAATAATATAAAATGATGTGACTGTTGAGATTAAAGATGACACTCTTGCATTTTCCTGACCCAGTTGGTGTGGCCGTGTGACTGAGTTCCAGGCAATGGGACAGAACTAACAACCTGGTGGCAGCTCTGAGGTATTTTTTTTTCCTTAAAGACAGCTGCCAAGCAGTTGTTTCTCTTATCTTCTTGCTGCTACTTAAAGTGCAGATGTGATGATGATTTACTTGGGCCACTTAAATGGAAAAGGTCAATTGAATTTTCTTTCATTTGAATTGCTTTTCCGCTTTTGTCAAAACTCAGCTGGGCATATTTATGGAAGTGTATTCTCTGGCTTCTCCATTCTGTTCCATGGATCTATGTATCTATTTCTGCAAATACCACGTTGTATTAATTTCTGTATCTATATGGTAAGCTTTAAGGTCAAGTAGAGTGATTCCCCCCACTTCATTCCTCTTTTTCAAGATTCAAGATCATTTTAAGAAATAGATTTTACTTTATAATATAGAATACACACATGTAGACACACACGTAAATATGAAACCCGTTTCATGAAAATGATATATTGATTATTTGTGATGTGCCCTGATTCTTTTCTAACCTATTCTACTACCTATTCTATTCTTTCATTAAAAAGTGTTGGTCGTGACCCACTACATTGGTTTCACAGCCCATCAAATAGGTCTTTCCACTTGCAGTATAAAAGACACTGCAGTAGAAGGGAGTGGGGAGGGCCTACTTGCCATCAACCCACAGTATCCCCTACTGAAAACTACAGCAAGAGTGAATCCGGCTTCCTTGGAGGTGGGACAAGCCATGGGGTTGCCTTCTTCACATTAGGTTTCTTCTCTAATTGGAAGAAGGAGAAGGGCTTGGAAAGAATGTACAGTCCACTTCGTGGGAATTTCTCACTCACAGAAAATCTCCTGTGCCTAAACACGGGATTGGTTTTCTTTGAAAATGGAAAAGCCACACAGCCAGAAATTTAAAAGCACCATAAATTGGTATTGGCTCTCAGGCTAATCAGTGGGCTCTTTCATGCATGTTGCCTTCTTTTGTCCTTCTCCTGCTCTAAGAGATCTTTTTACATATGAGAAAATGAGTCCATTTTACATATGAGAAAATACAGCCTCAGAAAGGGGAAGGAATTTGTTGAGATTTGCACATCTGGCGGGCAGCACAGCTGCAACTCCAGCCTGTGCCCGCCTTCCTCCTTAGCCCCAAATCTCATGCGTGAGGCTAAACTGAGGCACACTGTGGTCAAAAGGCAAGAGCCTCTAAAGGAAGGATTTTTTTTTTTTTTTTGGATGGTTCAGAAGATGGTTCTGAAGATGATGACCTAACTCCCTGCCTGGACCATGAAGCCGAGGGCCACGCCCTGAGCTGGACGGGGCCTGCCTCGCCGGGGAGGATCTCATGGAAAGCGCCTCCACGCCAACCCGGGACTGCACAGCTGGTCTTCTACACAAGCAAGGAAAAACTACAATCAGGTTTAAGCTGCTGTTATTTCGGGTTTATGTTACTCACAGTTGAATTTAATCCTAACTGATACAACCACTATCCTGTAAGAACAGTGGCAGAAAAATATATATCACATATCCATCACATAAATCTACTTTTATAAGGGAATGAAGTCAAATTATTACCCCCAATAAAAAGGTGTTTTGCAACATGACCCAGGAATTCAGAAGTACCATTTGTTCGCTGTTTCTCCCTGTCTCACAGACGTGGCTCCCTGTGGCCTTGGGGACAGACATGAGGGCAGGGTGAGCGAGGGCAAAGGTATGGTGACCCAGGGAAGTAAGAGCCTCAAAGGACAATGCCTGGATTGTCTAGGTTTGGCCAACAGTGTGCTTTCTCCAACTTTGCCGTTGTCAGAGGAAGAGTTTTCCTGTTTTCTCCTTTACTGAGTAAGATTTCTGGGAGAAGGAAGGAAAAGAGACAATGGCAGATAAATGGAATAGAAGAAAAATGAAATATAAACAAACTAAACTCTTCACTGAACAGAAAAGTTCAATTAAAAAAAAAAAAGAAGAGAAATGTAGGATCCTAATTTGAACCATAGCCCCATGTCTAATGCTTTTAGCTAAGAAAAAGAGAGAAAAGCAAAAGAAATCTGAGTCAGAGGGAAGATGTCATGGTGAGTTTCAATGGGATGAATTCCTTATTAATTCTAAAGAACACGATGCAACATGGATTTAATTATACAAGTCAACCCACCCACATTCCTCTCTTGCTTTTCACACACATGGGCTTCTGAGGACGATGAAAGGTGGGTGGGGAGAAAGGGAAAAGGAGGAAGAACACAGGGTGGCTAAGGCCATGGAGAAGGCGGCTCTCCTCCAGGACACAGCTGCTCTCAGCCTCCCCGTTCTAAACGTGCAAACCATGGAGCCTCACTGAAACCCCTGCCGCCGCACCAGGCCCCATCGTCCCCCTCGGCCTCAGCAGGTCCATCCATCTTTGCCTCAAGGACACTTCTATTTTGTTCTATTTACCATGGAGGGCAGATTCTTTAAATTTTGAGGGATGGAGAGAAGAAATATCACAAAGGGGAGAGATAGGAGCCTGAAAAAAAATCTCAGCTGCTTTTCATTTCCTGTGGGATGTGCAACACAATCACACTAAGATTTTCACTAAGAACAAACAAGTCTATTAAAATACCAAAGAGTTTAAATGGATCAGAAATTTTAAAAATTTATATTTTAGTAACAATTGTATATATCTGAGAAGTAAAACATGATGTTTAGATACCCATCTTCATAGTGAAATGATTCCTATGGTCAGGCTAATGAACATATCCATCTCCTCACGTATTTACCTTTTGTGTGTATGTGTGTGTGTGTGTGTGGTGAGCACACCTGGAATCTACTCTCTTAGCAAATTTTCAGTGTACAATACAGTATTATTAACTGTAGTCATCATGCTGTACATTAGATCTCAAGACTTACTCGTCGTGCGTAATTGCAACTTCGTTGAAAGAGCATTCAGCTTTCCCTAAGTTTTCTCTGGGACATTTACTTGTGCTTCTATCAATACCCCAGTCTCTGTATAGTGAAAACATCAGCAATTCCCCCCATTGTTTCTTCCTGTTTTTTCTTTTCACTTTCAGATAATATCCCACAGAATTCTAGCTGTCAGAGAGTCTCACTGACCATTCTGTGACTTTAGCTAATTACTTTTGGACATGTTGACTATTAGATGGAGGACATCTCATTTGGGAGAGAATTCAGTGGTGGAATGATGGGTCCACAAAGTCACAGGGCATCTGCATCAGAGTTCAGTTGAAGATTAAAAAAATCCATAAACAAACATCAACAACAAAAGATAGCCACTCTTCTAAGCAAAGGGATATACCGCAGAGACATGCATGCTTAGAAAAAACCTTGAAAGGCTTTAGGCTGGACTCCATGAATGACTCCCAGAGCAACATCACCCAAGTGGCCTGTCAGGATAGCTGCCACCTCTCCCACCATTGGCAAAATGGAGAATTGGCAAAATATACTGGAATATGTCTCTAGGAACACCTCGTCTTTAACCATAATCCAGGAATCCAGAAACTATTTTCAAAACTATTAAATTTAGAGCTACCCCATGTCTGCTGCCTTTGCACTGACAAAACAAAAACAAAAACTGTTGCCCATGCATGGCCTCTGGATACCCACAAAGCTAGTGAATGGACACCGACATATCTGCTTAAATCAAGGGTGAGGTCAAGTGGGGTAGGAGAGTAGCCAGATGCTTTCATGACCACACTCACTCTATCCCACCTGCTCAATATCCTGGGAATGCATCTAAAACCTATATCACGTTCGGAGCCCTAGTCTCAAGAGAATGTCTTTAATTTCTTCCTATTGGCCTCCTGTTCTGCTCCCTTTCTCCAGCTTTCCCTGCGCCAGGGCTCTCTCATTGTCTAAAGTCTTGCCCACCTTGAATCTTCTGGGCTCCGATCCACCCTCATAGAGCTTCAGAGTTCATTTTGTTTCCCATAAATAAATAACAGTTTTCTCAGCAAATTACATTTATCATTCTTGCCCAAAAGCCAGGTATGAAAACTGGGAACTCGGTTCAGAGTGCTCACTGCCATGCCCTAGGCTTGCACAAGACATGCACAGAGATTGCCGAGTGCTGACACACTTAAAATGCTACTTATAATTTTGTTCCTGCTACATCAAAACTTCTTCATATATAACTATTTAATTTTAAAAAACTTAATTTTTAAAAAATTAATGATTTGGTAATATTTGAGTGTTGACTCTCAGGTAAAGAGATAACTACCCCCAAATAAACTGAATGTAATATTGAGTTCCATTTCTAGATGAATGATAAAAACATCCTTATGTTGGTAAATGGTCAAAATTTTGTTAGAACTTTCTTCATTTTTAAATATTTCATCATATTTATTTTACCTTTTTCATTTCATAAGTTGCAATATATCATTTTGTTTGATATTATTATTAGCAACAGTGATTATTAAAGGCCTAATACAAATAGCTAACTAAAATAAAGCATGGTAAGGGCTTACAAGGACATCAGAACAGGATGCTATATGAAAATTAGGAAAGAAATGAATACATGTAAATTTCTTTATACTTCTATATACATTTTCTTTTTTTAAATTTAAGATCAAGTAATTAACATATAGTGTATTATTAGATTCAGAGGTAGAGTTTAGTGATTCATCAGTTGCATAGAACACCCAGTGTTCGTCACATCACATGCCCTCCTTAATGTCCATCACCCAGTTACCCCATCCCCCCCTACCTCCCCTCCAGTAACCCTCAGTTTATGTCCTATAGTTAAGAGTCTCTTATGGTTTGTCTCCCTCTCTTATTTTGTCTCATTTCTGAATACATGTAATTCTTAGTTTTGATTTTTATTTTAAGTATAATCAGTGTGTTAGGTTTGTTATGTGTTCCATTAAATATCTGAGTGCTTACTACATGTTTGGCATTGTGCTAGGCTTATTGGGAGTAACGAAAGAAATATTAAAAGGGGGAAAAATCCTGGCTAATAAGTAGACTGGCTTTGAACTGGAAGAGAGTTAAAGTTTGGGGGCCCTATTTTGGGACATTGTTTTTTTTAGAGAAGAAATATGCTTGAGATGAAATAAAGAATTTCACCTGACTACCTAGCTTCCTGGTAACTCATTTCAAGTTTTTCTGATGTTGGATGACAATACCCAAAAGCTTAGATGACCTTTACAAAAGTCTTGTGAACAACTCTAATTACTGGCGAAACCATTCCGGTAACTGGGAGGCCTTTGGGTGGTGGCAAACCCAACAAGGATAACAGTTGACCCAGTGACAAGAGCAGGTTTAGAGCCAGCAGGACTGGCCTAGGGGTCTGCAGGGATACGGGCAACCATGATCTCTACCTAGCACTGCCCGAGCACCTGCTCGGAATCTGGCAAGTTGCCAGGTGCTTTAAGTGCACCGTGGTTGACCTTCATAACTAAAGTCTAAAATAGATACAGTTCACATTCTGTGAGTGAGTCTCACTATGCTAAGAAGTAGCAGAATCTGGGTTTGCCTCTGAAGCCATGGTCTTCCTGATACACTAGGATGCCTCTCAAAAGTAAGGACATTTGGAAGGAGAGGTGTCTTGGGAACTTTGGGAGCACAGAGGAGATGAATGAGACTATTGCTCTTGTCATTCATGTCAGGATCATCTTCATGCTGGCATGGTCTGGGGATACTGGTAGGTATGCAGTGACTGTGGTTGAATTAAGTTGAAAAGAGTCTCTAGGAGCCCCTGAGAGGCTCATTGGTTTTGGCCCAGGTCATGATCTCAAGGTCCTGGGATCAAGCCCTGAGTCAGGCTCCCTGCTCAGCCGGGAGTCTGCTGCTTCCTCTCCCTCTGCCCTTCCTCCTGCTTGTGCTCTCTCACCCTCTCTCTCTCAGTCAAATAAATAAATAAATAAAATCTTAAAAAAAAAAAAAAAGAGTTTCTACCAGGGCCCCGGTCTAAGCCTAACATCCTCACCCACAGATATTTAGGAACCTTCTCTGTCCACTCTAAAATTTATTTCCAGCGTCTGCCAGTGGATGGGTGAAGTTCCCAAAGTCATCTTTAAAGAAGAAAGGTATCCCCTAAATGTCTCCCTGATATTTTTGAGGGTTAGAGGGAGGCCAACCAGAGCCTATCAGCCAGGAATCAGCCTCCACAAGAAAATGAAAGAGATTGCAGTTATTGATGTGATTTAGACAAGCCTGACTCAGCAGGCTGGGAATTTGAGGCTAAAACCCACCACCACCACTGACAACAAACCCATAGCTACTTTTGCCATTCTCTCCTCCTCTCTTCTATGAGCACTTATGGATCACTCACAAAACCACCTGCATCTTCCCTATGTTTATACCAACCCCAGCAAACAGCTCTTCAACCACTCCTTTGACCAGGTCCCCTCCACCATGCTGCTTCTCCTGTCTCCTGTTGTCTGCCTCTCAGTTCTTCCATGAGCACCTGTGGTCATGTGGCTTTCTGTGCCTTCCCTAGAATTGAGGACTGTTCTTTTTTTTTAATTTAAATTCAATTAGCCAACATATAGTACATCCTTAGTGTCAGTTGTAGAGTTCAAGAATTCTTTTTTTAAAAATATTTAATTTATTTATTTGAGAGAGAGAGTGAGAGATCACAAGCTGGGGGGGGGAGGGTAGAGGGAGAAGCAGACTCCCCACTGAGCAGGGAGCCCAATGCGGGGCTCGATCCCAGGACCCTGGGATCATGACCCGGGCTGAAGGCAGATGCACAACCGACTGAGCCACCCAGGAGCCCCAAGTTTAAGAATTCTTAATTGAACATATCAGATTCCATGGTCTAACTCTTAGGCATCCCTCCGGAGCCATTCTCTAAAAGCAGTGTGGATTTTAAAGTCACAATTCACATGTTGTTCCAGAGCTTATATTCTTTAAAAATTTACAAGCCTTTACAAGTAAATGTTTGTGACCAAAATACAGGATGAAATAAAGTTTTAGAGTCTTTATCATGAGTTGGCGCTAAGTCATGGGAGCTGATAGTCTAAGTGGCCAGGGATGGTATCTCTTCTCCAGCCATTTTGCCAAATCTATCCATGGGGGACATTCAGGAAAAAAAAAAATCAGTTGTCTATCCTCAGAGCTTTCAATATTTTAAACACTAACAAAGTGAGAGACCACAAGTTTCCTTGTGTACATTCCATATTATTGGGTTGGATATTTCTAGGATTTGGGACAAAAGAGACCTGAATTTCAGAAGCTCTGGTAGGTTGTGTGTCATTGGAAACAAATTTGACTCTCTTTTCTTGATTCTAAGTAGCTCTGGGATACATGGTGCACCAAGGAGATGCAGGAGAGTTCTCAGAGGGCTGCCTATCACACCAGCGTACTTTCTTCCTACCCATGCCACTCTTGTCCTCCTTGGCCTTCTCTGCTTCTCAGGATATAATTTGCTGTTTAATGCTTCTCTGAGCTTTTAATTTCAACCATTTTAATTTTGTTTCTAATAATGAGCCATCTTTTGAAATGGTTTCCTAATGTTTACGTTCTACTGTCTGCAGTGGTCCTGTATCTACATTTAATCTTGGGTGGGTTGAAAGGATGACAGGTTCTAGAGTTTTGCTTTTCCCAATCCCACCTTAGTGAGTTGTTCCATGGATCTCAATCCTAGTTCCAATGAAGTGTTGGTCTTCTAAATAGAAGACACCTCCTTGTTTTAGTATATCCTCCTGTCTATTAATGGGAGGGAGGGAGGTTGCAGACAAGACACGAGAAGTTTTCCGGGGGTGGCATAAATAGGAGTGGGGTCCTGAGATGGTGCAGGGGTGCTCACCCTCCGCTGGCAGCACGCACTCGCCCCCATCCATGTGGAGTGGCCTAGCTTGCCATACAGAAATGTACCAGCCACACTTGGCTCTGCATATATTTACGGTCAACATACATTCTGAACCCAGCTCCCCTGCTTTGTATCCCTTCACTCAGTCATCACTTCCACTCTTCAAATGAAAGACTTTCTGTTTACTTATACCAAATCACATGACGGGAGATAAATGTTCAAACCCTTATTTATGGGCATTTAAAGATTGCAACACTGCTTTTACAAGGCAGCTATTTGATTCCAAAATGGATAAGCTACAAAGCTACAGTTGGCCCCCATCACGTCTGCAAAATGACAGATCTTAAAGTTGGTTTTGCTCATAAAAAGGTAAACAATGACACACAGATCTGGAAGCAAATAGAACCAGAATGTACCCTGCAGAATGCTAGCACGGCCCATTAGACTGGTGTCACCATAGTGGAACGCGAACATTTGGAGACCCAGTGTAGACTCACACGTTCCGAGAGTTGCCAGCCAACTCTCAAGCCTGTCTGCAGTCATGACACCTGAGAGAAAGTGTTAACGTTTGTCAAACATTTATAGAGGTTTAGGACAGTTCCAGTGCAATGCATGAGTTATCAACCTAATTCTCACAACGACCATTAGGACTTATTATCGTTTTACAGATGAGGATATGGAAGCAGAGAGGTTGTACCACTTGCCCCAGATCACACAGCCAGCAAGTGGCAAAATCGGGATTAAATTCCAACCCTCTAGCTCCAGAGACCCTGCCCCTAGCTACTGTGCTCTGCTACCTCTCCCAGGACAGGAGAAACTCAGAAACTCATTCAGCCACTCAGGGTCACTGTTACTCAAGGAGTGACTTCTGTTGCCTCACAGGAGAGGACATTCCTCATGCTCAGCTATACCTGCTTATCCCCAACGCCTCACTTTTGTCTTCATCCCACTCCCAGAGACATCCAGAATGTGCTTTTGTTTTCTTTTTTACCTCCTAACAGCCTCTAGAGATTTGAAGATCTTAATTGGTCCTCTCAAATGCACCTGAATATTACCTCTGCGGTGAGAGGAAGCAGCCCTGGCCTAATAGAAAAATGGGAGCATCCAATAATTAAACAATTTGTCACTGTCCAGGCTCTATTGGCAACATAAGTCTAGAGTTGGATATCAAGTGCCTCAGGAATAATCCCAAGGAAATAGTAAGATATGCTGATAAATATTTATTTAGCTATTCACAGTGTCATTTATATTACCCACAAATCAGAAATAACCTAAGTATCCAAAATAAGGGAATTAATAAAAAAGCATAATTTAATCATACAGTATTATATGAATGCATAAAATTAATGTTTTCTAATAATAATTAAGGATAAGCAGTTCTCAAAATATGGTCATTTCTAAAAGTGGGATTAAAAAAAAGGGGTACCTGGTGGCCCAGTCCATTAAGTGTTTGCCTTCGGCTCAGGTCATGATCCCTGGGTCCTGGGATCGAGCCCCAGTTTGGGCTCCCTGCTCAGTGGGGAGTCTGCCTCCCCCTCTCCCTCTGCTCCTCCCCCACTCATGCTTTCTCGCTCTCTCTCTAAAAAATAAAAGTGGGATTAAAACAATATTATTGTCCCAATTTTGAAAAAAAAAAAAAACCCCTTCAGAAATACATATACATAGAAAAGAACAGAAAGAAATGTCCCATTCTACTAATAATGGGGTATTTTTTATCTCTTCTGAATACTCTGTATATTTTTCACATTTTCTAAAATGGGCATTCATTGCTTTTGAAATCTGAGGGAATACATTGTCATTGTATGTGTGTATTTTTTTTTTAAATGATCTAATGTGTCCAAGAATCATCTACAGCTGAGGATGGATTTGAAGACTGAGGAGAGGGGCAAATGACACCGAAATGGGTTGAATCCACCATCCATTTTGATCCCAATGTTTTGGCCCCAAAACGCTTTGAACTCCCCGACGCATTCCAGAACTCAGCAGCCAGGGAATGAGAGCAGCTGTGGCCTCTCCCCTTCAGACTCCATCTCTTTGGGGTTTGTGGTGGACATTGTCAGGGCTCCACCCATTTAGGGTTGTCAGATAAAATACAGGACACCCCGTTAAATTCAAACTTAAACAACGAATATTGCAGGGGACATACATTAAGAAATTATTCTTTGCTTATCTGCAAATGAGATTTAGCTGGACATCCTGTATTTTAGCTACTAAATCTGGTGACTCTACATGCAGATCCCATTCAGATTTCCTTTTCACCATTTTTGTAAATGTAAAAATGTTCCTCTTCTCCCTTACTAGTCCCTCTAGGCGCACTTCCTTATTAAATCATTCACCCAGGAATCCTGCTCAGGATCTGTTTCTGTGAAGGCTGAAGTCAGGAGAAGCTTCTCCCCCCTTCCTTGCCCCATCTTTTCCGCTGTCTCTTCAGCTATCTCTCTGTCTCTCTTCCTCTCCCTCTATCTAGTTCTCAAAAACTGTTCCTTTTTACTTTTTCATGGATTACCTAAAAAATAAATATCCTCAGGATGTTCTCCAATGCATAAAAATATTACTAGTACGGGTAGTAAGCACAGCACAAAAACTTTCCCACTGGAGTCCCACTGAGGGGTGGACTGGGCTCCCATTAGCTTCTTGGCAGCAAAGCCTGCCCATATTTCTACTCTGTTTTCTTCTAACCTAGGTCACTGGACCTGTGGCTCTCCTGCTTTCTCTTCCTCTTGGAGTGCAGAAAATGCAGCTCCTATCTCTTCTCTTCACACTGTCCTGGGATGTGCAGGGCTCTGAGGCTGCCCTCTGACCCATCCATGGTGAGCATCCTAGAGCCACTTGCCTGCTACTCAGGCACACATGTGACCCATGGCTTCTTGCTGAGCCTTGCTTTCTTCTCAGCTCTGCTCTTTGCTCTGGAAAGTAGGTGAACATCTCTCGGGATGCCCAGACTTACATGATATAAAGATGTCTGGCCTCCCTAACCAGCTCCCCTCAGGAGCTAACTTAGCATGGGGAGTGGACAGGACCCAGTCATAGACCAATATCTGAACTATGACTTCCCCTAACTCTCCTTTCACTTCCCAGTTGGTGAGTTCTCAGATTGTCTGAGGTTCAGTGGAAAGGACAGGATCCTTTCCTTATAGATCCTTATAAACACATTTGCTTTCTAAATCTTTCTGTCTTATTCATAACATCAAGATTGTAAAACTTAGCTGTTAAGAATTCGCTTCTCCATCCTCTGATCCTATTCTGACAAACAGTCCCTGTGGCAGATCGGGCAGGTTGATGGTGGGAGAGAGGACAGGAAGGGAAAAAATATATTGTGAATATCTTACATTATGATACCAGACTACACAGTAGGTCAGCAGATGTAGCCGAGGCAACATAAAAAAAATTCAACTAGAAAAATCTGCCCAAACTATATCAAATCTAACTCAAGCTTTTTTCTTTCCTTAGTGTACCTTCTGAAAATTGCTGTAGGCCAGAAGGCAGGATAATGTAAAAAGGCACCCTCTCCCAATATCTAGCAGGTTATTAACTCATTTGGGAGTAAATCTTAAGCCCCAAGTAGCAATAAAGGACAGAAACAGCTCCTGTAGCAGGCCACATTCACTGATGGTGAATTAGGCAACACAGAGAGAAGGAACTATCAGGAGGTAGAAAAATATGGAAGAGTTAGAAAAATACAATGCCACCAATTTTTAGGTTTGCAGTGGGAATGGAAAAAGCAGGGCCCACAATCCCTTTCGGACATGGCATGCTGGGGAGTTGGGGGTCAGTTAAGAGAAGATATGACTTTTTTCCAAAATGTTGTTGTCTTTAATTTTCTTCATGTCACTCATGTTTTCAATGAACCACTTACTGTTGATGGAAAAATCATTTCAGTTAGATTTAGATCATAAAGAGCTGGTTTAGTTGGCTGGGTAGCTATGAGCAATTTTGGCTAGGCATTTTGGGGTAAGCTTAGAAAGGCTAAAATAACACAGAGGCATGAGATACAACCATCCATTTATTCATCTTACTAATTCACTTGGCAAATGATTCTTGAACATCTACACTGTCCCAGTCCTGTCCTAAGCAATAGAAGGCAGAGAGATGAATAAAAAATGATATGCCATCAAGATGTCACCATGAGGTAGAGGAGATACATGGTAACTAGCTTTATTATATAAGATGGTGCCATGGTGACCTATGTCATGGAGAACAACTCTACCTAGAGAGGATGGGTATTGACTTCTCAAAGGAGATGTTTCTTCAGGAAGCAGAAGATAACCAAATGCATGCTTTGAAAGAAAGAGCATCCCAGAGAGTGAAAACAGACTTTAATAAGGACCAGAGGCCAGAGAGAGCAAGCATGTTTAAGGAAATGACCCAACTTTAGTGTGAGAGGACTCAGAGGATTTGGGGGAGCAAATGGAAATGAGTCTGCAGAGGCCAGATTGTCAGGGCTCCTCAGCTCATGATGTAAAATTTGGACATTATCTTTTGATGATGGAAAGTCAATTGACTGTTTTTAACAGGGTAAGCATGACCAAACATAACACATCTTGGAAAGATCACTCACGTGGTATTGTGTTGAGGCCAAGCTGGAGGGTTGTCACATATCCTAGGGGAACTAAAATAGGGTTAGACCTAAATCAGTAGGAATGGGGATGGAGGGAAAGGTAGGTTCAAGAGGTTGTGAGGGTGTGGAAAAGTAAGGAGGTAGAACATGTACAAAGGAGGGGGCGGATAAGATGTTGTCCAAGGTTTTGGCTTGGAAAGGGAATACTAAGACATGCAGGATTGAAAGGAGGTTTCCCTGGAATCAGAGGAAAGACGTTCAGCTTTCGATATGCCAAATTTGAGATGCCTGTGGGACATCCAAATGGAGATGTCTTTGTGCTGTTTACCATATAGGTCTGAGGCTCAATAGACAGGTCTGAGTCAATTTATGATTTGGGAATTGAGTCTCTGAGGCTGTGAATCAGCACTCTCTGGAACACTGCTATCTAAGGGGTAGGAAAGAAGAAAACTAGCCAGTGAAAGAGGCTGAAAATAATCAGCAAGAGGTATAATAGAGGAAGCTGGAGCCTGATTACCAGGAGACAAGGAAGACAGAGTATCAAGAAGGAAATGGTTAACTTTGCCAAATTCCATAGCAAAATGTCACATAGGGCAGTTGCATTATAGTTTGACAGAAAGATGACTGTCAGCCACAGGGAGGCAGACTGTGCTCCAACCCATGGGAGAAGTTCTGACAATCAGTACATCTAGTACCCTGAACATAGTAGGCTGCTTGCCAATATT
Organism: Phoca vitulina; assembly: GCF_004348235.1. Lineage (NCBI taxonomy): Eukaryota > Metazoa > Chordata > Mammalia > Carnivora > Phocidae > Phoca > Phoca vitulina. The sequence goes on along the minus strand of NW_022589745.1, from coordinate 14,268,412 downwards.
AGTTGAAGTCAGGGGTTTTAACAATTAAATAATTTGTCTGACGAGGGCTACACAGAAGCCCATTAAGCAGAGGTGGGTTGCCCACCAGACAGGGTTGTTATAAAGAGGAGTCCATGTAATGAGTGGGAGATCTGTACAAAGAGGGACCTTCTAACATTTGGATGGCAAATATTTGATCTGAGTAGTTTTTTTTTTTTAATTGAAATTATTTTGGGCAAATGAATAGTGAGACCCCAGGCCACCATTTTTTAAAAAAGATTATTTATTTATTTATTTGAGATTGAGAGAGAGAGTGAGCGTGTGATGAGGAGGGGGGAGGAGCAGAGGGAGAGGGAGAAGCAGACTCCTCACTGAACAGGAAACCCGACATAGGTCTCGATCCTAGGACCCTGGGATCATGACTGAGCCAAAGGCAGACAGATAGCCAACTGAGGCACCCAGGCACCCTTCCAGGCCACCATTTATTTACCATGCTATTCGAGGTCATTCTTGTAACCTTTGTCACATCTCATCCATAAACATGGGACAGATCATCTGTTCCATCTACTCCACAGAGAACAAATGTCTTTTTTTAGTGTTTGTGAACATTAACAGAAAGAGAAGAGTAATGAAACTGCCCAGGCCTGGAAGATCTAAACCTGGCTTTGCTACCATTTTACTAGGTCAACTTAAGCAAACTAGTTTTTACATTTATAAAATGAAGGAGATAGACAAGATGGTGTCTAAGATAACTTCCATCTCCAGTGTCCAGGTGATTATCACCATTTGCTTCAGCACAATCACCATTGTCATCTTTCCTTGGTACAGGGTGCATTTAATGCAGGAAGGGCTTTTAAAACACACTCAGCTGGTCCTCAGTGCAGTCCAGGGCTGGGTGAGGGGGAGGGAGTCCAATTTTGCCTCCACTTTCCAGGTGACATTGAGGCTCAGTAAGGTCCGCTGGGACAGGTCAGGGGTCACAGAACTGACAGAAGTTGAACTCTTTTGTCTCCAATATCTATGTTCTTTCTACTTCCTATAGTGCTGTGTGCTTACACTGGACATTATCATCATTAAGCAGACACCCTTGATTGCTAAGGAAGGGGTAGAGCCTGCCTGCAGAAGGCCTGAGGCAGAGTCCAGTCTCCAGCCCTTCTTTGGTGTGCAAACTCAAGAAGGTCATTTCCTCTTGTTGGCAGGTGCTCAATTTCTGCATGTACAAGGGCAGAGCTACCCCAAGATTGTTAAGGGGGCAAAATGAGACGAAGGAGGCAGGCTGAAGAGTGCTATGCACTTGGCGGGGCTGCTCCTTCTGCCAGGCTTGCACGCATATTGTCCAGCTGATTGCACAGCAATCCCATGGCTTTCCAGGGCCGTGGGGCCCAGCATGCCTGTGCTGTGAGCTGGTTCTCTCCCGATGGCCTGGGTAAAATACCCCTTGGAGGGACTGGACTCTCCCTCCCACTCAATCCAAATATTTAGCTTCAAGCCTGCCTCAGCTGTGCTTTGGCAAGAAGTGTTTGGGAGGAGGAGGCTGCTCCTTTGAAGCCCTGGGTGTCCTACAGTGATGTGGGGCCTGGGCCAAGCTAGTTGAGCTTTGAGGCCAGCAGCAGGTTTGAGACACTCTGGGGCTGCGGCTGCTGACTTCAGCTGAGGGGGCCCAGGGCACAAAGCCCCGCACAGCCGTGGCCTATCACGGAGCTCTATCAGCTGGGAGTGCTTCTGTGCACTGGCCAGTCCCTGGACTGGGGCTCCAAGGTGGCATCTGGCTCTCTCCAAAGGGAAAGGGACTATTATTTTTGAGTCCTGTAGTGAACTCTTTGGGTGCCCATTCAGTGGCCCTCCCAGTCACCTGCTTGGGGAATTTATGCTCCTGGTTACTGAAACTTTAGATTCTGGGCAGTGTTTCTACCAGAAAACATAGGAATCTTATTAAGTTAAAGCTCTGACTGCTGCTTGGTCACTTTGGCCCACTGTGCTGCTAGACTGTTAAAGAAAGGAGTTACTGTACTGGCAGTTGGAACCAACTCTTATCTAAGGTGAAGGGCTGCTGTTTCACAAAGGGGAAGCAGGTACATGTGGCCATATGTCATCCACTAGCCACTCTTGGTTCTGCTATTCCCAGTGCTTACTAGATGTACAGGTTTAAAAGCATGGTGATCAGGACTCAGACCCTCAGAGATGGGTTAACACACCAGGCAACCCACCTAGACAGACATAAGTGCTAACCAAGGGAAAGGAGGTGATGGATCTAGAAGTGCGGTGTCTTAAGGTGATGGAGTCTCACTTATTTCTGGGACCCACTACAATGCAAGAACTGGAGTTAGTCCTACTACTCTCTAGTATGCTTCCTCTAGAGTTGTGATCAACCAGAAATTTGGAGAAGCTATGCTTGGAAGAACAGACAGTAATGTGAGAAGCCTGGGCTTGTGAGCAGGCTAGAGGGTGAAGGCTGGTAGATAATGCTAGTGCCTACCAAAATCCCTTTTCCCATGCACTCGTTTCACTCTTATCTAAGGTGAAGGGCTGCTGTTTCACAAAGGGGAAGCAGGTACATGTGGCCATATGTCATCCACTAGCCACTCTTGGTTCTGCTATTCCCAGTGCTTACTACTTCCCAGTGCTATTCCCAGTGCACCCTAGAGAATTCTAGAGAATTATGTTCTATTCCCTGGGAGACACATTTTCATCAGGGATGTTATGAACCCCTTCTACCTACCCCCCCCCCCATCTTTTATGCCTCAGTCAATGACTCACTGATACAGAATTACTAATACATCAAGTTCCATTGTCTTAAGGTGGGACGCTGGTGCAATTCATGCTCCTCAGTTCCCAGTGGGATCTGGCTGAAAGTAGATTCCAGCTGAGACCATGGACTTGCTTAGCTCCCTTCTTGTCAAATCCTCTTCCCCTCATTCCTTATCTCCTAAAAGCATTCTAATCCCCATTCAGGCTCTGTTCCTAGGTACCAGTCTTAAGTCTGGTAACATACTTGCTATGTTGGGCATCATGGGAGACCCTTTATGTGCGTTATCTCACATAATCTGCAGTTGAACCTGTGAGGTAATATTCCCATTAATCTTTATTATTAAGCTCAGGAAACCAAATCTTAGAGTAGTTAAGTAACTTGCTCAAAGTTGCACAGCTCATCTTCAAGTCTGAGTCTATTTCCAAAGTCCCGGCTGTCACACTCGTTCACTTCTGCTTCTTTTTTTTTTTTAGATTTTTTTTTTAAATTTATTTGACAGAGAGAGACACAGCGAAAGAGGGAACATAAGCAGGGGGAGTGGGAGAGGGAGAAGCAGGCTTCCCGCTGAGCAGGGAGCCCGATGCGGGGCTCGATCCCAGGACCCTGGGATCATGACCTGAGCCGAAGGCAGACGCTTAACGACTGAGCCACCCAGGTGCCCCTCACTTCTGCTTCTGTGGTAGTAAACCCTATTGCTGGAAAAATGGCCTAGATAAGGAAAATGAGGAGATTTAGAGAAGAAATGGCTCTTGAGAGGCTCCAGAGAGGCAAGACTAAGGTCTATAAACTTCTGATGTGCTATCAGTTGAGAGAACGTCTGATTTAGGTGACCTCTGAATCCTTGAAGGTGTCCCAACCAACGCTGTAGAATAAACACTAGAAATAGACCACAGGAAATTCCTACAGCTGAGGGAAGTAAAATCAAATGGCTCTTGAGGTCCCATCCAACCTCAACACCTTAAAGATCATGAGAAGGATTCTATGGCTATGTCTATATTGCTTAATCCCATGTACATCAGTCTGATAGCCTCAAGCCTGAGTAACCTCAGAACCACTGGCTTGAACCTAGACCAACACTTAATAAATAAAATGTCCCGAGTGCTCTGTTCTGGATGGAAATCATAGAGGACACAGAAAGAGGGATGCTGACTTCACCCCACGTGCAATGCATGCTAAGTCCCAATTCTGACTTGGAGGGTCACTACACAGGTCCTTTCTCATTCAGGGAGTGGTTCAGCAGAGTAAATGCTAATAACAATGGTGTTGTTGATAACAGTTCTTGCTATTGTGCCAGATATTGTTCCAAACAGTTTACAATACAAAATCATTTAACTCTAATAACTGTTAGGTAAGTAGGTGCTATTATTATATCCATTGAAAAGATGAAGAAACTGAGGCACATACATGCTAAGTAATGTTTGGTCTTTCATGAAGATAGAGTTTTCCAGAGGCTATATCTTGTGTGATATGACAACCGATTGAATGCAGAAGCAGGTATGGGAATCAACCTTCTATTAAACTAAACATTAAAGACATTTGCTTATTCTCATTAACCACTTCTATAAAAAGTATAATTATTTTCATAAAAATATGTTATTTGTATCAAAATATGAGTTTACTATTATTTTAAAATAAACTAATAAACATTGAAAATTGTCCTCAGTTTTAGTTTCCAATATGTAAATATTGATAGATAAGATCTACATCAAATTTTGAAGTCTTATGTATACCTGAAACTAATACATCAGTTATACTTTAATTAAAAAATTAATGTCCTCTATAATTTCTAAGTGTATGAAGGCATTCTGAAACCTAAAAGTTTTCAAACTTAATTGATTCCATTCTTTAATCTAGAATACTCTCACCCTTCCATCTTGGCAAAATAATTTGATGAATAAAATCTGTGCCATGTTCACTGGTGCCTGGTCAAATGTAACCACCCTTTGTCCTGCTTATTATTTATCATACTTTTCACTGATTCTTCAGGAAGAATATTTCCTTTTTCCTCTGGATATGCTGTCCTCTCTAAATAACTAAATTATCTAAATAATTTATTGAAGATACCAAGAGAAGTTGGCACTTACATATTGAAAATGCTGCTTTCCTCCCCCACCTCCATATTGGAACTAGAAGGTAGGTGGAAATGGAAGTCAGAGAGCAGTGGAAGCTGGAGAATGAGTCAATGGGATACAGAGGGGAGAGGAAGCTCTCTCCTCTAGGCGTAGGTGTGACCTTGGCCACTGTGGAAGGGCAGGAAGCAGAGAAAGTTGGACATTCTTCTCTTGAGTGGCTCTGCTCTCCCTCATCTGTGTCAGAGTTGGTTATAGGGGAAAATGCTGTCACTATACCACACCATCTTCTCATTTGGAGTAACTAAGATTTAGGTGAACTTCAAATCAAGGTCATGATTGAGAGAAAATGGGTAATCATTTGGGGAAATAAAACCTCTTAAAAACTGAAAAACAAATTGATCCAATGATTAATAGAAAAGTCATCACTTTGTTTTCTACAGCTGAACATTTTTTGAAGTATTTCTGTTGCGATGAATACCTAGAATTGATTGCTGTTCTTGGGGAAGAATACCTACCTCAGCAGTTGAATACTTATAAGTATAATTAAATGATTAAATGTGGAATTATGTGGTTAATGTTTTCCAGGATTATGTTTACCACTGTATCTGCAACAGCTAGGGCAATTCCTGGCACACGTAGGTACTCAGAAAATACTTGTTGAGTGGAAAAATAAAAAATAAAAAAAAAGAGGAGAAAGGAAAGAAAAAAGGAGGGAAGGAAGGGTTTCTTCTTTCTGACTGATGAGCTTTAGATACTAGTCCATGAAAATGTATTTGGCATAACTGGAGGTAGGAAAAATCTATTTTTCCCACTAAATTTTTAAAACATAAGGCATTTACCTTAAGGGAAGAACTGTGTTTATGGAATAGTAAAGTGTTTCTAAGAAAAATGATCCTGTGTGCAAAAGTATGCACCCATTCTGCTGAGTAAAGGGACATCAGATTTTTACTGTGGCAAATTCAGAAATATGGAATTCCCTGACTGTCCCTCTTGGTCTGGTAGATGCTTCCTTCTGTCACTCCTGCATCATAACAGAGTCTACTTCTGCCCGCCCCTTAACAGCAGGAATTGAAAGAAAATGTGTAGATGTAGAAAAAAAAAATCTAGGGCCACCTTTAAATGCATTTTTCCAAGGCATATCAAAATATCCTTGGAATTTGTTGTGAAAATTTGACCACATCCTAGTTAGCATGAGGTTAAAATTAACAGTAACATGTGTTTTAGGGATCTCAATTTGCAAAATATTAATAGAGTTCATGGGCAGTTAAGTGCAATAAAGGGAGGAAATGAAGTTTATAGAGCAAGACCCTAGGGATTACCGCCTTCCCTACCCCTGAGCACATTCATATCCCAGAACTTGACATGAGGTAAAGGAGGCCATAAAGGGAACATGGGAGGAAATCGCAAGGTTACTGTAATGGATCTCCTTCTCTTCGCTCCTGGGAGGGCTTGCAGTGCCTTAGAGGTAGCTTCACCCAGGGCTGGCCTCTTCTTCCTTATTCAGAAACCTTACAGTTTAGTCAGAGTTGCAAAAACAGGGATCTTTAGCAAGGTTCATAGCTTCCAGAACATCAGGAGAGAGCCCTGAGCCATCTTACAATTTCTCTGAAAATGTGGTCTTTGCTGGGTTGGATTTCCAGTTGAACTACTTAGGCAAGAAAAAGTCATGGAAGACATCCTGGATTGAGAGTCAGGAGATAAAGATTTTTTCCTTCCTTTGCTATTAGTTCCCAAGTGACCTAGAGGAAATCACTTTTCCCTCTGGACCTCTGCCTGCTCCCCATTACAGAGAAATGGTGGGATTAGGTAGATGTCTATTAGGGCCTCTTCCTGTCCTTTAATCTGTGGTTTAATGTGAATCTGACCTTGTCTACTGGGTTTCTAGGAAACTATATTAAATAATGCTTACTTAATACATGATTCAGATATTAGAGCCAGGAAAAGTCACTGCAAGCTAAAGTAATCCTGGTAGGGAGAAAGGTAAGTTTTAGTTCAAAGCCCTGAGGGGAGTATAAAGACTGGAGGGCATTTCAGGCAAAGAGAAGGCTTTGATTAAAGGCCTGAAGTGTGGAAAATAGGCCCTAACTTGAGAGTCAGTGGGGAGAGTGAAGTCATTGGAGCAGGTTGGAGGAAACACAAGAGGAGAACCACCATGGCTTTCCCAGAACTTCATGTGGGAAGGGTGGGGGTCTTCTGGCACTCTCTGAGGTCATCTTTAGGGACACATGTCAGTGTAGTGTATGGAAGCCTTTTTGGACTAAAAAATGTCAAAATCTGTGGCTGATCTAGACCCTTTCTGGTGAGGGACCTACTGGTCTTCCTGTCTATCTACAGTACTGTAGCTGAGATTTGACCCACTCATTCCAGTTGGCAGGTATCTTCACATAAGTTCCTTTTCACACTAGCTCCTTCACAGACCTGTATTTTGCTCACCTTCTGCTTGCAGAATGAGGTCATTCTTCTTTTGGGAGAGCCTCCATGGAAAGGACCTGAGAGTGATGACCTTCCAGAATGTTCATGTAGGAAATCTTCTATGCTTTGGTTTGCTTCCCTCTTTAGATTCTTAGGGTTTAGTCCTCTGAACTTCTAGGGGACTTAAGAATACCGAGGACCCAAACTAGTCCTGCTCATGATAGAGGTTATCAGGAACCTTCAACCACTTCAATCCTTGGGCCAGTGGAGCTTAGAAATGTCATGCATCCTTGTTGGGATCCATGCTTTGATGGCCAGGCATTCTCATTAGATTCCAATCACTTTGGTCACAACGAGGTCTGAGGTTTGGTTCTCCCCAGATCACTGGTGCTACCCTACTGATATATCTGCCCTCTAGTTGTCCATAAGACTGAGATCTGCCCTTACATGCTTATTAGTCATGAACCCCTATTTTTTTCAGTGTCCTAGACCCCCCCACAGGACCACAGCTCTGTGAAGAATTTGGTCCATTTATCTGGGGTATTGATATCCTGGCTTACGCTTACCAGAGCCTGCATTCTTTATCTGACTAGTAGGTGCTATAGCAGAGATTGTCTTCTGAGCTCTGAGCAAGACTGCTAGCCTCACACACCCACTTCCTTAGGTCCACTCGTGTGGCATGCTCCCATCCCCTGAACATTCATCACACATTCTTTCTGCTTACACTTGATTTCTGGCCCTTGATTTGTGAGTAGTTGGAGCAATGCAGGCCCCAGAGAAATATCAGAAACTTTGTTATTATTAAGGCCTCATTTTACTCTCATTAAAGATCTTCTTGAGAAAGAATCTCATGACACTAGCTCATATTCTTCATGGGAATAATTTGATAACTACTTAATAAAATTTTGTAGGCTTATAATCAGTTGCTGTAGATCTTCAGAACATCAAGAAATAGAAGGAAATATGTAAGGTTTGTTTGTTCCTTTATTTGCTTGTTTTAATTAAAGTTAGTATTTGCACAAATGTTGTAGTCTCTTAAATTGTGCACACATTTTATCTTTATATAGTTGCTGGCCAGAGGTAATTTGTTTTCTAAAGAGAATAGACATGGGTCTGAATCATCAGAGCTACAGGCTCTGCCCATCCTCACCCTGCAGACTTTGTCTTCCTCATTCCAAGGCTAGGGAACTATCAGCTGGCTCAGACCCACTATGCATGGAACCTAGAATTGGTCTGTGCCCACCCGGCCTGGGTCCCAAGGAAACTGGGGTGGATATTAAATATCTAGGAGTCTACTGAGGTCTCTCAACACCCAGAAGTACACCAATCACAGGCAGAGGCCCACTGCCATGCTTCCTCAAGCAGAAAGAACACTCCTGATATCATGGAACTAGTCAGTACTGAGCTAATAGAACCCCTTTGGAGCCTATGTACTGGACCCCTGACCACATCCATCGAGGGCCTCTTCACACAGCTTTTGTTCCACCAGTGGGCCCATGAAATTGCTGTCCCAGAATGTTTCAGAGCCTGATAAATAGCTGGTTGAGTCTTACAATTTTGAATCTCTTGAGTGTATTGAGTTTGTCATGGAAGGCAAGGACCTTATTCTTTCCACTCATTCAGTTCCAATGAGAGAGGCCATCTGTGAGAGCTGATGCACCTAGAGGAAATCACCTACAATCCTAAATAACTCAGGTCTGGTCACAAGAGATAATGTGGGTAAAATCCCTTCTGAGTCTAATCCCTGAGTCTGTCATACTTTCTGCTCTTCTAGCAGATTCCCGTAAGCCGCCCACATTCCTCTAAAGGGTTCCACATGTTCTGAGGTCCTGAAGGCTGTGGGGAAAGTCAACCTTGGAGACGCAGGGGATGTTTGCACACAGAGCAAGCTCAGCAGGGATACTGTGCTAAGTAGCATTTCAGAGCAAGGAGGAACTTGGGTTCTTCTCATTTAAGACCAGAAAGAATTGCTGGTCTAACTCAGAGGATCACAACAAGAGCCATATGAACAGGATGGGGTATGGGGGAAGTCACCTTGATATCGCAGTAGGCAGCTCTGGGTTCTAATCCCCACTCAACCACCTACCAACTCTTGAGCCTTTTCTTTATTTCTCTTAGCTCTAATGGCTTCATCGATGGATGAGAATGACAAATGCACCTCAAGGACTTATCGTGAATTAAATATGACAGAGGACTGCTGCCATGCTTCCCCCAGCAGAATGGACACTCCTGATATCATGGGACTAGTCAGTCCTGAGCGAATACAACCTCCATGCCTCTGTTCTAAAGCCCCTGAGCTGTGCCAGAGGAGAAGGAGAGGAGGTTTCCAGCCTGTTGAATTCTAACTCATCAAAATCGTTGATTCTGTCTACTTCATAAAACATTTTAGGCATTTTTTCATGGGACTGGGAAATCATGTTTCACCAGTAATAAACAGAATTGAACCCCAAAAGATTCGAGCTCAGTTTCAGACTCCGAACCGAGGAGGTCAGAGTGGGCTCCATCACCGAAAAGCACAGACTCCCTTTCCTCAGCAAAGCAAGACGGATTCTGGAAGGAAGAGAGGAGGCAAAAGTCAAGCACAGCAGTTTCTAATATTTTTCCTCTTGACTTTTCTTAATTAGTGTTGACTAGCTTAACGAAGCAATTAAGGGGCTTATTTGCTTTTTAAATCACATGTGAAATTTAAGAAACCTTGAAATAGAAGAAATATTTGTCCCCATGATCCTACCCCACAAGGGATATCAGTTTGAATATTCTCCAACCACTAGAAAGTGAGAACAACTGGCCCTGCTCTCCAAATGAGGCCCAAGCAAAACAGCAATCTCAGTAGCCAGCTCTGTATGGAGCAATCCTGGGTAGGTGAGCGGCGGCTTCTTAAATGTGCTTCTAGGACTTACATTGAAAACAATAATGAGCATTAGTTTTTAATAAAAATTAATATCAACAGTAATATGAATATTGGTATCTATCATTCATTGGTTACTTATGTACTAAAGGCTGTGTTGTGCCCTTTTCATGTATTATTTCAATCTAAGTCTGTAAGCCCCCTTCTTTTTGTTAGAATAGAGAAATAGGGATGCAGAGAGGTTAATTTCATGCCTAGGCTCCCACACCTGGCCGGGCCTGGATTTAAATTTAAATTTTTCTTGCTCTGAAACACATGGTCTTTCTATGATATTTTACTACTTCCCCTTACGGCAATTCTTTTTTTTTTTCCTTTTAGTTTCAGAGGTAGAATTTAGTGATTCATCAGTTGCATATAGCACTCAATGCTCATTATATCAAATACCCTCCTTAATGCCTGTCACCTGGTTATACTCCATCCCCCACCCACTTCCCCTTCAGCAAGCTCAGTTTGTTTCCTAGAGCTCAGTGTCTCTTATGGTTTGCCTCCCTCTCAATTCTTAACCATGACAATTGTGGCCTGAGTACACTGAAGGTTATGTGATAATTATTTTTGTGTATGTATGTTTACATTTATATTTCTACAATAGCACATATAGAATGTTATTTGAATTAGGCTTTTACATTTTAGTAATCATATAATCCAATAATCCATATTATAACCTAATATATCTTATACTATATATTATATGCTAATTATATAATTGTATCATTTTGTATCTTAAATTACTTATGTAAATGAAATGATATAATTATATATAACTATATATAATTTATATAAACTAATTAATGTGTATTATTATAATATATAATATAGAAAACATGAGACATGATATAGGACATATAAATGATACAGATTCATGATATATAATACCAAACATAATATAATGGATGATATATAAAACATAATAAAATACATGTGTGATATATGTAATATGCATATATAAAATATATAATATGTAATATATAATAAGTGGCAATTATATCTTAAATAAGTATATTACAATTGTTTATGAAATTATATAATTTGGTAAGTAGAGGGTTAACAATTAGATTATTTTAATAAGTAGATACTTACAGGGTGTATTTTATATTATTATCTAATATAATGATAAATGAATCATATTATTAAATAAGATTAATGAATCATTAATAAACTGGAGTATCCATAGTCTAATGTAGTGCCTCTAGCTATGGAAAATTAACGTTTGTTGCCTACCATATGCTACAAACAGTGCTAGGCATTTCATACATCGCCTCTACTAAACCTCACAACAAACCAGCAAGGTAGGTGCCATTAGTGGAAAAGAAATTGAGGCTTAGATAAGTTAAATGTCTTGTTCTGTTTTGTTTCTCCTTCAGAGACAGAGAGCTAGTAAAAGAGCCAGGATTTAATCCTAACTTCATCCAAATCATACTGTCTTTTTACTCTACCAGCTTAAATGAGTAGGTGGAGAAGAGATAGTGACAAGAAAAGGAAGAGAGAGGAACTGGATCTTAATGCTTGCCTGGTCCTTACAACAGACAACAGTGTGGCATATCCCAAGTTTCACTGATCCAGTAGAGAAGGCAAAGGAAGCCAGCCCTGGCATCAGTCCAACATTTCTCTTAGCCTCTTGCTTATTCAACATGCTGCTTCTCAGGGTCCTGGGAAAGAGGGAAGGAGGTGGGCTGGCAGCTCATGGCTCGGGTCCTGATGCTGGCACGTGCAGGCTGGTTACCAGGCACTCCCCAGTGTGATATCCTGGTGACCAGCATCTGCATGCTCATGGCACTCCTTTGGACCCCATCTATTTTTCCCACCTCTGGGATTACAGCCTAAATACTTGGCATTGAAAAGACTGGCAGCTTCGAGACAGATCAGGAGGACATCCCAGATGGGCACTGATTAAATGGTGCCAACAGGAGGCAAAAAAACATGTGAGTCCAGGGAGATTTCTTAACTATTTACCGAATAAGGGGAATCGTTTATTTTCTGTGTATCTCCCAAAGAGTCCATTTATGAGCTCCATTTACAACTTCAAACAGGCAAGTTGGCAGACATAAGGCAGTAAAGATAAGATGATGACTAATTAATGGTCTTGCAACAGGTTTCAACACCCAAATCTACAACTACTTATATTTTTTTCTTAACCACTAACATTTATTTTCAAATACAAAATGCTTTTAAGTATTTTTGTTAATACAGCTAATAGTTTTATCTTGTTCCTGGCACTATTTCCTCTTCTTGATAGGGTTATAAATAGGGTATTCCACTTGGCAAGGATCTTGCCTGTGGCATTGGAGAAATGGTTCTATACTTACTATAGCAAAACAGCACATAGTTGGCATATTTTTCCCCAAACTCTCCTAACATTTACACTGCCATCTGCATACTTTTCATTTGACTTCACTCTGAAAATTGCTTGTTCCTCTGATACATACCAGAGATTTGGCTACTTAGGAGATTTGGGGGTGAAAAAAAAAGCAGAATACGAAAGAGCATTCTTCCCATTTCTTATCCCAGGCATTTAATACTTGCACTAGTATAGTCATTTGTAAGAATGATATAAGGTGGCTTCCTTTAAGGTCAATTTCAATTTTAAGATCTTAGGATTCTCTGACTGGAGGAACAATTCCAGCATCAACTAACACATTGTTATTGATCACCCCATTGTTTTCCTTTGGTTTATATGATCAATTGTCTGAATTAACATAATGTATAGTAAAAGACACTGATTCCACATTTTGTCATTTTGTCATTTTATTTATTTATTTATTTTTGTAAGAAAACTCAAACAGGAGGCTTAAAGACACAAACAATAAAATTATAATTGAGAATTTGGAGCTAAAACTCTTTCAAAAGTTCTGCTGCCAATATTCCAAAGAAATGTTAGATAACTTAAATGAGATTAAGATGCTAGAAAACAGTATCTCTAGAGGTTCAAGGATTTTCATTGTGAGACAAGAAGGGATAGGAGTACAATCTCCAGAGTTCCCTCTCTGAGGTACTCTGGTGGCCGCATCAGCTGATCCTCACTTGCCCTTCAGGTCTAGAAAGGTGGGTGGGAGAGTTTGGCAATAGCCACAGGTGTTACTGATGAATGGCAAAGAATGTCTCCAAAATGAGGTTTTGGGGGAGGCAGAACACAGAAACCCTGCTCTGGAGAACTGGACAGACCCACTCTAGCTACATCATGGATGGTTGGCCAAGGCAACTTTTGAATCAATTTTAAGGAAAAACTTATTGACTTCCCAATCCTTCTTTCTGAAACTCTGCACATTTTTCTCACATCCTTGGGTAGTGGAAGAGAGGCCAGGTCATCTGGTGAACATTGGTTCCTAACACAGTGCATGGGAGGGTTATTTGGTGACCATTCATCCCCAAAATGTCCACATGTGAGGACTCACCAGCACAAAAATATTTAAGACGTATTTGAGAAGGCAGTCACATGATGAGTCCATTTGCCGTTAAAAAAACTAGTAGTTGAGTTGGTGGTGTTGCCCCTCTGTGGCTAGTCTTGTTTTGTTCTTTTTTGCAAAGTATTGTAGGAAAGCCATTACCAACTTTAGCACTAGTTTTCACTTGTGGTTTTGATATTTTGATCTTAAATCTTTGGGGGATCAACTCCTTACAGTCTGGGAGAGCCCAATTTTCTGTTTGTGTTTTAATAATCTTTTCAGCCATAGAATGAGGGGTGGACACTGGCTTGTTTTACAGAATAACTTATCCATAATTTAAGAATCTAATGAAACTGAAACAAGAATATTATTTCCTATGGGTTTTAAAAGAATAGAGATAATGTGTGTGATAAACCATGTTTGGGTTTTTAAATTCCAAGTGCTTTAGAGATAAAGAAAGATTAGGGAGAAATAAACCAACGTGTGTGTGCATGCGTGCACATGCATACATGCATACACACCCACACCCACCCCCAACACGCATGCGTGCGCGCTTGCGCCAATACATTTTTTAAGGCTTATCTGGTTTTATATGTTGTGTTTAAGTAACCCAATGTTAACTACCTCCATTCTTGTCTTCTATCCAGTTTAGATAATGGATATTTATCTTAACTATATCATATTAACCCATAGCTATGTTTGAGTTTGTCAAAAAAATATCATATGCACAACACATTTTGTGTTAAGACAGGGTGCTGGCTACTAGATATTGTTAAGAGATGAAAGAATGGCCATCATTTTGTTGTTGGACCAGTTTATAAATTTGGTGGAGAACAAATTTTATTTTACAAGTGAAATGAGCGTAAGCAGTTGTATTTTGAATTCTGTGGCTCACAAATTTAGCAGTTACAACCTGATATGTCCTCTGATCTCAAATTCTAATTTTTCCACCTCTTATCTCTTATCTCCACCTCTTATCTCCATTCTCTTATCTCAGCCTCTCCACATTCTCTCACTCCATTTCTCTCCTTCAGTCAGCAAGTATCCATTTCCCCTGGGTAAACCTAGAACTCTGTGAGAGCCTCAGTATATATTTCAAGGTCCCTAGAATTGCTCTGTACAAAATGGTAGCCCCCCCAGTCACATGTCTTTTAAATTAAAATAAAATTTAATTTAAATTAAATTAAACTAAATTTTCAGTTTCTTAGTCATACCAACCACTTCTCAAGGGCTCGATAGCCACTTGTGGCCAATGGCTGCCATATCAGACAATGCCAATTATAAAACATTTCCACCATCTTGGAAAGTTCTGTTGGACAGAGCTGCTCTAGAACCTGGTTAAAGGCTTGCTTTCCAGCCTCTTCTCCCCCTGGTCCTCCTCAGGCAAGGGATCCTCCAGTGAATTGAATATTTATTGTTTTCTGCAAAAGCCCTGAGATTTGCCAACTGTGTCTTTGCTATTTCCTAGTGCTCTTTGGGGATATTGCTATCTTTCAAGGCCTAGAAAAAAGACCTCTTTTTTCCCTAGGAAGCCGTTTCTGATATTCCCAGTCTGAGTTCTGCCTCCTCTGAAACCTTAGGTCACACAGTGTGCCTCATTCATAACTCTACGTCATTGTGCTCCGTACTGTAGCTTCCACAGGACTTTTTAAACTCTCCTACCAGGTTATGCTGGTTTTTTGAGGGCAGAGGAGGTAGGTGGGGCCTCGTTTCATATTTCATGAGCTCTGTTTTTCATTGTTTATGGGTTTTATTTTTGTTTAAGATAAGAAGACATTAAAGAGGAAATAAAAGAATGAAGAGGGGGAAAGATACGTGTGACAAAGTCTGAAGGAAGAAGGAAAGAAATGTGGTTATGGTAACAGTGTGGACATATGGGTATGTTAACAGAATAAAGGAAGAATGGGGTTGCCTCACTGGATATGCTGGAAAAAGCCCTATAATTAAAGTTTGATTTTGCCACTTAGCCTTATGGATCTGAGGGAGTTAATTATTCTCCCTAAACTTCAGGTGTTTTTTTTTTTTTCCATTTAGGGAATAAGAATAGTAATACCTACCACATAGGTTGTGGTAAATATCACTGGAGAGATAATATATATAAAAGTGCCTCTTGCAAAAAAGAGAGAAAGAGAAAAGTTTCATACAAATGTAAGGGGTTATGCTTACAGCAAACTTCCAAAATAGAAGGGTGTGGAATAGGGAGAAACACATGTTGCGCTGGCCCCCTCACCAACCCACTTCATTCTGACAAAGCCCAGCTGACTGATAAAGTTCCAGTAGGCTCTATGTGGGTTATCCACAGGATTCTCTTTTTATCTCCCAGAAATATTTATATATCTATAAGTATCTATAATATTTTTTTATTCCACCCTCCTTGGGATACAGTTATGACTGTTGAATGTTTACTTTTCAGGCATTCCTTCTCACTTTGAAGAAATCCACAAAAGAAAGAGCAAAATGCTGACAAGTTTTCAAAGCCATGATTTACAGGAATGATTTCTGAAAAGCAAGTGGACAACGTCCGAGTTCATCATCAAATAATATTTCTAAAGCACCCTCTAGTGCCTGGCCCCAAGCCAGATGATTCAATGCCTGCAGAGGCTGCAAAGTTTTTTAAAGGAAAATGGACTCTCTGTTGGCTTCTGAGAAACAAGTATCTGTCATTTAGGATTCCTTAAGACTATCTAAATAAGCATTAAGAATGGATTGCTTTAGGAAAAAAAAAAAAGTCAATACAATTAGAAACCCTAATACTATTAAATACAATTCAAATCCCAGTTTGAAATAGATATTACAACTTGAAAGACAAGGTCAAAAATTACACTGGGGATTAGAAGAATTTGAAAACTAAGTAAATCTCAGGGCAGGAAAATCTGCTTGGTAAGAGAAGAAAAGTTGTGAGCCTTGAGGAGAGGTAAAAATTGTAAGAATAGATATGTGTCATCTAGTAGGAATATGAGACCCATCTGCCATCTGATGATGCTGTGACTGGTCCTAGCCCAGAGTCCTTAATCAGCTGATTCATAAGTGGTGGAGTGAAAAGAGTGCAGTAGGCAGAATCGGAAGACTCACCGTCAAGGGTCAACTCTACCATGTATTTGGCTGTGTTATGTGGAACCCATCATGTTAGATTTGTGCACCTTAATTTCTTCACATGTAAGATAGTGATAATTCTGCCAACTTCATGGAATTGTTTAGACTTTCGAGGATTAAATAAAATACAATGGACTAGTTCCTTAAACATAGTACTTGCCCCCAAAATGTCAATATCTTTCTAGTTGTCTGATTTATTTTGGCAATAAGCAATTTTATAATATGTATTCAGTATGACTCTTGAACATATCTCCTCAAAGGAAATCACACCCTAATCCTTCATCTTCTCTTTCCCACATCCTTGAGAATGGGACCACAGTTTATAGTAGGATATTGAAGTAGTAGAGTCAATTCCTGTATAGGCTAGTTAACTTTAAAGATAAATGCCTAATCATTGATTGCTTGATTGATTGATTCTTCATTAATTAATTAATTAATTCAATTCCCAATGCTTAAATCTAGAATGGCCCCTTCACTAATTTTGAACCTTTTTAACAAAATGGACCAGATGCTTTCACCACATTAGAAAGATCTTTGTAGGTAGAGGAATAAAGAATACTGAGTCATTTCAAGAAGTCACTTTGAAAATGACTTCAGAACATAGAAGAACTAGATTTGTTCAAGCAAATTATATTTCAAAGTTTTACTTGCAAAGTTATTTATTACTGCGTGGAATCTCACTCCTGTGGTTAGGGTCAAGGAAAATGGGGACACAGGTGTCTGCCTATTTGCACAGGCATTAAAGAGTGTTGTAAAATGAGCTTCGGCCTTTTAAGTTACTGTCTTTTCCTTTATAATAATAATCTCTTCCATTTTACAAGGTCTATATTATTTTTAGGTAAGAAAACACTGTAGAGTTCATGTTTTATTGTTCCTTGCAGTTATATAAATTATATTTGGCCAAAACAAATGTAATTCCTACTGTGTGAACTGGGAACCCAAAATGTTGATTTTCCTCAAGTTATAAACAATGTGAAGATATGTTATACTGGGTCACAATTTTCCAGAGCAGAGCAAAATATATAACTCAGTTTTAATAACAAAACTGCATATATCATTAAAGTTTCCTACTCCACACAGAATGTATTATATTACTCTGCCCAGCAAGAGACATCCTTTGTGTAGACCACAATTTCTAAAATACCATTTGATTGAATGGAAAACATTTTAGCCATTGGTTAGTTTTAAAAAAATATAATGGCTAAATGCTCATGGAAATTCTGCTTTGTCTTTGCTAGTGAATATTAAATTTCTTCTGACTAAACTTCAGTGCCATGGATTTTGTAAACACCAAGGTCTGGGGGACAACTATTATGACGCTTTTCCCACTATTAGATGAGTCTTAACTTTTTTAGCATCTTGGAAGCAGATGTCTGCTTTTTTATAACACCACTGAACCTTATTTATACATGCATCATATCAACTTCAAGTTGTATTATAATTATTTATTTATAAGCTTGCCTCTCAAAACTTGTAACTTAACAAGGCAAGGTCCAGATTGCATTATCTTTGTATTTGTGGCCCTTGGTCCAATGCCTATCATAGTGTTGGAGCTCTGAAAATGTTAAGTGAAGAAGAAATGCTGGGAAAAAAAAACACCACCACCACCAGATCATTAATTTCCTACCCACTTGTTCTCAGAATAATTCCAAAATTTAGGAGATTTATAAATGTAACTACCTTTATGAGGAAATGAGGAAAGTTTTTTTGTTTGTTTTTTGTTGTTTTCTTTTGTTTTGTTTTTATGAAAAACCCATAGATGGGATTAGCTAACCTAGCCTCTTTATTTCACAAATGGGGATTTGAGGACCTGGAAAAAGAATTCTTTGCTCTTGCTAATGTCACAAAAGTGGAGGGAAAACTGATCCTAATTATGTTCATAGTGTTTTGTTTCATACAAAGTAATATATGTTAATACTAACTTTTAAAATTTTTTAAAAAATTTTTTATTGTTATGTTAATCACCATACATTACATCATTGGTTTTGATGTGTTCCATGATTCATTGTTTGCATATAACACCCAGTACTCCATTCAATACGTGCCCTCCTTAATACCCATCACCGGGCTAACCCATCCCCCCACCCCCTCCCCTCTAAAACCCTCAGTTTGTTTCTCAGAGTCCATAGACCTGTACCTCTGAAACAAATAATACATTATATGTTAAAAAAAAAAAAAAAGAAGATAGTAGGAAGGGAATAATACTAACATTTTTGACAAGTTAAAAAATACATATAGGAGCCAACAAGCATATGAAAAGATACTCAACATGAAAACTTATTAGAGAAATGCAAATCAAGACCACATGAGATACCATCTCACATCTACAAGAATAACTAATACCAAAAGAAAAGAAAAGAAAAAAAAATGTTGGCAAAGATGTGGAGAAATTGGAATCTTTTGTGCATCGCTGGCAGGACTGTAAAATGGTACCATCGCTATGGGAAACAGTATGGTGGTTCTTCAAAAAATTAAAAGTAAAACTACCATGTGATCCAACAATCCCACTTTCTGGGTATATATCCCAAAGAGATATTTGTGCACCCATGTTCATGGAAACATTATTCACCGTAGTCAATAGGCGGAAGCAACCCAAACGTCCATTGACAAATGAATGGACAGATAGAATATGGTATATACATACAATTGGAATATTTCTGAACATTAAAAAGAAAAGAAGTCCTGTCACTACTACAGAATGGATGAAGTTTGAGGACATCATGTAAGTGAAATTAGTCAGTCACAAAGACAAATACTGTATGATGCCACTTAAATGAGGTATCTAAAATAGTCAAATTCATGAAACAGAAAGTAGGATGCTGGTTACCAGTGGTTGGGGGTAGGGGGAAATGAGGAGCCGTTGTTTAATGGGCATAGTTTCAGTTTTGAACAAGTTCTGGTGATCTGTTGCACAACAACGTGAATATACTTAACACCACAGAACTATATGCTTAAAAATGCTTAAGGTGGTGAATTTGATGTTACAAGTTCTTTTTTTTTTTTGCCATGATTAAGTAAAAAAGAAGTAAATAAAAGAACAGAATTTTAAAAATATACATGGCAGCAGAAGAGGTGTTAGGGATAACACAGTTATTTTTTTCTGGAATATTTATCTATTTGAAATCACACTGTATGAATGACATGGCACCTTATTTCTATAACAAAAATATGACAAAAGTGTTTCTAAAATTTTCTAAATAACATTTAAGAGGCTGAATAATATAAATAAACTACAATTTACTTAATAATACCCCCATATTCAAATTCTTTTTATGTCTATAAACAATGCTTTATTTTCCATTTTTGTACACTCTGTATCATCTACAGTTCTGATTATTCTGTTAGGATAGGATATCATCTCAGAAGTAAAATTAGCACAATGAACATTTAAAAATATTTGCTATATGTTGTAAATTTAAGAACATATCATTCAAATATCTATTCATAGAAATAGGATGTGAGTGCTTCCATTTTATCACACCCTCACCTGCAGGGTCTCATCTTCCTCCTTTTCATTACTGTTATTATTTCATTTGGAATGAAGGAAATAAGATTATTTGTTGATTGGTATTTCTTTGCTTAGTAAAACAGATACAATTAAACTACTTTTCAGTCACTTGTATGTTTTCTTGTGTGAGTTACTTTTTTACATTGTATGATTATATAAATTGAATGAGATCTTTATTTATAAAGAAATTTAATTATTTGTCTGCCCTATTGAATTGCAAGTATTTTTCCTAGTTCTACATTTACTTTATATTCTGTGTCTTAAGTACATAATTCTTGAGCTCTATGGAAACCTATTTAACTCATTTTCATTTAAATTTTTATAATTTGATTATTTACTCTGTTTTCAATATTTAAGTAGATATTTCATGAATTTGTTTCATACAATATTCAGTACTATTCCTTGAAAAATCCCACTAGAGTTTTGCATAGGACTGTGTAAAATCTACACCTGAAGTTTGGAGTAATTGTAACAACATCAGTGGCAATCATAATGACAAACAAAATTCTAGTTGTGACTCTTTGGGTGCCTGCAGTCTGCCAGGTTTTGCATTTACCAATCGATCACATTTAATCCGTACAACAAACTTATAAGGCATATGCTATTATTATGGCCCTTTCACAGAGAATCCAATTAAAGCATACAAAAGTTACATAACTTTCCTATGATCATTCAGCTGTAAGTTGATGGAACCATGCTTTGACTTCAGTCCACGTATACTGCCTAAAAGTCTTTATAATATTAATTTGTCCCTTCTAAGGACTTTATTCAAATTGTCTATGTTTCTAAGATATTTTTAATCTTTGTTCTAAATATTTTGGGTTTTGCAATTTTTTGATGGTTTTGCATGGCTTTTAATTTTTCTCCTTATATTTTCTTAATGATTATTTTTAGCATCTAAACACTATTGAACTTTTATTAATATTAAGAGGTGTTCTTTAATTTTCTTGTTTTTTTTTAGTTGTGAAATTATGTCTTATGAAACTAATTGTAATCTTATTTCAACTTCTGTTCCATATTTTGTAGTAGTAGCCATGAGTTCTCTAGCCATTAGATTAATAAGGAAGCATGTATGCATGTTTTGTTCCTAATTATAACAGATAATATCTAGGTTTTCACTATTAGGGGTAGTGATGGCTGTCAGGCTAGGAAAGTATTACTAATCATGTTTTATGGTATGAGGAAACTGAAGCATACAGGGGCTAGTCCTTTGCACAAGGTCACATAACTAGTTCACGGCAGATCTGAGAGTCTGCTTTTCCCTCTTCCTCTGCTCCCCGCCCCGCTTGTGCTCTCTCTCAAATAAATAAAATCTTTTAAAAAATAGTCCATTTAGTAAGAGTACTCAATTTTTAGAAATCACTTTTAAAATATACACTTTGATATATCAAGGGTGAGCTACCCACTCACCCACCTATTTTCCTGTCCCTTCATAATGGGCAATAAATAAGACTGGAAAAGAAAGGAATCAGTTGTTCTGTGTGGTGATCAGAATTTGAAAGTCAGGAAGTCTGAATGGCTGTAAGAAATCAGAGAGGAGGGATGCTGTAGGCATGGAAACTCAGCAGGGAAACTGATCCAATTGATCCAGCAATCAGTGCCTGCTAAGAACCCAGGGAGAATGGCATTCTGTGAGATATTATTTATATTTGTGTAACTGAAGAGTAGAAAATTTCAAATAGAATATTCAGGGACTTTGTTTCAATGTTGTGCTGATTTTTCCTGCCATTACTCCCAACTCTCAGGAAATCTATTGCAAGTAGGAGCCTTATGCAGGCAGCCCTACTGATACACTCTTCCTTCAGGATGCCCTGTCTCTCCTCAACAATATCAGGTTGAAACAGAAACAGTAGTATACATGATCAGGCAAACAGAGAATCTCAAACGTGTGAAGGAAGACACAGCCAGGAATCACCTGATATATGAGGAAAACCACCAGCATGAAAAAGAATCACTGGAGAGCTAAGACCAGAGGGGGGTGGGAGGATAAATATAAAAAGAGAAATACCTGGAAATGAAATCATTATCTACATGCACAGCAGAGTAGGTTACTATGAAATAAGAGCAGTGACATTAAAAAAAAAAAAAACAAAAACAACTTCAAGAATATTGCCCCAAATTTAAGACATGTATCAATAATTAACAATATCATTTTAAAATTTAAAAATCTCCAAAGTATAAAGTATAAAGTGAAAAACAGAATTAATGAGCTAGATTTCAAACCAGAAAGTATACTCATACAATGTTAGAGGATAAAAATAACTAATAAATGAAATATTTAAAGAGACAGAAGACAGACACTAAATTTCCAAAAACTCAATAGAGAGTTATCTTTAAAACTCTGAGTGAAGGGGCGCCTGGGTGGCTCAGCCGTTAAGCATCTGACTTCGGCTCAGGTCATGATCCCAGGGTCTTGGGATGGAGCCCCGCATCGGGCTCCCTGCTCAGCGGGGAGCTTGCTTCTCCCTCTCCCACTCCCTTTGCTTGTGTTCTCTCTCTCACTGTCTCTCTGTCCAATAAATAAATAAAATCTTTAAAAAAAATAAAAATAATAAAAAAATAAAACTTTGAGTGAATATTATGAACCTAGAAATCTATACCTAGATAAGCTACCATTTAATTGGGAAGGCAAAATAAAGGCACTTTCAGATATACAAGGATTAAGGAGTTTACCAGCCAAGGACCTTAACTAATAACTTCAAAGACCAGTTAACCTTGATTCTGGATCGGCCTTAAAGATTGGTTTCCACATAGGAGAAAGAACACAGGAACTGCCTAGACATGCAATCAACTTGTGTGGAGTTATAGGTATGTTGTGTCTGGTTATTGTTGGCAAAAGGCCACATGGCATTTTGGATTTCTCCCAAAAAAGGACATTTTCTTTTTCTCATGTATTTTGTATGAAGGGTAAAATTATTGGTGAAGTTGGTGTCTCATACCTTCTATATTATTTCTTTCAATTTGGCTGCACTAACAATGGTTTGTGAGAATTGAATTACAGAATTATGGTGGAGATAATCTTTGCTAAATGTTGGCATTCTGGAGGAAGAGCAAGGAGGCCAGGGTCCCTCCAGTAGTGTTCAGAAAAGGGAGAACAGCAAATAAGATCAGAGAGATTGTGTAGGGCCTCATAGGGCATTTGTAATGACTGGACAGTTTTGAGCAGAGGAGGATGTGATCTGACTTTTGTTTTAGCAGATCATTCTGACTTCTATGTTGAAAAAAGAACAAAGCAGGAGAAGGAAGTAAGATGCTAAGGGACATCACAATGATCCCCTTGAATCAGTAAGCCATAGCTTATGTAAAAAGCTTATGTAAAGCTATGGCTTACTGATTCAAGGGGATAATGCTGTGTAATAAGTAATCCCACAATGCAATGGCTTGAAACAACAGCATTGCTTCTCAAGGACCTGTAGATCATCTCGGGGTTGGCCGACGGGTGGCAGCTGTATTCAGCTTGCAGGTCTGGCTATGCTTACTGCCTTCCTCAGGCTTCTCCATGGATGCTTTTTCTGGACCCCAGGGTGAGAGGGCATCAGTGAGCTTGGGGAAGCTCTTCTTAATGTGATGGCAAAGACCAGAAAGAAAGCTCCACTGTACAATCACATTTCAAACCCATGCTTTCATTCTTTAGGAGCACCCAATGGGGCTCAAAGTCCAGGGGCAGGGAAGTAGACTTTGCCCACCAGGATGCCATGGCAAACATGTACACAGATGACTTGGGGCTGATAAGTCCATCTACTGCCCCAGTTGAAACACAATGATGGCTTGGACAATGGAAGAAATAGTGAAGAGGCAAAGAGTAGTCAAGTTGTGTATATTTTATGCAGATAAAGCTGATGGTATTTGTGAGTTTATCGGACATGGGATGAGAGACAAAAAAGGGAACTGAGGATGACTCTCTTTATCCCTGTGTTCAGAAATATCTCTTTCTAGAATTTTAGTTTAGATTGACATTAAGCTCTCTTGTTTCATTTTTAGCGTTTTGACACTTCTCTTGACTTCCACGATCTCTTTAAAGATCATGTCCAGAATTTCAGACACCTCATTTTTATATTGTCTTATTTCTAAGAAACATAGCTGATCTGAATCAGATGAGGTGATTTATATGTAAATATCCTCAGCAGCAGCATGCTCCCACCACCTCCTCCACAACAAGGCTTCAGTTTCTCCCCTGCGATGTCCATGCTACCCCTTTGGTCCACCAATAATTCCTCTCAAAATAAAAAGTAGACTAAGTCTAGAAGCACTTTGCTTCCCCTGTTTAGTCATCTGATCTAGCAGTGTGCCAGGCCATTCCTGGTTCTACCTTTTTTCTTCAAACATATTGAAGGTCAAACTATATTCTGAATACAGTGTTTAAGACAGTAGGGAATGTTTAGAACGATTGTCATCGTACATGGTTAACATTTTTTTAAAGTTTTGGCACTTAAAGTCACAGGCCTTAGTTATTTGGAATATTATCTATAATAAATAGTCCATTCCCTGGTGATAGTAAATAAATGAGACATCATTCTGTTGTATTTTTTTGATTTATGCATCAATATGTGGACTGTGTTCCATTTAACAATGCAAAGAGTATACATGGTCAGTCTGTTTTGTTGCTATGTGTACTGTTTAGTCCCAGGTTACCTTGAACTGGAAAGAAGCCCTGTTGAGTGACACAGTTACATAAGTCTACCTTCTTGGTAAACTGTCTTGGGCCTCAGCGTCCCCAGCTCAGATATCTGTCTATCAAGAGACATGTGGGTCTTGCATTTCTCATTCTGGTTTGACCCTAAGCCAAGAACTTTTACAGAAGCCTGAGTCCTGGGCCTCCTTCCTAAGCAACTACCACTGTCATAGAAGTAACCAATTTCTGCTCATTACTTCAGCTCCTGTTGACAGGAAATGGTGTGCTCACCCTTTTCAAAAGAAAGGCAGTGAAAAACTGTTCCCTTGCAGGTGGAGTTTTCTGGCTCATGTAAGGATTAGAAATGAAATTAGCCATTGGAAATTTCATTCAGATCAGTCCAAACATTGCAAAGTACAACAAATGCAGACCTTTCCACATTGGGTAATCAAGTTCAATTTCTTTCCATGTCTTTCCTCCAAAGCAGACAGCTGTGAAACCCTTATTAACTGTTTTCCACGTACCTAGTGGCTGCCAGAGTCTACAGAGATAGAACATTCCAGAATGAGCTCTGAGCCCTGACCTTGCAGGGCTTGCACTCTAGTCTGGAAGACCAGAGTCACCCATACAAACTGCTCAGTGAACTAGGGAGCACATGATAGAGTAGCCAGCAGTGGGGGTCAGACAATAGGGAGTTCGGAGCCAACAACAACGGCTAAGTGCATCATGAAGCCAACTTCAGGAGAAACAGGAATGTGACAAAATGGTATAAATAAGATGCCTGATTTGGACATTTCAACCTCTACTGCTTCCTTTCTTCCAACTTCAATTTCCCTGTAACAGATCAAAACCACTTTGTAGCAGAGATTACTTTAAAATAAATTTTAAACTAATATGCCCCCACTTTAAAACAATATTCTCATTTTGGATGGACCTATCATCCATCCATCACCCTGACCCACTACAGCAAAATGATGCATAATCCATCACAGAGCTTTCTGCACATTGCTCCCCTGTTCAAACACATAAATGGCTTCCTATGGCCAACATCAATCAGCCTTTGCTTGGAGTCCTATGGTCTCCCCAGCAGGGCCCTGCCTCACCCACTCATATATGAGTTATAGCACAAGAGCTTATCCTTTAGGGCAGCTTCATTAATGTCCCCCATTTCCCACCATACTGAAGCCGTCATCTGTGACCTCATGAGACCATAATATTTTATAGATCAGGTTTGATTGCTCTCCCTGTGTATTTCTTATCTTTCCAGTTGGGTAACATTTTCTTCCAGCACAGGATTATGTAATATAATTGGAAATATATTCACTTTCCTCACAATTTATAGCACATGTTAGATGTTCGAGAAGTCACTCATTGATGGGTTTTAGTTTCTGTGGAACTAAGGCCAGGTGATGAGCATATGCTAATTGCTGCATGCAGAGTCAGGGCTAGGATGAGGCAAGTAAGATGCTTAGAGGGAAAATTTAAGCAGGCTTTTACCCTCAGTTGTGGACCTTGCTCTTTCCCCATCCTGAGAGTGAGCGCCTCCTTAAACTTTGCTTGCCTCACCGGAGAAGCTGCCATGATTGGATGATACTATGAAATGTCTTTACAGGATCTGTCTTTATGCAGTCAGAGTAGATACTGACTTTGTTTTCCCTCACGGCCGTTCACAAATAGGACCTATATGTGTGTATGCATATAAAGGGGCTAATTCCATCACACTGGCTTATCCACAATGGTGGCAAAACCTTACGGTACAGCTTTGGTGAGAAGAGCTTGACTCTAAGTTGCATCTACCTGGCATCAAGTCTTCACTCTTCACAACCTAGGTAATCTTCACCTCCATGTATTTGGCAAAACTGTAAAATAGTAAGAATGAGAAGAAAAATGAAAAAAAAAAAAAAGGAAGAGAAGGAAGAGGGAAGGAAAATGAGAAAAAACTCATAAGTTTTTAATGAGGACTGATTGGAATTGAATATGTGAAAACACATAGCCCTACATGAAACTCAGTTACTATTTTTATTTTTGTTGATGATCTTGGTTTGCTTTTTAGAATGTGTTCATGCTCACTATTGTTCAAGTACAGAATTCTACATACAGGTATCTCTAAATGTATGTCCTGCACATACACTGCTTACCTAATAATGGCAGTGAGAGATTCAATAGAAATTCTGCCTGAGTTATTCCAGCCACTAGGGGAAGGGAAATATCAAATGGGACCACAGCATGTATGTTTGGATTCAAGGTACTATGCAAAAGGCATTATTTACTTTGTTCATCTTCAAAGTGGATGCCTTCGAAGTTCCTAGTATCCCTGTACCATTAACAAAAATTGAGGACTTAGTAGGAAGAGTGGATACGGGGACAAAAAGGAACATTCAAGTTTGAACTGCTAGTGGCATCCATGGCGGACTGTAGATTCTTCTAGAAAAAAAAGACACTTCAAAAATAAGGATGTCGTTTTCTAATAATTCATACTCAAGTAGTGAAATATATACCACGTAGGCCATGATCCAAGGCATTTGCATTCTTTCTGAAACTGTTCCATTGAGTTATCATGAGTATGTGTGTGGTGATGAACTGGGTAAGATCGGAACACAGTCTACCAGTTGAGGCCTTTTCTCTTACGAGGCATGATGTTTCCATGACTTATTCTGGAAAGAGTGGATTGGCATTGAATCAATAAATAAGATTTATTAAAGCACATCTGAAGTGCAAGTGATCTTACGTAAATTAACTAGGCAATCATGACTGTTTAGACCTGGTTTGAAAAACAATTCATGAAACCAAAATGGATGTTGGTCCTTGATCAGGCAACTTCTCCTTGATCAGGCAACTTCTCAGGGCCTTATGAATTATTAGCAGTAATGGTAGCATTGGATATAAAATATTTCCCTCTTCAATTTGAATAATGAACTAATCTGTGTTTTTCAATCTCACTGAAAAAAAAGAAAAATTAGTTTTGTGTCTTGGTGTCTTTGTTGTTTTGGTAATTCTTTTGCTTGAGTCCTCCAAAGATTTTTACGTACACCAAATTCAGAGGCAGTGATATGAAGAGAGCGTTTAAAATCTTATTTTAAGGACAGTGGCCTTTAAATATGATTTTAAAGAGAGAAAAAATGGAACTAACGAAATGGCCTGATATTAATAGTCCGCTAATAATTTAATATTAAGGACAAGTAAGCAAAGCCAGATGTTAACTGAAATGTCTCCTGGTTGGGTCAGAGTCTGAACATTCCCCTCCAGTGTAAACACTCTAGCGTTGTACCCAGGAGTCAGAGCGTGGGCCAACCAAGTCACACAGGTTTCATTGCCCAATCAGAGTACACCTAAAACAATTAAAGTAACATGGAATAAAGACATGTTGAAAACAAAAAAAAACCAAAAAAAACCCAACACAAACTCTCTTATACATACATAAACACACACACACGTAAAAAACAAATAAACAAAACAAAAACAAAAAAACAAAACAAAAAAACCAAAACCCTGGTATTAACAACCTTAATTTCTCTTGTATTAACAATGGATTCTATTGGTAGCCCACCAAACTGATGGCTTGAAACCTTCCAGGACTCATTTAAGAGTCTCAGGGAGTCTGATTTACTTCTCAATGGCCCATTCATCCTTTGAACATTTACTCTGTAGCCCGTGCAGTTATAACCTAAGCTGGATTTCATACATGAAAACTGACCTCCAGCACCCACTATTTTTGCCAAGTCCCAGTGAAGGCTCATGGAATAATTTAGAGTTTGCCATAGTGACAAGTTTAAGATTCAATTATTAAGTGTAGTAATTTATTTTTATTATGTTTGTAAAATGGCTTTTGTCCAACTAGTTTCACCCCCCTTCACAGCCAAATGGCCTAAGATAGCAACAGCAATCCTCTCGGCAACAGGGCCGCTCGCTCTGGGTTGTTTAATGCCACGTCAAACAGAAGGATTTCTATGGGGCTCTGATGGAGATATTTCTCTTTTGCCTTAGTTTGGGCAAAAAATTGATTTCCTTCAGATAGCTGTAATGGATGGTGAGGACGGCAGAGAGTAATCAGGCCCGGCTCGAGGCAAATGCCAGAAGTTTCCCAGAAGGATAAATCTTGTTTCCTGCCTTACTTCACAGAATTAAGCCTTAAACAAGTCATGTTCTGTGGCTTGGATGCTCTGTTTATATCAGCTTTGGTTCCCTGGCTCATGGTTGGGAACATTGTATTGGTCTGTAACCCAGGAAGGTCTTCCTGAAGTAAGAAATCACGATCCCGGTATCTTTATCTCCCATTCCATTTTATTTGTTCTATTAATACTAGCAAATGAGCTCTGAATGGTAAGGGGATCACAGGAGACAGTTACACTCACCAGGTGCAGCCTGCAAAGCCAATGATTTAGCACTCTGCTTTGCTAACTGTCTTTCCCAGGAGCTGTATGAAAGATGCCTCTTCATAAAGGATTTTGTTTTGGAAAATAATAACAGCACCTCATCTGTGCACGGCACATTCTCAGTAAAAGTTCAAGAGAAAAATCTTTTCTGTACAGTTCAGGGTAGGCTGAGAACTTGTGGTCTCTCAGCGTCTGAAATGAAACCAAATCCTCCCGGGATTGCATTCGTTTATGGTTAGTAACAGGCGACTTCCTGTTTCGAAGCGAAATGGGCTTGAAGAGGCTTATAAAAAAGACTCAAAAGGTTTCTTGGACATCAAATGACTCTAGTAAAACATTTTGATGAGTTAAGTGTAAATGCATCAGCAGCATACGGATTAAATTCCCTTCTAAATAAACATTAACAGAGAACATGTTTGGCAAAATGCATTTTGAGTTTTGCAAAACTGAAAACATTTGAAAAAGGAGTGTGAGATATTTGATGAACTCAGAAAGCAGCCGGATTGCCCATCCCATACTTGAATATTTTCTTTGGATGTTCTGCAGATGTCAAATAAATTAGGACACAGATATTAAAACCAGCGTCGGCTGCAGAAGTGATCAGCTGCCCTTCAGTTTGGAAGGTGTTTCTGTGGATACCCAGTTCGTGTTCGTGTGCATGGGGAGAGCCCCGGGGGACCTGTAACCCTCTCCTCACTCACAGGCACCGTCTCTTTCCTGGATGTGGCCCTGAGAGACTTTCTGTTGTTCACAGCTCTTGTATCTGCTTTCCTGACTGTGAAATATCTTGACTCCCGGAGGGGATTCCTGCTTTGCTATAGATCTGCCACCAGGCAGATGACAGCTTTGGTGTTGCTTGGGCCAAGACCTTTCATCCAGAAGCCTCTGCCCTTGTCAAGACTACCATATCTCTCACCATCTCTTTTTTTCTGACATGCACAATTTATTCATCCTTTGGGATTGTAGATGTGATACTGGAAGGGAAAGACGAAAGCTGAGATACAGTTGAACAGAGCCTCAACTGGACTCTATAACTAGGTGTAGAAAGGGAAGAGTCCAGTGTCACTCCAAGGGTTGAGTTTGGGTGAGCTCATCTATGGTGAAGCCAGTGAATGAGAAAACTGCCGTTAGAAATCTCGTGGAATATACATTCTTATGGAGCAGGGACAATACGTGATTGGCATCTTTTTCATAAAGCGCTTGGCCCAGAGCAAGAAGGAGGAGAAATATCACACATGTGGATGCCACTTCCTGGCAATCCATTATCAGACTAACTTATGATCATTTCGCCTTTGAATGATACTTGCAGAAAGCAGATTCTCAGAAAATTAACTGGCAAAAAAATAGCAGGTATTTTGTTTAATATTTGAAAGATTAAAGGTTTATCCCAGTGTATTTTAGCAAATGATATTATTTACAGATAACTGACAATGCACCACCATATCAACAATTATACAGAAAATTAATAAGCTATTAATTAAAAATAATTAAACCCGTACAGAGAGTATTCACTTCTCACTTTGGGTTTGTTCTACAGCCTTAGAGCTGCCAGGGTCTTCCTTCCTGCCATCTTTATGAATTCATCAATAATGGTTTCCTACTAAGGCTATGATGAGGCTGAGGCTGTTGGCCTTGGCTCTCTCAACTTTCAGTTTACTCTACATATGGTTGCCAGAGTGTTCTTTCAAAAGGACTAGTCTTGTCACTCACCTGTTCAATAATCTTTGATGCGTACCAGGTGTCTCCAGAATAAAGTCCATATTCCTTAACTTGGTGTTCAAACACTTTTGGTCTGGCCCTAATTCACCTTTCAGTCCATGTCCCACCACCTCATAATCCAGTCGTAGAAGACAAATTCCCTGTTCCCAGATTGCACATGTTCATATGTTCCCTAGTACTTCTCAGCATTTTGCACACTTGTAAATATTTATTAAATTTTTTGTTTAAACAGAGTTTACCACTAGATTGTCAGTACATGAGCGTGGAAGTTGAGTCTGTCCTCTATACTGTGGGTTCATCCGTAGGATTTAGCACAGCTTCTGGGACATAACCCGTGACATCTGTGAGCTGATGGAGTCACCACTCTGTGTCTCATGGCACTGGTTATATACTTCTATTTGGCACTTGCTGGATTCCATGTTTGCCTCCCTGATCTTCCTATCACCAATATTTGAACTTAGAGGGCAGAGGATAGGACTTAATTTATTTTTGCATCCTTGGCACCTGGCTTCATGCTTAGCACAACCTGAGTATTCGATAAATTTTTACTAAATTTAAATGGAGAGTATTTGTTGCAGTAAAAGGTTCTATAAAATCCTGTTGATTCCCAGGATAGGCCTAGAGGCATGATGGCAATTTTGAGTTGTGGCTGTCACTCTTGCATGTGCAACAATGTTCAAGGTAAGGTAGGCAAGCTAGAGTCCCCAGGCCAAAATCTGTGCCATGACTTGTTTTTGTGAATCGCTTTGGCAGAACATTCGTTTTCCTACTACTTTTGTCTGCTTTCACACTATAGCGGCAGACTAGAGCGATGGTAGAGACCAGTAACCATTAGGGCCTACAACAGTTACTATCTGGCCATTTATGGATAAAGTTTGCTGATCACTGTTCTAGAGGACAGACATAAATAAGAATACTAACAGTCCTTACTATGTAGAGTGGTTATGAGGATTAAACAAGGTAACCTCTGTAACATGTTCAGCATAGTCTTTGGCACATGTTAATTGCCCAGTAATTTTTAGGTATTATTACTAATATCACTATCATAATATGAGAATTATTTTCTAACAGTTCAAAGCTGAAATAACAAGCCAGCAGGAATTTGGTGGAGACCAAGTTAGAGGCAGGCCCAGGGAGCAGAGAAACATAATCCAAGAGCCTGGCATCGAGGGAAGAGCAAACTACAAAACAGACAAAGTGCTTAGAGAAGTGCCATTTGATATAGACCATGATTGCTTTGTTATTGTGCCCATTTTATAGATGAAACATATAAAGCACCAAATGCTTGTTCATCAGTCTTAGAATATCAAGATAGAAGTGACAGGGCTTAAAAGGGCTATTACATATGATACAGGAACTAAAAGGGGCTGTTCACAATCTCTGGCTCATAAATGACTAATTAGGTTGGGACAAGTTTTGAAAAAGAACCACCAAAAACGAACCGCAGCCCTGCAAACTATAGAAACTCTGAGAGGAAATGTTGACACAGAAATGGATTCCTGGACCAATAAATATATGAGGAGGTGATCAGTATCATTAGTGATTAGGAGAATGCTAATCAAGACCACAGGAGGTATTTCACAACCAGATACATTTTACAATTGGTACATCTAAAAAAAAATCTGACATTTCCAAGTGTTTGAAAGGATGAATCAATAGAATTTCTTCAACATTGCTGATAGGATTATAAATTGGCGCAGCCACTTTGGAACGCAGCTTTGCGTTACCTTCTAAATCTTACCTTCATATATTCTATGGCACAACAAATGCACCTTAGATATGAACCAACAACACTCTTGCACACATAAAAGAGGAGGTGTGTGCATGAATATACAGCAGCCTTTTTTTTTTTAAGTTTATTTATTTAAGTAATCTCTACAGCCAATGTGGGGCTCAAATTCACAACCCCAAGATCAAGAGTCCAATGCTCTTCTGACTAAGCCAGCCAGGCGTCCCAACAGCAGCCTTATTTTTAATTGCAAAAGCCTGGACATCTGTCAACAGTAGAACTGACAATGTGTGGACAAAGCACTTTTACACAGTAGTCCAAAAAGGTGAACGACAGGAATATATGACAATGGGGATTCCCCTTAATAATATAAAATTAAATAAAAGCAAAGGAAGTCACTAAATATTCCATATAGGATGGCATGATATATTTCTGTAAAGTTAAAAACAAACTAAATAAATATATTTAAAGAATATTACAGATGCAATAAAAATATAGCAAGGAAATGAACACGGGATTTAGGATGTCCATTTCTTAGTGTATAGGGAAGCAGTTTCAAAGGTTCAACTGAGCTGTGTTTGACAAAGGTGTTGATTTATTTACTCCTTTATTCATTCAGCAAATAATATTAAATATTTATATATTAGCTTCTGTTAAATTATAAAAAATAAGCAGCTATTAAGTGAAAGCACTAGGATAAGTATAGGGCAGAGTAATAGAACAGACAGATATGACTCTGTCTTCACGGGGCTTACATTCTAATGGGAGAAGAGTTCTGGAGAAGACCAGGATTTAAACACTCTTCTATCTGAATTGGAATGATGACATTCCAATAGGATCCATGGAAACGGAAAGAAAGAGCCTTCCACAATATCTTCCTTTGGGTAACTTGTAAGTTGAGCAGGACCACCTGTAATACAAGTCCACGTTGGCAATAAATGGTAAATTCACAGACATTGAGTGTAACAGGCCCAACCAACACTCAGGATATACGCATATATCTGCTTATATTTGGAGAAGATAGTAAGAAAATACATGAAGACATTGGTGACTACCCTCTACCATTTACACATGGCTCCTCTCCTCCTCTAGTACCAGAAATGATTTTAACTGATGAATTGATTCAACAAATACTTCTTGAGTTCCCTATATATGAATCATCATTGTGCTTGATTTTGGAAAGGTCCTAAACAGCCATTACTCAAAATTAATGACATGCCCAGTAGCAATAACTAGAAAAGAGATTTGATCCCAAATGCTGCAGAATTGTGAGTTCACAGTAACTGCGAGTTACTTAGCTGGACAGTCCATACACGATGCTTTCCCAGTGACACTTGGAGGTGACAGGTTTCCACAAAGCATAACTCCTTGCCATTTATTTGGGGACTTGCTGATTGCTCCATTTTAGGAGCTCCAAAACCTAGTTTCAGTCAATGAAAAGGTGACAGCTGCATTAGAGATGCAGGAGTGATTCAGGGCACAGGCTTCCTCATTTCCCTCCCCCCCCCCCCCCCCCCCCCCGCCCCATGTATGACTCCGATCCTTCTGTGGCTCCTCCTCATACTTTCTCAAACCTGGCTTCCTCACATTCACACGTTCAGCATCTTTAGCTCCTGATCTCTTTCTCAGCCGATTTCATACCAATACTCATGACTGCAGTTTTGTTTTGTTTTGTTTCATGAACAAACGAGCTGCTGAAGGGACTGGCTAATGCACTCCCCAATGATCTGTTTCTCAGGACCCACAAAGTAGGACTTGAGTTTATTGACAAAATAGGTAAATTGGTTTCCAAAGGTCATGCTCTTCTGGAGAAACTGCACCAAAGTAGGAATTGCTAATTCAAATCTCTGTTAATCTGAACAGTGGCCTGGGTCAAGAGCTGGGATCACGATACCAGTGTTTCCACCTCTCCCTGCAGGACAGACTCAGGAACTAGTACCCATTGCCCAGGCTATAGGATGCCCCCCCAGGCTGAACTACCTGTGGTTTGTTAATTAGTGAGGGGTTCTACTCAGTCAGAACCTTTTTTTTTCCTAATTACAACCAGGCGTCAGCATATCAGACAGGAGGGAATCAGAACTAAACTTTGGTTATAAGAATGGATGTTCCACAGAAACTCCTTGACTAGAACAGTGAATCCCTCTATCAGGCAGGGAAAAATCATGGCCCAAGGGGGGAAGCCAAGGATTGTCATCTAAAACTGTGCAAGCAGCAGTTTATTTGTTTTGTGGGTGTTTTTCTCCTCTGTAAACATGTTCTGAGGCCAAGTGATTGGTACATGCTTTATAAACTGGAAATATAAACACAGACATTCTCTTCCAAAAATGGATCTTTAGGACTTCCCTAGGGAACTCGCTCCTATTGTTTGTTCTGCATTCTGAACCAGCATTAGTGAAAATGTTACACCTCTAATATTTGGAGTGTTAATCCCAACAATCAAAGAGAAAAAAAATGTTGAAAAGGTTTTGAGGCACTCTATTGGATTCCAAAAGCCATTTCTGCTTCTAGTGAGGATAGTCCACTTATAGGACATGTTTTAAAGAGGGAGGAAGAAGGAGGAAAACCGATCTGTGTGGGTGGGGAGGAGCTGGTGCCAAAGATGATTTTCCTTCAACCACATGCTCTGAGGTCTCTGATCATGCCAACTGGTATTTCAGTGTTCCATGTCATTGCTGTGTGGTTCTATTTTTTTTTTCTCATAATACAACACCTTCTTCTAACCTGGATGTGGTTGCTTTTAAAAGCTGTTTTGTGAGACACTAGAAGTATTAATGAAGCATCTCAATACTGAGTAATGAAGGCTTCACAAATTATTCACTTCTAAATAAATGGTCTTTTTGCAAATAAGATGGTTCTTCCCTACCGATTCACAAAGGGTTGGCTTAGAGTCTGGCTGTTGGTACATCTGTTCTTAGCTCAAAAGCCGCCTCTCCTTTTTTCCTTAAATGATATTATTCAGCTGGACAAGAGAATTACAATATTTAAATGGTCCTGGAAGAAGAACAATGTGTTTGGGGAAAGCTTTTAGCATGTGCTGTCAAGGGAATACACTCAAGTGTTCAGAAATAGTTCCTCCTTACACATCTTCCTTCCAGAAGATGGAGGGCACGGACTCTACGTTTTCTTATGTAAACATTGCCCTGTTTGGAGGTCCCCTGGGGTTTCCCTAGAGGGTGATATTTATTGGGAATGTCTAGGTTTCTATTTTGGGTTTATAAAACACATCCTTTGTCATTCGGCTTTGAATCGCACATACATGATGAAGACACATACAACGTCTTGGTAGTTTTTGTACTTGGTCAATTGGCATTTAAGTGCAGGCACCACCCAGCTGAATTTTACATTTACTAAACTGGACACCATGAACGGTATGCTGCCCCATTTCTCACCACTCCCTCAACTCCCTCCCAACCCCAATCAACGCGATAGAAATACAGCCTACCAAAATGGAGGAGGAAGCGGGGCTTTAGTCTACCCCACAAGGAGCCATCTGTTAAATATTTCCCTACCCTCACCACTCTCACATTAAGATTGGTACGTGTTTGCACTTTTCTCACTAGAACAGTGCCTGACATGTAGTAGTTGCTTAGTAAATACTTGTCTTTTTCAATAATATTGTGGTCAGTGGTATACCTAGTATATTTGAGACAGACAGAAGATCAGTTTTTACACTCATTTCCTCTACATGGCAAAATTAGTTTCATTTACTGTTAGGAAATAAAAAATAAGATAGAAGACAATGACAAAACATATTTTATTTAAGTATGTAATCATTCATGAAAATAAAATTAATAGTATAGTTCAAAAAAGAAAAAAATGCACAACTATTTATTTAATAGCTATTAAATTTACCTAGCCATTTGAACTTTGATTGTTTGGTTACAGCCTGATATAAAAATATTTTATTTAAATAATTGTCCAGTAACCAGAAAGCAAACTTTAATGCAAACAAAAGATTTCAGAAAGCACAATGACTAAATCATACCATCGATGTAATGTTTTACTTTATTGATTCATTCTTTAGTTTTGCAACAACTAACAATTTTAAAAAATACATTGCAATCTTAAAGATATCATTCAAAGTCAGTAAGATATCTATGTATGAACCAAAATATGTACTTATCAAATGAAAACATCACCTCTCTGTGATATAGTCCACACTCTGATTCACTGATTTATATTTTAAAAATAAAAATTCCAAGCAGTCACAGAAATCACTCAAATTCTGTTTCTTTGTCTTCAAAAATCATGATGTTATCATTGTTTATTTCAAATCTACTGTTTACACACCAGAATATCTAGTGGGCACAAATTTTATCTAAATGAGCTCTAGCAATTCTGAACCATTAAACATGCATTTTTGAAACAAACACATGTAACTGAGTATGTGTGTGTCAGGACCAACTTAACAACTAGCAGTTCTCCGAATTAACGTTATGTAGAATGCTTACTAGAGGAAAAGTAATAAAAATGAACACATTGGAAGCTTATATATATATGCATATGTGAGTTTTTATATTATATATTCTTTAATATATATTTACTGTAAAATGTTATAAATGTTATATTTATTTGTATAATATTTAATATTTAAATGAATACACATTTATATTAATATTTATATTAATATTTTATAAACAAATGTTTATATATAAACCAATATAAATATATAAATGTATATAATATATAATATATAAACAATAAGTATTATTAATAAATAATAAATCATTATCAATATATTATTATATCTGCACTATATAAATATCTTATTAAAATCATGTAGTAATCGCAACACTTTAGAATTTAGAGCAACAAAATACTTTTTCAGGGAGGAGTATTTTATCACTGATATTATTTAGAATTGCTGGTGTGTGTTGATAATCAAAAGTGGACCTATTTTTAATCTGTTCTATTATTGCATTTAAATTCTCTACAGACAATGCCCACTTTTATTGCTATCTCTGCCCTGCTCTTGTTATACCACTGGTTGTTAGTATTTACCTTTCTTTCCCAGTGCAAAGCAAAGCCTCGCAACTGGCAAGTGGTCCATGAATGGTGAACATGTCCCACTGCCTACAGTTAATTTAAGGGAAAAGTTAAAGTGAAGAGTAGTCTTGAGGAATGCATCTCAGCACAATGAGCTTTTCCTATCTAGAGGCGTGGGGTAAGGAGTCAGAAGTGAGGTGGTCATCCATTCAATTCAACCTCTGCAGTGATGTAAGAGTGCATGGTTCCTAAACCATCTAGAACCCAAAATGCACTGTCCCTATGCCAGTCATCCCTATGCCAGTCCACCTGGAACCATTCATCTTCTCTGGGAGGACTGGTGGCAGCTCGGGGATTCTCACGGGGTATGGGCATCGGGGTTCCAAAAGACAGAGCTCTGGGTTTCTTTGCCAGGGCAGGGGCAGCCAGAGTTCTCAAGGTCCAGGACCATATTAGGAAATATATTCACCAGGGGAACAACAAACATATTTGTTTTCTTCCAGCACAGTCTGCTCTGCTTATCTCAGACACCTCCCTTTCTTCAGCAGAAATCACAGTCCTGGGAAGAGTGTTCCCTTGGGGTTAGGGAAGTTTTTCCTCTGTATAACTGAGGTCTTGCCCTTGGTATTTGTGAAATCATTTCAAAAGAAATGACTTCTCTGAGACCAACAGATAGTTTCTTAAAAATCAAATGTGAACAGCCATGCAAAGAAGGCTTTCTTGAAGGTGAGTGCAATAGGTTTACTGCCTGTCATTCATTTGCTGAAGTAGCATCAGAGGATATCTTCTTCACAATCCTTCTAATCAATCTTGCTGGATATTCATCATTGCACTTAGGGTCATGAGTCCTCTGTGCCATGGAGGAGAAAGAAGCCAGGAGCACTTGAATCTATGTCCTTGTTACTGCTCATCATTTACAGCCCTCAGTGCTTAAAGCAATGCTTTGAAGCAGCAGGACATGAGTGTGCTAATCAGATACCACCATGTTCCTCCTACCCACCCATGGCCCAATCACACCTCCTCTTCAGAGTTATTCTTCCCCCTACCTTTCATGAAATATGACACAGCTCATCAATTTCTGGCTACTTGCTATTTCCCATCACTGGCACTCAGTTTTCTGCTAGCCACAAAACTGTATTTTCATTAATTAAAATGTCCAATCATATATAGCAGAAGAACCTCTGCAAGAAAACCTCCAGCCTGTGTGCTGAGCCTCCTCACCCTGAAGGGGGCCTCTTGAAGCAGGACTTAAGTCAAACTCAGGCTAACATTGACTCATGTAGCCCACATGTAGTCTTGCTTAGGTTGCCTCTTTTTTCCTTCAGAATGGAGGAAAGGTTGCACCTTTTGTCTTAAGGTCTTAGATGAAACAGAGATAGGGTCTGATTTTAAAACTACAATAACAACCCAATTCATACTTGTCTATTGAATTTTAATTTACAAAGTGCTTTTGAAAGCCACGAATGCATGGAGATTAAAAGGTTAAATGAAGCAACAAGGGGCTATAACTGAAGGGGCATTTGTCTGATTCTGTGATGTTAGATGTAATCCTGGAGTAGAAGGCTTTTGAGTTGAGAGGGTCCTAGGGGTCCTGAGATATTTTCTTCTAGCCAAAATGCATATTTTCTTCTAGCCAAATTTAGAAATACAGGGAATGAGGCTATGCTGAAAAGAATAGATTCAGGGCAATTACAAACAGAATTTTGGACAACTGGCCAATCAATCAGTTCAAAAAATCATCCAGAACGATGAGAATAGTCATGACCAAAAAAGTAACTAGATAGACTATTATTAATATCCCTAGATGTTAAAGAAATACTCAGTGATAGAAAATAATCTGCATATGGATGAGGACATAAATGCAACTGAAGCTTTTTTCCTAAAAGTTTCATTTCTGCTCGGTAGGAAAGATTGGCTGTTAATGTCACCTCATGGGCTAGAGTTAGCTGAGTAACATCAATAAGTGTGGTATATACATGCATTTTACCTATATAGACTGCTTCCATGGTTCTTGAAACACATTCCACAATAGAGTTCTGGATCTTCTCCAATCATCCTTTGGTGATTTTTGTAAAATCTAAGCTGATAAACACCTTCCAGCATTGTTATGGAGAGGAGGCTAGCCAATATTTGCAAGTCACTACCCTATGCCAACCAAGTAAAGGTACCTCTTATGAAAATGTGTCTAATCTTGTATCCTAACCTTGTTATCTTTTTATCTTGTATCTTTTACACTGCCACAGAGTTATTTCATTTGGCCTTTAAAATACCTTTCTGGGGTAAACAGTAATATTCCAGATTAAAAAACAGGGCTTGTAAAGGTTAAATTATTTGCTCAAGGTTGCATTGTGAGTAGTAAAGATGAATATTTTTGTCCTTTATTAATAATATTTCATTTGTCTATAATGTTATAAAAGACTTTGAAGTAGAGACTTTCCCACCAATTATCTATTGATTTTCACAAATTTGGAATTTAGCCAGAGATCCTGTTTCAGAGATGAAAACATGGTAGGTTACCCAGTTTGTAAGTGTCAGATTCCTAACTCAATCCAAGGCTTTCTTTACACCACCTTGCATCTGTGTATGTTTCACTTCCTAAAAATGTGTACATTTCTTTATTTAATTTCCATGTAATTCATAATTACACTTACTAAGAAATGCATAAATGTGGCTGTCACTTATTCCTAATCTCTTCTCCCTTACTTCCTCATTTAAGTAGCTAGAAGTTTGAACCACAAGACAGAATGAATTAAAAATCCAATGTAAGTACTTTTTGTTTATATCAATTTCAGTGCTGGTCCCCAAAATACAAACCAGTATCAACAGTTTGAAATTACTGTGTTAACATTTTCTGTTTCTAAGTTAAGCTGAACATTGGAGCAAATTGTATTGCAACACATATTTGTTTTAATTCCAATACAACTGATATTCTTATCCAAGACATGTTAACAAATTTTTCTGTAGTTACCCATGCTGTGATGGAATGGAGTTAATGGAATATTTTGGTTTACAAATTTGAGTAAAAATAAAAATTTTACAATTTTTGTACAACTCAAAAATGCATGTTTTTTTTCCCTATTAAATTACTTTGCTCTGTGTCAGATATAAAAATCCTCATGCTTCATCCAGTAAACATCCCATTTTAGTCTATAATTTGTAGCAGTAGCCCCTCAGGGGAAATATTTTAATAAGAAGATTATTATGAAATTGATTTTTTCCCATCTTACCAACAAATTTTATGGGAAAATAAAAAATAATCCCCTTCCTGTACTTTACTCTTGTGCAGATGAACAAGAAAAATCTGATCATTTAAAGTGTACTTCATGTCCTGATGTGGTAACTAGTTTTCCTTAGAATACAAGTTTATATTGTCAACACTGACTCATTTTCTCAGGGATCATTTGACTCTCTCTTGGTATAAAACCATGTCCTTGGAAGGACTGTTAGCTAAATAAATTAGACAAATTATCTTTTGATCAAATTCACTTCTATTTGAATATCACAGGCATATAAGAGCAAATGTAAAATCCAATGCTAAAAATGCTTATCAGTGTGTCATATATGATAGTAAAAATTGAAAACAAAATAAAGTTTCAATAGATGAGACTGATTAAATAAATTTTGATAGAATTTCTGAGGAAACATTAGGCACCACTAAAATAATATACCTATAAATTGTTCATGAAATGGGGTTAATTTTTTTAAAAACATATTATAAAAAAATTACTACATGTTATTAGCTCCTAGATACACATTTTTTACCTTTTAACATTTCTAAAATCAGAATTCATTTTAAAATTCATGGTGTCTTACAGTCATTGTAAGTCAAGTAGCCATGGTGGCAGTTGTTTTTGCTGGGCCATGTATGAACTTGGCTGTTATTCTGTTAGAATGACTGAACAACTGCCATTCCTCATTGTTTCACTCACAAAACCTTCTGTCCTTACGACAACTTTCAGAAGGAATACAAATCCTACTTGTTGCTTGAAAATCTTATATCAACTCTGTTTTAGAACAAAAAGGTTCGAGCAACATAAATCACTTAAGGTAAAAGACTGAATGCTCTCCCCACTACAACTGGAAGGAAGCAAAGGCAAAAATGCTTACTCTCACTATTTGTATTGAAAACAGTACTAGAAGTCTTAGCCAGTGTAATAAGGAAAGAAAAAAATATAAGAATCCTACATATGGAAATAAAGAAATAAAACTGTCTTTATTTGCATAAGACATGATTGTCTACATAGAAAAAGAATCTACAAAAAAAAAATAATAATAACCATTTGCTAGAACTAATAGGTGGGTATAACAAAGTCACAGAGCACAAGGACAGCATTCAAAAATCAATTCTATTTCTCTATATAGCAAATAGTAACGGGAACTCAACATAAAAAATATAATACCATTTGCAATAGTTCCCCACACACCAAAAAAAAAAAAAGTAGGTACAACTTTAACAAAACGTGTAAGTTCTACATACTGAGAAAAGCTAATCATTGATGAAGGAAACCAAAGATCTAAATAATTGGAAAACATTCATGAATTGAATGACCTAGTATAGTTAGATGTCAGTTCTCTTCAAATTTGGCAATAGTTTTGTAATTATCCCAAGCAAAGTGAGAAATATTTATTTTTGTATAGACATTTTCTAAAATTTATATGGTAAGGCACAAGAATTAGAGTAAAACAATTTTGGGGGTGCCTGGGTAGCTCAGTAGGTTAAGTGTCTTCCTTCATCTCAGGTCATGATCCCGGGGTCCTGAAAGCGAGCCCTGCATCAGGCTCCCTGCTCAGGGGGAATGTGCTTCTCCTTCTCCCTCTGCCCCTCTCCCTGCTCATGCTCTCTCTCTCTTTCATTCTCTCTCTCTTTAAAGTAAATAAATAAAATCTTTTTTAAAAATCAAAGCAATTTTGAAAAAGCAAGTTGGAGTATGTATGTTATCCAATTATAAGATTTACTCTAATGTTGCAATAATATAAACTGGTAAAAGTATAGACATAACTCAATGGAATAGAATAGAGTACAGAAACAGAGCCTCACCAATATGTTCACTCAGTTTTTGACCAAGAAAAAAAAACCACACACACAAAAATTAAATGGAGAAATAGTAATCTTTTCAATAAATGGTATTGAAACAATTAATATCCATATGCCAAAAAATAAACCTCAAGATAATTTTTATGAGGAAATTAACTCAAAATGAACAATGGATAAATGTAAAATGTACAATTATCAAACTTTCAGATGACACTAGAAGCAAAGTCTTATACCTGAGGTTGGGTAAAGATCTCTTAGACATGATACTAAAAGCAAAATCAATAAAAGAAAAGAGCTGGTCAAGTTGGACTTCATCAAAATTAAAAATGTTATTTTGAGAAAGACTGTTAAGAGAATGAAAAGTGAAGTCACAGACTGGGAGATAATATTTGGAAATCATATATCCAACCAATGACTTCTATCCATAATATATAAAAACTCTCAGAACTCAACACTAAGAAAACAAATTCCCCAACTAACAAATGGGCA
The DNA here is from genome assembly GCF_004348235.1 of Phoca vitulina. Lineage (NCBI taxonomy): Eukaryota > Metazoa > Chordata > Mammalia > Carnivora > Phocidae > Phoca > Phoca vitulina. Next base: position 14,225,368 of record NW_022589745.1, on the reverse strand, counting down.
AACGACTTCACAAAATAGATTATATCAATGGCAAATAAACACTAGAAAAAGAAAAGCTACTTAACATCAGTAATCATTACAGAAATGCAAATTAAAACTAAGATGAGATATACACCTATGAAGATGTCTAAAATAATTTTTTTTAAGAAAACTGAGAATCCCAAGTGCTAGCAAGTATGGGGAGCAACTAGAATTCTACATCTTACTAGTGAGAATACAAAATTGTACAGCACTCTGGACAACAGTTTGGCAGTTTTTTATGAACATGCAGTAGTGTGTTCCCTCAATCCAGGGCATTTACACAAGAGAATTGAAAACTTACCTTCACACGAAAATCTGCATCTAAATGTTTTAGCAGATTTCTTTATAATCTCAGAAAGCTGGAAATAGCTCCAGTGTCCTTCACGGTGATTGGATGACAAACTCTAGCATATCTATACAATAGTGTTGCTCATCCACAAAAAGAAAAAGAAAAAGGGAACAAACTGTTGATTGTACAACAGTAGGGATGAATTTCAAAGGCATAATATTGAGTGGAAGCAGTCAGTCTCAAAGATAACATACTGTCTAATTCTGTCTATATGACATTCTAGAAAAGGCAAAACTACAGTGACTGAGGACAAATTAGCAGTTGCCAGAGACTGGGTGTGAGAGAGAGTATGACTGAAAAGGGGCAGTACAAGGGATTTTTTTGGGGGTGATAGAAGTGTTCTGTATCCTGATTTTGGTGATGGTTACACAAACCCATACATGTGGCAAAACAACAGAACTGTCTAATCCAAAAAGGTCAGTTTTACTTTACACTAATTAAAAAAAATTAAATTATATCTCTAAGGATGTCTACTTAGACAGTACAAATAAAAAGAGAAGTACATTTTTAAAAAGTGCTCTGTCATAGGTTTTCTTGATGGTATATAAACCAAAGGTGTCTTATAATCAAAACACCTTAAACTTAATGAAGCATGGTCTATATACATTATTTTAAAGACATCACATAAAGTTATCATTGAAAGTGTCAATCATGGCTGTTTTAGGTTGTGAAACAGAGATAATTTTTTTTACATTTTTTAATGTTTTTTTACAATGAGCAAAAATTCTTTTTATAAATAGGAAAAAAAGAGTCAAATAAATACTTAAAAAAAATTAAGAACAAAAGAAGTTGAGGCAAGTGGGCCTGGCTTGTCCCAATTCTGCAAATGCAAAGGGTCTCATCCAAGGATGTGATATGACGAGGTGATTCACCAAACTCAGAACTCCCTGAAGATTTGTTTATTTCTTATTACTCACACCTATCCAATCACCAGATAATTCCTCAAGATACACACATCACGAACAATCTGCAAAGCAATAATCAGTTTGGGATTATATCTGGCAACTGTAAATGTGTTATAGTTGGAGAACTACCCACAAAAGTAAAAAAAAAAAAAAGAAGAAATTTTTATCTTTATTGGGGAAACAGGATACTGTCTATGGCTGCTGCTTTTTAAAACTCAAATTATGGGATGTGATGAGAAAGCCAATATTTCAGAATAGGTAAAATAATGCTCATGGCAGATATTCATTTGTCTTCTGTCTCTGTCCCCTCATACAAATACATTTCCACATGTCAGTCCTCTGAAACCCTCCTCTCTCTGTATTCCATCAGTAATGACTCCAGTAATAACTGTCAAGGGCAGGATTAGTAAACATTTTGTAAAAGCAAATGGCTTCCAAATGTGGACTTTCTCTCAGTGAGCATGTCCCTCAGAGCCTGACTCAAAACACAGGAGCAGGTAGAAATGCCAAGCCCACAGCACTGTGAGAGAATCAAGCAGCTAAATGTGTGAGGGCTCAACTTGAAAGCCACCTGCAGTCTCCCCTCTTTGACTGCAGAGTTGACTGGCCAGTGGGTTCAACAGATAAGAATGACCCTTCATGAGGCTTGTGCACATTGTTTGCCTAGAGGACCATTTACAAAGGTATCTAAGTACACCCTGCACTATGGGCAGGGGTGTGGATGGGCAGGGGTGGGAGGAAGTGGTTGATTAGCCCCCCTGGCCTTTGGATCTTGGATCTAGAGAAAAATCCTTTAATTGTACTAAGACTCATTTCCCACATTTTCAGAATGGCCACAAAACCTCCGGGAATTACCACTTTGACTAACTAGGTCAGGAGACTCAAAGCTGTTTATTTACTTTTTTGTTTCATGGGTACCCACAATATTATGGAATATTAATAAAAAGCAATATACTACTGGATTTAAGAATGATATTTTCAAACATTTTAAAGATGTGACTAATAAAAATGGTAGTGACAGAATAATTATGTACAATTTTATTAAAACACTCTATCATGAGGGATGTGTGTGTTAGACCAAAACAATATTTAGGAAAGCAGTAACAACTTTTATTGCTGGGTGGTGGGATTAAGAGTAATTATTTCTTTAATGCTATTTATATGTTCTCAATTTCTTTATCTAGAACATATATTTAAAAAGAAAACAAACCCTGAAAAGTAACAGTCTAAAACATAACTGTTATCTCTACATTTTGGAATTAGATTGGATTTTTATATCTTTATAAAGTGGAATCTTTCTACTATAATTGCATGTTATCAATTAAAGATGTATTACTTTATTATAAAATTAGATAATTTTAAATATTAAAACAGGGAAAATTTTTTGGCATCTTAAAAGAAAACATTTCACTGTATTAAATAAGTATTTCAAGCCACCCAGAAAATGCTCTGTTGGCACCTCCTGGCTCTTCCTCCTGTATGTCCATGTCAGAGTCCCCCACATTCTGCATTGCTCCCCTTCAGCATTCTCATCGATTCTTAGGTCATTCCCTGATGATAAAAATCACTCCAGGAGCAACATGGGACCAGCTCATGTTACAAAACAAAAGGGGTTGTTTTAGAAAGCAAAGAATTTCTAGTTTAACTGCCATCTAGAATTTCTAGTCTAACAGCTTCCAGCCATCTGAGCAGCTGAATGAAGTTTGAGAAACACACAACACTGGGACATCCGAAGGTGATCTGAATAAACAAAGTAGAATAGTGCTCACTCCCCAACCAGGGGGCTTTATGCTCCATAACAAACAGCTTCGTCCTGGCTGCCTACAGCTGCTATAATCTCTTCTCTACCAGAGTGGGGCCTAGAAGCAGGGGTCAAGACATCTGCAGATACAGATGCCAGGCTTTTGCTGAGTCAGTCGGGCATACACCATCTTCAAAGGACCTCCCCCCAGCCCCCCCGCCCCATTTGTCCCTTTCAAGAACTTGCTTTGCTCAGGAGAAAATATCAAAATTCTTGCTGTTTAGTTTTTACAGGAAGCCAGGGCACTGATAAATGAGAGCTCATCCATACATGTTTTTACTTTGTTACCTAAGAAACTATCTTCAAAACAGAAGTCCTCATAAATACTCTGGAGATGCATCAGACACTCTCTCGTGCTGTGCGACACTGTGTATATTGTTTGGCAGCAGTTCATTGGGGGAAGATAAACTAGCACATTTTGCCAGGATTCTATTACTCTTGACCTTGACCTTGGCTAGAGGCTGTTTCCAGTCACACTCCATCTTAAAGAAAGACAGTGCCTACTCTTTCCCCAAGGTTCTTTTTTCCCTTTTCTTCTCAGTTGTCCCAAGTACAACCCTCAGGATGCTACCTCACTGAGAGGAAGAAAATCCTGCTGCTGCTTCTCCTCCTTCCATTTCTCACCTGAACACAGCATTCAAGTGCCCCAAGGCTTCCTCTTCTTTAAGCAATGGAGGTTGCCTCTTAGACAGTACTTGATCTTGACGTTCACAATACTGTGTAAGAGCGTATTGTTAACTGCAGGCACTCTGCTGCCCAGCAGATCTCTAGAGTTCTCTCGATAGAGCATGAGCATAAGTGGGGGGAGGAGCAGAGGGAGAGAGAGAGAATCCTGAAGCAGACTCCCCACTGAGCACGGAGCCCCACGCAGGGCTCCATTCCAGGACCCTGAGATCATGACCTGAGCCAAAATCGAGAGCTGGATGCTTAATTGTCTGAGCCACCCAGGGGCTCCTATCATAAATAATTCTGCAGTGAACATGGGAGTGCAGATATCTCTCTAGATCTTGATTTCAGTTCTTTTGGATATATCTACTCTCTTGGTTGTGGTGATGGTATATTGGGTGTTTGCTTATATTCAAATTCATCAAATTGTATACATTAACTATGTGCAGTACTTCCTTGTCAATTATACTTTAATAAAACTTTTTTTTTAAGTACTTGATCCTGGCACAGTATTGCTCACTATATTTTTTTTTCCCCTGACAGCGACGACCCAACTCATCGGCACCCGTTCTACAACATGAAGTTCCCAAGATTGCACTTCGGGTGTGTGGTGGACAGGGTAAGGCACCCGTCCCCATCCACTGCTCTCCCCAGCTCTGCTGGGCTCACTTCAAACATTCTTAAAAAGGAAAAGCTTCCCAGTGAAGTGGTACCAGAAACTCCGAAGCCTGTGCAACCCAAATGACTACCGCACCTACTCCCTGTGCCCAGCCAAAGGCTTCGCGAGTAAATTCATACTATGTAGGAATTATAACCGAAGCTGATATTGAGTAATTATACAGTGTTGAGCCGTTCAGGTTTAATAGTACCCTTAAAAGTGAAAATCATGGCTAATATTTGTTGAACAATTACAATATGTTCTTTACATATATTATCTCATATTATCCTTAAAATAATCCCATATGGTGGATATTATTATCCCAATTTTACTTAAGAGAAAACAAAAGCTTGGCGAGGATAAGCAATCAAATGGTCACAGAGAGAGACCAGGTTTGAAGCCAGCTCGTTTCATTCCAAAGGCTATCTCCCCCTATCCTGCTCTACCCGATCCCAGTATAACACAGATAGATCTGAAAACAATACAAAAAAAGAGAAAATCCTTATGAATAAAATATCCTCATACAACTAATATGTGAGATATATTTAATTCTTCCAGCAAAATACGAACCCTTCAAGTTGTTAGAAATTATTTACAAAAATCATGAGGCCAATTCTGACATCTAGAGATCCTAATATTCCACTAGATAAAAATATAAAAATCCAATCTAATTCCAACATGTAGAGATAATAGTTACATTTTAAGTTTTTACTTTTCATTTTTTTTTAAAGAAATATATGCTCCAGACAAATATTGAGAACATATAAATAGTATAAAAAAAAACCCTCGTAATTCCATCTCCTAGCAATAAAAGTTACTTTGTTTTCCTATTTGTTGCTTTGGTCTAATGCAGCCATCCCCCGTGATAGAGTGTTTTAATAAATACATAGCTCTTTTGTTACCGCCTTTTTCCTCAGGCACATTCTTAACATTTTTTGAAATCACAATTTTTAAATCCAGTAGTATATTGCATTTTATATTATTTCATAATTTATTTATTCTTCTTGGGCATTTAGATTTTTGCAAGTGTCTCATGTAATAATCAAACATATACATAAATATATCTACATAGTTCTAGTTATTTGTCAGGATACATTTTCTTTTTCCTGATGGAGTTACCAGGGCAACAATCTAAACACATTTAAAACCCTATATGAGCAATGCCAATTTGCCCTCCAAATAAGCTATTTTCAACTTGTTTAGGGGGAGTGCAAGAGTCTTCATTCACTCGCATGTTTGCCATGCCAGGTATTTTTAATCTCACTAACACAACAGGCAAAGAATGGTACCTTTTAAATTTTAATAAATTCTGTGTGGGATTAAATTTGTTTTTGTATGAATTTTGCATATTTAAAATTTGTCCTTCGTTTCTATTTTTTGCCCCATTTTGATCTAAGAAACTCTTAAAATGTATTTCTAAGGATATATAAAATATTAAGTATTAAGCTTAGTATTTGCTCCAAATATTTTCTCAAGCTTTTTTGTGTTGTAGATTTGGTCTATAATATACATTAAACACATTTTTTGTGATGAAAATATTTCAATTTTATTATAATTCCTTTATTACATTAAACACATTTTTTGTGATGAAAATATTTCAATTTTATTATAATTCCTTTATTTTGTTATTTATTTACTTTTTGGTTGTCATTTTCTTGTTTTTTCTCTTCTTTCTTTCTTTCTTTCTTTCTTTTTTTTTTTTTTGCATAAAAGGCCTCATATACCTCAAGATCAGGTACCTATTTGCTTTTTTTCCCCTGGCTCCTCCAAAATTTCTTCTCATTTTATATTAATTTAGAATTAAGTGTGACATATAAAGTGATTTAGGGTTTTAAACTAGTTTTTTCAAACTAGTCATGTTTATTATTCCTAGTGAATAAAAATTAATTTCAGAAGAATGGACATCTATTAAACCCAATATTCCCATCTAGGAATAGAATATGGCTCTCCTCTTTTTGTTGTTTTAAAATTTTTTATCAAAATAAATAAAATAAAATAAAATTTCTTATCAAAGTTTTATTATGTCTTTATATGGGATTTGAACATTTTTGTTGGGCTGGATATTTTATGATATTTTTATTAATAATATGAATAAAATATTTCCCAGATCATCTTCAAACTGATTTGTGTATCTACATGAGAGAACTATTGATTCTGATTTTTTGTTATTCCCATAACTTAACATTAAGCTATTGTTAATTATAGTATTTATTTGATTAACTACTGAGTTTTGGTTAATATTTTTTGCAGCTGTAAACTCAGATTATTATTGTTAAATGCATGCGTGTGTGTGTGTGCACGTGCACTCTCAAGAGTACATTTTGGTATTTGCTTTCTGTATTATTATCAAATTTACAATTATTATTTAGCTTCTGTTTCCAGCACTTAATATCATTATATTAATACTATACTATTAAATTATAGTGATCTTTTGGTCATTTTTTTAAAGAAGGGTATGTGAGAAACATATTTTCTAAACCCTAATCATGCAAAAGAAGGAGAAACTCTGTTAATTATGCTCATCTATGACATGAACAAAAGATTACTTTTTTCTTCTATACCCCCTTGTCCATATATATCTATATGAGTACAACCTTAATAAAAAAGTAGCACAAAGCTGGGTTAAGTATTTAAAAGAAGACGTTTCAAGGCTAGGCAGATATACCAAAAGCATTCAGTTGCACAGAAATAAGACGAGTTATTTTCTTATCTACTCAGTAAATCCAGTAGACTGTCTACATGGTTGCTGCTCTAAAGCAATGTTAAACATTAGGGCAGTAGAAATGCTGGTTAAATCTTAGAATAGCTCCTAATTCCCAGTTCTCTGGAGCTAGCTAGCCCAAATTACGTTAAGTCTCGAAGCGTTTGTCAACATAATACTTTAATTATTGTGGCATCTTTAGAACAAGGTCTGCCCATAATCAGCAGTAGCAGATTTCCTAGCCAGTATAGAACCCTTTTATATCTCTTTCTAAAACACTTATTATTGATAAATGCTGTTGCATTATCCCATGTTTTCAGAAGATAGGCCATATATTATTTGTATTTCTAGGGACAAACTTAGTTGTTAAATAAAGTGCAATGCTTCAAAATGTCTTATAATCTACAGCCCAATCATGAGCAGTTGGAACTAGTTTTGGTATTTGCAATTTTTTTTTCTTATTGTCAAGAGACTATGGAATTGCCACCTTCTAAATAAAAAGAGGCTCTATTAAAATGCCATGTTCTTGGTACAGAGAAAAATCTTAGTTTATTAAATTTTTCCTTTTTGCCATGTTTATATAAGGACAAGAAAATTAGAGCTACAAAGAACATTGAAAAGAAAACATTGTCTTTCTCCTGTCACCCCACACTATACCTCTGCAGTTTTTTTCTGTCAAGCAGGAAGGGTGGAGGGGAAGATGATAAGGATTATGGAAAGATATACACTAAGAGAGCAAGAAATTTCATGTCCTCGGGAGAAAAGTCACTAAGCATTAAGAGAAAAACTAGAGGATGTTTAAGTTCAAACTAGTCTTGAAGGAGAGAAATCTATAGAAACTCACTTTGACTCTGATTCTAGAATGGGATTTAATTGGAGATGTTGAATTAAAGGAAGTTAGAGGGGGAAAAAAAGCTGGGACTAGATCAGTCTTTGCTTTGCAACTGTTACAATTGAGGAATAAAGGAATGTCTAGACTTTAAGGCAGACAAAACAATGTAATGTTAAGAAAGTCCATACACATAAATGATTTTGCCTATTTTGGAGCTGGCAGTCATCATAGTAATTTCCCAATTCAATATGTGGCTCTCTGAGAATGAGTCTCTGAACTGACCTGGATCTGCTCTAGCCAGAGTCTTTCTCTTCATTCTCCAAAGAAAGCTGTAAACCAGATGATATTCTGCAATGAATCCTCTTCTCTTGAAACTACAGTAAAGTGGGTTCTCTAATCTGTACCTTAATTCTGTTTGAGACATTGCTAGATAGATAAGTGGACAGATGGATATATATACATACACACAAACAAATATAAAGTACATGGATGGAAATGAGCAAATATGAATGTCTAGTAATATACTCTAATAGTTTAGTAAAGTATATATGACTGAGTCACTGCTGCCAACTTTTAGAGATGACTCCTAATTGCAAATTCTGAATTTTTTCTTAATTGTGCTTAACCTCTCTCTATATTGAAGTCTTTGTGACTTTTGTCATATGCAGCTACAAAACAACTACATATTAGAAAGAGTATTCTAAAATATCCCCAAATTGTATTATCTTGTAATGGAACTTTCTAGACTTTGCATTGAGATACTTGTTTATTGCTTATGGAGTTGGAAATAATAGTCATGATGCATTTCATTTCATATCATTGGTTTATTATTAATACCATTATGAGAAAAGTATTGGTAACTGAGGATTTAGGTACTGCAAAATAGGCAAAATCATTTATGTGTATGGACTTTCTTAACATTACATTGTTTTGTCTGCCTTAAAACCTGAGGATTTATGTTTGATTCTCTGTTGAAGCTCATTGTATGAAAACAGTTTAGAATAGTGGCTTTACCACTGGACTAATAAAATGTGGAGCAAAGTATGCCGGGAGCTCCTTGTTTTCTTACTTCTGAGAAATGGTCAAAGGAAAAAGGTCTCTGCCCCCCCGGAAAGCTGTTGTGTTCGAATGTGATGCTAGGTACCGCTGATGTGTCTTATGACCGTAAAGGAAGGGGGAGGCCAAACTATTTAGCCTTCCTCAGTTGGGATTCTCTTTTGGGACAACCAAATAAAGAAAATAATAGATGTGGAAATTTTCTCAATTCTCTCAAGGGTGGTTATAATTGTACACTGTTCTAGATGCACAGGAGAAAAGTCAATTCATTATATTCCATAGATGACCTAGGGCATTAGGGCTCAATTCCCTAGAGATCTAGTTGAGAAAGTTTGTATGATGAGTGAGATAATGTATCCACTGTATTATTCTGGATTTCTTTTCATGAGAAATAATACATTTTCTTATTATTTAAGGTAATTAGAAGTGGGCTTGTCTGAAACTTGCAGCTGAAAGCAATTTAACCTATATACCTTACCATGAGAGGTGGTGAATTTCAGTTTACCTCTCTGTTTTCCCATTGATGGACATAAGGCAGTTAATGTAAAGTCAGTAAGTACGTATTAGATAGCAAAGGAGTTTGGTATCTGTAAATAAACAATTATTCTTAAAGTTATAAATCGTGTCTCTGTTGTGAGTTCCTTTTAGAAGAGTGATAATTTGTTAGCTTCGTTAAGATCTTGCGGTTTCAAGATATTTTATTCATCATTTGAAAAACAAAATTGAATTGTACTGAGCACTGTTAGGGTGAATAAACTTTTGACACTTAATGATTTAATAACTAGCAATAAGGGTAATTCAGTCTCAACAATTTGCTGACTGTTGACAGCAAAAGTATAAACCTGACCTCATTTCATGCCTTTGCTGACAGTCCTTCAAAAGTTTAAAGACATGGTTGACAAGTGTGTATCAAGCATGGGGCAATTTATTTAAGATAGTCATGCCCTTGGAGGAAAGTCAGGGACAGTGTTTTCTCAGCAAAGTTTTTCCTTTGCCTTACTGTGGTGACAACGAATGACAAGCTATTCTTTGGGGACTGGCCCTTGTGAGTAGGCTGAGGAGTTGGGTAGGGTTTGTCACAAAGATTTTTTAAAAGAGGGATTCAATTAATAATTAATTGCACATAATGCTGGTTTTAGTTTTACTGAGTCAGCTGTAGAATGATTTCATTCCCTATTTCTACATTTTATTTCAATGTATTCCTACAAGAATTAAATCTGGGGCTACATTTAAGGCCAAATTTTGTGAAGGTTTTCTTGTTACAGTTATCTATCTATCACCTTCAAAGTGAAATCTGAAGTATCACTTCAATATATAACACAGATAATAATGTTGCATTGATTGAAGTTGGGGTAGGGCCACAGATCCCCATCCTCTTGCACCTATTCTCAGTCTTCTAATGGTAACTAAGTGGCTTTCAAGGAACAATTACCCAGCCTCTCAGAGGGTAAGTAAAAATTTAAGCATATTCATATAAATATACACCTATCCGATGCAGATCCTCCTCTAACTCCAACTTGTTGGTTGCAATATGGGCACAATACCCCAGCTAAAAAATATGGGTGTAAATAGTGGTTTTCATGTCATCCTTACAGAGTTTTGATATCATCAGTGAGAGCATGAGGCCATGGGCAACAGATGATTCAGTAACAGATTTATCCAGGTGATGATGATGGAAATTTAGGTAAGGCTGTCCACCAGGAAGTTTGAATTCAAAGAGATTTCATTTGGATCCATTATTATTTGTTTGAGGAAACAAGGTGACTTTACCATCCAGGTTATATGGAGGGGTGTGACCTGTCCAGAAAATGGATTCGGCCAGAGGACTTAGAGGTACTGAGCTCATTTACCTTAAATCAAGTTCATAGAAACTGACTTATAGGCTAGACAATGACTTTAATTCTCACTGAAAATTAAAATTCCAGAATAAATAAGAATACTTATGCCATCAGGTCAGCCATGCTCTCCCCTCCTGGGAACACTAAAATAGTTTCCAGAATTTTGCTTTGTAAGCATGGGGTCAGAGCTGGGAGCAGGAGAAAGATGATTATTAATCTCTGCCTTGGAATTAAGCCTGCCAATGCTTAGTCCAGTCCATATGAGCATGCTTTCCCCTGGACCATGCGAGAGTAACAAATATGACCTTTCTTTTGCTCCCCCCCTTTAAATCTCCAAGTAGAAGCATCTTTTCTCTGTTGGTTCATCTTGTTATGGGTTGAACTGTGTCCTCCCCAAATTCCTGTGTTGTGGTCCTAAACTCACTACCTCAGAATATGATCTTATTTGGAAATAGGGTCTTTGCACATAATCAAGTTAAGATGAGTTAATTAGGGTGGACACTAATCCAACATGACATTCGCACAGGGAGAATGCCATCTGAAGATGAAGGCAGGGATCTGGGTGATACCTCTACAAGCCAAACAAACACCAGAGGTTGCCAGCACACCACCAGAAGCTAGGTCAGCATGATACAGATTCTCCCTTAGATCTCTTGGAATGAACCAAGCCAGTCAGCATCTTGATCTTAGACTTTCAGCCTCCAGAACTATGAGACAATAAATTTCTGTTGTTCCAGCCACCCAGTTTGTGGTGCTTTGTTAATACAGGCCTAGGAAACTAATACACATCTTTTCTTCTGTGATGTTTGCACAATTGTTATGTTTAGTTTTTCTTTCTATGCCGTAGATCACATCCTTCAGTTAAATTTCTATTCCTTCTGCTTTGGTTTGGAGGATACTTTGTACCCTAAAGACTTCTGCAGAAATCCTATCTCATTGACTTGGATTTAATTTCACCAAGTTTTAGCTCTTAGAGGTAACGTTTTTTTCATGTAAAAGTCATATCCTCTCATACTTTTATAGCAAATTTGCATAAAGTACTATCCAGGGAACTGTCCTTCTTTCAATTTGGCTACCTACCTACTCTGTGAGATAGAAAGAACCATTTGTTATAATTTGTTTTTATTGTCACATGATATCCAAATTACAAGCATCCTCATTTTATTTGGTTACAATTACCAGATCCAAGACTGAGGATTTGATTTTCAAAAATAAGGCATATGACAATGGAGATACCAATAACTTAAAAACCCTACAGACTTCATGATACAATAACCCAAAGAAATAACCCATTATATGACATTTGAATGACTTATCCATAAGCACCAGTAGTCTAAATTCCTAGGCATTGAGAACTACTCCCTCACCCTCACCTGATTTAATTTTTATAGAGGTTACTGGAAGTTCATTATTGCTTTCAATAATTAAAATAACTTGAGTATCCAGTACAGTTCATTTATTTGCTCTCACTCATCTATCAATATTTATTACATGCTTACTCTGTATTAAGCATAATGCTAGGCACTGTGTATTCAGCAGTGAACCAAAAGGACATGGTCCTCACTCTCATGTTATATAGTCTAATGGGGAAATGACATTTAATAAATATATAATTACAAATTGTGATAAACATTAGAAGGAAAAAGAAACGTTAATGTTATAAGAATAAGATCAAACGTCCAAGTAGTTTGTACTTTTACTAAATATATTAGTCAGGACTCCTTTTGTTATAGGTGAGAGAAATCTTACACAAGTGAGAAAAAGCAACAATAATGCAGAGGAATGGGACAGGATTTTAGAAAGCACAGTGACAGGGCTGGCTTCAGGAACAACTGAATCCAAGTACTCTGAATTCTGGACACTGATATCAGTACCCTTTATTACCACTTCTCTTGTCTGCTTTTCTCTGTGTCCCAACTCCATTTGCTTCTATTATAAACTCCCTCTCTCCATTTTCACAGATTAGACACAATGCATGAAGAGGGCCTTTCTTGCTAGTTCTGGTTCCTTGGTAGAAAAAGTCCCTAGGAAATATTCCAATTGGCTCAGCATGAGTATTTTATTTGAGGGATGGGCAATACTAAGAGAAACCGCCTACAAACACTGCTTAGCTTAAACAGCTTTCATTTACGTGTTTCCTTGAACAAGCTAAGCAGCAAGTGTGAGCAAGCAAGAAAGGATAGGGGTATAAGGCCCATTCCTGTCTATGCGGGAATTGGCCAGTCTGGCATTGCTTTGGCCTCCACTCATTCCCAGCCAATGGCTCCTGCTTTCTGTTGCCTTACGGTCAGTGTGTGCAAAGCTGAGAGCAGCTGAGAGCAGCTCTGAAGCAATGCAAGGGTGAACGCTCCTTGTGGTCTGGCAGGGGCTGGACATACATGCCAGTTAGGAACCTGGGCCCTCCGCTGCCTCACATCCCAATGACTGGCAGCGGCAACCCTCATATTCTGATTGTTTTTTTAAGATTTTATTTATTTATTTATTTTTTATTATGTTATGTTAATCACCATACATTACATCATTAGTTTTTGATGTAGTGTTCCGTGATTCATTGTTTGCGTATAACACCCAGTGCTCCATTCAGTACGTGCCCTCTTTAATACCCATCACCTCTTTAATACACCATCACCAGGCTTACCCATCCCCCCACCCCCTCCCCTCTAGAACCCTCAGTTTGTTTACTTATTTATTTGAGAGAGAGTGAGAGAGAGAGAGAGAGATTGAGTGCAAGACAGGGGAGGGTCAGAAGGAGAAGCAGACTCCCCACTGAGCAGGAAGCCCGATGCAGGACTTGATCCCAGGACCCTGAGATCATGACCTGAGCCGAAGGCAGCCACTTAACTGACTGAGCCAGCCAGGTGCCCCTCATATTCTGATTGTTTACAACCAAAGTTACCTGAACTATTACATCATTGGCTATATACAGTGTTTATTATTCTTTATCAACACGTTCATAATTTTTGGTGTTTTTTCAAATACGTTTATAACCTTGGGGTACAATGAGTGTTTATCTCTTTCGAGAGAAATAGCCATTGGCTTACCCGTAACACAGTCAACATGCTTAAAACTTTACATTTGTGGAAACTGTGTTTACAAGCATAGGCTTGTGTTAGCAGGAAAGCTTATTTACCACTTTTAAGCATAGGACACAAATTTGTATTTACTCCTATTAAAATTAAGAATGAGAACTGTCACAGCCAAGAGGAGACTAAGGCGATCTGGTAGTTGAATGCATTGTGGTATGCTGGACAGGATCCTGGGATAGAAAATGACATCGAGCAAAAACTAAGGAAATCTGAATATAGTACAGACATGATTTAATAATAATGTGTCAACACTGCCCATGAGTTGTAAGCAAAGCACTGCACCAATGTAAAATTTTCATAATGGAGAAATGGGTAAGAGCATATGGGAGCTCACTGTACTATCTTTCAAAATTTCTGTAAATCTAAAACCATTCTACACTTTTTAATTCATTTTCAAAAACTAGTGAGACATTCTTTTCAAAAATTCATTTCACATATCACAATGAATCCTATATACGCCCATTCCTGTCAAATTGTCATTGTCAGAAGAATTGCATATTACGATTGTAAAGCAGAAAAAAACAAAGGAGAAGTGTTCTAGGTCTCACAAAAGAGTAGCAACTGCATTTGGCTAGTCATTGATATTTGAAGCCTAAATTTACCAACAACCTTGACATATTTTGCTATTGTTAATAGTGCATAGCTAAAACATAATTTCTCGGTGATAAACTGATGAGGAGATTTTGAGATTTAAAAAAATTCAATAAATATGAATTGTCTTTATTTTTTTTTAAGATTTTATTTATTTGACAGAGAGAAAGCCAGAGAGGGAACACAAGCAGGGGGAGTGGGAGAGGGAGAAGCAGGCTTCCCGCCGAGCAGGGAGCCCGATGCGGGGCTCGATCCCAGGACCCTGGGACCATGACCTGAGCCGAAGGCAGACGCTTAACGACTGAGCCACCCAGGCGCCCCTTTATTTTTATTTCCAACCTCATCAATGTGCAGAATGCTTGATTATTCTCCCTTTCCTTATGTGGAAATGTAAAACTAAAAATCCTATTTCCCCCATGGTTCTCACATTCTCTCTTCCTGTCCTCCTGCCCTTCCTCCTCCCCTTTCTCCCATTCTACTGTCCACATTTACTAAGCATCTGCTCTGTTCCAGACGCTGGGTTTAGGTCCCTTCAAATAACACACCACCTAGTGGGAGAGATACATGCACAGGACACAGAACTGAATTTGTTCTCCAAGGAGAAATAAGGCAGCTTTCTCTTCTTAAAAGATCTTCACAAAAAAAAAAAAAAAGATCTTCACAGGTTTGTCCCCTTGAAAATTTACCTTCCAATGGCTCAAGATTAGAAAGAGCAATTGGCAGAAGCCGGCCAATGGCACAGAGAGCTTGCAAAGGAATGAGGAAAGTTGGGATGGGTGAGACCCTGGGCAAGTCAGCCCCTCCTGTGGCCCAAGCTTTCTCAAGGGGCCGTGGGATAAAGGTGCTTCCATCTCAACTTCATGGTCTTTGACTGCAAGGGCGTGGGCTCTTTAAGAAATATTTGCTCCAGATGATATTTAAAAACGTCTAATTCTCCAAGGATTGGCCAAAGAGGGTTTTCCTGTTTTTCCAAGCTGCCCTGCAGAACATATTATACTGTCCAGAAATAATGTTTAAAGTTTCAATAGCTTCTGGTTCTCTGGGCCACATCACCTTGCAGTTGCCCTCAAATTGTTTCTGAATCACGTTTCCTCTGGCACGAAGCGGGGGCCCTCGGTTCACATTACGCCTTACAATGTACAGTGCGCTCACCCTGCTGCAGAGGGGCTTTAATGTCAGAATGAAAAATGATAAAGCATCAATGAAATAGCAACCACATGTTCTCTGCAGTGTGGGCCTGGGTCTGCGTGGCCTTTCAAGGCAGGGAGCAAACCATCTTTGCGGCGTTTGGTAATAGAGATAGGGTCTGCTGGGCGGGGGCTCTACCTTCATGGCCCCCAGCCTGGCGTAAACTGAGGCCAGACAGGGTTGTCTAGCAGGCCAGAGTCACCCCAGAAGTGGCCGCTGTACGCAAAGGGCAGCATGGTAAGTGAGAGGAGGGATGAATAGGATGGACCCAGCGTACTGGGTTCAAGGCTCCATATATCAGTCTGCCCAGTGGGTTCTACATCCTGATTGTCAAACCCTTCTTTCCTAGTCATACCTAGCCCTTTCTGTTCTCAACTGAATTCCTGTGGCATTACACTATCTCATTACCACACGTCTTGTCACCTTTAAATCTATTCACCACTCTGCAGGCAAAGTGAGACATTGAAAAGAAAATGAAGTTTCAGTTATGCAAGAAAAATAAGTTCCGGGGATCTCATGTACAGTGTGGTGACTATAGTTAACAATACAGTATTGTACACTCGGAAGTCGCTGAGAGGGTAGATCTTAAGTATTCTCACCACACAAAAAAGAAAAAGACAGAAAATGGTAACTATGTGAAGCGATGGATATGTTAATTGGCTTGATTGTGATGATTATTCCACAATGTATATATACATCAAAACATCAAGTTGTATACCTTTTATAGACAATTTCTATTCGTCAATGATACTTCAATAAAACAAAAAGAAGTCTAAAAACACCTATTTAGTTTCCTCATGATGAAGAAAGTCCAGACTTCTTAACAGAACTTAAAATTTTCTTGGTGCTCTTACTTCTTATCTCCTGAGACTCTCTCAGGACACATCCACTTTATCTCTTCACAAACTACGTACATTTCCCAGAGGATTCTATGCCCATGGACACTCTCATGTCCCCTTTCCTAGCCTGTGAAACCCTTACCTCACATTGACTGCCTGGAGAATTAACACTCCTTCTTCAAGACTCAATTCACAGATGACCTCATCTGTAAAGTCTACCTGATCAACATTCTAGGAAAATGAGTCTTCTCACAGGTCCCTGTGTACATCTGTATTACGTCATTTATAAGATTACATATTGTAAATGTGTATTTACAGTTCTGTCCCTTGCCTAATACAATGAGCAACTCAAACACAGCGAATATTTTCTCTCCTTTGTTGCTATAGACTGAATATGTACCCCCCCCCCCAAATACATATAGTGAATCCCAGTGCCCAGTGTTTTGGCATTAATAGGTGGAGCCTTTGGGAGAGGGTTAGGTCACGGATGTGGAGCTCTTGTGAATGGACTCAATACTCTCAGGAGAGACTCCAGAGAGCTTTGCCTTTGCCCCTTCCTCCATACAAGGAGATGATCACCATCTATGAACTAGGATGTCGGCCCTCACCACGCACTGAATCTGCTGGCACCTTGATCTTGGACTTCCTGGCCTCCAGAACTATGAGAAATACATTTTGGTTGCTTATGAACTATCTGATATATGACATTTTGTTACAGCAACCCGAACCGACTAAGACAGTTGTCCAGCGGTATGCTCGAGGCAGCTTTAGAGAGCTAACTGTGCATAAAGAGCTAATTTCCCCACCTCTGAGCTCAACAATGTCACATGGTGGTTAGAAATCAGCCATGGTGGGAATATTTATACCACAGAAATTGGCAAACACTATAAATCACCCCCCCCAAGAGCAATTTGTTAAATATTTACTAGCATGCAACTGCTTGCTTGCATCCATCCTCAAAACCTAGTCTCTAAAACATAGTCTTTTACAAAAAGAGGAGTGGGAGCACAGGCGGAAAGGGAGCCCTGAACCTGAAACAGGGGTCCCTTGGGAGGACCTGGGCCCAGCGCAGGCTCCCTGGGGACCTGTGAGCTCACCAGGCCATGGATCCCCCACTGTCCTCCTGCAGCTAGAGGGGTGTGCACTGTCAATGCATGAACCATACATTTTAGGGGAGCCGAGGACCTGGGGTCAGGGCAATATGTTTTGAAAGGAAAATATAGCCGAATGAGTAAGTCTATGGATGAATGACCTACTAATGATGAACTAATAAATGGTGAGATCAGAATCCTCTTAATCTCTCCAATCCTTTCATAATAAATTCTCATCTATAAAATGAGGATATCACATTCTACTCACCGGCAAGGGCACTAACAAGGTGATACAGATGGGAAAGCATTAAAATGTCACATCACATATACAAATCACATGTGGTTCAAACGTACCTCTTTATCTCAATACTTCCTAGAAATGGTGCCAAGTGGGTGGTTAAGTGAAGGATTTAGAGCATCCTGAATCCCTCCTAGAGGTCACATAATCTAACTTTCTCCCATTTGTAAGTTTTAGGTGCCATCCCAGTAATTTTCAGACTCCTGTAATACCCGAACCAAATTGCCTGAAATACATACTATCTTGTCTTACTAAAGAATTATATGAAATTCAGCTTTCAAATGGCATCTGGTTAACAGTCGCTGAATCTCATTTAATCCTCGTTGTCTCCCAGCCGTGAGTTTGATGTGCCATCCCCAATAACTTTTACCCAAACAGCTTCAAAAACTAGAACTGACGCTCATCCTATTGCCAAAGCCTGGGAAGAATTTCCACTTACTAGAAGTCTTACAAAAATGTAATTGGCAAGATAATTTGGGATCTATTCTTGCTGTGTTTCAGGAATAGAGTGAGCTTGCTGGCATGAAAGAAGTAGTGATCTTTTGTTCCCTCCCCTGTATTTGCAACTCGGTTCAGAGTTGAAAGTCTGAAAAATGGGAAAATTCCCCTTTGTCACAATGGTGTCTGCTTTTTGGGTCCAATATCACCTCTCACCACCCTTTCTATGAGGCTTCCCTTTTGGGAAACCGTTTGGAGATTGCAATTCCCCTCACACGGTCGGCAAGGACTGAACAAGCCTATGAGTGGAGAGGCCTTGTGGACAGAGTGGCAGACAGTAGGACGGAGGGTAATCATCCTATCACTGGACCTGGAGCTCCCGGCAGTGCACAGACCTCAGGCAGACCTGGAAGCTGGGATGCCACTTATCCAGCAAGTTCGACTTTTTTTTTTTCAGAATTTATCTTTTAAAAAAAAAATGGAAGGAAAGATAACATCTTGATGAGATTCTTGGTAGGATTTCTGTTTTCTTCTTTAAAATTCAATAACTTCTCTTATTGTCCATATATAAAATGCACTAGTTAGTATAAAAGGGGCACTCTTACTTAACTTGAGGCTGGGGGAGAATTATTCTGGTATGTTTGTGTCAGGGGAGGGCTTTCCAGCTATTCACTAGCAGGAAAGGGAGCTCTGGACTGTCTTCCTGGTAAGTCAGAGGCCAAGTCAAAGCTTTGAGAAGCCAGGAGTGCATTTGCTCTTGGCAAGTCCACAGGGGATCTGAATCAGCAGAGAGTGGAGTGTGGCTCCTGAGTTACTGTCTCCAGGTCTCCACTGTGCACGGTTCCCAGGTGAGAGCTGGGGGAGAAGCTAGTTCCTCGGACAGTTTCCTCTCCACCTCCTCACCCTATCACTCTGTCCACAGACCAGCTCCATGCCTTAAAGGTCTGAGATCCTCACAATAATGTGCGGGATTTGTATTTGTTAGACGGAGATGTTAGCCCAAAGTGTAGCTAAACAGAAACTTAAGTATTTTTTTTCTCCTGAGGGCAAGAGAGAATGTCAGAGACTTTTCCTTTCACACCCACAGAATATAACACAGTCGCAGGCATCTGGTAATTTCTAAATTGAAACACAAAAATGTATGTTCAATTGTGTGAGAATAAACAGACCACAGCCCCCGGCACGCCTCTGTGTCACCTCTGAACATTTCTAATGGAAATAACCCTGTGAAGACACTGAGCCACAGGGTAAGGGGTGGGCCTGTGAAGAGCAGGGCAGAGTGCTGGAGGGGAAAACGTGATCTTAATTACGTGCCCAGTGAAGTTTAGAAACAGGAAGCTCAGATGGAGACAGTTACCATGATGGCAAGCACCAAGCTGGTGGGTCTTTTGTTGGTGATGGTGAGTGGCACTCTGTGATTCTGCATGTTCTTGCAATAAGCACTATGCCGATTCTAAAGAGGGGGGTGGAATGACTGGTCATTCTGTAGGAAAGCCACTTAGCGATGACTAATCTAGACAGTCTGGCAGGTTGGTGGGCAGCTGCATTTTAGTTCCTGTATTTCCTTACGCTCCGTTTGACCTCCGTCCTTAGCCCTTTGGTCAGAGGGCCCACGAGACACACGGCTGAGGCTGGAACTTGAACCCTGAACTGCAGGACAGATGCAAATGTGCAGGAGCTCTGGCTTTTACTATTTCAGTATTTTCATAGGCACCTCTGTCCTCCTTGTGAAATTTATTTTTGGGTCTAGAAGCGAGGTAATTTCTTTGCAGATGCAAGGCAAACTTTCTGAGGAAATGGCATGCCCACAGTTCCCAAACTGGGCAGAGGTGTCCCAGGATGCTGCGGCCCATGCACTGGGGTGCACAGGCTTTTCCAATTTGTTTTAATTAAAAAATAATTTCAAGGGAAGCATAGTGACACTGGACATCTGTCACATCATGAGAACTGGCTTGAGGTGGGGCACAGTTCAACATGAGGTTGTATCACATTCCTTTCAATGACATAATATTTTTGCAAAGCTAGGTTTTTGGTGGTTGTGAATAAAAAGCAAGTACTGTATGAAAATCAATGTGGGGCAGGAAATGGGAATGGCCAGCATCCAATCTGATTTCAAGTTTTGACAAGTTGCACAGAGCTCAACAAGCACACTTAACCCATTAGTGAGTAATTGTGTTTTTAAAGAATGAAATAAATATTTTTTTCTTTCTCTTAAGTTATGCACAGTGAGATATATATAAATATATATATTCCAAATGGCTACTAAATTGTTAGGGCGTAAATGTGTATCAAGTTATGTGGACCTAACTGTTTAATACATGGAAATGTTGGTATAATTTTTGATCTAGAGATACCCTGTAAAAATTCTGGAGTCACCAGGGGCACTGTGATTCAAGAAAGTTTGGAACCCTCTGCCCTATGCAAAGCTGGCTGCTGATTCTCAAAGTACAACTCACAGGATTCCTATTCCAGTTTAGGCTTTGCAGATCTGAGGGGATGGAGGAAGTAAATGACTTCAGTAAGCACCCACTCAATATTTGTGGATGGATATTTTCTCCTCGTATTTACCGAGCCAGGCACTATACAAAGCATTTTAAATACATTATCTTATATAATTCTGATGATGTCTCAATGAAGTGGGTGTTACAGTATTTGTATTTTACAGATAAGAAAACCCAGGCTCAGAGAGGTTAAATAAATTTTCACGTCACACAGCTAGGGTATGTCATTTGAACCCAGAATGGTTTCACTTGAAGCTCATGCTCTTTCCACCACACCTACTCTCCCCAGATGGATGGATGGATGAATGGATGGATTCCTGGACAAATGAAATACCTGTACAGGGTGGTCAGGGAGGAAATTCCAAAGGGCATGCGATGGTAGAGACACCTGGGGAGCAGAAGTTCTTGTGTGAAATCGAACATATCAATTAAGCAGTCTTCATTAGGGACTGAATAAATAAACCCAGAATGCCTGATAAATCTACACTGAGTTCTGCAAAGTTCATCCTTTCTTTCCCATTTTGAAGATACACAAGATTGTATTCTCTGTTACTGTGGGGTTAATTCCTAATGGCTTAGTAAAGTCATAAGTTGATCCAAGTTCAAAGAGGACAATCCCTTAGGTCTGCACGTCCTTCTGATATTTCCATAGCCCACTAGCCCAAATACTTGGGATGTTTGAGATACTTCTGCCTGAATCAAATATGTCTATGTGCATAAAATATTTAGATATTAAATTTCTAATGCTTAAAAAAAAACACTTCAGAGCAGAAGTATGTTTTCCTTAACCTCATTTGTTTCAAAGGAGAAAGAATGAGAGAGAAAAGAAATGCATCATGTTTTACATAAAGGAAACAGCTCCAGGCAAACCTTACTAAATATTTTAATGGTTTAAACATTCATTTTAGCAAGTTTTCTTTAATTTTCTTAACTTTGTTCCTTTTGAACTGGCTCAACCTTCATGTTTAATCCTTGGAGCTTTCAAGGAACAGCTCACAGAAAGTTATATACACAAATATAACAAACATTTCAAATAAAGCACAATGCGTAAAACAGAGAGCAGGAGAACTCTGACAGCAGCTGCTCGATTTAACACTAATAGTTTTGAAAGATTTTGGCTTGAAGGTTAAGAGTATCTTATGACAATAAGCAGGCTTTGTATATAATGTCAACAGTCCTGTTGCAACATGTCCAGTTTTAATTTATTCTTTTTCATTTGTATAAGACAAATAATATAATTATGGATGTCTGGTTCATGACATTGAAATTTAAAAAAAAAAAGCTCAAAATCAATCATGTTTTTCAAGAATAACAACTTTTAAAAACCTCTGGCCTATATGCCTGGTAATAGCTATAGTTTGGTTTAAACATGATAATATGCTTCAAATCTTTATGCATTTATTTTATTCATATAAGTGTTTGGTGCATGGGTTCTTCTGCATATGTGGAAGTGATTTAACTTTCCGCCCAATTTGCTTCTCCGGAGGGTACCATGACCAAAGCTGGAGTCTAGAGATGGGGGGTGGGCACAAGCCCCACCTCCCTTGCCCCACAGACCAGGAACACATGGAACTTTTCAGAATCAGCCACTGGCCTGCCCCAGGAAAGTCTCAGGAACCATCCTAGGCAGATCAGTAAGTGTTTTGCATACGTGCATACATACACAGAAACATACATGTACATAACACACACATACACACACATAATTTTGTAAATAATACCATTTATCAGGCTTTGCTTAAGATGTCACATCAGAAACCTCAGGAGAAGGGTGCTACATAATGTTTAGAAGACACAGAGTAAAAGAAGCCCACAGTCAGATTACTGTGTGAGAGGCAGAAGAGGCTGGAGAGAGTGTGGCTTTCAGAAGGAGGAAGGGCTCAGCGCGGGGTCGGTGATGAGCCCCCTCTCCTCAAGAACACACAAGCCACCAGTGAACGCCCAGACAGGTGGTAGTGTGGCAAGTGTGCTTATATTAAAGGACACCAGCTCTCTTTCCACATCCAGGTGGGCTTATGCATAGGCCTCAGGTCTGGTGTCTGCAGCCCAGTGTCCAGATCTGGTGAGATCAGGCAAATGCCCCACTCTTGTTCCTAAGGGTGTGGCTTGGCCTTGAGCACTATTCTCCAGGAGAAAGTTTCACAGTGAAAATAATAGCAATAGTGACAATGGTACTATTTATGAGTGCTTACTACGTCACAAGCATTGTGATAGGTGGTTTACTAATAGATCTGCCCTGATTCCTCACCACCATCTTACGAAGCAGGTATTATTACCCCTATTTTGCATACAAGAAAACGGAATCAATTTTCCTAAATCCATGGTAAAGTCAGGACTCAAACCAGATGTTTTTCATTAAAGAATATGTGGTTATAACCTATCTTTCTTTCCTACAATGAAAGTGCTGAGGATTCAACAAATGACCTCATGTGTGACGATGGTGTGATTTTTTTCTAGGTCACAGTGCCCTCCTCTGTCACTCTTCTCTGAGTACTTAAAAACCCCATGCCCCCCCCACTCACTTCGTCGTCTTTCTATTCCATGATGCTTTCTTTTGTGCCATCTAGAAACACACCCCTTGCCTTAACCTTGGAATCCTCGTGGCCTGCACTTTCACTGGCATCTGCAATTACTTGAGCCTTCACCCTGATGCACAGAGCCACACATAGGGAAAACTAGGACATCATAGACTCGGGCCCCACATTTTACTGGTAAGTACACGGAGGCCCAGGAATTGGAGAAAGGTTAAAGAGGACACGAAAGGCAATTGTCTTTGTTCATCCAGCAGATATTCTAAGGGGCCTTATTTTTGTGTGTGTAGGACCATCATTGGTCCAGAAAATAAAAAAAGATGAGTGCAAGATCCATGCCCCCCTGGGCTAGCAGTGGAGAAGAGGACATAGCTCAGGAGAGCTGAGCTTGCAGCTCAGTGTGGGGATACTCCTCCTGGGGTATGTACCACATGCTGTGGGAGGGGGAGGGTGGCCCAGATACCCAGGTCTCCTGCCTCCAGTCTTTTAATTTGGTAAACATGTAATAAAATGGGTGGTAGCCGTTATCTGAACCAGTAGAAATTGATGCTCTGTGCTTTTTCTTTCTCTATCAAAGGTGAGAGTGAACATTTCTTAATCCCCAGAATTGAGGAGCACAGTTGGCCTCTATTTTCATAACACAGAGGGATTCCCCATTTTATGTGGAACTTTTCCAGCTGTCACTAGATAATGAGCTTTGTGAGAAGGGGGTTATTCCTTTACTGCTGTTTACCCAGTTTTAGCACAGGGCCTAGTACACAGAAAGTGTTCACTGTAAGTATATCGAAGGAGCAAAAGCCAGACTTAGATGAGAAACTGCATATCAGAAGGAGCCCAGTCTCTTTAATCAGCCCATTGCTCTAGAACGACACCCCACGCACTGTACGCAGGCCTGGGCTTCTGTGCATGGTGACTTCATGCACCTGTGCGGCTTCTGTTTTCATCACAAAGACTCTGTGGCCTCAGCAGTGGTGGTCTCACTAAACCTACCTTCTCATCAGTTTGAGACACAGACAAGCCACCATATCACCAGGAGCTTAACCCAGTCACAGAATCAGCTTTAGTGCAGAGCAAAGCTCCATCAAGTTCAGGTGTCCTTAGGCAGCATGGTGTGTAGTGGGGAGAGAGAAGTTGGTATCAGGATGCTAGGGCTGTCAGCACAGCTCCGTCCCTACCATGTGTGGGACACACTCTCCTGGATGTCCAAGAGCAGGAAGATGAAATTGTGTGGAAGATGGCGTCTTTAGTCTCATTTCACTCTAACATCCCATAGTTCTGTGGGATGTGACACCCTGTGTCAGGGAATTGGAGATGGAGAGTAACATGGAAATCCACAAAAACATCCCAAAGCATTTCACTCTGAGCTATGAATGGCTTAGCCTGGAGGATATTTCAGTGTGTGGGAATTCAGGGAAAACCCCCTTGAGAAAAAGCTGTTCCCCATCTCACCCCCTGCCCTCAGCCCCATGAGGGGTCAGTTATTGTGAAAATGACATCCAGGATGAAAATGTAAGAAATGTCAGAACTCTTCTGAAGTCAGTTGAAAGGAGACAAGCCAAGCTTAAAGTGTCACGCCAGATTCTCTCTGGGTAGCTTCTTCCCAGGATTCCAGGGTCTAGGAGATTTGGTCTGCTCCCCACAATAGGGCACATCACAGCCAAACTAAGCTTAGCTGCACAATCTTCCCTCACCCAACGCAGAGCTGATTCAATACCATGAACTGGTCAAGAGCTTGGGCTTTGGAAGTGAGAAGATATGGATGAGAGTCCCAGAAAAGTTAGGGCCCTTATATAAGACCAAACAGCTGAAAGGAAAGTAGCATTTACTGACTTGAATCAAGAGTTCCTGCAGAGATCTTCATCACACAGGTGACACACTGGGTTAGGGGAAGATGCAGTGCAATGTCCTGCTTACAAATTCCCCATCTAGCAGCTACTTTCCCACCAGCTCCTCTCTGCCAGGTGGTATCTCCAAGCCCCAAGTGGTTTGTTCTATCCAACCTTCCTCTGCATCTCTGTTCTACTTTGTCTCCTTCCTTTTTAACTACAGTGCTTTGCTTTTGAAATCCTGTGTTCTGTAGCTACTTTTCACATGGTAGATAGGTTTCCACATCTAAACTTGCTGATACCAACACACTTACCTGAAGTATGTCTTCTCTGCTGCTTTTTCTGACAATCCTGCTTTTCTTTATGTAAACATATGTACTCATCAGCAAAGCTCTTGGGTACAAATGGCAAAAACTATATTCAGACTTGCTTTAACACATGTTCATTGTAAGAATATATGCAAGCACATAAAATTAACACAGGAGTTGCAGTAACTGGAAACCTTGGGGACAGGGCACTCACCCTTCCACGGTGCTGTCTCTGCTGCTTCTCCCTGGCGTCTGTGTTACTCTCTCTAGTGTCTCGATGGCGTAGAGGACAAGGTCACCACTAGGTCTGCAGTCACCACATCCATGATGCTCCTTTATTTGTGAGGAGAAGGGATTTTCTTCTACTTGCTTTACTTAGGAGAATCATGGGGGAAACTCTGATTGCTATAGCTTGGGTCATATTCCCATTCCCAGATCAATTACTGTTGCCAGAGGAATGGAACATTATTATTCTCTGGATCTGGGTCATGTACTCACACTGTGTCTTGGGGAGGGGGTCATGGAATTGGCAGCATGCAGAAACCCACAGTTTGAGTAGGAGAGGAGCAGGTCTCCAAAGAAAGGGTTTCTATTATCAAAATAAGGAAGCAAAGATGCTGGGCATATGGAAACAATAATTGTACATCAGAGATAATAATGATTACAGCATAATTTGTGACAAGCCCAATGTGTGTCATGTTTTCACATAGGACTGCCTTTCAGGTAGTCCTCATAACAAGTATACATGAAAAGGTACTTGCCCCATGCACTGATGAAGAAACAAAAGATCAAAGGATCAGGCTATGGAGATGGTGCCATGGCTAGACAGAAAGGCTGGAGGGATAACCACAGCTTGAAAAGTATTTCTGAATGTTTTAGTTTGCTACTGTCTAAGTCATTCCTCTGGATGAAGGTAAAATGCAGTAAATCTATAAATGAATAAATCTTACTGATTATGCATCAAATAAACATCAGACAGAAGAGATCAAGAGGTGTAGGTAGAATTGAAATCATGACAATTGAAGGAAGATTTTGACCTTAAAGTAGCCTAGAAAGCAAAAACCTTTGAAATTGAACCAAGTCTTAAATAGTCACTAATAAAAATTCTAAATTGGAGAAATTACACAATTTGAAAATGGCAATTTAATAAATGGAATCCCAATTTTAATTCTTTCTTTAGCTTTACAGGAGATGAATCTTTTAATTATTATTTAGAGAAACTGCCACAGTAAGTATGTAGAGAAGCCAAGGATATAGGAATAAAGATGAAAAAATATTTGAAAAAAACCAGTGTATCATTCCAAGAGAAACAGCTATTAATGGCTTAACATATGAAAATGTGACCATGATTTGATGACAAAAACTAAAAAATACCATAAATTTATGTGTATAATGAAACTTGACCAAAGAAAGTTTGCAAATCTCTGTGGGATAAAGGTGAACAAAATATAATAAAATCAAGTTCATAAATACAACATTCTAAGAAATGATTTTCATGACCTAGTTCATAATAGGGATATTTATTATGTTATTATCTCAGACAGAAATGCATGGGATAAAAATAATTTAATGTAATTACATAAGTTCAACTGAAGATGATAAAGGATTTTAAGACCATGAATAATAGAACAGATTTTAAAAGAAATTCTCTACTTATTGAACTGTATTACCTAATGACTAGCTATTTAATGAAAAGTTATTGGAAATGTGTGTGCATCTCCCTGTCAAAATTAAGTTGCAAACAGGGTCATTATTTAGCTAGTGATACTTATGTCAAAACACTGTACATGCCAGCAATGTCTTAATATCAAAAAGTGATTTAAAAATTATAAGAATGACTTGGGCTGCCTGGGTGGTTCATTCTGTTAAGCGTCTGACTTTGGCTCAGGTCATGATTTCAGGGTCCTGGGACTGAGCTCTGCATCAGGCTCTGCGATCAGTGGGGAGTTTGCTTCTCCCTCTCCCTCTCCTTTTGTCCCTCCCCCTCGCTCATTCTCTCTCTTTCTCAAATAAATAAATAAAATCTTTAAAAAGTTTATAAGAATTCGGAGGGAGAGCTGAACCATGAGAGACTATGGACTCTGAGAAACAAACAAGGTTTCTAGAGGGAAGGGGGTCGGAGGATGGGTTAGCCTGGTGATGGGTATTAAAGAGGGCACGTACTGCATGGAGCACTGGGTGTTATACGAAAACAATGGATCGTGGGTCACCACATCAAAAACTAATGATGTATTGTATGGCGACTAACATAACATAATAAAATAAAAAAAAAGAAAAAAGTTTATAAGAATGACTTTATGAATAATTTGGAGCATGATTTATGACACTTAGTAAAGAGT
Organism: Phoca vitulina; assembly: GCF_004348235.1. Classification (NCBI taxonomy): domain Eukaryota; kingdom Metazoa; phylum Chordata; class Mammalia; order Carnivora; family Phocidae; genus Phoca; species Phoca vitulina. The sequence continues at coordinate 14,197,505 of NW_022589745.1, read as the reverse complement.
CCTATAATACACAGTTTAGCTTGTCTACAGAATAGAAAGAACTTTTTTTTTGTTGTTTTATATATTGACTTGTTTTACCCCATTAGTAGTAAAATATTTTACTATCCTCTCAGCATTTATGGACAAGGAGTTAGGAGAACATAGAGAGCACTCTCTTGTCAGGAGCCAGCTGAGAGTATTTTCTATAGAAAGACTCAGTCATTCAGATGACTGGAAGTTGGATGATTTCACAGACAGAATAGGAAACAGAATATTTTGAAGGGAGCAAAACTGTGGGATTTTGAATGCGCAAACTGATGCCTGTTACTTGACCCATTGAATTAGTTGTAGAGGGCTTCCTAGGCAAGGAGTGGGAAACAGGTCTATTATGATCAGATTGGGGGTATCTTAGGTCCAAACGGAGCAATAAAATTCTACTGGCTCTTGTGAATGACTGATACCTTTTTTATCAGAATATAGCAGCATTGGGGCCTTAGTTTCTTTATCTGTAAAATGGGATAAACAATCCCTCAAAATTTAGAATTGAATTATGTATATGAAAGAACCTGACACAGGACAAAACCTATTGTAGGTAAATGAAAAATGTATTCTTGTCTATAAAAGTACTCTGTTTAGGTAAAATGTGCAGTTTTTTTGTTTGTTTGTTTGTTTGTTTGTTTTTTCCAAGCTCATACTCAGATTGAGAGTTAAGGATTAGCAGAGAAGTAATAGAATCTCCCTAAAGAAGGTATTTCTTATCTGTTCTTCAATCTGTTCATTAAATTATCTTTAGTACTTTAATAGAACAATAATAAAGGAATCCCCCAAATTTATTATATTGCATTCTATTAATAAGGTAGCAAATTGCTAAATTCACCTTATTTTTGCACGACATGATACTCACAGTTTTGCTTCTGTCAAGTCATGAAATTATGCTGAAGTTCAGAGCACTTAGTTTGTTGTATATTTTTTGGCTCATATGAAATCCAAGGTAATGAGTTTTAACACTACAAAGGCTCTGGAATGCTTTCAAAAACATTTGCTTCCCACAAGAGAAATTAGCTGAACCAAGCAATAAAATGTGACATTAAGCATTCAATACTCCCATTTTTATGTAGTCCCAGGTCAACAAAAATGACCTCATTGGGGGCATTTCTCTAATGCCCTTGTTCAGAGTTCTACTAAAAACCTGTCTCTAGGAAGCTAATCAATAGTTATTTATGCATTGTAGACCCCTAAAGAAAGCCTACCTCATAAATTGAACTCACGGCATTCTGGAAGCTTCTGAACCTAATGTGGTTTATAAGGATCCTTTGTCAAGTGGACCACCCTGAGTGCAACATATGTCTAGATCTGTATATGTACATTTGTAATTTATCACTTTTATTTAGTTAGTATTGTGTCTTAAGGTCTTGAAGAAAATTCTAAAGTTGAACAATGATCTGTGAAATCCTACTCTTCTTGCCATTTTTAAACCTTCATGTTTAGACTTCCTAGTTGTTGAATATCTAGTTTTTAGAATAAAGGATGTGTTCACATCACCTGGAATATTTTGCTCTTTCTAATCAAGGGAAAGCATTTCTCTAAACAAATAGTAATTGGTCTAAGGAAGGGAGGCCAAGAGAGTGAAGGAAGATCTTCATGGAACAGTTGTGAAGACTAGGTGTGCTTGGCCCCAAGAAGACAAGGGCCGAGGAGTGAAGGGAGAAGGCAGTGTCTGCATGTCCCTAAAAGACTATCAAACAGAAGGGACCCATGGGGTGGGGAGGTAGATGAGGAGAAACAGAGTGATAGGGAGGCAGAGTTTAGGTCAGTAGGGGGAAGAACTTTCTAATACAATGGCCCAAAACAGAATGAATTGTCTAAGCTGAGATTAGTTCGTTAGATTAGAGAACCCAACTGGTGATATTTTAGACCCTTTCCAGCCCTGGGATGAAGGTCTTAATGATCATCACAACATATAATTCTCTCCTGTCTTTCTCCTGTTGTAGTTCAGGACACCCTAGTTGAGCCAGTGTTTTCCATAGACAAGCCTTGCACAAGGAAGCATATTCCCTGGGGATCCCAAGGTTTCTTTCATTCCAAGGCTAGCTTTTAAAATTTTTGTGAAAGGAAAAGTACCAAAACAAGGATATTTATTTTTACAAATTCAAATTAATTTTAAGAAATTTTACCTTGGCTGTTTTTTGAATTAAAACAAAACAAAACAAAAACAAAAAAATAATTCTACCAGGAAAATTGAGACATTTGCTTAATCAGATTGGTAAACTGCTGTCTATTTTATCATGTCAAAATTATGGGTGCTTTCTCCCTTTCCTCCCCTTAGGCTACTCTATACCTTAATTAATTAATAGTAAGGAGAGGAAGCTTCCAGACACCAAAGAACAGACTGGCCAATCAGCTTTACGTGTCCTTTATTTTTTTGAAATGTAATATCCTAACAATTTACAGATGCTCCCTGCACTACTTTCAGACTCAGCTTGGAGTGATCCAAGTAGCCCTGTGCCATCAAGATGGCATTTGTTACTTGGTGCCTGGGGGACAAAACAGAGGGCTGCTCATGGCCTATAGCCAAATTCTGGTGGAGAATGTAGAGGCTACCATCCTGTCAAGGGCACTCTTCTATAATATCGCAATCCTGAGAGCTGCAATTTAACTATAACTTCTCCCTGAGAAATTGAATGAGGATTTCCATTCACTGTGCAACTCTATTATAGTATAATTTTACTTTGAGAGCTACAAAGAGACACATGTCTCCCCGATCTATTTAGGGAGCCTCAACAAGAAATTTGAATCCCTCTAAGTACAGTCCCTATCTTACTTACAGGTAGCAATCATAACCTCACCTATTCTGATGAGAAAGAGAAAATTACTAGGGCAATCTTACAGAGGTTAGGAGAACTGCCAGGAGAACTAGAGGAGCAGCCAGGGTGGAAGGGACTCAGCAGGGGAGCAGATTAGCAGCTGTATGCTTGCTATTTCTGTCATGGGTGCTATTGGTTTTTAGCTGTAGATCTCTTCAGCCTTCTCCAAAGTCAGGGCAGAATGAAAGTCCATTCTGGTTCCAAGATCCTACTTTCTCCAACAGCTTTAGGTTCTCTATCATCCCATAGCAATTTTAACTTCATAAATCAATGAATCAGCCAACCACCAAAGACTTAATCTATGTTGACCACACTTGAAGCAAGTTTAAAGCAGAGTCTCCTCTTTCTTTTTGGCTTAGTTTAAAAAGAACATTAGATATGCACATGCAGAAAGAAAGATGCTGATAGTCACCCCTGTCAGTTGAAAGGAATTGCCATATAGGCAGTAAACGTGCCCATTTCACCCATGTCCTTCACTGGGCTGGGCCAGAACAAGAGATATTTGGATGGATAACTATTTGAACCAAGATTCAATTAGTCCAGTGGGTCTCAAATTTGTTTAGCGAGTAAGGACCTGGAAATCACTGCCTTTTGCGAAATATGTATGTTTCACAAAAGGCAGTGATCTATCTATCTATTTATCTATCTATCTAAAGAATTAATGATTAAGTCAAATGCTGAAATTTGGGAGGAAACTGAACATAAAATGACTCTTACTTTCTGATTTTGCTTGGGAGACCACCTTTGGAGAAGTTTTAAAAATATATCAGTCTCCATCCCCTCTCTGCTTCGATTAGAATAAGTTTTCAGGAGCTTGCTAGGGCCCCATCAGATTAGGTACTGCCCCTCACCTTCCTAGCCCACATGCAAACATAACTTCTATGTCTTATCCTTCTGCTGATGTTAATAATGCTCCCTTAACCCCATTGGGCACAGTCCTGTCTCAGCAACATGTGAAGCCAATGTTGGGAGGTAATGACCTGTTTCCTTATCCTATTATTTCCCTCTACTTGAGGGCTCTGCCAGCTGACAAAGTGGGGTCAAAGAGTCTGCTGCATACAGGATGAGATGGGTAACTCTTGAGGATGAGGGCTGAGGCTTTCCCCAAGATGCAGGGATCACTTCCTTTCACTCCTGGCAAAACAAAGGAAGGGGGGTCAAAAGGTGTGAGGATCTTATATAACACATCACTCCTTCTCACCTTGAGAACTTGAGGTGGCTCTGGCCATGAGTTATATTTGTTAGCACTCACAGATGATAGACTGTGTCACCAAAGTAGCCTTATGATATTGTATTCACCAACACTCTGGTTCTTATTTTGGTACACACTCACATACACACACTAGGCTACAAAAAAAATTTGTTGATTTCATCTACTGAATAATTCACCAACTGAAAATTACCCTCATCATATTAACATAATTACTTTCAAATAGTTTTCTGGCAAGCAAAAACTCAGAGGGTAATACTAATTTCCAATATGATTAATGTAGTTATTATAAGTTTTTCTATTCAAAGAAAAGTGAGCTGGCATATCAAACTAATAATAATCATAATATATATTTAAAATTTTCCGAATATAGTTTCTTTCATTATGGCAACAAAAGTTAAATTTACCTAGAATTACTCTGTCTCTCTTTTTTTCATCTTATGATACTTTCCTTATTAGAACATCTCAGGTATTTATAATAACAGCTTACTTATCTGAAAATCACCAGGCTGACAACTCTATATATGGAATATAACCATGTTCTTACTTTGGGAAATGTAGGAATCTGGTAAATTTCTTTTAAGAATAAAGTAATTATATGCATGTCCTTCAATAGAATTTATATTTCTGTGTCCAAGTTAATTATTCTATTATAATGTGAGCAACTCGATGGTATAAAATAGACTTTAGCTTCTTTTTCATCTCTTGGCCTTTGGTTTCCCTGTAGTACTGCAATGAGTCATCAGTTTCTGAGGGATAACATACCTTTCAAAAATATACCTTGAGGTAACCCTACATAGAGGCATTGACAAATATTGTTTAGAAGGTACAAAATATTCTACAAATTTCAACAAAAGCGTAGCCCAAATTTCCTCCCCTCTGAAGCTCAGCTTCTCCATGGCAGAATGAAAGAGTTGGAAGACACAATCTTTAAGTCCCCTTCCAATCCTGAGATTCTGTGATACTCTATAATCCGTTCCTTTGTACATTTTCACTCAAGTTCTGCCACTGCACGAAAAGGCCACATTAAAATGTAATGGCTCATGTGTCAGAGGCCACTGATAAATGAGGAAGTTCCTGGCTTCACAAAATGACCATTATGGTTGTGGGGAGTTGCGGTCCTGTACAGTATCCACCGGCAGGGTCACCTGCAGAAGCTCCTCCCACACTGCCTTTGGCCAGCTCACCCAGAGGACAAGCCATCCAGTTGCTTCTGAGGGAGGCCAGCACTTGCAGATGGTCTCTGCAGAGGAGATATCACCTCTCAACAAAGAGTTTCTGAGGCTCAGTCAGAGGAAGCCATGTTCTAAACACCTTCCTTCTGTTGCCACTCCCTGTCCCACTCAGTTATGTCTTCCTGCAGACCCTGTTTCAGGATCTAGAGCTAAGTTTCTTTTCAGGTAGTGCTTTCTTTCTCCTTGGCTCTTTTCCTTCTGGTTTACCCTAACTTAACTTCTCACGGAGTAGATTTTTGCATTTACTTTTTGTTCCTATGAAGCCCCAGCAATTTTGACTTAGCTACTTATCCAGGGAAGTCATTGGTTTTTTTATCAGCTTCTACTGACTCAGGGATTCAGAGCACAGGGAAGCAGATATTCTTTTTTTTTTTTTTTTTTTGATTATTTATTTATTTATTTGCCAGAGAGAGAGAGCACAAGCAGGGGGAGTGGCAGGCAGAGGGAGAAGCAGGCTCCCCACTGAGCAGGGAGCCCGATGTGGGGCTTAATTCCAGGACCCTGGGATCATGACCTGAGCAGAAGGCAGCTGCTTAACCAACTGAGCCACCCAGGCATCCCAGAAACAGATATTCTAAAGAGATGTCAGCCTCAGTCTAAGGGAAGGATATACACACCCAGAGTGCGTAGAACAGTAGACTACATTTTCTTCATCCCTGGATCTGTTGCTCAAAATGTAGGAAGGAGGTTCCTCATCTACTAGAACACACAATGGCTTTACAGGTATTACCTGTGCAGCTCCCCCAACCCCTGCAGCAGCCACCACTTGGAACACAGACTTACTGGTCTGCATCCCACATGTGCCCTCTATCAAGGCGGTAGGGCTCATAACACTCAGCAATGTCTTATGAGGCTTTTTCTAAAGACCTTCTACATCCCAGAAATTAGCAGAGGCAAATCTGCTTCTCATTATCCTGATACTCAATGATTTACATCTTCTAACTTGGGGGAGGGGAGAGTGCCTAAGAAGGTGAACCATTTGGCAAGTTATTAACCCTTCTAGGAGAATGTGCTTCCAGCACTTCTCTGGAATCAGTTAAGTCACCATTCCTGGTCCCTCCACCCCTATGAACTGTCCCCTTTCATGGGCAACAAACTTACTTCATTTTCTTGGACAACCACTGTAGAGGGGACAAGGATCTATAGAAGATTTACAAACCTCCAAAGCCTTAGCCATAGGGCTTTGGATGGGACCCTTGCTGACAATGCTGCTTCAGCCCAGGGACCTGGTAGCACTATTTGAGGGAGGAAAGCCATGCTTATTGGAGAGTCCCAGACTTTGGGTAAGTGTGACCCCAGAAAGGAGAGGATAACTCCTCTAAAAAGAATCACAGTTGCATGGGCAGTTGTCCACTCTGACATATAGTAGTAGCAGGAGCAAAATGTCAGCCTAGCCATCTCACTGCAGACACAAAGGTTCTGCCCTTGACTCTTGGTTCATGGTCACTCATGAAAGTACTGGTGCAGCATTTGCAAAGGCATTATGGCAACTGGTGCTGGTGGCATTAATACTCCTTCTGATGGCTGTTGCATCATTTTCCAGTCTAAAAATGCATGCCTGTAAATTCTGACCTTAGCAAAATGAAAGCAACACAAGCAAGATCCGTCCTTCAGGAATTCCCTTATGAATTCCTGGACGAATAAATGACAGAGGCCTGAGAAATTAGACCTCATGCTCATCTGGACATGGGGGAGCCTGAGGATGACTGCGATATCAGTGCACAGGACCATTATCATATCCCAAAGAGTAAATTTGAAGATCTCAGTTGTATTTGTCGTATAACAAATTACCACAAATTAGTGTGTCAAAATAACACAAAGTTGTTATCTCATTGTGCCATAGGTCAGCAGCCTAACTCACTGGGCTAAAATCAAGATGTTGACAATGTTGTGCTCCCTTCTGGAGGCTCTAGTGGGGAATCCATTCCATTGACTTGTCCAGCTTCTAGAAGTTGCCTCCATTCCTCAGCTCATGACCTCTTTCCTCCATCTTCAAACTCAGCAATGGAGGGTTGATTCCTTCTCACACTGCATCACTGTGACCTCCTCTTCTATCCCCTCTTCCACTTTTAAGACCCTTATGATTACATTGGGTAATCCAGGATAATCTTGCTATTTTAAGGTCAGCTAATTAGCAATCTTAATCACACTTCATTTTATAAGCTAACATATTCACAGGTTCCAGGGATGAGGCACAGACAGCTTCAGGAGCACAAGGATGAAAGTGGATATTATTCTGTCTGTACCATTTAAGCACATAGGCCCAAAGAGTCAGCCATGGATTAGATGTTGGGTTTCCAAGAGGAATAAATCTCAAGGGCTTCCAAATCTAGGAGATAGGCAAAAAATAACAAAATAATGTGGGGCAGTGATAAATAATCATCATATGATAATATCAGAAAGCCTATCCCAGCCTCTGTTGGAGGCTGGTGGTATGATAGAAGATTTTCTGGAGGTAGAGATGCCTAAGTTTAGTTCCTAATGGATTAATAGCCATCCAGTACATGAAGAAGAAAGCATTCTAGTCACCCACATCTCCAATGTACCCCAAACACGGCATCTTACCCTCCTATATAGTTTGGCTGATGAAATCTCCTGAAAATCACAAGGCTGATAGCAGCCAAATGGGGAATTCACTGATGATTTTCAGTTGACAAATATATACTGAGGACCCATGACATGTCAGAACATATGTGACTATCAAAGCTGCAATGAAGGGCAAGACACATGCCTTTTTGGTGTTATAGTATTACAGAGGAAGAATGGAAAAGTTCATGTGAAAAACTACTTAGGAGATAAGCTTGTGAATCTGTCCAGAGAGGTGATGCTTTTCAGATCCCAAATGTTACAGGAAGAGAACAAATCTTCAGTCTCCCCAAATTCCTGATGAACAACAGATGCTACCCCCTTGAAGTTTATCATCACAAACCAAAGCAATGGAAGGTCTCAGGCTCAATGACTAGGGTGTAGTTCTGGCTAATGTACTCCCATGCCAGTGACAGAGCTGCTCCAATCCACAGAAGCCACTACCATACACTGCTTATGTCCCCACTGTTTACTTCCCAGCTCTTCCCGTGGCACTGCCCCTTGAAGTCACCAGTCACTGGTCATGCTCCTAATTCCAGAGCTATTCCCTGTCTCAGACTTATGGCGTTTTACAGGCTTTTATGGGTTATTACAGCAGCCTATCATTTCCATGTATTTCTATGGGAAAATGTACTACTATTGACTTCTAAATGAATTATAATAAAATTCCAGAGTATAACTATCCAGAGGTTAGGGAAGGCCTAACCTTTACAGGGACTTAAGATTTTACCTGAAAAAATGTAGCTAACTAAGCTCCCTTTAATCCATCTGAACATCACTCATGTGGCTGCACCACTTTTATTAACTTAATGACCAATAACCAAATACTGTTTGCAGCAAGCAGAATGGCAGATGGAAAGAGCAGGCATTTGGAAGCAATGGATCTCTGCTCAAACCCAGCTCTTCCACTTACCAGCTGGGAGATCTTGGATGAGTTACTTAACCTCACTAAATACAAATATCATCACTATAAAATCAGCTTAAATCTGTCACACTCACAGGATCGATAGGGAGATGAATGACTGAAGATATGTACACCATGGGACACCATGGCTGGAACAGAATAGGCACTAAAACAAGTTTTTGCATCAGCAACCTCTGCATTTAATGTGTCCACACCACCGTTGGTTTGGTGTGTTTTTGTGTTCCCTACTATTGGCCATTGACTTAGTCCCCAAATCCAGTTCTAAACACCTTTGAACAAATAACATTGAAATATACCCCTGTGTGTGTGTGTGTGTGTGTGTGTGTGTTGCATTACTGAATGTACAGAAATATAAACTGGTTCTGAGTGCTTCTACTGAGTTGATGGGAGGCAAGAAGGTGGAAAAGGAGAAAGAACTTTAATAAACTCTTATTTCTGGGACACTGCTGTCCCCTGAGTGCCTTGGGCCCTCACATGACACAGCAAAGGTACATAGTTATACCAATTACTGCAGAACACTTTAGAAATATTCATTGCTATGTATTATAATCCTGAAAATACCACATTCATACCAATAGGCTAGTCTCTGCTAAATAGAAGTTCCTGTTTCTCTACCACAGAACTTTAAGACACTTTGAACATAAAGAGGAATGTCTGGGGCAGATATATGTGCTTTGAAATTGACATTCCACTTTTTTTTTTTTCTTTTTTTTTTTTTTTTTTTTTTTTTTGCTGGTGTCTTGGAGGATCTTGAGCAAGACCTTTCTGTAGTCCTTTCTAGATCTTGGTTTGTCAGATTCTAGAACGCCTGGTCCCTGCTGTTTTTACTGCTCTCAGCCCTTCAGAGCCTTCCAGAGTAAAATTTCTAAATTGGCATAGAAGGACTTCTTTGGCATCAAATGATTCTTATGAAACAGCACACTGATGAGTTAAATGAAACGATTCAGAAAAATACCGATTAAATTTCCCCTTAAATACCCAGGGGTTTAGAAATTAAGCAAAACTGCTTGGCACTAGGCAGTCTGGATTTTAACAAACTCAAAATGTTTGAAAAGTGTTCAAGATGTTTTGACAAACAGAAAATGCCACTATGTTCTCTCCTCTCTCCTGACATCACTCTTCATCTGCCAAAAAGAAAGCAGAATCAGGGTGTTCAGGATCTGGAGATCGGCTAGTGTCCCATGAAGGGCTTTCTCTCTCATCAAATGGAATAATCCACAGTCCTTGTTTTAATGCTCACTAGCTTCTTTGTTCTTCTGCAAAGTGATAGAGCTAGTTTGCTTTATTTTAAAAAATGAAACAAAATTAAACTGAGTAACTATGAATAGTATAAAGTGATGACCTTAACCAGTGAAGTCATATTTTTAAAAGAAAAAAAAATAATTCCAATTATGTGAATAGAATATGTAATGGTGCCTTGCTTGAGCAGTGAATGCAATGAACGTGACATGCTGCCGCTGTCAGACTTACAACATCACCACCAATGGTCTGGGACGCTGACCCTCACTTGCCTGCTCAAGGAAGGTTGTGATGTTTGGCAGGAAATAGAAAGACTCCTGAGAGGCCGTGTGGTTGAGTAAAAAGAGTACTGAAGGAGAAGTCAGAGGTCTGGGCTTCAGCCCCAAACAACTGCTACCTGCATGGATCACCACAAACAAGCCAGGATTCACACAGAAAGCAGCCTCCCACAGTGACCCCTCCTCAAAAATTATGTGTGGGTATAGTCTTTGAGGTAACTTCCAGTTCTGGAGCATTCTAAGATATAGTCAGGTTATACTATTTGTACCTCTATAAATGAGGAACATAGTTTTAAAACTTATACTGATAGATAAATCTAGATCACTGACTTTCCAGTTTAATATAATTTTTCCAACAAATATTATCCCCTGTCCCAAGTGAGGAGGCATATTATATTCTTTCTCCTCAATGGAACTATATTAATATTACTCATCCGTCCATCCATCCATCCATCCAATTTTCTCAGTATCTTGCAATTTACAAATTGTATTCATTATCTCCTCTGCTTCTCAGAACCCTGACATGGATCAATTATCTATGACTCCAAATAATGCTCAAGGAAACATACTTTTCAAGGTGAAGTCCTCAAGATGATAAAATGATAAGTGACAAAGCTGGGACTGAACTCAAGTCTACTGGGCCAGAATATTTTCCTTGTAACATGGGCTGGACTCATCTCATCATCATACTCTTCTCTAAGGCTACAGAGTGATGGAAGGAAGAAAGGAAGGAAGGAAGGAAGAAAGAAAGAGAGAAAGGAAGGAAGAAAGAAAGGAAGGAAGGAAGAAAACGGAAGGAGGAAGGGAGGGAGTGAGAGAGAGAGAGAGAAAGAGAGAAAGTCATAGCTCTCGAGCTACAGAGCAGCAGCACGCCAGTAGGCTCTTTCCTGTGGTTTTGATGACCCAGAGCCATTTGGATAATTACCAGGCTGAGACTGGTGAGACCCAGCCATTCTTTGGCAACTCAGTACAAGGATACATGAGAAACAGTTTCCATTGTCTACTCCCAATTCCCCAGTCATGTCAGCAACCAAGCTGGGCTGGTTTGGGTTTTCTCATGGCAATCAGAGTCAATTTCAAGATTGAAAAGCCAAGTTCATGCTAGAGAACATGGAGCCACACCTTTTCCCTTGTCATTTTATATGATCTGTAAACTCTTTCTGTAACTGTGAAATCAGGAAGCTGAAAGGCACCCAAGTGATATTATCATAGAGCTGGGGTTGATGTTTTACAGCACATAGGGACTGATATCAAAGCCACAGAGATGAACATGTTATCATAATAGTTATGAACAATCACCCTGTAGCCCAGACATTTATCATGCTTTACAGCCTACAGAACCCTGTTAAATTTATTACATCTCTTGGTCATCAAAACAGCTTTGTGAGTTAGAAAAGGTGAGGATTTCGCTCCTGCTTTTCAGATGAGGAAAGTGAGAATTGCAGTCCTGGTAAATGGCATCCACCCAGTTGCCTGGAGGGAAAGCTGGACAGGATCCTCTCACCTCCATCTCCCTCACTTATCACAGCTCGTTCATTACCAACTCCTGGCCTTCCCTCCACCCAAGTATCCATCAGATCCATCCTCTTCTCTGCATATCCCCCACCGTGGTTCCAGTCAAAACATCATCCACCCCTGTCTGCACCTTCACAGCAAGGATCTCACAGGTCTCCGTGTTCTTCCCTGCTTTCTGACACTCAGATCTGATCTTCAGTCCTTCAGTGGCATGGCACGGACTTCAGCATGAACCCAGACTCAGACTTGATTTTGCCTGCCCTCCCCATAGCCTGTTTCTAGCTCATTCTCCTCACCATGTCTCTTTTCCTTTGTGCTCTGTGCTCCAACCACACTGGGCTTCTTTTAGTTCTCAAACTCCCCATGCCCTCTCTTGTCTTAGCATCTTCCCACATGTCATTCCCCCTGCTGGATGTCTTTCCAGTCCTGACCCCTTCTTGCCCCCATTTCCCCTTGCCATAACGACTTATCTTCCTATCCTATTTCCCTATGGTTTTCTTCTCCCAGGACTGGAATCTTCAGAGCGCAAGACTTACTCAGTGCCTGACGAGCATGGAAGAAGTGTTCGGTAGCATATCTTTTCAGAAATAAGTGAATGAATTAAGTCTCACCAAAGGCCTCAAGCCAAGGTTTTTACACATCAGTTTGTTTTGCCCCAGCAAACATCTATTTATATAGAATAACTGTGAATAGTACTTCTCTGTTTAAAATTGTCAGGTCACCTGATGGCGCGTACATGCAGTCAAACTTTCCATCTTTCTTCCCAGACAGAGCTGCTGCCCTGAATCCTGAGTCCTTTTCTGCCTCACTGAAATTGGCCTGTATTCTGGAAAAGAACTGGGTAGCCCCCTTCCCTCTTTCCCTTGAGCCAAGAACTAGGGAGGGAGCCAGCTTTGTGGCCATCCCTCAGTTTCTCTCTGCAAAGGGCTCCTTGAATCTTAAGAGTATTCAGAACCCCAAGATTCCTGGGTCATGATGTTTCCTGACTCACTGTTGCTACAAAATGCAGGAGGGGAGTCTGGCAGGTCCAGAGGGTTTATGGGTTGCAGCAGCATTGAGGCATTAAGCCTTGGGCATTCTGGAGAGCCAGATGGCTGAGCAGGGAGGACCCCAGCTCTTACGCTATTGCACATGACAGCAGAGTAGGCACTCTTCTGGAATAGGACCAGAGACCCTGATTCAAAGCTGAGTCCATCTCAGAGCATGTAAGTCACAAGCCAGAGTGGCCACACTGCAGAATCCAAACTCATCTTGATTTAATCCAGGGTTCCTCACCTGCAGCACTATTGCCATTTTGGATGGGATAATCCTTTTCTGTGTGTGTGTGTCGGGGGCGGGGGGGAGGCTGTCCTGTGCACTCTAGGATCTTTAATAGCATCCCTGGCCTCCACCCTGTAGAAAACAATAGTAACCCTGCCCCTTTCCACCCCCCAGATGTGGCAACAAAAGTGTCACCAAATATTGCCAAAATCTCTTGGGAGAAGGGGAGTGAAGTTGAGAACCACAGATTTAATGGAATTTAGCACCTTGGACAAGTTACAAAAATGCTTCTGATCTAATTTTCCTCATCGTCCTAAACAAAACAAAATAAAAAAAACTAAAAATGTTTCTAATATTTTTGTGAGGACTAATGAAAATATTAGGTGTGTAGTATTTAGCCTAGTCCTGGTGCAAAGTAGGTGCTCAGAAAATACAGCTGTGTGAACATGCAGAAAGTATGTTGCCCATGAAAGAAAGTAACTGAGACTCTAGGAGAAAGAGAAGTGCTGCCAGAGTTGGCTCCTCTGACCTTGTAACTGGGAGCCAGGTGGCCCCCAAGTCACATCTGCAGGAACAGAAACTCCAATGAGGAGAGGAGTGTGAGAATACTTGGCTAAAGCCAACAAATTTTACAAATGCAACTCATTTTGCCACACAGTGAGATCTCTTCTGGGGTCTTCTTTCCACCTGCCTCCAGAAAAGATCAATTTTATGTGTGGGTGATGTACGTCGGGGGTGCTGCTATGGATAGTGTTTTAGGAGAAGCTGTCCCAGAAGGAGGTCCATGGTGGCCTCGCCAGAGAAAGGCAGCAGCATACGCAAGGAGGTGCATACACAGCACAGGAAAGGTAGAGGTCTTACTGGGAGTCAGAGGTGGGTATGAGACTCAGTCCTGCTACTCTCTGTGTGACTTTTGGGACACAACCACTCTGAGCTTTACTTGCTTCATTACAGGGAAAGGGTAAGAAGTAAATGGAAAATGTGCAAGTCACTTGGCATAGAGCTGGAACATAGCAATCACATACACAATGTAAGCATTGGTAATATTAACTATTACTGCGCAAGCTTTTACTATTATTATTTTTAGCACTACCATCATTGTTGCCCAGGGTAGTTTACAGAGCATTATTGTTATTAACTTCAAACAACTTCAGATCTGCCACCTCCTGGTCAGCAGGGCCACCCGTCTGTCTCCTGGATTCAGAAGATTCAGAAGGCTGTGAAGCAGGCAGGTCGTTTTAGCCCACTTCCCTATGAAAAACATTTTGCATAAAAATCTGTATAGTCTCTGGTCCCAGGACATCAAAGTGGCTTTATCTCTCTTGGCAGGTTAGGCTACTAGGAATACTGAACATTTTTCTGTCTCACCCATTGCCAAGGGTGCAATTTGGAAAAACAAATAGGGATTTACAGATAGCAACTTTCCTCTTCTTCTATTGATAGCCTGAGATAATTCATGGCTAGGTTTGGACAAATGCAAAAATGTGCATTTAGTTTGAATTTGGATTCATTCCTCATGAATATTAGTCATCTCAGCCTAAAATGCAAGCACTTCTCTGTTTCAACAGATGGGATGCACTATGGAATTGTACTATAACACAAGGGGAAAACAAGAAGGTTGAAATTAAATTTAAGGATAAGTCTTGGCACAGTGGCAGCAAAGTGTGCAGCACCATATATTTCCCTACAAAATAAGAAATGTACTTTTAGGTGTGGCTTGCATTCTTGCAAAAACAATGGGATGGGAATATTTATAAACCATGTTTGCTTGATGATTTAACTCGTTGTAGGAATATTTTGGGCATATAACTCTTCCTAAATAGTTTCCTTTTACTGAATGCCTAAATCAGAAACTGGCTCAGCATATGTCAGGTTCCATTGTTAATGATGAAAATACAATGCTGGAACCCCGCTGCCTTTCATGTGCCCTTCTGCCTGTTGATATTCCACTGTTTCTTGAGAGCACGGCTGGTAGATCCTACAACATGGCAGAAAATGGACCAGTGTTGGACCAGCTGGTGATCCTGAGGTGTATGTGTGTGGGGATGGGGGGGAGGATAAAGAAACAGGAGAGAAATAGGAGGAAAAGGAGGAGGGTGAAATAAAGTGAAAAAGGAAGAAAAGAATTGGAGCAGGAGAACTTCATATTCATACTTTTTTCACTAAGTCATACCAATTAATAAAATTCAATAGAAAATGCACTTGTTAATTCCATGGATGAATTTTTGTTGAGCACCTACTATGTACCAGAGACTGTGATAGGCATTGGGGCAAAATTAAACTTTTATGATAATGAACTCAGAATTCATCTAACATCAAATAGCTAGAGAAGAACCCTAGCTCCCATTATTACTTTTTAAAAATTTCCATTAACTGGTGTGCCACATGCCAATAAAATAATAATTCTTGCCCTGTAAGAATAAACAAAAGGCAGGGCACCTGGGTGGCTCAGTCAGTTAAAGGACTGACTTGTGATTTCAGCTCAGGTCATGATCTCAGGGTCATGAGATGGAGTCCGCATGGGACTCCATGCTGGGTGTGGAGCCTGCTTAAGATTCTCTCTCTCCTTCTCCCTCTGCCCTTCCCCTGCCCCTCTCTCTCTCCCTCTCAACAAACAAACAAACAAACAAAAACAAAAGGCAACACAAAATCTTGAAGTTCCTTCTACATCAAAGAAAGAATGGCATCCAGTATGGTTCACTTTAATATATTTTTATTAACATAGGAATTCACTGAACGCAAACAGATCCTATGCACTATATCTAATACATCTTTTAATGTCATGTTATTGATTATCTAGGAATTCCCATTGCCTTTTCAGTGACCTATCAACTTCTCAGAAGCAGTTATGGTTAACTAGCAGTCACCCAGAAAACTTTTTTAGAAATATAAAATATAGAACCTTGGCTTTGTAAGAGATTCTAGAGATTATTGTGTCTGAACACTCCTCCACTTACAGATGAGAAAATGAAGGAAAAGAAATAATGACCGAAGAACCATTTCATTGCAAATCTTTCTAAAGAGTGGATCAGACACAGCTAATTTTGTTGAGTACTTTTTTTGTAACTGACTTAGTTGCAGACACCTTTATCCAGATAATCTTCAATCCTTCCTAGAACACCATGAGGCAGATATAATGGTCCATATTTAACGTAGAAGGAAAGAGAAGCTTTGAGAAGGTCAGCACCTCATCCTGGGTCACACACAGTTAATCTTCTTACTTCAAGATAGAAGTCTCACTATGTATACTGTAGTGAGTAAAGAAGAGATGATACTACCCAAATTCTCAAACTTTCTTGTACTTCAATAAAATATTTTTATGAAACTGTTTTGTCATTTGCCTTTGTATGCTATAGAATTCAAGAAGACTTTTCCATATATGAGATTTTTTTGAGTGATAAATTAAAATATAAAACTGTTTATTTATCAGGTTCCTGGAATCCATATCATATCATTGGCTGTATTAATTATCTATTTCCTAATTCTTCTTAGAAGAAGGATTTTTTTAAATTATTAAAAGAACATTTTAGATAGTAACTGCAAAAAAAAAAATTGTCAGTGAAAACAGGGTCACTTTTATAGCCTATTAAAGAGAAAACTCAAAGTTTTTATAGCCCCAGCTTAGCTCTTACTGGGTGAGTAATTAGGGCTGATAACACGATCTTACTGGGTAGAGTAAAGCAGTTGTACCTAGATGACCTGTCCCCCACTGCAAAGAAGCTTTCTCAAATTACTGGAGGTGATATTTTATTTATTTATTTAGAGAGGGCACGTGCATGAGCGGGGTGGGGAGGGGCAGAGGGAGAGAGAGAATCTTAAGCAGGTTCCACTCCCAATGCAGAGCCAGTGCAGGGCTCCATATCACAACTCTGAAATAATGACCTGAGCTGAAATTCAAGAGTCTGTTGCTTAACCAACAGAGCCACCCAGGCATTTTTGAAGTCTTGTTCAGCAAAGTGTCAATATTGATTTCCAGAGATAAATGAGCTGATGGTCTTGCAACAATCATTCAACTATCTGATAAACATCCTCAGGCAATGTCAGAAAGTCAAGGTAAGTGTGGAACGTGGGTCAGGGAGTTCTAGTATAAGGGGATCTGCATTATTCCACTTAGGGAGGGTCTTTTTCTTCTTCTTTTTTGGGCGAGAGGAGGGGTAGAGGGAGAGGAAGAGAGAGAATCTTAAGCAGGGTCCAAGTCCAGTGCGGAACCCCACTCAGGGCTGGATCTCAGGACGGTGAAATCAGGACCTGAGCTGAAATCAAGTCAGGCACTTAACCAACAGAGCCACCCAGGCGCCCCCTGGAGGTGATATTTTAAAATATAGGTTGTTGCTCCCAATCTCATAGATTTTTTAATTCGGCAAGTTTGGAGTAGCTCAAAATTTTTTATTTTATTTAAAGCTCCCTCCAGTGATTCTGTTGTTCAGCCATGTAGGACTATCAATTGTATTAAGAATATTTTATTTATATTAGATATTCTATTCAACTCCAAGCTTTGTTATCTAATTCTTGTGGAGGCTTGGGCAAATCAAATAAGATTTCTGAGCTTCATATTCCGTGCTATAGATCGAGAGGAAATTAAGCCTTGGTGGTGCCTTGGCCACTGCACAGGGCCATGCCTTGCTTGAGATCCTATGTGCTATGGGTGCTAAACTCAAAAGCTGTTCACAATGTCCATAACTTTTGTTGCCACTACGACAAGTCTCTAGGTAAGAGACAGGTTTTGAGTGTCTGCTCCATGCCAGGCACTGTCTTTGGTATTTCACCTTCTCAACCATCAATTTTCATGATTGCCTGGACTAGCTGAGTACAGAATTTTCTCCTTGTTGCACCTTCCAGGCACCTCTCCCCAAAACATTAGCTCTATTTACTTTCCCGTGATTGCTGACTTTTGTATCCAGTTCTTGTGCTCTGCTTCCTTTCTTGGATATAGTACTTTGCTTGGTTACACACGTGTTCCCCTCCCCTTCTCTTTCAAGAGATTCCTGAAATTCTAATCTAGACATAGGTCCTAGGAGTCTGTTTTCCTGGAATGGGCCATCAGAAAATAATCATTCTGCAAGTTAAATGTTATTTTCTGCCTTTTTATAGATGAGAAAAATGGGCCTCCATTATAAGAAACATGCCCAGCCTTCACCACTAGTAAGCAGCAGAACTGCAATTTGCAGCCAGGATCTATGTAGCCCTGGATCCTGAGATCATTCTATTAAATCATCCTACCTCCCAGAGTTCTCAGAATAATGGCAGCCTAGAAGGAGAAAGGAGACTTTCATCTTTCTGACATTGCCAAATGTTTTGCTCTACTTCAGGAGTAGATTGACTATGCCTTTGAGAACCTGCCCTCATTTTGAAGAGTGCTTTTAATTTCTCAGATCAATGCCCCCACTCCCTTAGTCTATGCAATCTCTGCTTCTAAAGGGAAGATCCGTTGTTTTTCTGGTTACTATCTATGTCATAGACTACAGAGTTCTCTCAGAATGAATTCTCTGTGCTTATACTCAGTGCTCTACCTAGTTCTTTTACCAAGTCAACCTCTAGTTACTCTCCTAAAAGTAGAGGAATTTGAAGAAAGATCCTAAAGGTAACAGGAATCACTCTCTTTCCCTTTATATCAATTTTTACATTGTGTGATTCTTTCATTAGGTCTGTCACTCACGTTCGCCTACTAGTTTATCCCCAGTGCCTAACACAGAGCTTGGAATAAAATTCTTGTTCAATAAATAAACGAATGAATGGATTCTTTTAAGTTTCTATACCAATAATGAAATTTTAAGGGGAGTTGAATTTGGAGACCACACTGGAGAACTATTTGTCATATGATATAAACTCAAGTAGAAAAATCCCATGGTTTTTAAATGCAACCCATCAGTAATCCACCAAAGAAAACATAGTTTGGGGCATCCACTGTGTTAACAGGTTCTTTGATCCATGTTAAGGGGAGGCAAAGCTGGGCAAAAAAGTTACTTGCAGGACATATGCATCATTGTTTATGAGACTAGATTGCATTTAACAGTCACCAACCTCAGAAGCAGAGTGTCCTACGTTCCAGGGGACAGGCGGGCAGTGGGGGTGGAGAGACACTTGCAAGAGGGAGTAGAGATCAAGTTAACTAAAGTGGCCAGGGAAGGCTTTGCTCCCAGAAAGAATGGGCAAATACTTGGTGATAGGAATGTGCCTGGCACGCACCAGAATAAGACCTGTCTTATCAGCATGATCGGTTCTGGTGCAAAATAAAATAAAGTAAAATAAAGTAAACCTTTAAGATACTATTTGGGAGCGACTGAGGCTGGATTGTGGAAGGTATCTTTGGTTTGTTTGTTTGTTTATTTGTTTATTTATGCGAGGGAAAAGTCTTGACCGTTAGAGCTCAAACTCAATTATTCTCTCCCCGAAAAAGAATGTCTCCTTGGCTCATTGTAGTGAGAACAAAGCTGATTTAGCCATATGTAATTTTCCCTACATTGAAAAGGCCTCCATGTTTCTTTCGACTCCTTAAATTTTCAAAGGAAGGGGAAAAAGCATGTTAGTTGCTTAATATTTCTGTATATCTTAAAGGACCCTTCATATTTATCATCAGAGACACACCAAAGCACATTACAAGTAATGTAAGCCAGCTGGTGTTTTGCAGGCCAAAGTCAGTTGATGGTTTAATAGTAAAAACCATCTTTTTGTTAACATTTTTCTGGAGCATATCACCAAAGAATGCATGGCCCCTTTGTACATTTTTCAGAAATGAATGGTCTTATTAGCTATTTTCTTAGGTTTCTGAATACTTCTAGGACATGAAGGATTGGTTTGGTTTCTTTTGAGAACTCTTTCAGAGCTGTGTAAACCACCTTCTGAACACTTTTTCATGTGGACTTCTTGGATTCTCCAAATTTACCCACTTAGGTCATGTTTAATAAATGCACATAAGGTTAGCAAACCTTCCCATCTGGGACATAAGCTAACCTGTGTCTTCTGTCCTGGTCGAAACACTGGTGATTGAAAAAGTAACTCAGAATAGCTATTAGAGATTAGGCACTATCACTGTTCCCTTCCATCTCAAAACTTTGATTGAGTCACAATTCACAGGTTTCACTCACCATGGAATTCAAGAATGGCCACTAAAATTCAAAGGAGAGTACAGAAGGGTAAATGTTCTATGCTTTCAGCCATTTATCAATTCCCCAAATATGCCATGCTCCTTCCTAATCTGTATTTTTACACATATTGTCTCAAATATAATTCAAGTCTCATCTCAAAGACTCCTCCTCCAGGGAGCATATTGTATCCTGCTTCACCTCTTCCCTTCACCCTATTCCAGGTGAGTTTATAGGGAATTGCACATAGTCTTATTATTATATCATATCATCAGCTTATGAGCTACATATAGGCAAGGACGATGTCTGATTCATTGCTCCATCATCCAGCCTTGTAGCCATCATGGTAACTGGAGCTGAGCTCTGAAATGTCATGATGTCTAGGCCTGCTACATTGTAGGAAGTTATTATATAACCTGTATAAGGAAAACTGAATAAAGAAATAGTTCTAGGTAGAGTTTTTGTTAAATACACAGATCTATCTTTAGAACAACATAATATACAAAAGAAAAAATATTCCTATCACATATAAAGCAATTGAGTTTAGTGCATCTAAAACTTTCTCAGCAGAGTTCTTTTGGAGGTAATCCTAAGATCTAAAATCTAAGATCTAATCTTGGATCTGAGGCTTACCTCCAGAAGAACTTTGGTGGGAAAATTTTACATGCACTAAACTCAATTATCTAATTTTGTCTTCTCAACAACCCTGAGGAAGTGGTTACTATTCACATGTTACAGATCTATAAACTGAAATGCAAAGTAGTTAAAATGCTGACTTGGGACTTCACCAAAACTCATGAATTTAAATGCTGTGCTTTTCTTTTCTTTCTGTTATATGAAGTAAGCTAAAGAAGCAAAGGGTGAATGATATCATAAAAGGTACCAGAAGAACTCCAAACCATTAGCTGCCCCACTATCCTGACCCTGATGCAAAAAAAAACCTGCTTTGATCTTAGAGGGGTATACTAAGATCCGGTCTTAACCTCTAAGGATTTGGCTCCTAGAGATTTTCCTTTGAGTTTAGGCCCTTCCTTTAAGGAGAAGGTCATAAACTCTCAGGGCTCCTAGGAATGCCCCTGTTCACGGTCATCAGGCATGGTTTTGTGCAGGGAAGATGGTGTACAAAACCCCAGTGGCAAAGGAAGAAGATGAGTCACTGTAATGTGATGATTTCCATTGGTGCAGCTGGGGAGATACATGGCTTCTGCCAATATCCACTGACATCTCCATGTGCCAACCCCCCAAAATAGAAACCCCTGAGAAAAACCAGGAGCATCCCTCAGAAATATAAGAAGTCCGTCTGGGGTTTGGTTACATGTAAAGATTATACACTGAGAATCTAGGCTTTTGCTGTTTTGCCCATGTGCTGAATTCTCACCAACCCTCCCCTCCTTCTGCCTCCTGAGTCACCCAGCAGACAGCGATGCTCTTCATTCATTGTCTCTTAGAAGCTCTTTCTATCCTAGGGAAACAAGGCATCACAAGTATGAAATTCATATTTCGGCAACTACTGCCATTTGCCATCTTTTATTGTCCTGCAGATTTCACTGTATTTAAATAAAGTCTTCTTGGTGAACTGGGACTGTGTACGCCCACCAAAGGCAAAACCCCAGGCAGAGACAATGGCTTTGCTAGCCTGTTTGCTATTCCAAGTGACACTTCTAAGACGTTTGCTGCCCTGCTGTGCAAACATAGTTACGCATGAAATAAAGTAAAAACAAAAAAAAAATTAAACAGCAGTTAGTGGTTGGATGTTATTTCCAGTTTGGAACCACTGACGAGGCTGCTATAGAAAACTCTTCCCTCTGTTATTACAAAATAACGGTTTGTGGATGGTGAAAAGAAAACACAACTGAATTTTCTTTTAACTTCAAATACAGAAGCTAGTGCATCTATCATTTTCACCACATTACAATACGTTATGGGAGAAGGTCATCATAACTTTAGATGGGTTATTTCCATCCATGTCTCTCATCCTCTCAAAATTGTTATACCGGGACCAGGCTGATGCCAAATGCTCTGCTAAAGAAAACACGCCGAGTTGAAGTGAGCTAATTAAAGAGAGTGAAACAGAACCAAAAGGCCAATGCATAGGACCCAATACCAAAGCAGGTTTTTCACAATGCATTCTGAGACAGCACCATCAAAAACAGCCCTGCTTCTCTTTCTCTTTTGTCTTTATGTCCACTTCTGTTTTGCCCTATAGATTATCCTTTATCCCATGACCACAGATGTGGTCCTTGTCAGTATCCATGTAGTCCATCTAGGAACAAAAAAATGCTTCCACTTCTTTCTTTCAAAGAATTTTTTTCATTGTCTCCCTGTACTGATAACTACCAATCAAGATTATAAAAACAACGATAGCAATAAGGTAGTTAATATTTACTGAGGATTTTACCAGGTGTCGTGTAATATTCTTATTTAAACCACATAACAATCCTGTGGGGTGGTGATTAGAGCCTTGGTTTGTGTTTTAGCTATGTGTCTAATTGGACAGTCTTCATTATGCAGCCTTTTTAATGGGAAAGTCTGAGCTTATTTAATCACCATATCCCTCAGAGTCCCTAATTTGTCTTTTAAACATTTTTTTTTAAAGATTTTTTTATTTATTTTGACAGAGAGAAAGAGAGAGTACAAGCAGGGGGAGTGGCAGGCAGAGGGAGAGGGAGAAGCAGGCTCCCTCAGCAAGGAGCCCGATGCAGGACTCGATCCCAGGACCCTGGGATCATGACCTGAGCCGAAGGCAGACACTTAACCATCTGAGCCACCCAGGCGCCCCTCTAATTTGTCTTTAATCAATGCATGTAGAACAACTATCCACAGGAAAGTCACATGCTCCAGAATACTTAGGGGACATGGCAATCACATCTACTCTAAATAACCAATAGAGATTATACCAGAATAATAAGTATGTCAAAGCAAAAGAAAATACCAGTGCATCAAAATGCTGCTCAAGTTCACCCTCTGACTTGAGTTATCATCTGCCAAGAAAATACAAGTAAACTAACATTTTCAAGTGAACATCTCTTCGTAATGTGTACTCCATTTACAAATGTGGTTCTTAGATAAAGGATCATAACTGTATCGAGTGAGGGAAAAAGAGCTCTTTGCTGTAACATTTACCTCCATTTAATATTGCTTAGCAGCTGGACCACACGGCCTTGATTCAGGGTGCTACGGTGTGCATTGCTTTAAATGGACACTACCTGCCATAATGAGGGCGCTCAGCTGCTCCTAGCCACAGAGCTTAGCATCATCATTCAGGAGACTTCTCAGACGTTTTCAGTTTTTAGATGGAAAAGTAAAAATAACTTGTTCTTTTTTTTTTTTTTTTCCTCTCTAAAATGAACTAAAACCAACAAGGAGAACACAAACCAGGAAGGGGCATGTCATCTTGGACAAGTCTATGGAACACCTATAACTTCAAACCACAAAGTATGAAGAAGGCCTGCTGGGAGAAATGAAATGGGAACAACAGCAAGAGAGGACCCCCAAGAAAAGCACCTGTCTTTAAAGATTTTGGGTCAGAGCCAGATGAGCATAATGACTCTGTATTTGGATGTTACAAAAAGTGGGTGTATACTCACGGCAGGAACCTCTCTGAATGCAGTCTGACCGCATGGAACAGCAGGGAAACTAGAGTTAGAAGAGCAAATGAGCACTATCTCTGAAGAAGCAGATGGTGTTAGAGAAAGAATGGGAACAAAAGAGCCCTGAAACTTAAAAATAAGATTACATCACCCCCCTCTACCTCCTCCAACACACATACATACACACAACGCACACACATACTCACACTCTCACACATCTGAATCATGTAACATCATGTTGTTTTACTGTAGGCAGAAGAGCTTTCCTCTTCTTCTGGCTCTTGCTTCTCCCTTCAGGGCAGTGTTGATGAGTAAGTTTCTGTAGACAGACTTCCAAGCTCCCTGCTTGCCTTCTACTCAAATTTCTTTCAATCACAGCTTCCTCCCACTGATCCCCTGTCCACAAAATCTGTTCATAAATGTCTTGTCCAGGAAGAATTCCCTCTATTCAAAGATAATAATAAAAAAATAAGAATTTTACTACTAGTATTTATGGTATTAGTAGGAAGAAAAATAAAATAATAAAACAACACCCAATCTATGGAACATTTTTTTTTTATGTGAAATTCAACAAGATAAATTAAAGGCAGTTTAAGAATCACATCAGAAAAAGTGTATTGTAAAGCAGCAGAAAGTTTTACCAAACATTGCCCAAACAATTAGCACATTTTAAGGGAATATGGCCTGTATGAGGAAAAAGCCCAATGTGGAGCTAGTGGGCATCAGTGGGTAAAAGATTAAAA
The DNA here is from genome assembly GCF_004348235.1 of Phoca vitulina. Taxonomy (NCBI): domain Eukaryota; kingdom Metazoa; phylum Chordata; class Mammalia; order Carnivora; family Phocidae; genus Phoca; species Phoca vitulina. The sequence continues at coordinate 14,172,999 of NW_022589745.1, read as the reverse complement.
TAACTAAACAGAGAGCAGGAAAGAGATGTAAGGGGGGAAAAAAATCAGAGGGAAGCAAGAAAAGGAAAAAAGGAACAAACAGATACAACTAAAAAAATTAGACATAAGGAAGGCAGGATTGAGAACCCTGAGCAAAACTTTTAAGAGTTTAGAGGATTAATGCAAAGATGATAGATGTGGAATACATATAAAGGAGTGCCAATATATGCATAATTGTTGTCCATGAAGAAAGGTAGAGGACAAATGTAACAGGAATAAAATATTCAAATATATACTCAGGAGAGCTTTTCTGAAATTTAGAAATACCTCAATCTTCACATTTAATAGGCACATCATGTCTCAGGAGAAAAATAATTAAAATCAATCAAAATCAATATATATTCTAGTACGTTAGTGGATTTAGAGCTTATAAAAATAATCTCCGAGACATGCCCAGTAAATCAAATCAAATAAGTTATAAATTGGCAAAATGGATATTTGGCATTCATGTTGGCCATCCAGTTTCTGAATATACTACTATATATATAGGCAAGTCTTTCTGAGTTATCAATCTTGGTGAAGTGCAGTGACCAATCCTAATTTGAGTAGTAAAAATGTTAGGCACTTCTTTCCCAGCCTCCCTCATAGTTAGAGCACAGGATCATGATGTGGGATTCACCAATCAGTCACTCATGCCATATTTTGACACGGGAGTTAGTAATATGAGGAGAAAGAGGTGAGGGAAACTTCTGTCCTTGGCATTGACAGCAAGTGGTGGCTGGAAGGTCAACTTTCTGGCACTGACGCTTGGATGAAATTTAGAAGTAGCAGTGGTGAAAATTGTAGTCTCTAATACTTGCTAGCAGCAGCAAATTTCTGTTTGTCTTAATTTTTTGTTATTTTTGGTCTTTTGGTAAAGAGAGTTAATTATGCTCCTCAGTTTATTTGCTTTAGTATGATTGGTTCAAAGACGGTAACTATTTTGTTTTAATTATGCATTCATTCCCTTTTATCTCCCAAATTTCCCTTTCACACTATAAGTAACACTTTTTTCCCAACCCTTGCCCCCATTCCCAGGCAGCCACTGATGGAACCACATTTTACATACTCTTTTTTGTCTGAATTTTCACAAAGCATAATTATGATTTTTTAAAAGATTTTATTTATTTGAGAGAGAGAGAACGAGCAGGGGGGAGGGCCAGAGGGAGAGGGAGAAGCAGACTCCCCCCTGAGCAGGGAATCAGACTCAGGACTCCATGCGGGACTCAATCCCAGGACCCTGGGATCATGACCTGAGCTGAAGGCACATGCTTAACTGAATGAGCCACCCAGGAGCGCAGCATAATTATTTTATAATTCATCTATGTTGTGTGTATTTAATAGCTCATTATATTGATGTGTAGTAATTCATTATATGACATATTACAATTTCATTATCCATTAAGCTATTGATGGACGTTTGGGTTATTTACAGATGTGGGCTGTTAAAATAGAAGTGGCTATGATTATCCATATACAATTCTTTATATGGTCACAGTCTTGCAATTCTCACAGGTTCACACCTAGAAATGGAATGACTGAATCATATAGCAGGTATATAATGCCAGACTGTTTACCCATGGTTGTACTATCACACATTCTCATTAATAGTGTAGGGGAATTTCAGTTTCTGTATATTCTAGACAACACTCGATATAGTCATTCTTTGTATTTTTAGCTATTCTAACAGGCAGGTAAAAGTATCTCATTGTGACGCAATTAGCATTTCCCTAATGATTAATGATGTTAATAGCCTCTCATTTGTAAATTTGCTATTCATATATCTTATTTGTTCAAATCCTCTGTCAATTTTCAAAAAACTGAGTTATTGTTTTCTTATTATTAGTTTTGATAATTTTAAGACATATATTCTGGATAAAATTTTTTATCAGTTATACGACTGGCAAATATTTTCTCCCAAACTGCAGCTTTTCTTTTCATTTTTTGGTTTTCAAAAAACAGACATTTTTCATTTTGAAGTGTAACTTATATTTTTTCATTTATAAACCATGCTTTTACTGTTGTATTTAAGAACTCTTTGTCTAACTCAAGGTTATACAGATTTTCTTTTCTGTTTTCTTCAAGAAATTTCAGTCTTAGGTTTTACATATAAATTTAAAATCCATTTTGAGTCCATTATTAATTGTATAAAATATGAATTGAAGTTCATTTTTTTTTTGTATATGGATATCCAATTAATCCAGCACCATTTGTTAAGAATCAGAGAGAAAGAGAGAGACTATCTTTTTTTTACACTGAATTGTGTTTGCACCTTTATGGGAAAAATAGTTGTTCATAAACTAGTGTGATTCTGTTTCTGAATTCTCTATTCTGGTCAACTGATATTTGTCTATCTTTAGGCCAATACCACAACACTTTGATGAAAATAACTTTTAATAAGCCCTAAAATCAGGTAGTAGTATTCTTCCAACTTAGGTTCTTTTTCAAAGGCTTCTACTTTGAATTTACATGAATTTCAGAATTAGCTTGTCAATTTTACAGAAATGTTCACTGAGATTTTGACTCGGTCTGTTTTGAAATTGTAGATTAATTTTGGGAAGACTGACACTTTAACAAATTTGTATCTTCTGACCCATCAACACAGTATATCACACCTTTTACTTAGGTCCCAATTTCAATTAGCTGTGTTTTTACAGGTTTTAGTATCCATGGCTTATCTATTTTTATAAGACTTATCTCTAAGTATTTCTTATTTCTCATGCTTGCATAAATGGTATTATTTTTTATTTCAATTTTTAATGTCCATTGCTAGTATATAGAAATAACAATTGATATTTGTATATTGATCTTGTGTCTTACAACTTCATTGAATTCACTTATTAGCTATAGTAGCTTTTTGTAGATTCCATAGGATTTTCTACAAAATTGATCATGTTGTTTATGAATAAAAATGATTTTACTTCTTCCTTCCTGATCTGGATGCTTTCTTTTCTCTTTGTTCAGCTGGCTAGAACCTCTAGCTGAACAGCAAGAAAGAGAGTAGACATTCTTGTCTTGTTCTTGATATTTAGTAAAAGACCACTGAACTTTTCCCCATTAAGAATGATGTTAACTCTAGGTTTTTCTCAGAAGCCTTTATCAGGTTGAAGAAGTTCCATTCTATCACTTGTTTGCTGAGAGGTTGTTTGTTCATTTGTTTGTTTAATCCAGAACGGATGTTGGATTTTATCAAAAGCTTTTCTTGCATTCTTAGTGAATGTAGATCTTCATTTAGTAAACAACAAAATATCTGTTTCAAGATGTCAAGTCCATTGTCTCTTTTACAAAATACTATATGTGTGAGTGTGTATGTGTATGTGTGTGTAATTTTAATCTAATCTGAATGGTTCTGTCTTTCATTTAGTGAGATTAAACAATTTTCAATTAGTGTACATTCTGTTGTCTTGGTCATTATTTTTTCCACATTATTTCATATTTCCAAATTTCTGTATTTTCTTCCCGCCCTTTTGTATTCGTTACTGCATTCCTGGGGATAATTAAAATTGTCTTCTCTGGCTTAAAAAATCATACATTCTATTTTTATTCTCACGGCTTAGATCATGACACCTACATGTGTTGTATTATGCCGTTTTCTCATTTCAACTGACCAAACATCTACTTCTCCAGGAAAAAGACAAGCCTCTCATTTTCTTTCAGGTTTCTTTGATCTATAGCATAAACCATTTCTTAAAATATCTGGAATGAAATAATAAAGGTGGCATTTCAGTTCAGTAAAGAAAGAATGATGTGTTTAGTAAGTGACACTGGCATAATTATCTACCCAGCAGGGGAAAAAAAACCAAAACAGTTAAATCCCTATTATGCTCCATGTAAAAATAAATCTCATATGGATTAGAAATCTAAATGTAAAGCACATAAAAACATAATTTTTTAACTAAATTTTAAACTAATTTTTTTAAACTAAAATAATTTTTTAAACTAAATCATTTACAAGAATATTGATATAACCTCAGGATAGGGAATGCCTTGTTTCAGCCAAACAGGAAACCAGAAACCATAAATGAAAGCATGGTAGATTTCTTGCATTCCATGAAATTTTTTTTAAAAAAATGACACATTTTATTTGCTTTATGTTTTTTACCATGATTATTGTATACTTTTATAAATAAGACATTGATGATTATCTTTCTTTTATTCCTACTGAGAAAAACATGACTGTTTTTGCCACATAACAAATCTTGCTTATTCCGTCTATCCATTGAAAATAATCTATTCTCGGGGCGCCTGGGTGGCTCAGTTGGTTAAGCGACTGCCTTCGGCTCAGGTCATGATCCCAGAGTCCTGGGATCAAGTCCCACATCGGGCTCCTGGCTTAGCAGGGAGCCTGCTTCTCCCTCTGACCCTCTCCCCTCTCATGCTCTTTCTCTCTCTCTCTCTCAAATAAATAAATAAATAAAATCTTAAAAAAAAATAATCTATTCTTTTTTTCTTGAAAAAATATATTTTGCAGCCCACCAACATCCTGTACTAGGCCAGCTGTCATCATGGGATTTATTTTCTTTGTACTTCTCAGCTAATTCCAATGTATCATGTACCTCTTGTTTTCTTTTTCTCACTCATTTTTTTTAACTTATTGTCTTGAGTATATTGTCTAGAAACTTCCTGAGAATGGTGCATGGGAAAATTTCTATAGATTTTTTTTGTCTCACATATTCTGATAACTTTGTTATGTATATAATTCTAGATTCAAACTAATTTATTCCTAGAGCTTGAAAGGAGTTCTTCCATTGCCTTCACGCATCCGTTATTGGTGATAAGAATTCTGATGCAAGCTTGATTTTCATCCTCTGAGGTTATGTGTTATGTGATTTTACCTTTTAAGGATTTTCTTTTTATCCTTTGTGTTTTATCCTGTGTGTGTGTGTGTGTGTGTGTGTGTGTGTGTGTGTGTTTTACCTTGAGGTCATCTGGATGATCCTTTTGAATTGAAAAATCTTATCTTTCCACATCTATGGTAAATTATTTTCTATTGCTTATTTATTTAAGTTCCTCTCCATTTTCTTTTTCTTTTTTTTAAAAGATTTTATTTATTTATTTATTTGACAGATAGAGAGAGAGCGAGCGAGAGAGGGAACACAAGCAGGGGGAGTGGGAGATCCATTTTCTATTTCTATTCTCTATTTCTAGAATTTTTTTAAATGTCAATTTTGTTAGTAATCTATATGGCTTATCTATTCTGTCATACTTATCTGTTTTTTTACTCCCTTCTGGCAAAGGTTATCAATTTTTGCTCTTAGCCCTGTTATTGAGCTTTAAATTGAAGCAAACTATTTTTAATTTCCAAGAGAACTTTCATAGTTTTTTTTTTATTAAGGCATACAAAATAAATCTCAGTTTATTTGACATGACACTATTCCAGTGCTTCTCTCCAGTAATGCACTGAAAAATAAATAGTGTGAGGTTAATGGGCATTTAATTTGCAGTACATGCTAAGAATTGCAATTGTATATTAAATTTCTCTGATTACAATAGTAACGCATGTTCATTGTACCTACTTTAGAAAATGCAACCACTACCAAGAAATAACAGCCTAACACCATTTGGCTTCCTTTCAGGCTATATTTTTTTGCTTGTATCATTTGCTTTTATTATTTTTAAGTTATGTAAGTCTTGCTTCCTGTTTTATGATGGGGTTTTTTTTGCCTATTATTCTTTATAATGCCTTATTCATGAAATTAAATGTTCTTGGAAAACAGTTTTTAAGCTAGTGTTACACCAAACACTATAATGTGTTTATTCCTCATAGTCTCTCATTTTTTTCTTTTGTTACCACAGTCTATTCTTGTTTTATAGAGCCAACAATCTTTCTGAATCTCATATTTATAACTTTTTAAAGGTTCTGTTATGTTCCATGAATTATCTATTTACTTCAGATTTAGTTATCTTGACTTTTAAAAATATCTTCATTAGTGGGGGGCTTGGGTGGTATAGTTGGTTAAGCATCCAACCCTTGATTTTCAGGTCAGGTCACGATCTCAGGATTGTGATCTCAGGGTTGTGAGATTGAGCCCCACATCAGGCTCTGCATTCATAGGGAGTTTCCTTGAGATCCTCTCTCCCTCTCCCTCTGCCCCTCCTGCTTGTGTGCGCTCTCTCTCTCTCTCAAATAAATAAATAAATAAATCTTTTCAAAAATATATCTTCATTAGTGCTATTTATTTTCCTCATATTTCTGGTAAACTATTTGTTGTCCATTATATTTAGGCATGAAGGACAATTGATTTTTTAGGTAGTTGCATTAAGGTTCTTATAGGACTTCTTAATGAGCTCATTGGGAACTCCTTGTCTGGTGTAAAAATTGTCAACTGGAAGATTTTACTTTAAATCTGCAGGTGGAGTGGAGATGGCTTAGCGTTTCTTGAGAGGTAAGTTGAGTACTGTCAAAGGAGAGCACTCTTGTTGGTTTTGTTTTTTCCGTTTTGTCTGCTAGGCAGCCAGTTGTGTGAGGGTGGGGGTGAAGATAAGGAGAGCCAACAAGGCTGTTATTCCTCTAAACCACCTTTAATTAGTTCCTCTGTTTGGGGTCCCTATTTTGTACCTGAGTAGACCCTCTCCCATGTTATTCCATAGGGATTGAATCTTACCTCTTTCTATGAGCTTACATGCCAGTGTGGAGAGGCAGAGAGTATATAAGGAAACAAATCAACAAGCATTGTAATTTCAAACAATGATTGTAAGTATGAGAAAAATAAAATAGAATGATAGTTATGAAAAGAGACAGTGTGAGGTACTTTATTTTTTGCTTCAAAAAAAATAAAGATCCATTTTCAGAGTAAATATTTGGAAAGAAAAAGCATGGTGGTTCTGATTTCTTTGCTTTCTTCAATGTTATATTACTTGCACTTTAGTAAGGCTGGAAATCAAATACAAAAAGGCTTTATTCTTTGAGGTCCACTGATTTGAACAGTTGTTTTTGAGACAGGACTTTCAATAAAGAATATTTTTATCTAGGGTGCCTGGGTGGCTCAGTCGTTAAGCGTCTGCCTTTGGCTCAGGTCATGATCCCAGGGTCCTGGGATCGAGTCCCACATCGGGCTCCCTGCTCGGCGGGAAGCCTGCTTCTCCCTCTCCCACTCCTCCTGCTTGTGTTCCTGCTCTCACTATCTCTCTCTCTGTCAAATAAATAAATAAAATCTTAAAAAAAAAAAAAAGAATATTTTTATCTAGAAGTAAAATTTCTTAAGCAAATGAAAGTGGCTCCATAATTTCTGTAAATGGGGGGAAAGGGAAGAATATTTAAACTAAACGTAAAACCTTATTTTAAGTTCAATTAATGCATATCACTCATGTCTATATGTAAAGTAGGAACTCTGTATACGTCCACAACCATAGTTCCTGGCACCATGGGCTTTTGAAAATAATAAAACTAAAACTGCATTATTTTTTAAATATCCTATAAAGCAGACTTCTTACCAAATTAGATTGACCTTTTTGCTTGTTAGTCCAAATCAGTGGGGTTTGACTAAATGCCTGGAAATATATAGAAAGGACCAGATGTCAAAAAGTCAGGAAACGAGCAAAACCCTAAATTTCACATAATTTCTGGCTCAATTGTGAAAACTCAAGGGGAGCAGAAATCTTTCTATAAGTATCTGAAGAAAGAGCCAGCTGAGAGGTTAGGAGTATTTAGAAAAGGCAGGTGGGAGGATGAAAGACAGGAAGAAATCAAGAGTTTCGTGTTGGAATACCAGTCCAAATGGAATCAGCATATTACTTGGGCTATGATTAAAAAGTGTGTACACTGTCCAGTTCTTCCCTTCAACATCATCTACTGCTACCTGATTCTTTTACTTTTCAGCTCTCACTGAAGTCTCCAATAATGATTAAATAAAAGTATTTTCCAATTTATGTTCCATGGAATATGAGTTTCACAGGGAATTAATTTGTGCTAAGGTGTCACAGGATGCAAAGAGCTCTGTGACCAAATAAGTTTTGGGAAATTCTGTGTTAAACTGGTACTTGCTGTTTATTGCAAAATTTCTCAGATTCTTTAGTATGCTAGCATACATTGTGAATCTCTAAGGTGAGCATAGTATACTGTTTCCCAAAGGTCCTGAATATTTTTATTTTGCAGAACAGCTTTTAGGGATGATACTTTATGTTGTGCTGTATTAAGCATTCAGCTATCAAAGAAGCTAGAGATCTGAGATTAAAATGCAGAAAAGGAGCCCAAATGTTAAGGGAAGTCTTAGTCTATTCTGTGGATTATAACATTTCAGTTAGGACAGTATTTCTCAAAACATTTGGGATAGAGGGCCAGTTTTGTTTGTTGTGTTTAAGTTACTAATTTCATCTTGATTCAGATTTTTACAAAATGCAATAATATATTATTCAGAAAATGAGAAGACAAAACCGTAAACTACGACTTATGAAATATAACTCAATACAATGTGAAATTGCTATTGAACTTTCTAAACCTGGACTCTCAATTTCCATTTTCCCAATTCTGCCATTGCAAACCAGTAACAACATTTGCTTAAGATGCCAGTTCACACTGAGTAGTCCAGAGTCAGAGTATGTGCATGTAAGCAGCATCTACACCATAAGCTGCCGCTCTGAATTTGGATGAAATGGATTCTCTCAAGGCCACTCCCTGCCCCCACGCCCCCCATTGATGAGTATATGGGAATCATGGCAGTGTGTGATGTGATATATTTTTATCTGAAAACTGAAACCAATAATGACCTCATCAGGCTATCATAGTATAAATACCTTTTCTTTCCACTTTATCCCTTTCCCCACAGAGAATCGTGAAGACATGTAGAAACTTCAGAGTTTGATGTAGGCTTTTTCTTCTGTTTGTTGTGCCAGTCACAGTATTCCCTCCCTGGCCACAGAAGTAGATTATCTTGTCAGCATTGATTTCCAGGTCTCTAAATACCTGAGTGGGAATCAGTACTGGGTACATGATTTGGCCACCCTGAAAATAACTATGCTAACGTGAACAGCTGGTGTTCAAAATTGCAATCAGATCTTTCCCCCCAAAATATCTGTTATAGTGGTGTGTGTGTGTGGGGGGGTATATAAATGCTTATATATGTATGAGTGTTTATAGATGTCTCTTTGAGGGGATCCCTATAACTCATGGTCTTAGGCTTTTGCTTTTTCTATTTCTTCTGTGAACCTCTCTGCTGAAGCCTGTGGACCTCTCCCTGCTCACAGTCAGAGATCTAGAATCCCTGGTTGTCTTCTTCTCCAAATGCTTATGCAAATCCACAGCTCCCAGAGGACGTATTCTAATACTGTGTTATGTTCTTTTGATTGGATGGAAACCATAAATAGAGTATGATTTTTTACTTTTCTCTGCTAGACCTCCTTCATACTTTGCCTCTTGTTTCTTTTACTCTTAAATTATCTTCAGTTATGGATCTCAATAAAGAAGGCAATGGATTTGCTAATGGCTGTTTAATTGATGGCTTTCAGTGGAGGAATTTTAGCCTATATACATCACCAGATAATATTTTAAGTCAAAGAACCAAATGGCCTCCAGAGCTATGAAAAGACAATTTCCCATACTCTCTCACTTATGGTTAGCTTGTTACTGGCAAGAAATCATGTTTATTAAGAAACTTTTCTCAGCACATAAAATCTTGAGCTTCTGATTCCTAAAGGTAACACAAAATTGTCCATTTGTCTTTTTGTTTGGATCCTCACTTTCTACCCAGTTACATCAGACATTAAAGGGAATTTAAACATTCTCCAGAAACCAGTCTGGCCCTGCTTCCTTTCTATCATGAGAGGGTGCCATGTTAGCATTTTCAAAGTAATACTGATATACACCACCTCCAAAAACTTAGCATTCCTAACTTGACTACTTATTCGTAGGAGAAAGGGAGAGGAACAAATAATCATATATCAAATGCTGGGCTGACCCACATTTCTTCTTTTCTGAAAATCTTAAATGCATCAGGAAACTTTTAGAGCAACACAATAATGAGAAATGGTTTCGCTATTCTTTTTGGTATTTCACACTTCTCTTCTCCCTCAAAACCGAAGCTGGTATACACTGGTCATTGTAGTTAAGTAACAGTGACAGAGAGGAGGCATTTCATAAGGAGGAAGGTGGGAGACATACATTTATAACTGGTCTACCGACAAGACTTTTTTGTTTTTTTAGAAAATCTCGCAGATTTTTAAAGTGAGAATACAGCCATCTAGTTTACTGAAAACATAAAACCCTCAAGGAAATAAGGTATTTTTTTCTTCTCCTTTACCAGTTGCCTTGCTCTCTGGAGGTCTTGTTGAGTTACACTGTATGGCCTCATTAAGGATGCACAAGTCATCAAGAATCAAAGTCTCCTAAACTGCCACCAAACAGGGTACCAAAGACTTTATAGTCGTTACCCACCCAGTAGTGAACCATGAACAACCTTCAAGTAAAGAATGGAATTTTACTGTCAACAAAAGTATACCGGTCCAACTTCTCTCAGTCATGATAAGGTTGATAATCAGTGCTCCTTGCTTAGCAAAACCTGGTAAATAAACAGACCTGACAATGTATCCAATAACGTCTATATATAGTGGTTTCCTGCTACTTAAGTGAGAATGCCACAGTAGCAATAGATAAGGGAATGCTAAGATCTAGTCAAGCCACATATTTTAAGTAGAGGACAATGTAATCCTTGGGCCTTTTGTAATTACTGTATTTTACCACCCAAAGAACAAATACAAGTCCTCTACCAGTTCAATAGAAAAGAGATCCTTGGCATAGCCCAGATATTTCCTGACTGAGATACATTAATTCATCTTACAATCCCAGTAAAATCAATGAGATCAGTGCTCTGCACTCAAGGACAAGGTCTGAGAAGCCATTTAGTACCTGAGTACTTGCACGCAGATTAACAGTACCCTGTACATGTGTGGGTAGAGGAGGGGTAGAGCAAATAATGGGGTTACCAGGTTGGTTTGTATTTCTCAGTGAATTGAGGCCAGCTACCCAGCAGTCTGACCAACTAATATGCATCTCATTTAATATAATAATATACATTAAGACCTGTCAGGCTCTATTGTGGAAAATGAAGAACTACACATTGTACCACTTCATATGGAAGTCTGCATATGGAACCCCTTAAGGGTTCTTAAGAGACCCATTGGGGTTTCTAATTATTGTGAAACATCCCCTGGAATCCAGAGAGAGAAGGCTCTTGGCAGAATTGCTTCTGCCATTTCAAATGTTCACTGTGAAAATAATTAGATGATGAGATTTAGACAGAAACCGCTAACGAATATTTTTTTTAAGTCTCCTTTGCTTTTTAATGTACAGAAAATGAAAATCTGAAATCGGCAAGCACGAAAGGAAAACAATATGGTGCAGTTCATTCTGGGGGTGGAATTGGGGGGTTTCTTTTTTCTGACTTTAATGCTTGGCTTCCTGTGGTTACAAGTGGGGGGGATTTTTTTCATTTTTTGAACATTATACAATCCTGTTGAAAATTGGACCAAGGGTTGTTTTTTTAAACTTCTGTTCTAACTTTCTAAATGCGAGCAAGCCCCCATTGTTCCTCCAAGATTATGTCTCTTTCTTCAGAGAGAACCCTGACATTAGAGAAACTTGCTTTAATCAAGCTTTAAAGTTATCTCCCCCTCCACACGCCCAACCAGAACCAAAGAAACCCCATCCTCTGAAACTGCAAGCCAAGCTAGCATGTAACCAATTAGGAGCCATCACTTGTGCCCAAGACACAGAACATATTTGTTCAATTAAAACAAACAAATATGATTAAGAGTTTAGAAAGCCATACTTAGGGAAAGATGGACATTTCAAAAGAAATGCTAGGTTAAGAAGGACAAGGCTGTGATAAAAGTAAGTTGCATGAAATCAGAAAGGTGAATATAACAAATGGGGACACAATCTTGTGCAAAACAGCCAGGGTCTTTGGGCTGAACACATGAAAGCTTACCCTCTGCTGCCTGGAACCCACTGACTTCACTCATATGCTTAAGACACCCCAGGTCTGAGACTTTATGCTTCTCTTCATCCACCCACAACACCCTGATTCACAGAACAGGAGCCAAGGCAGAACTGATTTCATGCCATTCTTTCCTATTTCAAGCTCCACAAACTTAAGGACTTTTGTGTTTCATCTACTGCGTGCCAGGCTGAGGCTGGTCTCCATTTACCCTGATGTCTGTCAGCACTGGACTGGAGAGTGGCTGCGGCTGTGTCCCGCCCACCCGCTCACACCCCCTCCAAGTGCCTCCAGTTCAGGGCTGATCATTAAGTACTGGATGGACTGTCCTCGCCATAACAGTTTCAAAGCAGAACTCATGGTGAAATTTACTTAATCCAACATTGGTCAAAATGTCCCCTCCCCTTCCCTATTTTTTGATATTAAGTTAAGTAAGGTCTAATGCAGTTCAGATTTCCAATCTCTCTTTTGGCTCTTCGTGGATCTCTAACGAGTCTGTTACCATCAACCAGGAAAGCCTTCACTAAATATTCAATAAGCATCATTTCAGGTGTGGTACATAAGTCAGAACAAAGGATATAATACAAATCCTGTCCACATAGAATTTTCAAGGAGAGGAGGATAGTCAAGACACATAAATATTAATGTATATGTATTGAATGCCTACAATGTGCACATTGATTACATAGCCCTTGAGAGCTGATATTCTATCAGTAATACAGTTATTTAACCTATGTACTACACTGAGGTAAGATTTTGTTTTTGGTTTTGGTTTTGATACTCTAAACATTCAGAATCAGTGAAAACTGTAAATTCCGGCAATTCTCCCCCCAGCGTCTTTCCTGTTTCTGTCCCACATGAAAATGCAAGGGTGATATCCTCAGGATGCAATGCACCATGGTTTTTCTCACCCACGTTTCCTGACCAGATGTCTTCAATGAATTGCTGTTTCTGAATAGACCTAGTTGGCAGGGTTGTCAGGAGATCCAAAAAATATATTGAGCATTGAAAATATGCCAGGCTCTGCTACATGTGCTGTGAAAATGAGCAGTAAACAAAACAGACAACATCCTTGCCTTCGTGGAGGTTATATTCTATTGGGAGAATTAGACAAGAGGTAAAATAAATAAGTACATAACATATTAGGTAAGATGGTGGTATATGCTATGGTAAAAAGAAATAAAGCAGGAAAGAGATACAGTGAATACATGAGAAGTTCAATAGTTCAATTTTAAATGTTGGTTGAGTAGCTGTTATATGCTACATGCTCTCCTCAGCACTATTTATATTACATTGAATAAAATAATAAGGGACCAAAATCCATATTGTCAAAGAACTTATATTCTACTAGAGGGAGATGATAAATAGAAAGGTAAATAACTAAATATATAGCATATTAGATGATAATGAGCACTAAGGAAAAAAGTAAGACACAGCACGTCCATAGGGAGTATTAAGGTGGGGATATCTTGGGTAAATCTAAGACAGTGACATTTGTCCAAAGATTGAAAGAGATGAGCTGTGTGATATCTGGTAGAAGTCCACAAGGAATTTCCTCTGATAGCTTCAGACATCAGCCTTGAAATGAATGGGACAGTGATGTCTATGTGTTTTTTTGGTTGATACAAACCCGGGGTGTCTGCATTAGGAGAAAAGGATGGCAGGATTAAGTATATTCCTGTCTTTTTCCATGTAGTCTTATTTTCACAAACCTGGTGAAGTTTATTATTTTTTTCTTTCCTTAAGACCATATATGTCTACAGTTGGTGGAAATTCCTTTCAGATGTTGACATGTTTGTCAATGTCCTTAATTTTTCCATTGTACATGTCTTTGCAATATTTTGTTAGGAAACTGAAAACAACAACAACAACAAAAAACAAAACAAAACAACAACAACAACAACAAAAACCAGCTACAGGAGTTGCACACCAAACACCACTTTAAGCCATGAGGCATCTTATTTAATCTTGAAGACAAATTAGCAAGATTTTCATCAGATGTTCCAATTTTATAGGTGAGAACACTATTAAGCAAAACTATTAAATGAACCATCCAAGATGGGTCAAATGATTCCACAGATTAATTTAGTAAATGCTGGCATTTATCTGACAACCAAGTCTATGTTTTCCCTCTTTATTCCACACTGCCTTGTGGCAGAGACTGCTAACTACATGCCCAATATCCATCTCCCTCCGTATTTCTTAGTAGCAAAAATTCCTATTTTATTGGGTATGTTGGGGTGATCAGCTATGGGACACTTCCCAGGTTTTCTTGCATCTAGACAGTAGTCAATGAGATTAAAGGAGAAATGGCTGTGTGGGGCTTACAAAAAAGCTCTTTAAGGGGTCTGACTCAGATGGGAGGTGTACCATTTTGTTCACTCCCCATTCCTTCTTATTTCTTCCTACAACATGGATGTAACAGTAAGACTCCCAGCTGCCATCTTGTGATCTTGAGGATGGATGCCATGTGAGTGGAGCAGGAAGATGAAAGGGACCCAGAACATTGATGATAGTACACATCTATCACGCTCTCTCGGGACTGTCTCCCTCTTGATTTCTTCTACTCAAGGAAAATAATCTCCCAGTTGGTTTAAGACACAGTTATTTCACATCATTCTTATCAATAGTTAGATGTAGTTTTTAACTCCTACAAGTCTTCCTTATTATAGACTCTGCTGGGACGGGAATTGAGACTTGCTTTGTTGGGCCACATTTACATAATAATTATTAAAACTCTTTGCTTCAAAGGCAAAGAAACTTTTATATGGAATGCAGTGCTTGGCACATGGAACATATTTTTAGAAAATCATGTTGAATAATGGAGTAGTAATATTTTACAGAAACAGATTTCCAAATGATAAGTTCTAGTATATAAGCAAGGCCCCAGTAAAGAACTACTGAGTCTTGACTGACAAATGCAGTGTCCACTTGCTTGGACATGACCAAGATTCCTTGGCTAGAAGTGACACACTCTTATGTTAATCTCAGCTTTTCTACAGCTTTGATATTCTTTAATTTTCTATACACCCTATCCCTGTTCTAGCAAAAGGAATCTTCATTTCATTTAAGAATCACAAAACTTTGATAATTATGGACTTATGTTCACACAAAGCAAACAAACCTAGTATAAGAGTGTCTTTGCTATTTCATTCCAAATCAATCAGTAAGGATTAGTAATGTATCTGCCCATGTGGTCTACAGCTCCAAATGAATGCCTCATTAAATTTAACTCAGCTGATATGACCTCAGTGAGATAAAGCAGAGGCTGACCTGCCATCACATGCTGAGAGTGGAGAGTCTTCTCAAAGACTTTAAAACCAGAGATCCATTCAACCTCCGGATAACAGGCATTCTCAGCAAAGGACTGTGGTTAGCTCAGTTTGTCCAAAAGTAACTGCTCTTATATTTGCCAGCTCTGTCATCTGCACGCCTCAAATTAATATTAGATGCATACCAGATCTCTGAGTACATGCAGGTGGAAAACAGCCTTCTTCTTACCCTAAAGAATCACCAATATGTTCTACTAAGGCCCAAAGCCTAGAGTACCTGGGTGTCGAATATAAGATAACACTTGTGACCCTAGACTTCAAGGGAGGGAAAGGGAAGGGAGGGGAAGTGCCTGTTTGCATTTCCTACCTATAAACTTCTACTTGCAAAGTTTCCCTGTCTGGATTCCTCCTCTACTCAAATACAATTGAGTTCAACAAATATATAGAGAGAGCTCATTATGGAAAAATATTGTCCTAGGTGCCATGGGTGTTATATAAAACTAAATCAGACATAAACCCTACCCATTCTTCAAGATGTACTTTAAAATCTACATCTCATGTGAAACCCTTTTTACCCCCTTTTCCCCACCCCAAACCCAATGTGGTCACTCAACCTCTAAACTCTGACAGTCTAATACTGTAATCCTAGAATTCTATAATCCAACATGTTCTTCTCAAGGCACTTAATTTAATGCAATTCCATAGAACATTAAGCAACATTTTCTTTCTATGCCATGTGGTAAATCCTACAATATAAGGAAAAACAAGACACAGTTTTTGCCTTCCAGGGGCTATTAATTTATTGGGAGAGAAAAAACACTTAAGCAATTGATTATAATTCTCTGAGTATCTACTCCACTACTTAAGGCAAATAACCTAGAAGAACACAAAAGAGTGTGGCACATACAAACATTGGCTGAACAAAACCCACCCCCTCTTTACTTTTTGACAACACATGCCCACATCTGTTCATAGCAGCAATGTGCTGAGCCCCAAAAGATGTTATGATTGATTTAGGTCAGTTGTGATATTCCTGTTTCCCTGTTTCCAAGCCTTCTTTAGAAGCTTTCCTATACAATCCAGGTTCGGCCAGTGAGCTCAACGAAAAAGTCCTTATCTTTCAGAGATTTGGTTGGCACAGGTCCTTTCCACCTTCATCTTTTTACAGCTTTGAACACAAATGTGATGTCTGAGGGTACAGCAGCTATGATTTAGACATAAGAAATGGGGCAATTTAGCTGAAATCAAATATCCATCAGCATATAGAATATGTGATTATCTCATGAGTAATTTATTTCACCATTCCTCAATGGACAATCAACCCAACCTCATCCCAGGGGAGGAATGTCTTCTCAAAAGCATGCAGGTTCTTCCTTGATCTCTTTTAAAGATAGAGTTCCTAACACTCTGTCTCTGTGGGACAGGAGAATCACAGAGAAGTTGGCCCTTACGTTATCAAAACACCAACGGTTGCCCACTTCAGGCTTCTTGGTTTAGTAGAAAAATAAACTCCTTTTGGTTTAAGCCACTGTTGCTCCCATACTGTTGTTGGCAACGGAACATCTTTTTAACTAATATATTGTGCCTGGATTTTTCTGTCTGAGGTAAGACGGGAAGAGGAGACATATTCAGCACTGCATTCAACAATCATTTACCATCTGAATTGTTAATTATATCAATACTTATGTGTATATGCTTCAGCTGCCTTCTGAAATTGAAGGAGAAATAATGTTTCTTTATATCCCCCAGAGTGCCTAGGATGATTCCCTGTTTATAATATATTTATAATCTATACATATTTCAGATTAGAAAAAGGAAAGGCAAGTGGCCCATATTTCTAAAAATTTCCTGTCCAGACTCCAAAAGAATCAGTTTCACCTTCTCTGACCTGACTTCTACTGAGGGCCAGGTGAGAAGTCTTGTCTGTACATCCAGATGTGAGCCACAAACACCCCCAGCATCCCAGGCCCCTAGAGTTCCAGTACGTCCAAGGGGCCATGGCTAGTGGACAAGGAAAGCCATTAGCATTCAATGTCTCACACCAAAGTAACTGAGAGTGAAAATTGTGACTTTGTTAAAAATGCTAGGAATGCAAAAGGTTGTACTGAAGAATCATGCATTTCATATTTCTCTCTAATTACATAGAATTTGTCTCAGGGGCTCTCATGGTTGTAGGACTAACCATGCTCTGAGAAACTGGCACTTTAAAGTTGAGCTTCACTGAAGCCTGTGCCAGCCCTTCTGGTCGTTGGGGGACAGGGGAAGAGCAGTTACAGTAACATGAAGGAGATGTTCTCCGTCTGTGGCAAGGCAATGTTGGTGAAGTCCTCATTAGGCATATGTCAGGATCTTGCTCTGATATGAACTTCAGGGAATCTGAGAGTGATAGACCAAAATTGGTCCCCAAATCAAAGTCTACATGTGTGCCCACAAGGTGGAGACATTCTTGATTATTCAACCCAACGGCATTTTTATAATTTTATTTTCCACTTGTTACTATCATGTGCATTTTATTGTTCAGCTCCGGGTAGGAATTCAGGGACCTGGGTTTTAGACCAACTTAGGCTACTGATTACCCACACAGCCTTGGGTTTAAAGTCCTCTCAAGGTTTAAAATTCAATAATTCTATCATGTACATTATCTATTATTTCTGATTTTGTTTAATGACAACATAAGCGTGTTTAGTCTACAGAAATGAAGACTAGAAGAAGCACTACAGTTTTTTAATTTCATGTCAAGTCCTCAGATCAAGCCATTAGTGAAGACAGAGGTAGCTTTAAATTCGTAAGTAAAGTGATGGCTAAATATGAAAAAATGACTTAAAAGATTGTTAAAACCAATGATAATTATGGAAAATGCTTATATTGTCAACTCCATGATACATATAATACCAAAGACAACATTATTATAATGGAGACAAGTTGTGATAGCAGTTTATTATTATTATTATTATTGTTAATACCAATCATAAGCATATTACCTACTATTTTTATCACATTTATTATGTCCCAGACACTAGGTTCTATGTTCCATATACTTTGGGTCTTCCACTACAACTGTAAAAGTTATGTAATATCATTATTATTAGATGATAAAATTGAGAAAACCTGCCTAGATAGATGAATTTCAAATCCCAAGAGTATCAATCCCAAAACTCCCTACTATGCCACACTGGCTCTCAAATAAGAACATAGACAAGTAACAGCCACTTAAAGTACTCGTCAGAGACACTTTTAGACTGCTTAAAATTCAGGTCTTTAGGCACCTTTAGATAAAGAAACCAGAATACCCTTCCATTAACGGAACACCCTTCACACCTTTTCTATCTGCTTTACAAATGGCAGAGTTGAAGTTCCTGAGAGCAAAGGGAAGACAGAGGTAGGAGTAAAAGCTTTAAATTCACGGGAAAGGTAATGGCTGAATATAAGAAAATGACTTAAAAGATTTCTAAGAGCAATGATAATTATGGAAATGCTTATATGGTCAATTCTATGATTCATGTAATACCGATGACAACATTTTCAAGATACCTGGGAATATCAGGGTTTACTCTTCCTTATGGAAGAAAGGAGAGGATGTGTAGCCTAGAAATTAAAAGCATGGAATCTGAAGCCCCCAAGTTCCAACACATTCTGATCTGGCCATATGATCTTTGCTTCCTTTGTTAATGAATGTGTTACTATCTTGACCTGTATTTTTCAGCTATATTCAATTTACCTTCAGAATGCATAGCACAGGGTGTTATATGCAACCAATGAATCGTTGAACACTACAACAAAAACTTATGATGTACTATATGTTGGCTAACTGAACATAAAAAAAAGAATGCATAAGCTGGATCTTCAAACAGAGCTCAGCTTTCATGCTTCATTATTTACAGGATGTGTTTCTTTATATTTAAAATGGAGATAAAACACTGGGTTGGGGGGACTTCTTGACATTGGTCTTGGCAATGATTTCTTGGATTTGACACCAAAAGCACAGGATACAAAACCAAAAATAGGCAAGTAAGGCTATGTCAAACTAGAAAGTTTCTACACAGTAAAGGAAACAACAGAATGAAAGGTTATTTTATGGAATCAGAAAAAAAATATTTGTAAACCATCTCTCTAATAAGAGGTTAATATCCAAAACACATAAGACTATCCCACAAACCAATAACAAAGAAACCAAATAATTTGATTTAAAAATAGGCAAAAGAATCGAATAAAAATTTCTCCAAAAACAATACACAAATGGCCAAAGGCATACAAAAAGATGTTTAACACCATTAACCATCAGGGAAATTTAAATCAAAACCACAGTGAGATATCATCTCACATCTATTAGGATGGCTATTATTAACAAAAAAGTTAACAAGTATTGGTAAGAATACAGAGAAATCAGAATCCTTATACACCGCTGGGGATGTTGAATGGTACAGCAGGTATGGAAAATACTATAGATGTTCCTCAAAATTACATAAAGAACTACCAGGTGCCTGGGTGGCTCAGTCAGTTAAGCATCTGCCCTTGGCTCAGGTCATGATCCCAGGGTCCTGGGATGGAGCCCTGTGTAGGGCTCCCTGCTCAGTGGGGAGTCTGCTTCTCCCTCTGCCCCTCCCTGCTGCTTGTGTTCTCTCTCCCTCTCTCAAATAAATAAATAAAACCTTAAAAAAAAAAAGAACTGTAAATTCTGGGCCCCACCCCAGAACCACTAAAATAGGTCATCGACATGAGTCCCTACGAATCTTTAAAAGAGTATACATCCACGAATAATGCCAGTGATAAATGTGCGCAGTTTTTTTTGTATGTGAATTATACCTCAGTAAAGCTATAAAATAGAGATAATGTTTGGAGGTTAAATGAAACATCATACATAACATGATTGGGGCACAGAGGAAGTTTAATGTTATTAAGCAGTAAGGCTATCATCAAGGGCTCTGAGCTTTAAATCTATACCCATACCGAAATATTTTTTTTTCCTGCTAAGAATATACAGGCTTGGATTACAAACATTAATTAGAAGAAATACATATTTTTGAGTGATTTGAAATATTCTTCAATGAAAGACTTTTCCTAATTCAATAAACATAAAAAATTGAGAACCTTGGATACTAAAGGATATATTATTGTCTCTTATTTGCTAGTGGAAATATGTGTGTGTGTGTACTACAATTATATTTAAAATGTGCTTGTTAACTTTTTTAAACATGGTGTTTATTTTTATAAAATTTATACACACACAAAATTGATTATGTCAAAAAGTATAAAATGTATTTGTGTGTATGTGATTTGTGTGTATATATTGATATCTATCTCTATATAAATATGGATATGTGTAATATATAAATATAGATAGATATGTATATAGATATATATAGTCCCCTATATCCTTTTCCTCAATCTATAGCCAACTCTTTCTAGGACTATTTCTTCAGGCATTTAACAACATATATATAATTGGTCTCTTGACCCACCTGTGTTAGATATTATCTCTCATTTTCCTGTCATGGTAGATAAGAATTTAGTTCTACTCCTTTCTCTCATCCTCACTCCCTTGTTAAACTGTCACCTTAGGGTTGTACTTACTGACTTAATAATTGTCTCTTAAATCTTTGGTTCACTGTGAATCTTTGTGGGGTTATACTTAGATGGTCTTGCTCTAATAATTAAGTATATAGGGTTACTTTGAATGGATTTGACTTCATGTTGTTCCTAGTCCCAGAGGTTCTAAATGACACTTTATTTTGTACAAGTAAATGAAACAAAACAAAAACAGCATGAAGGTGTTTATTAATAAATATATATTGAAGTGGAGTTTTTAGTATTTTTTCAGTGCTATATTCCAGATGGACAATTAAAGTCATTCCTGATCTAATGACTGTGCAGATGATTACAGTAACATATTTTCCTACCATAAGATCAAAATCTAGTCTATCATAGAATGATGTTTTTATCTTTCATCATACTGAATATCCAGATAATAGAATTTCTAAAGCATCCACATGCATTTGAGTGTATATTATTTTTGACAGATGCTTTTACATATATTTTTCGTTTAATACTTACAATAGACCTTCAAGGTTTTTGCTATCTCTGTTTTAGAGAAGAAGAACCAAATACAAAGAGACAGCAACTATCCTAAGAGCGCAACAAAAGTGAGACCTAGGATTGGGATGGATTTCTGCTCCTTAGACTAGAGAACCTCCTTGGGTTCTGCTTAAAACCTCCTTGGGTTCTGCTTAAAATCCCTAGGTCATTGTGATGATGTGATTCCAATGTAAGACAACCCAGGTTAACTCCCAGGGTGGGTAGGGCAGCAAGAAAATCCAACCATGTACCATATCCTTCCCTGGCCACTCCATAATTTACTTAAATAGATGCACAGGGCCCTATTTTCTAAAGTGCTCCCCTAAAGCCATCTCATTAGCCACACAACATCATCTAAAGAAAATCTCTTCCTGGGGTGTGGGTGGCTCAGTCAGTTAAGCGTCTGCCTTCGTCTCAAGTCATGATCCCGGGGTCCTGGGATTGAGTCCCGCATCAGGCTCCCTGCTTGGTGGGGAGCCTGCTTCTCCCTCTCCCTCTGATGTTCCCCCTGCTTGTACTCTCTCTCTCTCTCAAATAAATAAATAAAATCTTAAAAAAAAAAAGAAAATCTCTTCCATTTGGTTAAAGTAACTGCTTCCAGGGACAGAGGAAATGACAGGGATAGGGATCATATTATTGGTGTCAGAATAATCTAGAGGCTCTATATTCACTATCTCATAATACTTCTAACACTTCTAGGATAGTATGCATCCTTGTTTATGTCACTTGGGAGTTTTTTTGTTCATAGTGCTTCTTCTTCATGTTTCCTGACTGCCTGTATTCCATAATTTTATCTGTCTTGACATTGCACCCATAGTTTAATAACTTCTTACTGAGGATAAACCATGTTCCAAGCACTGTGTTAAACCTTGAGAGGTAATATGATAGAAGAGAAATGGATTTTCCCCTCAACAGATCATAGTCATATGGAAGACATGTAAGGTCAGTTTGGGGGCCTGGAACAGAAGTTAACTGATGTCAAGTCTTGCAGAACGGGTAGGAATCAGCCATGTGAAGAAGCAAGAGGTGTGGAGGGTATTTTGAAGGTAGAGACACTGATCAGCATGATCCAAAAATGACTGTGTTGCAAGAGATTAAGAGAAAAGAGAACTTAGACACAAGATGGGAACAGGAGAGCACCTCATTTTTTAGCGACTTACCCTATTGGTCATAGGAAACCACTGAATCGTCTCACTGGGAAAGTGGCAAGGTCAGATCCGCATCACAGAATGGTCACAATGGAGGCAGATATAAAAGACTGATAAGAAGATTAGAACAAAGCAGGCAGACTAGTGAAGAAACTGTTGTATGGTTCTAGAAAGATGGCCCAGACTAGTGCAATGATTATGTACAATAAGGGAAGTGTTGGGATTGAGGAGAGACACAGGACAGACTCAATGTCTGTAAATTCTTATCAGTCCTTCCAAGTATTAACCATGGTTGTAGACCTTTGTCCCTCCCTGCTGGTCACTGCTGACTGCCTAGTCTGGACTTGTGTGAGTGTTGAATCCATCAATCCCTGCAGCCTGCTGGACTCCGCTCCCAACCTTGCTACAGGCCAGACTATTGGGGGTCTACATTGTTCCTGAAACTATTCTGAACCATGTATACCCTGGAGTTTCTCTCCATTTTAATGGTCCATGATCACCTATTTGCATTACAAAACATCAAAAATGTTCCTCACGCCCACGTGTTTTTCTAAGTTTGAGAAAACTTACTTGACCACAGAGTTGGACCTGAACTGATATAACTTAGCATAAACACTAAAATGTTTTGTCACACAAATATTAATGATTTTGATTATGAGGTGCTGGCCCAGACCCATATGGGGATGTATGCTCTGTATTGCCATTCTGAAATTCAAAAAACCTGAATGGGGCTAATGGGGTTGCCAATTGGAATTCTGGACTTGTGTCTGCATTTTCCCCTCATACCTTTGATGCAGAATCAATGACTGTGACCAACATTTTCAGCATAAATTTTTCTGATTGAATCTCTCTCTGCTATTTCCATGATGCTGTTGTTCTATGAATGCTCCTTTCTGTGCAATTTTAAACTCCATCAGGGAACTTCACTGAGATAGCAGCTCTCCATTTAAAATACTCAGAAATAGCTCTGCCAGTTAAAAATGAATATAGGATTTCAAAGACCTATTTAATCTTTGCACTGATATTTCAAAGCAGCAGTATAGTCAATTAAAAAGGAACACTTAAAAACAGATAATATTTTTTTGCAGTATCCTAGCAACAGGTGATTGAACCCATGCCTAGAACTAAGAATTGAAATTTTGCCAAAAGAGTCACATACTAGTGATATCTTCTTTTAACAAATGGAATAAATCTAATATTGTTTTGGACAAGTTATGCT
Organism: Phoca vitulina; assembly: GCF_004348235.1. Lineage (NCBI taxonomy): Eukaryota > Metazoa > Chordata > Mammalia > Carnivora > Phocidae > Phoca > Phoca vitulina. Next base: position 14,149,340 of record NW_022589745.1, on the reverse strand, counting down.
GGATTGCATCATAATATGAAATCCTGACAACAGAGCCACAATAAAGGGAAGACAGAGTTGTGAAAGAGAAAAGCAAACACTACGAACTCCTTTATACCTAGGCTTCAACTCAGGTACCTAAATGATCAGGCGAGTTCATTCCTGCAATCCCTGGTCATTCAGAACTCAATTGTTCAACAGGGACCTCGGAGGCACAGAACTCTGTCCTCATTCTTTATAGCCTTCCTCAAGATGGATGTTCACATAGAATTAAACTCAGTGACCCTTAATCCATTTAAGAATTTGATATGACCCTTACTCTAGAAAACTGGACCCCCGAAACACTCAAGCAGCATATTTATATGATTTCAGCAGGTTTTTTAGAATAGGTTAAACTTTCAATCCCACAATTATTCACTGTGCCTTCATCATAATTCCCTCTGTTACATCTTGCTAACTTCTATAACCTCAGTGGAAGCAGGGTGACACAGGTAGCAAGTTCTATGATCCTGAGCTCACGTCACAATATAGTTTGTACATTCAAAGAGGCAAAAAGTGGAGTAAGAGTGTTGGCTACAAAATCACATTTGGATTAATTGAGGATTAAATTCTTTTTTTTTTTTAAAGTACTTCTGCCCTTGGGCATTTATGTGTCAATTGGTGGATGCTGGTAGATATAGTATTAACCACTAAAAAACCCCTTCCCCTTTTAAAAAATGTAATTAAAACAACCTTTAACAGTCTCAAGAATGTCTTTAGTCAAGGCCAGTTGTCCGGCTACATTTCCAAAAAGTCCGAAGTATGTAACAACAACCTAATATGTTTGCTGCAATAATGAGATTATGTATGTGAGATATCTAACAGCATAATAATATATAGGTGCCAAGCATATTGTAGTAATTATTATCATGATTATTGGATGTAATTATAATCTTGTAGTGTGATGTAATTGCTAGCAGCATCTCTGACTCAATTTAGGTGAAGCCAAAAGAGACCACACATTGAGATGGCGAACCATTTAAAATATTTCTTAGGTCTGTTGGCATCTCTCCCTGATCAGGGGAAATCTAGCTCTCTTTTACAGTCAGTCATCTGGCAAATATTTACTATTTTCAGAGGTCTAATTTATGCCAGGCACTGTGCTAGGTGCCAGAGATTCAAAAATAAGCACAATGTAGTCTCTCACTTCAAGAGATATATAATCCAGAAGAAGAAAGAGACACATAAATAGATAATTGTGATATTGTGTGGAAAGTGAGATACACATGCACCCTGCATTATGGGAACACAAAGGAGGTCAAACTAATCTGAGCTGGCCAAGGAGTTGTTTTAGTGCACTCCTAGTGTTTTAGGAGTTGTTTTAGTTGTTTCTCTGTCAAAAACAGAGACTGAGGGAAAAGCTTACTTGCCAGTACTTGGGAGTGCAGCCCAGAGGACCTGGACGGAAGTAAGGGGAGGGGGGCTACAGGAGGAACATACTCAAAGATGAGGGGGTACATTGCCCATTTGGGTACAGCATCATGAGAAAATATGGACAGTAGCTCTTTTCCTCACATCATCTTGAGAAAGAGACACGCACACAATATCAACTACCTGTTCTCAGAATACTACATGGGGTTGAGGAAGGGAGAATATTTTTTCCAATGGCTTTCTCCTGTCTCTGTCTCCCACTGGTAAAAATCTATTAACTCCTGGATTATGTCATCAGGCTTCCCTGGGCCAGAGTCCCCAGGGGTCCAGTCAAACTCTCTTTGTCAGTTGACATAGTATAGAAAACTCCTCAAGCTCTAGTGGAGACCAGCAGCTGCAGCAACATGGCACCATAACTATGGAACCAGCTCAAATTCTTGCTCATACATTTTAAACTAGAAGATTCTAATGGCCAACACCCCAAGACCCAGAGAGAGGGCTAGCATAGCTGCATGGATCTGGGTAGTGTAAGAACTGTATTTTGTACAGAGAGAAAATAAATGGTTTATCAGAAATTGCCAGAAGAAGCTAGACATTATGACATGAGAGGGATCAGAGCATTTTCTAGTAAGAAACTTCATATTTTCACAAAGGTTAAGGCCAGCATGGCTCGAACCACAAACACTGAATGGAGAGTATATGAATCTGAGAGAGAGGGAAGCTAATAACTTGAGAGAAGCGATTTCCCCCTCCAGCAACTGTAGACATGATGGAAAAATGGGAGCAACCAGAAGATCAGGAAACATTTCCTCCTGCAGAAACATGCCTGCATCTAAAGGAAATGCTTTCCATCCAGGGATGCAGAGAACACTTCATCTCTTTCATCCGCCTGTTCTCTTATGCATGCATTCATTCATCTAACATCTATTCAGCTCTGCCTGCCAGGTGCCATAATAGGCATCTGGAGAACAGAGTGAAGAGGTCACTTTTGAAGGGTATTCACAGCTCACAGCGACAGACACACAAACAATGCCTGGTAGTAAACACTCCAGCAGATATGCGCAACAATGGGAGCACAGAGGGAGGGACACATTACTCATTTAAGGGAGTAAGAAAATGCTCGCGGATCCTAAAGGAGGCACATGTAGGATGAGCCTTGGGGAACAAAGGCTCAGTTTGTCCTGCAAGGACCATAAAGCAAAATATCCCATTAGTGAGTGTACATGTGAAAAGCAGAATTGGGAGGGGCCGTGCTCTGTGCAGGCGCTGGTCGAGGGGTCAGTGTGCCTGGAGCTTGGGTCTCAGAGAGCAAACCGGGGGCAGACCTAGGATGATAATCCAGAGCACCTCACCTCCACCAGGCTAATCTTCCTACAAACTGACAAGCTTCCCCCCATGTCAATCAAACACCAGCTCCAAAACATCCCATGCTATTACAGCTAGGCCCCGTGGAGCACCCAAAAGGAAGGGACAGAGCATTTGCTCTTAGAACCCTATCGTACGTGAGCCCACGCCCAGTCATCCGTTGGGGACTGTTTCCCAGCGCAGCTCACCTTGGGGTCAGCTCACCAGAAATGTGCTCAGAGTCACAGCACGGCAGATAGCGCCTCTCCTTGCCTTTGATCTGCGGGCATGGTGATTGTCAGACTATACATTCAGCTCGTGATGAAAACACTAACGATACGCCAACCCCAACCCTTAACCCTGAACCATAGGTTGATAATGTTCCCTAGAGCAAGCGAGGGTACCATCTGGAGCCTGAGCCACGGTGTTCGAAGAAAACCCCAAATAGAGCCTCTCTGGTTTGGGGCCTTACACGATGTACGGGTGGTACTGGGGATTCGCTCCTTTGCAGGCAGATGTCACATTCAAATGAAAGTTGTTTTATACATGGATCTGAAAAAAACCTGAGAATGTTTGCTATTAAACTCAGGCTGGCTGGCCCACCCCAAGCACGGAGACAATCTGCCTCTCAGATGCGAGGAAACTTGGAAGGATGTCTCTAGGCCTTGGCACAACACAGGCTTTCTGGGCCTTGGTGACATATAGGTGCTTTATAACATAGCCCATTTGTTATGCTGTTTAAATATGTATATGCTGGGTACAGAAAGCTAATATCTGGAACAATAAGGTAATCCTATATGCTTTTCAATGAAAAACACGAGCAGAGGGCTACTTGTTGCCAGAATTCTGCCATTCTCACTTAATTTTGTCTTTCAGTTACGTGATATCTCTGAAAGCATACTTTGTGAAAACTGCCTGGAGAAAATGAGCTCCAAACAATATCCACTCCGCCTTTGAGAACCATGAGGTCAACGAAACATGTTTTATTTGTGACTCAAAGAGACATTACCAGACAGAGAGATTGTAGCACTCCTGGGGAAGGCTCCTTCTGGGCTGTCTAGTCCCCATTCCCACTGGCTGCCATACTGTGCCTAAAAGGTGGTAAATGTGGGGATGGGTGGGCGAAGAGGTGAGAGAGGAGGACAACTATGCTTTCCCACATATTTTGAAAAGAACTTCATAGCAGAAAGAGATTAAGGCTTTTTGGCATGTTAGCGGCAGAAGCCTCCTTCTGGCCTCGTCCATATGTCACAGTCCGGGTGGGACAAAAAGCTAAATTGAAACAGAAATCAGTGGGGGTAGGGCTGCAGGGAGAGGAGCTAGGGAACCTGCAGATAAGCAGGTGCCCATTTGAGCTCTGAAGAGGAGACACTCACTCACCATCAACTGCTATGACGTGAGAGTGGGAGGAATCTAAGCTCAGCCAGGTTCCAGTGGGCAGCGCATGCTCGCTTGCAAGTTCCCTGCTTCCGAGTGCTTTCTGTGCCTTGGAGAGGGAATATGCCCTGTGGGTATATTGGGGTGAGTTATATATCCATCCTGACCTTCAGTTCCTTTTTGAAAATTGAATAATGGTCTCGAGTTCATAGGGTTTCTCTAAGAAATCAAAATAACTTACATAAAATTGCCAAGTACAGTGTCTGATGTAAGCTGGGATGGCAACAATTAGGTTGTTGTTAGCTATCTCAAGATACATAATGGCCCCTAAAGAAATAATCCTCTAAAAACATGGAAGATGAAGTCCTACCAGATACCTAAACAAACAGGACTCCATTGACTTTTCTCCCTCCCTCAACATCCCCAGTGGCCAAGAAGGATCTTGTTAGCTCGGCCTCACCTCCCATACCAGTTCCTCTGAGAAGCCTTCACCCATTCTCTAGGAGAGAAAGCTTTGGGAGCCAGTTCTGTGCTTTTAGTATCACAGACCATGTTGCACTTCATTGTGATTTCCTGCATCCTCTTCTGTTTCTTCCACCAGTCTGTGAGCAACTTATGTCTTACTTACCTCTGTATTCTGCCCCACCCACGGCTAATATAAAGTGATACAGAATAAGCATTTTGAACATATCTTATAAATAAATAAATGTATGAATAAATGAATACATGAATAGGATTAAATGAATAACCATTTCCTCTATCTCCCAGCTAAAAGTTCAAACAGATTTCTCACTCATGAATAGGCTTCCCCAATCTTGTTGCTCACCATGAAAACACAGGCAGGGAAGTCCTCGGCAAACCACATCTTAAAAGAGATGAGTTTGTGATCTCTGTTTCTCTGGGTGCATTTTTACTCTGCGGAATCATGCAGTTGTGTAAACCACTGTCAGACTCAGAGGAGCCCACTGCTTTAAGAGTGGGGGAGTTGAAATTGTTTAGCAGCCAGAGCTAACTCACTGGAGCAAGTATCTTCTTCCTTTCTCTAAATGTTTATAGCGTCATTTAGTTGGGACTTTCATGGCCCATTTCTATCTCAGAACAAAGCATGGTTCAGAGTCACTCTTGCACTTGTTGGCCCAGTTACATTCCCAAGAAGATAATTTTTCAGAAGAAACATCAAAGCTCATCTATATTTGGAGGTAGCGTAAAGCACACACCCAAATGACAAGTGTGGCTGATGTCTCCACAGCGGCATCTGTATCACCTTCTTTCTGGTCTCAGGAAAGCTCAGGAACAGATTACCTGTCTTGTTCTCTTGTTCACATTATTTTATACATTCACCCCATCTCTTGAGAGCAACACTGATCCAGAAGACATGGAAGCCTGGGAAGACACACACCTACAATGGAGGTGTTGATGGAAATGGAGGATGGGTAAGAACACAGGACATGAAATACCAGAGTCCTTTAAATCACAGAACCTATTTTTGCCTTGTTAGACAAACATCAGGAAATGGAGAATCATAGGATGTCTTCAGACCTATGTGCAATCTTTCATCTATCAAACTTTACTGAGTCCTGACATGGTTTAAGTGTCCATACATGTGTCTGGGGCTGCTTACATCAGTCTCTAGAGAATGAGGATTCCCACATACTCTGCTGGGGATTGACAGAGGGCTCAATAAGTAAATAAATGCCCTTTTCATCCTGAGTTAATTCACAAGATACTTAGAGAGGGTAACTTCAGATTTTCAACCAAGTGGGTTTGCAAATATTTTACCCCATTTTTAGACAAAGTTAACACCGGTAATTTGCAGTGATTAATAATTAATTGAGTCCCTGAAGGGGTAGAACGTTCTGCTCGAAGACTGCTCTTCAAATAATTGAGAGTGAACCAGATGGTACTTTCTCTTTAAGCAGGCTGGCTTCTAAAGAGGCACATGATGCTTAGTATATTTCCTTTCTCAACTCACAAATTGCATAACTACCTCCTCCTCCAAAGGCGTGAAGGGTAGACAGGACTGGAGTGTACCATTATCTAAAAGTCCCTCCATATGGAAATAGACAGACTCCTCTATCATGTTGCTAATGCTCACACACACCACTAAGAATGGCCTGCTCCTCTCCAAGCAAGAGAACAGCTAGTCCTACTCTGTTAGCTAGACCTTAGCAAAATCATGATGAAAGACCAGCCAATGGAGATTACACCTGCTTTTGGGATATAGTCATAAAAACCAAATAAATCAACATTTAGGTGAGTGTTTTTCTCTCTTAATGAGATCCCGTTCCCCTTATTCCACTATAGGAGAAAAAAGTAATCCCAACAAAGTTGATTAATACCTGTAATTTATTCAGAATCATAACAGCTAGTTCTGGTCTGGGTCAACAAACATTTATTTACCCAACGTCTCAAAACTTCTGCAGCTAAAATTATATGCCATGAAATTTGCTGGTCAAAATAATTGTACTCAAGGAATGGACCTAACACAGATTAAGGATATTTCTCAGGGACCACTTACTAAGACTGGATTATTAACGAACATTTCAAATATACATCGAATGTTTAAGGCAGAATTTATTATTTCTCACAAAGATTAATTTAAAAAATTATTACTCAAAAATTTCCACTTTCCAAGCATTATTGCTAGTCTGGCTTTACTGCATTGACATTTAAAACAAATAAAATTGAGTCATGAATTCTGTCAGTTAAATAAATATATTCTGCTGAAGCTTAAATTATCATCCATCTTAGCAAAGGGTTATATATTATATTAGCAGTCAGTGACTGATTAGTTATTTATTCTCTTAAAGAGTAACTGAAGGAGATTAATATTCTGATAAGCATGTCACTGATTTCTGGGGAGTGCCTGGCTTTCTTTCATCACATGAACTATAATGTGTCAGACATAAATTCCATTATAATTACAATTAGTACTAATGCCTCCCAAATTATATTTAATGGAAAGGTCATTATTTCAACTACAAATACTTTCTTTCTTAAAAGTTAAATGGATTTCCACACACACACAAAAATCACAGTTAAAATAATGTTGAAGAAAGAACAGTAAGTAAATCAGGAGATAGGTTAAAAAAAAAAAAGATAGTGTATTTTGCTTATTTTTCCAGCTGTACTACATTTTTCAACCATGTTCTGCCATGTCGGTTTTTTGATGATAGTGGGAGAGGGTGGGGAGGAGGTGAAGAGAGGTAGAAAGAGAAGAGAGGAGGAGAAGGCCCTCCCGTTGTCCAAGTACTTGGTATGTTCCCAACACAGAGCATGATGCTTACAAATTCCTTCTTTTAATTCTTACAATGCCCTGTGAAGTAGATACATCTCCTAGTTTATGGAGTAACAAAATGAATCTCCTAGTTAAATCCCTGAAGCAATTTTACTCTGCCAGGGTTATGAGGAAGTGAAAATTAAACCTAGGCCTATCCAGCTCCAGATCTCCCACTCCCATAGGCAATGGTTGTTGCTTCTCATTCTTCTGGTAATGACCATTGCTGGCAGGAGCCCCACATTCCCATCTGGGTGGATGGGTAACGACCTGACCTAGGTTACACTGGGCTATGTGATGAAGACACCAAGTCTGCCACGTGTACTAAGGGTCCCTCTCTGATTCTTCTGTGAGCTGGCTTCCCCTGGGCATTTTTTCCCAGATATTTCTGAAAGCATCAATGAAGATACAGAATACAAGAGACAAATAAAGACAATAACTCCGCCAGAGTCTTGGCAGCATGAGTATAGTTGCTTCTTAACATGAAAACAGCCAGTTATGAAATGACTATGTTGTGAAATGACCACGAGATTTAGAATTAAAAGACAAGTTTGAAGCCTTAAGGAGCTCAACATAAATTAAAAACAAACAGAAAGATGTATTCGGTATATGTTTCAAAATACACGTGACAGACTTTGATAAACTATTTAGAAATAAGAACACAGTGAGTGCCTCTGACTAATTATCTGGCCTTGTACAATTTGCTTCTCCAGTCTGAGCCTCAATGTCTTCATCCACAAATAGAAAGACTGGGTTACATCAGTGGTTCTCAAAGTGGGAACTGGTTGGAACTGTAAATTCTTGGGGCACCTGGGTGGCTCAGTCGGTTGAGCATCTACCTTCTGCTCAGGTCATGATCCCAGGGTCCTGGGCTAGAGCCCTATGTAGTGGGGAGTCTGCTTTTCCCTCTGCCCCTCCCTGCAGCTTGTGCTCTCTCTCCCTCTCTCAAATAAATAAATAAAATCTTAAAAAAAAAAAAAAAAAGAACTGTAAATTCTTGGGCCCCACCCCAGAACCACTAAAATAGGTCAGCGACATGAGTCCCTATGAATCTCTAAAAGAATATTCATCCACTAATAAGTGCAAGCCCTTCTCATCAAGCTTTGTAAATCATTTTAGTATAGAGGACTTCATTCCGGGAGGACAACAAACTTCCCTTTATCATCAACTGTGTGTCAAGTGAAGGCATTCTTTGATATATGGAGCCTCAACCCTCTATGCCTTGAGGATTTCACTGTCTATTGGGGAGGAAAAGGCAAGCTGACAGAAAATCAGGCACGCCAAGTGCAGTGTTAGAGGTAATGCCCTGGAAGACAGAAGAGGGAGCAGTGACAGCAGGGAGGTTCGGATACTCTGCTGGTGAAGGGGGGAGGGGGAAGGGGGAATTCAGGTTATAATAGAAGGCTTCTGGGAGAGGGAGATTTTGAGATCCGCACATTAAGTTCAATGAGAAAAGTATTAATTTTCATATTTTACAGGAGAAACTGAAGATCACAGCAAAACGTCCAAGTTCATGCAGGTACTGAACGAAAGAGATGAAGTTTAAAGGCAGATCTTTGGACTTAGAAACTCCTATTTTTTTTTTTTTAATTTTTTTTATTGTTATGTTAATCCCCATACATTAGAAACTCCTATTTTATTTTATTCTGTTCTCATGGTAAAGCAACTCTTATGAGACAATGGATCCTGCCCCTCTCCCATCTCTTGCCCCAGGAATAAAGAATCATCCCTATAGGTCTGGGGGGAGGGAAGTCCGTCAATAGTGAGGCAGCAGTGGCAGAGAGCTGGGGCCAGGCAGTCACCAGCGAGTCTATTAAATGTATCAGATGTCATCGGTACCTCCTTTATCCTTCTCACTTTGGACCTCACAGGCTGATAAGAAGGGGAAAGCGTTATAACCCAGAAGTAAAACTGTTGCGTGATTATAACCCTGACAGCCTCCCTCTAATGAGCTTCCCTGCAGATAGGGAGAGAGGAGAGTGCTTTGATCTCCATGGGCAGAAGGCTGAAAGGACCACTGTTTGGAGCAAAGCCGTCTGATGGGGTCCAGTCTTCCAGTAATCAAAGTCACAAGCTACCATCTGAGCCATTTGTGAACTGCAGATAAGATTAGCTGCTCATTTGATAGATCAACCACTGCCATCAATGGAGGCTAATTGTATCTGAAATATGACCAGGAAAGTGTCAGCTCCTGGAGACAAGCACTTCCTTTATCCTGGATTTGACGCAAGAACAACATTTTTTGTTTGAAAACTTGAGCAAAATGTTAACGTGTGCTGCTGCATTTTTTTTTTCTTCCTCCCCTCCCCCCAGCCATAAGAGAAGAGGAAATGTGAGGTTCTTGGAATGAGATATCAATCTGCACATATGTTTTTACAAATATTCTCCATTATGGTGTCAGAGAATATGTAATTTTGGGATGCAAGACTGGAGGTCCAGAATACTTGCACCATGGAGTTCTTACATAGCTTCATAATAATAATAATAATAATAATAATAAAAACCCCTAAAAACAAAACAAAAGAAAAACAAACACACAAAAAACAACAAAAAAATGGAAAATGCCCAGGCTTTGGAAAGGCATGTCTAAGAAGGCTAGCTTTGTAATTCTAGAGTGTTTTATGCTCTAGGAAGAGAAGGGACGATGGGTCATTCCAAATTTGAAGGCATTTATATTGGTAGCATTTTGCCTCAGAGGCTGATGTGACTGACAGCTTTACTTTCTTCGAATTTATTCCCATGTCAGTAGAACCTGAACTCAAAATGAATCATGATCAGGTAGCTTGGACAGCTCTTACACTCTAGCAAATAAAGAAATTCCATTTTTTCCACTCTAGATCTACTGAAGTTGGTTCTTTGCTGCTTTAAGAGATCACCTATTCTTTTGTATTCTCTAGGCATATTATAGTATGAGCATGAGGAAATTTGGTTTCTCATCCTTGGAATGTTTCTGTGTGGGACTGGAGCCATTTCAGCCTTCCTCTTTTATGAAGGGGAGAACACAAATTCCCCGGTCCCATCTCTTGCTGCTGCAGGCCTCTTTATTTCCGGCCTAGTCCACTATAGCTCTTAAATTGCTATGTTGTCCCTGTGTCCAGGCGGCTAGTAAAAGCTGCCTGAAAATGGCAAGGTATGATGAGAAGCACCTCATTATGGCTCCTAAAATACATAGACCCAGAATAGCCCTGCACAGTTGGGGTAGAAAAGGAGGAGACCAAGAACAGAATGTCTCCCACCCTATGTAAGAGCTAGAGGAAAGTTCCGTCACCTTCTCACAAACTCTCAAGCTATGATGGCCCTGCAGGGATCACCTTCATGGACCTTCTCCTGCTTGGGCTGACACCCTGTCCTGTAAGCATCTGACAGCTCAGGTTTAGAAACTGCTTTAACCTTGCAGAAGATGGTGACTGCAGTGGTAACACCCCAATAGAACCACCAGGTTGGGCTCTCAGAATCTCAGAACACTACAGGCAGAAGAACCTTTATAATTAACAGCACCCTTACAATGTACCAGGTGCTGTGCAAAGCATATTTCATTCCATAACTCATTTAATCCTCACCAATTTGGGGGGGGGGGGAGGGTTACAGTTATTATTTCTTCAATAAGATGAAAAAACTAAGGCTCAGAAAAGTTAACCATATTGCCCCCAGAACACAGCTAATAAGTGGTTGGTATGTGAAACCAGATCTGACTAATGGCAGAATCCTCTCTTTTAAATACTATGCAATAGATCACTTGGATCATTATTCCAAATTAAAAAAAAAAATTAAATGTAAAAAAAAAAACAAAATTTTTTAGTGTTTTGCAACAAAAGATTTGATTGACCGTCTTCAATAACCTTATCCCCACCAGGGCCACCTCTAAAGGTCCCTCTCACTATCTAGTTCAAAAACTACCAATCAAGTTGAACTCTCTAAGAGCACAGCTAGGAGCAACTCTGCAACCCAGATGCACAGCCACTTTTCCCAAGTTGCAAAATCACTTATGAGATAGCTGGCACTAGTACTCAGTACTTTTAATTCCCAGGCCATTTCCCTGCTTGCTTTGTGTTTGCTCCAAAGCGTAAGGCAAATCCACTCACCTAGCACACACTGGGATGCTGCCAACAGATGACTGGAGAAATCCCTCCTATCCCCAAGAGGACTATACAACATATTGAGAACCAAGTGTTAATTTCTGACCACTAATAATGAAGCATGAGCTTTCTTTCTAGAACACTCTATGATTCAGAGTTGCACATTCCCCAAGGATTCTAGATGACAAATGATTGCACTATCTGACACAATTATCATTATTATTCTTTTGGACAGTCATACATCTGCCTTTATTGTGAGCAGCAGGTGGGACACTTCCAGCAATAGTAAAAAAAGAAATACAACTTACAAAAGCAGGAATTCAGTGAAGCCAGCTGGTTGGAACCCTCGGGAGCTATCATATGTAGATGCCAACTCAAAGCAGCAGAAGGAGGACTCCAAAGCCCATGAGGAGTGAGGCCACCAAGGAGATAAGGAGCTCTTCACAGATATCCTGAGTGTACTTGGTGGAGGTAACCTCATAAATGAAGAATCAGGGGGTAAAGAACATGCCAATGGCCAATAGAACCATGGTCAGATGGGGGATGACAGCAGGGTTCACTGGGCTGGTGTATCCGCTCATGGCCGTGATCTCCAGGCATAGGGTAATCCACTGCTCCACCACTGGCATATTTTAATAACCCTGAGATTTGAGGATCTTCCTACTTTGCTAGGTCTTGTCTAAACCTTAGCAAATGGTTTGTGAAATTGAGAGACTAAACTGAGATACAATATGAGATAATCCATGACTGCCACCTTCTGTGTCCTCAGGTCTCAGGAATTAAGATGGGCAGAAAGCACTCTGAGATCAAGGCCAGATAGGTCTTCTCTTCCAGCATTGTGAATGAAGAAAAGTATTTGCCACAGGATAGGGGAACATTACCCTCTCTTTGAGAGCTCTTTTAGGCCTACTGCCCAACAACTATGGCTCTGCTATAAGTATCTTAGATTGTTACGAGTAATCTGTTTTTTTTTTTTCCCTTGACCTTACTCCACTTTCTCAGTTCTTAACCCTCCATGTATTTTTAGCTCATACCTGACAAAAGCTCTTTAGCCATTCTCAGCATTTTGATTCTCTGGCGGAAATCTGAATTCAACTTAAGAGTGCTTATTGACCAGGCTCCATGCTGGGGCTCAGGGAACCACGTGGAGCCCAGTTCTCCGGGCATCATGGGACCACATCTAGAGGTCAGACTTCCCCAGGAATTAAGTTTCCCTGGGATTTCAAAGTGGACAGGAAGATAATTCCAGCACTGCCTCAAAAGTCAGGATGCCTGGGTTTCTACATTTATACATTTTAGAAATGAGGGACCCCTTTGCCTCTTAGTCTAAGTCCACATGATTCTAAATCCACATCATCTCCAGGGCACATTTTGAAAGAGGCTGATTCTCAACAGGCACTAAAAGGATGAGTATAGGCATGCCTGGGTGGCTCAGTTCGTTAAGTGTCTGCCTTCGGCTCAGGTCATCATCCCGGTGTCCTGGGATCAAGTCCCACATCGAGCTCCCTGCTCAGAGCAGAGAGCCTGCTTCTCCGTCTGCCTGCTGTTCCCCCTGCTTATTCTCTCTCTCTCTCATTCAGACAAATAAATAAAATCTTTTTTTGTTGTTGTTGATTTTATTTTTTTAAATTTTATTTTATTATGTTATGTTAATCACCATACATTACATCATTAGTTTTTGATGTAGTGTTCCATGATTCATTGTTTAAGCATAACAAAATAAAATCTTTAAAAAAATACATAAAAGTTTGAGTACAGAGGGACATTCTACAAAACACCTGACCACTACCCTTCAGATGTATCAAGGCCACAAAAGACAAGAAGGGACAAAGAGACTGTCCTAAATTGGAGGAGACAAAGGAGACATGACATCTATTACCACATCAAAAACCAATGATGTATTGTATGGTGACTAACATAACATAATAAAATTAAAAATAAATAAATAAATAAATGCAATCTGTGGGATCCTGATTGGATCCTGGAACAGAAAAGGGCCACCAGTGGAAAAACTGGGTAAAGTCTGTAAGTCTACAGTTTAGCTAATACTATTATGTCAATGACAACTTATTTGTTTTGATATCATGGTTATATAAGATGTTAGCATTAGAGGAAGTTGAGTGAGGAGTTTATGGGGACAGTCTACAATATCCTTGCAGATCTTCTTAAATCAAAAATTGTCTCCAAATAAAAAAATTAAAAATAATAAAAACATTAGTATGTATTTTCCCAGAAAGTGAGACTATAAATTTCTCAAGGGGTCTTCTTTTTTCTTTCAGTATGTTTCTTAGGGCCTAGCATAGAGGTGTCTTACAATAAGCTCTCAAACTATTATTAGAATTAAATTAGTCAAAAATTATTCACAACCACAATTTAACCTGGGACAGAGCAACATGTAACCTCGTCACTGTTATAAGAAGTTAATATTGCAAGTGTGGTATTTCTACAACTAAAACACATAAAAAAGTCTGGGAAAATGCCATTGTTTCCTGGTACCAAGGAAAAGCAATCTCTACATTCAAGGCAGATAGCCAGTCTGATTTCGGAAAATAAAAAGGAAAGAAAGAAAAAGTAACCACACAAAAGATCAAGTAGCTCCTTTTAAAAAACCATCATCGTTGCTATTTGGACTAAGCCAGAAGCTCCAGATAACAGTAACTACTTAAGAAGAAAAGGAACAAAAAACCCTCCGAGCTTTCAATTTGTTTTTCATAATAAATGAATTGCCCCCACCAAAATGCAGCCTTGAGGAGTTAATTAAACAGCTGCCCCCATGGCTGATTCTGAGATGTTAGAAGGCCCGTGACAGGCCCCTAAACAAATGGGGCAATAAAGGTGTGGGCTGTTTGGCTTGATTGAAGAGCTTGAGTTTTTCACCCCTAGTCTCTAAGCCATCTGGAAGTGAGTTTGTGGAATGTGGGATGGCAGCCTCTCTGCCCTTATCTACTGATAAGATTTTCAGCCTCAAACACGTGTACTAGAAAGGCAGGGAGCAAATATTTCAGACCTTAAACAACTTGCAGTCCTCCCTCTAAAGTTCACGCTGTGCTATAGCACAGAAGGAAGGACACTCATCTCACATTCTTCCCCTCCAAATCTAGGGCTTTTGACGTCAACATGAGCCAAGACTGAGAAGTTGACTTAAAGGAAAACTGTGTTCTGATTCATGAGTTCCACCCACCTTCTCTGAGCCCCACTCACTTTAGGCTACAAAAGTCAGGCTTCTGAGAGTTGTCTGAGGATGAGACTGCCATGCAAAGGAGGTTTAACTGAGCAAAGAATTTGAGGATGAGGGCCAGTCTCTGTTTACAACTTCTGGTCTAGCTGAATCCTAAAACACAAAATATCTGAGGATGGCTCACAGGCTGCAACTTCACTGACAAAGAATTCGTTGTCTGACATCAGAAAGGCTTGGCTATGGGAATGAAAGAAATCCAGAAATTATTCTTTTTGCTTTTAAAGTCTAAAAATGAGAGAGTGTATGTATGAGCTATTGTGATGGGCGTATCTGGTGGGTATGAGGTATGAGGTTGTATGTGGGAGTCAGTGTAAAATTAAATTAGGCTAAACACAGAAAAAATTATAATTAGATGAGGCTAGTAACCTCTTAGGTGAGACACATGCATGCACACACACACACATATACACACACACGTGCACCACAGATACACAAGAACTGAAGGGGGGGCGCCTGGGTGGCTCAGACATTAGGCGTCTGTCCTTCAGTTTAGGTCATGATCCCAGGATTCTGGGATCAAGCCCCACATCGGGCTCCTGGCTCAGTGGGGAGCCTGCTACTCCCTCTCCCCTGCTCATGCCCTCTCTCTGTATCTCTGTGTCTCAAATGAATAAATAAAATCTTAAAAAAAAAAAAAAAGAACTGAAGGGATGCCGTAGCTTCAAAAAAGCTTTCAGAATTCGATCATTTAATCACTCACTCTGTCCTCTATTTTCAAGCTCCTAGTATGTTCTAGGGACTAAATGCACCCCAGGAATATAAAATCAGGTGATACATTTAAACCTTAAATCTGCTTGAATAGGCAGAGTAATCCAACAGTTCTAAGACAGAGTGACAAGGGCGACCATAAAAGCAAGTTCAGATTGCCCTGGGAGGCCAGACATAGGGTGACAGTGGGCAGAAAGGATCTACTGTGTCATCTGTTTTTCAAAAAAGGAGATGATTCTCCCATTCTTGGTTCATCCAACCTCGGACTGATCCTAAAACTCAAAGAAATAGCAAGGTTTTCATAGTTGTTTGTGGGGTTGGAAAAATGCAATGGCAAGCTTGATTAAAATGTTTCTCTTCTCTGGTCTCAAAAATCTCATGTGTAAGCTATTTGAATGACTAACAAAATTATTCTTAAAACAACAGAAAATCACCATTTAATTTCATTTATCATTCAAATGTTTTTTTAAAGTATCTACTCTGTGCCACATGCTGGTGCCCATACTAGAGAGTATGGCTCCTTCGACCTTAACTCTTTCAAAAGGGGCCACTCTGCTCTTTAATGTCTTACAGAACTTGATGGTTCCCCTCCGGCACAATAATGTGAGAGCAGAAATAAAGAAGGATGACATTTAAAAGAAGACTTAATTGGTTTCATAGTGGAAAAGTGATCCGATTTCCCTTTCTTGACAAAAAGCAAAGTGATCATTTTATCCACACAATCTCACTAGAGTCATTGGGGTTGTCTAACAGCATTATAACTAATTGCAGAGTAAAACAAAGATAAGGATAGTTTATTGGATAAAATAATTGCAAACAATCTTAGCTCTGGTGAAACCAAACCAATGGAGTTTCTTTACCTATTGCAGTGATAGTAATATATAAAATGTTCTTGTGAAACTAACTCCAGGCATATAAACAGGCAAGCATAGCAGACATGAAAGATTATCTGTGATAAGCTTATGTTGAAATCAACAGTTCCCTTGAACATATTACAGCTCTTTAAGGGCCCCATGTCTGTACTCACACACAAAAACCAACTAACTCTGCCCACTGAGTTTATAACTTTTTATATTATATTCTTACAATACCCTCAAAAATGCCCAAAATAGGTATTCTAAGTGCCCTCTACAGCTCTTCAAATATGAACTCTGTTGATTTTACCAATTGTGCTCCTGGGTTTAGTTTCTCTAGCTAAGTGAGGAAAAGGCTTCTGCTTCCAGAGGTCAAGCATTATCTTGATTTAGCAGGTTGGGCCCCTGAATCACTGCTATGCTCAGTAGCAAAGAATGCAGGCTGGGAAGGATTAATTACCAAAGCCAGTAATCCTGACTCCAACCTCCAAAAATATGGGGAAGTCCAAAAAAAATCTTGAAAGTGATTTGCAACATTCTGTTCAAATCAGCCTCATGAGTAATGTCACTTTGACACCTCTTACCCATGTAAACATAATTATCGCAGACACATCAGCTATTCCTCTGAACCTTCTCCTTTTCACCCTAAGGCACAATTTCCCCTCCTCTGAAAGAAGATCAACACAGTTTTACTAATAGCTTCTTCCTCAGTCTTTCTAGTGAAACAAATATACTCAAAGTATAAGAATGCCAGTAGCCTGTTTTATGACAAATCATGTGTATTCCCACAGGCCTGGGCAAAAAAATTAATTATGTACTTTGGTCTCAAGCACAGGGGACACAGATTCTCTTGGCAAATTCTGGCAAGCTAATCCAAACCCTGCAATTCCTGTCATTTCGTATCAGTGAAATCTCATTTTATTAGGAAGTAACGAGAAAAGAAATTCCCAGTTGACCATTAAAACTCCTGAAACAGGTACCACTTTCTTTCATTTACGTTGATCTGGCCTCAGTCAGCTCAAGTGTTGCCACAAGACCACATGTCTGCTGTATCACAGTAATTCTATGAATGAAGATATTTACAGCCGAAGTTATTCACCCATTAAGTTAAATAAAAGGCATCAGTGATTTCTATATATAATACACATATTACATGCATATGTATAGAAAACCCTGCTACCTGCTAGCGTGTGATACTGCCTAAGCAAGGATCTTAGGTTAAGAATGCTGAAAGTATCTTAATACATCCCTTCCATCAATAAGAGTTAAATGAAATTATTGGAAAAATCTATAGGAAATGTGGAAAAACAGCATCTAACAAAATATGGTACAAACACGTTTTACTTAACATTTGGAACCTAATACCATATGCTAGTGTCTGGGCATAAATATAATTAAAATCTAAATAACTAAGAAGAAAATGTGTTAAAACAGCTGATATAGCAAGAAATGTAATTATCAAGGGATGCTAAAATCTCAGCTTATTCTGCACATGTATCCAATATGTATCACATAGGGGAATTCTTTTCCTTTACAAAAAAACCATCAGGGATTTAAAAAAAAAATATATTGTACCAAAGGAAGGGCTTAATGAACTGCAGATTTGGAAACTTACATCCACATCCACTGTGTCCAGCTCACGGTTTGGAAGGAGGCACATCTTGAGACCTGAGGGAAACGAAAGGCAATTCCGACGGCTGCTGGTCCCTTAAACATATCTGGAAATTAACATTGAATAATTGTTATTGCAAGTACATGTTTTTTCTCCTTTGAGCCAGCATCATACATATAACATTATATTTTCATCCATCATTCCTTTGGATGAGGTAAAGTGAGAAGGCAGATTTGTTCTATAGCCCCAAGGGAACCAGGGCATCAGAGTGGAGGGGGTGGTGGCAGGTGCGTCAGGTCACCTCCCTCCTAAGTGTTATGCCAATGCTCAATGTTCCCTAAACACAGGTGGAGGCCTGTGTTACAGGATCACCTGGAGCTGGAACTCTCTTATGAACTTACATTCTCTGACACCTCATTTTCTCTCCAAGAGAGTCCCACTGCTGTTAGGATTGTGTTCAAATTCTTAACCAGTCACTCAAGGCCTTTAGCTCTAGCTAAACACTGCATCCTCCTCCGTCACAACTCACTCCTACTCCCCTTCTGTTCTCTCACTTTCCACAAAACATGCATTCATGTGTGCTTAGTTGGTATTCATGGCAGGTTTATGATGTGCCAGCACTAATCCAGGCCGTGGTGCTACAACCATGAACAAGACAAGTCCTTCCACTCAAGGAGTTTATATGGGGGAGGGGGCACAGCAAAAGATGATAAACACAAAAACCAATAAATAAGTGAATAGCATTTAGGTGGCAAGAAGTGTTAGGGATAGAAAGAGAATTTCCATGAGAAGACAGCGAGGACCTCTCTGACTAGAATGGTCAGAAAGACCTCATTATGGGTGTGACTTCTAAGCAAAACCTCTATACATATCTAAGGAATAGCAAATGCAAAGGCCCTGTGGTACGAGTAAAGTTGTCTTGTTTAGGGCACAGAAAGAAGCTCAATTGGGCTGAAGTAGAATTCTTGAAAAGATTACAAAGATGTTTGAAACATGATGGCGGTCGGCAGAATCCTAAGATGGCCCCCAAGATTTCTCACAGAAAATGACCCTTTACACTGCATTCCATCATATTCCCTTCTTGTCTGTGATGTATGAGAGCCAGAAGAAAGGTTATCTGGAATTTTTTCTGCACATCCAAATATTTTTAGTTTCTTTTCAATTGTTTTATTTGTAGTTTTTTTTTTCTTTTTTATTTGCCTATTTTAAAAATTTATACAGGTTTATGTTTCTCTTAATGAGATTTTGTGCTTCCCTCCCTTTGTGGACTTACTAAATGGGCCATAATTCACAGGCTGAGTCTGAGAATGGGTTAATCCCTTTGCAGTCAGGGTGTAGCTGAGTTTCTGCCTGCCCTTAGTTCAAATGCTAAGTGAACCTGCATAACCAGCTTCAGGTGCAGCTTAATCTCTGGGCCACTGTTTATTTGTCAAAGGCCTTGCTGTGCACTCCTGTAGGTCAAAAGGCACAGAAATGAGAGGTGGCAGAGAGGTCAGACCCTGGGGAACTCTGGAAACAGCCAGGACTCCAGTAGGCTTGGCCATTAGCTCCCTGTGTGGCCTGGGCCAGGCCCCACAGCTCCCTAAGCTTCAGCTTCTACTTTTGTACATGAGGGCCATGGCCCAGAGAATCCATAAGGGTCTCCACCTCCCCCTCCAACCCAAGACCTTACCTAAAAGACAGTGAGCTCTGGGGGAGAGGTGGAGGCCAATCTAACTTGTAGAAATAATTATTCCTGGCTTGATCTCAATCCCTGATATTTGTTGAATATTTATTGGCTGTGGCTCTTTGCTGATTACCTTGATGCATTATCATAGTTAATCTTCATGCAACTATCTGGAATATTTACCGTGATTCTGCTAAATTTTAGATAATAAAATTTAGACTGAGAGAGTTTAAGGACTTTCCTCAAATCACACAATTAGAAAGCGGCAAAGCTAGATTACCTCAATTTTCATACATACCATGCTTTAGTGTTTTCAGCTCTATTCTAGCTGCTGCACAGTAAAATATGAATTAAAAGCAATGTCCAACTACACAAGGATCATAAAATAATATAAATGGCATGTGTGTAAAGCCAAACATGTACTGAACACTGTACTAGGTGCTTTACATAATTTGCACTGTAAAGAATACATTTCTATTCCCCATTTTTCATTAGAGAAACTAGGATTCAGAGAGTTTAAGTCATTTCCCCAAAGTCCCACATCCAAACTGATGAAGCAGAGCTGCTGGTTCTACAGATCATAGAATGTAGAATGACTACAAAGCTCATTCTTTTCTATGGCATTTTATTATTCCTATGAGACAGCAATAAGTGGGGAATGGGACCCCGTGTTAGACAGTGAGGCAAAGGTACAAGGTGGGCAGAGCTGGATGGACACAGAGCCTAGGACACAGCCAAGTGAGGACTTCTTATGAAGAATAAACCAAAGGCATTAGAGAAGAATGATCCACTGATGAGAGGCATCAGCAGGAGGAGGTGGAAGTGCACAGGGTGTAGGTAAGCAGAGTGGGCTGTCCAGACACAGAAGAGTCAGCCTGTACCAAGGTCAGACTCAGGGTATGACTCTCTCCCATGGCCACACCCAAAGCAATGGGCTCCCCCTCTTTCCATACATCCATCGCCAGAGACCAGGTTCCGAAAAGGGAAAACAAAGGTGAACTCTTTTGCTGCCTTTTCTGATAACTAATCTTTTATGCACTTGACCCAGCACAGTCAGAAATGCACATCCTGCCAGGAAGTCAAAGATGGTCCAGAACCACTCCCAGAAAAGCTTTGGTCTTTGTCCAGTGCAAACTTGGCAATTCCGCATAGAATAAAAGACACACATTCACAAGTTTTCTGTCCTTGGGAGTGTCCTTGGGAGCTCTAGATCTCTGCTACATGGCTACTATGCTAGCTGGAAGAATTTGCCAGAATTCTATACAAAGAGGAGTTATTATCCTATAACTTAGAATTCAGTTCTTTTTTGGAGGATGAGGAAGGGAGTACATTTAAACTACTGAAATCAAGGCAATTCATTTAAATGGAAAGGCAGACATATTAGCAAGATCTATGCCAAAATGTTTTTATAATTGATATAAGTCAGTAATATGTGTTTCTATAATTTAATTAGAATGCTATCACATATTCTGGTCAACCATTGTTCTCAGTGGGGCATTATGTATATTTATTTAGAAGAATAATTAGTAAATAACCTTTTTTAAATTTTTTATTATGTTAAGTTAGCCACCATACAGTACATCATTAGTTTTTTATGTAGTGTTCAGTGATTCATTAGTTCTGGGTGTTACAAGTAAATAACTTTTGATGTGTAAAAAAAGCAACTATGACAACCTTCCCCATCTTGAAGCATTTTACTTAACCTTGGTCTTAATGGTGAAATTCTTGATATTTAATTAAAAAAAAAAAAAGTTATAGCCAGGTAGTTTTTTGACCATTACTGTCCACTCAATTTGTACTAATTCATTATGTCTTATTAAATACCCAAGGATAAAAGGAACAGAATACCAACCCCCATATCTTCCTCAAAGCTCTCATTCATGATATATGTTGCCTGGCATTTGGCACCATGAAGACTGGGAACATAAATAGTAATTCCTAAAGGATTTACTGTCGCCCCCAGGTTTCTATCTTTCTGCAGAAGGCTGTTGGTGCAGGGATGCTGAAGTGAAATTGTCTTCTTTCTCTGTATCTACTGTTGGAAGCAGGGTACTGAAATCCCCTACAATTACTGTATTGTTGTCTTTTTCTCCCTCCAGATCTGTTTGTATTTGCTTAATATATTAGATTCTCCTATGTTGGATGTATATATATTTATAATTGTTGCAACCTTCTTTGTCTCTTGTTACAATTTTTGACTTAAAGTCTATTTTGTCTGATGTAAATGTAACTGTCCTTGCTCTCTTTTGGTTTCTGATTGCATGAAATATCTTTTTCTACTACTTCACGTTAAGCCTATGTGTGTCCTTGAAGCTAAACAGAGTCGCTTTTAGGCAAGTGCATGTTGGTTTTTTGTTTGTTTTATTTTGTTTTGTTCTTAATCCATTTATTCACCCTATGCCTTTTGTTTGGATAATTTAGTCCATTTACTTTTGAAGTAATTATTGATGGGTAAGGATGTACTAATGTCATCTTATTGATTTCTGGCTGTTTTGCAGTTCCCTTTTCCTTTCTTCTTCTCTTGCTATTTTCCTTTGTGACATTGGTCTTGGCGACAATTATTTGGATATGATACCAAAAACCCAAGCAACAAAAGCAAAAACAAACAAGTGGTACTACATCAAACCGAAAATTTTCTGCCTAGCAAAAAGCAAGCAATAAAATGAAAAGGCAACCTATGGACTGAGAAAAAATATTTGCAAACTATATATCTGACAAGTGGTTAATAACCAAAATACATAAGACATAAAATTCTCTCTCTCTCTCTCTTTTTTTTTCTTTCTCCATTTTATTTATTTTATTTTTTTCTTTTTTTTTATTATGTTATGTTAATCACCATACATTACATCATTAGTTTTTGATGTAGTGTTCCATGATTCATTGCTTGCATATAACACCCAGTGCTCCATTTAGGACGTGCCCTCTTTAATACCCATCACCAGGCTAACCCATCCCCCCAAACCCCTCCCCTCTAGAACCCTCAGTTTGTTTCTCAGATTCCATAGTCTCTCATGGTTTGTCTCCCCCTCCGATTCCCCCCTTCATTTTCCCTTCCTGCTATCTTCTTTTTCTTCTTCTTTTTTTTTTGTTTAACATATAATGTATTATTTGTTTCAGAGGTACAGGTTTGTGATTCAACAGCCTTACACAATTCACAGCACTCACCATAGCACATACCCTCCCCAATGTCTATCAGCCAGCCATGAGTCTCAGAGACAAAGAGAAAATCCTGAAAGCAGCTCGGGAGAACAGATCTGTAACCTACAATGGTAGAAACATTAGATTGGCAACAGACCTATCCACAGACACCTGGCAGGTCAGAAAGGACTGGTATGATATATTCAGAGCACTAAATGAGAAAAATAGGCAGCCAAGAATACTATATCCAGCTAGGCTGTCATTGAAAATAGAAGGAGAGATAAAAAGCTTTCAGGACAAACAAAAACTAAAGGAATTTGCAAACATGAAACCAGCCCTACAAGGAATATTGAAAGGGGTCTTCTAAGCAAAGAGAGAGCCTAAAAGTAACATAGACCAGAAAGGAACACAGACAATATACAGTAAAGTCACCTTACAGGCAATACAATGGCACTAAATTCATATCATTCAATAGTTACCCTGAATGTAAATGGGCTAAATGCCCCAATCAAAAGACACAAGGTATCAGATTGGATAAAAGAACAAGACCCATCAATATGCTGTCCCCAACAGACTCATTTTAGACCCAAAGACACCCCCAGATTGAAAGTGAGGGGGTGGAAAACTATTTACTATGCTAATGGACACCAAAAGAAAGCTGGGGTGGCAATCCTTATATCAGATAAATTAGATTTTAAACCAAAGACTATAATAAGAGATGAGGAAGGACACTATATCCTACTTAAAGGGTCTATCCAACAAGAAGATCTAACAATTGTAAATATCTATGCCCCTAACATAGGAGCAGCCAATTATATAAGCCAATTAATAACAAAAGCAAAGAAACACATTGACAACAATACAATAATAGTGGGGGACTTTAACACTCCTCTCACTGAAATGGACAGATCATCTAAGCAAAAGATCAACAAGGAAATAAAGACTTTAAATGACACACTGGACCAGATGGACTTCACAGATATATTCAGAATATTCCATCCCAAAGCAACAGAATACACATTCTTCTCTAGTGCCCATGGAACATTCTCCAGAATAGATCACATCCTAGGTCATAAATCAGGTCTCAACCGGTACCAAAAGATTGGGATCATTCCCTGCCTATTTTCAGACCACAATGCTTTGAAACTAGAACTCAATCACAAGAGGAAAGTCGGAAAGAACTCAAATACATGGAGGCTAAAGAGCATCCTACTAAAGAATGAATGGGTCAACCAGGAAATTAAAGAAGAATTAAAACAATTCATGGAAACCAATGAAAATGAAAACACAACTATTCAAAATCCTTGGGATGCAACAAAGGCAGTCCTAAGAGGAAAGTATATAGCAATACAAGCCTTTCTCAAGAAACAAGAAAGGTCTCAAGTACACAACCTAACCCTACACCTAAAGGAGCTGGAGAAAGAACAGCAAATAAAGCCTAAACCCAGCAGGAGAAGAGAAATAATAAAGATCAGAGCAGAAATCAATGAAACAGAAACCAAAAGAACAGTAGAACAGATCAACGAAACTAGGAGCTGGTTCTTTGAAAGAATTCACAAGATTGATAAACCCCTGGCCAGACTTATCAAAAAGAAAAGAGAAATGACCCAAATAAATAAAATCATGAATGAAAGAGGAGAGATCACAACCAACACCAAAAAATACAAACAATTATAAGAACATATTATGAGCAACTCTATGCCAGCAGATTAGATAATCTGGAAGAAATGGATGCATTCCTAGAGATGTATCAACTACCAAAACTGAACCAGGAAGAAATAAAAAACTTGAACAGACCTATAACCACTAAGGAAATTGAAGCAGTCATCAAAAATCTCCCAATAAACAAAAGCCCAGGGCCCGATAGCTTCCCAGGGGAATTCTACCAAACATTTAAAGAAGAATTAATACCTATTCTTCTGAAACTGTTCCAAAAAATAGAAATGGAAGGAAAACTTCCAAACTCGTTTTATGAGGCCACCATTACCTTGATCCCCAAACCAGACAAAGACCCCAACAAAAAGGAGAATTACAGACCAATATCCTTGATGAACATGGATGCAAAAATTCTCACCAAAATACTAGCCAATAGGATCCAACAGTACATTAAAAGGATTATTCACCACAACCAAGTGGGATTTATCCCTGGGCTGTAAGTTTGGTTCAACATCCGCAAATCAATCAACGTGATACAATACATTAACAAAAGAAAGAAGAAGAACCATATGATTCTCTCAATAGATGCAGAAAAAGCATTTGACAAAGTACAGCATCCTTTCTTGATCAAAACTCTTCAGAGTATAGGCATAGAGGGTACATACCTCAATATCATAAAAGCCATCTATGAAAAACCTACAGCGAATATCATTCTCAATGGGGAAAAACTGAGAGCTTTCCCCCTAAGGTCAGGAACGCAGCAGGGATGTCCACTATCACCACTGCTATTCAACATAGTATTAGAAGTCCTAGCCACAGCAATCAGACAACAAAAAGAAATAAAAGGCATCCAAATTGGCAAAGAAGAAGTCAAACTCTCACTCTTTGCAGATGATATGATACTTTATGTGGAAAACCCCAAAGACTCCACCCCAAAACTGCTAGAACTCATACAGGAATTCAGTAAAGTGGCAGGATATAAAATCAATGCACAGAAGTCAGTGGCATTCCTATACACCAACAACAAGACAAAAGAAAGAGAAATTAAGGAGTTGATCCCATTTACAATTGCACCCAAAACCATAAGATACCTAGGAATAAATCTAACCAAAGAGGCAAAGGATCTGTACTCAGAAAACCATAAGATACTCATAAAAGAAATTGAGGAAGACACAAAGAAATGGAAAAATGTTCCATGCTCATGGATTGGAAGAACAAATATTGTGAAGATGTCAATGCTACCTAGAGCAATCTACATATTCAAAGCAATCCCTGTCAAAATACCATCCACTTTTTTCAAAGAAATGGAACAAATAATCCTAAAATTTGTATGGAACCAGAAAAGACACCGCATAGCCAGAGGAATGTTGAAAAAGAAAAGCAAAGCCGGTGGCATCACAATTCCGGACTTCCAGCTCTAATACAAAGCTGTCATCATCAAGACAGTATGGTACTGGCACAAAAACAGACACATAGATCGATGGAACAGAATAGAGAACCCAGAAATGGACCCTCAACTCTATGGTCAACTCATCTTCGACAAAGCAGGAAAGAATGTCCAATGGAAAAAAGACAGTCTCTTCAACAAATGGTGTTGGGAAAATTGGACAGCCACATGCAGAAGAATGAAACTGGACCATTTCCTTACACCACACACAAAAATCGACTCAAAATGGTTGAAAGACCTCAATGTGAGACAGAAGTCCATCAAAACCCTAGAGGAGAACACAGGCACCAACCTCTTCGACCTCAGCCGCAGCAACTTCTTCCTAGAAACATCGCCAAAGGAAAGGGAAGCAAGGGCAAAAAGGAACTATTGGGACTTCATCAAGATAAAAAGCTTTTGCACAGCAAAAGAAACAGTCAACAAAACCAAAAGACAACCGACAGAATGGGAGAAGATATTTGCAAATGACATATCAGATAAAGGGCTACTATCCAAAATCTATAAAGAACTTCTTAAACTCAACACCCAAAGAACAAATGATCCAATCAAGAAATGGGCAGAAGACATGAACAGACATTTTTCCAAAGAAGACATCCAAATGGCCAACAGACATGAGAAAATGCTCAACATCGCTCGGCGTCAGGGAAATCCAAATCAAAACCTCAATGAGATATCACCTCACACCAGTCAGAATGGCTAAAACTAACAAGTCAGGAAACAATGGATGTTGGTGGGGATGCGGAGAAAGGGGAACCCTCCTACACCGTTGGTGGGAATGCAAGCTGGTGCAGCCACTCTGGTAAACAGTATGGAGGTTCCTCAAAAAGTTGAAAATAGAGCTACCATACGACCCAGCGATTGCACTACTGGGTATTTACCCCAAAGATACAAATGTAGGGATCTGAAGGGGTACATGCACCCCAATGTTTATAGCAGCAATGTCCACAATAGCCAAACTGTGGAAAGAGCCAAGATGTCCATCGACAGATGAATGGATAAAGAAGAAGTGGTATATATATACAATGGAATATTATGCAGCCATCAAAAGGAATGAAATCTTGCCATTTGCAATGAAGAGGATGGAACTGGAGGGTATTATGCTGAGTGAAATAAGTCTCTCTCTCTTTCTATTCACACATATGCACACACACAAATAATCCAATTAAAAATGTGCAGAAGACCTGAGTAGAAGACATACAAATGTCTTTCAGAAGAAGACATACAAATGGCCAACAGGTAATTGAAAAGATGCTCAACAGCCTCAATAATCAAGAGAATCCAAATCAAGACCATAATGAGATATCACTTCACACTTGTTAGAATGCTTGTTATAAAGGGATAAGAAGGGTTGGTGAGGGTATGGAGAAAAGGGAACCTTTGTGCACTGTTGGTGGGAAAGCACATTATTATAGCCACTATGGAAAACAGTACAGAGTTTCCTCAGAAGAATTAAAAATAGAACTACCATATGATCTAGCAATCCCACTTCTGGATAGTTAGCCAAAGAAAATGAAATCACTATCTCAAAGAGATATCTGCAACCCCATTGCGGCATTACTCACAATAGTCAAGACATGGACACAATGTTAAGTGTCCAAGAATGGGTGAACGGATAAAGAAAATGTGATATATGTATATACATACATATATCTAGCATATATATTTAATAACATTATATATTATTCATAATATTATTCAGCCACAATAAAGAAGGAAACCCTGCCATTTGTGACCACATGAATGGACCTTGAGGGTATTATGCTAAATGAAAAAGTCAAGATAGAATAATGCAAATACTGTATGATCTCACTTATATGTGGAATCTAAAAAAGCCAAACTTACAGAAACAGAAAGTAGAATGATGGTTTCCAGGGATGGGGGTGGGTGGTGGTGTCTCCAGGGGAAGGGAGGTTCAGGAATGATGAGATGTTAGTCGAAGGGTACAAACTTCCAGTTATAAGATGAATAAGTTCTTTTTTTTTTTTTTTAAAGATTTTATTTATTTATTTGAGGGAGAGAGAGAGAGCACATGAGAGGGGGGAGGTTCAGAGGGAGAAGCAGACTCCCTGCTGAGCAGGGAGCCCGATGCGGGACTTGATCCCAGGACTCTAGGATCATGACCTGAGCCGAAGGCAGTCGCTTAACCAACTGAGCCACCCAGGCGCCCCTAAGATGAATAAGTTCTGTATATATAATGTACAGCATGATGACTATAATAAACAATATGCATTTTATACTTGAAACTTGACAAGAAAGTAAATCTTAAATGTTCTCATCACACACACACACACACACACACATGCAATATATACGTATATCAAATCATCATACTGTAGACTTTAAACTTACACAGTGTTCTATGTCAATTATGTCTCAGTAAAGATGGGGGAAAAGTTAATGTAGAACTAACATATTACTGTGTTTGAAGTAAGTACACACTCAAGTTATTTCTCGAAAAATGAGATTGACAGATGTACCTTTGGTATGTAACAGACTCAATCATTTGCCTTTCTATCAAGAATATGCAGATTTTTTGAAAGAAGTTGGTCCAAAAGTGTTTTGGTTATTATATAATCTGATGGTGATTAAGGAAAAACAAAAGATAAGGGATTTTAAAAGATAATTTGCATTAACTCTGGAAAGGTTTAAGTACTGGCAAATGCTTGTTCTTTCAAGATTAGACCTCCTGCTCATTGTGGTCTTCAGACCAGCAGCAGCATTGCCATTGCTGGGAATCTTGTTAGAACTGGAGACTCTCTGCCCAGCCCCAGACATACCAAATAGAAATTTTTAAGTTCTTGAGAGGCCCAGGTGGTCACTATGCACATTAAAGTCTCAGAAGCACTGCTCTATTCTAAACCTTTGCTTTTCCAGCTCTCAAATACATGTCAGTAGTGGACCTAGTTGAGAAGCATTATTTCCAGAGAGTGCTCAAACTTAGACAGAATTCATTTTATTTTCACACTGGAAAGGAAAAAAAAAATTGAAACAGAAAAACTCAATATACACAGAAATCTCAGCTTCAGGTTATAATCTGCCAAAATTTTCAAGACTGCAAGAAATTAGCTGTGTTATTACAACAGGCTCATGGAAAGAAAGCAGCATTGTATACCCTCCTGTGTCCACCCATGAAGCTAACCCACTTCAGCAAATTCACTTTCTGGTTGCTGCAGTCCCATGTGGGTATTTGGAACTCTTACAGGCTGGGTCAATTTTGGCAATATGCTACAAAGCTAAAGATGGACATTCTCTATGAGCCCAGCCAGCAATTGTACTTCTAGATAACAACTCTAGACACATTTTTATATTAGTACATAAAAGCCTGCTCATTGCAGCATTGGTTCTAATAATAATCATAATAATCATAATAATAATTAGATATAATATATGAATGAATCTTGTATATTGACAGGGATAATTTTCAAAACCATAAACAGTTTGAAGTAAAACACATAAAATGTGAAATTATTCACATCCAGTTTAAAAACCTGCAAAACAATATAAAGCGCATGAATACCTACAGACATAAATATAAAACCACTCATGGGAATGATGAATATAAAAACATACATGTTATATATATGTTTATATTATTCCCTATTTTTGCCTTTGTGTTTAAAATCTTTTATGATTAAAAAAAAGGACAATTTGGAGAGGCAGTAGGTGATTTCTAACTGGAAAAAGAAAACACATAGCAACAACAACAAAAAGGCCATAAAATTAAAATAACAATCCATAGAATTACTTTATTTAAGAAGTTATGGTTTTTAAAGAAATGAAACTCTTCAGAGTTATTTTTTGACCTAATAATAATTACTTTTTCAGCTGGAGGATGATCAAATTACCTCCTAGTCCTTGCCCCATGGTCTCATTTACTCTGCAACTTGTATGAAAATCAGTACTGATACATGGACATTTCTGTGAGTCCAAAAAGGCACTGGTGTTCCGGAACTACTGAATTTGACACAAATTTAACCAAAGTCAGAATTTTCTTTTTGGTCCGTGTTGTACAAAGGAAATAAATCTTAGAATGTATTTTCATAACGAAATAGATTTCCTGCAGGCTGATAGCATGAACCTTTTAATTGCAGTTCAGTCAATTGTGAGTTGTTTGATATTGAATGAAGTACTTAACCTCACTGAGTCTAGGTGGAAATAATAGTTCATAGCGTTGATATTAGTACGACATGATATATAAAATACTCAGTACTGTATTTAGCTCATAGTAAGTGTTCTATATATAATGGCTAACAGCAGTAATAATAGTGGTAATAAAAATGTGGCCAGCCTACACTTGTAAGTGTTTTTACATTCAGGACTGTGGTATCTCAGGAGATACATAATCTATTTTGCAAGATAAATGAGCAAATTGCCAAAATAAAACATTGCATTGATCTGGCTTTTGTTAAGATGCAAAGATGTGCCCAAGAACACTACTAGCTCTTCCTAACTCACTCCCCCTTTTACTTTATCTTTTCTTCTTGCTCTACCCTGAGTGCAAGTTCACTTGGATTCTAATAAAATTTGCCTGACTGACCTGTTACTAGTATTTGGACCAGTAGATGAAAATGCAAATGCTAAGGCAAGAGTTTTAAAAGTTTTTTGATGTTTTCTTGAAATAAATTTTTAAAAGCGTGGACTCAGATTGCTTTTTTTAACATGATGGCTCCACACATAAAGTAGGAAGAGACAACCTAAGGTTTTGCCCTGGGACACATTGTCTTGGGTGCCAAGTTTTAAATAAGAAATGTAGGAGGTCATGACCAATATCTATATCCCAGCACCCCTGCTCTACACATAAGCTCTTCTCAGTGACTATGGGATAAGCTTATCCTTGGCCTGAGCCAGCCCCTTGGCAAACAATGGAACTGTGTGGTATGAACAGAGTTGGAAAACCAAGGGCAGGATCATGGTGCTCACTGACCTAGAACTTCTGTGTATAGGGCTTGGGGTGGGACGATCCCTCTACTTCCTCTTCACCTGTTCTTCATTGATCAATGGCCACATATTATGCTAGCCCTCACCCACTCTCCTGCCTCACTCTCTAATGGTAGTTTTGTCTTTGAAATGAATGAGTTAGGCCTTTCCTATCCTTTCCTCAGAATAGAAAGAAGCCCTAGAGGTGATAATATAATATAATATCTCAGGGCTTCACTTTGAAAAAATAATCAGAACATTCCCTTTCCAGAAAACTAAATCGAGTTTTGGAAACTGCAAAAGACAACAATGTTAGAAGATCAAAAGCTAATCACTACACCCAAGTCCTGATGATTACATGGCCCCACTCGACATGCAGCTAAAAGCATTTGTGAAGCTTCTGTAACCTGAGATTGTCAGGCAGCTCAGATATACAAGAACAATATGTGCCTGGGAGGACAGGGGGTCTCTGGCCAAGAGAAAGCACTTGTGACATTGACTCCCCTCTACTGTATTTTGAAAAAAAGATAACTGAAAATGAAGGGCTCCTTCTATTTGCAAAGCTGTCCTAAATTGTGGCTAATTGATGTTTTCTTAAGAAAATAACCACAGAGGAAGATCAAATCCCCCCACTACAAAGTTGGACATGGCTCACAGAACTAGGAGGGAAGTGAAAGTGAATACCAGTTGGAGTCCCAAAGGCAAAGCCTCCTCACTTGCATTAGGGAATTTTAATAGTGGGTGTGGTGGCGCAGGGGAGAAGGAAGAGACAGTGAGGATGGGGGTAGGAGGAGGGATGAACCCTTGTTAGTTCTAGTCCTGAGACTGGTTATAGGAGGTTACTGATTTTAGGACTGAGGAAGAAAGGTGGGAAAGGAGAATTGTGCTTGGGGGCAGAGGAGTATGAAACAGAGACATGGAGATATTTATTAAGAAATTAATGAATTCCTATATTGGGAAACATTCTGTCCATTTTTGTTCTTCTAAAAAAAAAAAGTAAGCAGTTGCCAAGGATAAGGTGTCAAGCAGATTTCCTATAAAGAGCTTTGCTAATAAATTATGCACTTGGGAAGAGGAATTGCATTTTACATGTTAGGGCCTTACTTCACAGTTTTACAGATTTCTTTAATCCTGACTATATTTTCCCTGGTTTTATATGAGCTGCTGACACTGGGTACGAGTGGTGGCTGGTGAAATTGTACTTTTTCCAGGGTTTTAAACCTAGGAATGGTAGCTGGAGAGGGGGGGAATGGAACTGCAAAATGTCTGTGGCCACAGCTTTTATGATTCCAAGGAAAAATGAACATGTCTTGTAATATTCAAAGTTTCATTTTCTTCATAATTTTGTAGAATGATCTCATCAAGAAGTGTGTTATCACTTTGAATTTTCAGAATAAATGGAAGCAAATTATGATTATCTGAAAATTCAGGAGAGACTAGTAAAGTGAGTTTGAAGAAGCCCCTTCAACATACATTAAGCATTCTTTGATTAAAGCCATCAGTATTGGGTGCCTGGGTGGCTCAGTCATTGAGCATCTGCCTTCAGCTCAGGTCATGGTCCCCGGGTCCTGGGATGGAGCCCCACATCAGGCTCCCTGCTCAGCGGGAGGCCTGCTTCTCCCTCTGACCCTCCCCCTGCTTGTGTTCTCTCTCTTGCTGTGTCTCTCTGTCAAATAAATAAAACTTAAAAAAAAAAAGCCATCAGTACTGCCTAGACAGTACCGGACCTTTCCTAATATTTCTTGGAAAACTTTTGGATGTCACTCCTGAATTCTAAAATGTTTAATGATGGAATATGAAATAAAATTTTTTCTAGGTTAGAAATATGGAATATGATGCTTCAGTTAGAAGAAGGCACATATGGAAAAGCACAGAAGTTAAATCCGCTGCACCTTCATGGTGGTTTAGGAATATTTTTCCAGTAAGGGCTAAATGGTCAGCAGGAAGCAAGAGCAAAAATGAGCACCTAGGCTCAGGATCAAGCCTGGGTACTTTAATGGGCTGTAGACCAATATAAGCTGAGGGATCAGTTGCTAATCCCGATGGCTTCTATGACAGCTGAGTATTTAAATCAAAACCCCACATTTAAAATGTATGTGCGAAATGTGCCAGATTTTTTGGTGGAAAATTTTAAGCACTTGCTTCCAGAAGTACTCCTCCAGCCTGTCTTCCCTGGGACCATAGAAGGTCCGCAGAATAGAGTCACAAGATCCCAAATCCAAGTTCATCTCTGCCCTCCATTGATGTGTGATTTTGAACAAGTCATTTCCCTTCGATCCTCCTTTGCCATGTCTGTGAAATAAGAGAATTGTCATGCATGCTTCCTAAGTTCCTTCTAATTCTAAAGTTACATGGCTGAAAATCATGTTTATTTTGCATTTCAGATCAATATAGTTCCATCTTCCCTAAGAATTAAGGTTAAAGAGTCTTTGGAAATTAAAACTTATAAAGAACCTGAGAAATAGTCATACTCAAATCCCCTCATCATACTCATAAAGAAACTGACCACTTGTGTTTGTTGGCTTTACTCCCAGATGCCCGTGAAAATACTAGGTCGTTTCAAGTAAGTGCAGCAATGAAATTCCTTTTGAATCTGAAAAATCCAGCTTCATGTTCTCTCACATAGGAATAATGTCATTTCACTGTCAGAAAAAAAAAAAAAAATACAAGTTCAAATTATAGTAGAAATAAAATACCCATCTAAAATGAAGATGGGGTTTCAGCATCATAAAATTAAATATCCCTACATCTATCCCAAAGGTGAAACTTGGAAAAAAGTTACATAGTGCCTCAGCTGTGAGGCTTATCTGTGGCACAGTCCTGGGGACTGGACCCATTTGCTGGAGCCATGTCTGATAAGGAATGCCTAGAGTAAAAAACAAGAATTCCTGAACATTTCTAAAAGTTTAAGAAAAACTCTGGGCCCCAAAACCAAGAGATGTGGGGACAGAATGAAGAAAAGAAGCAAACGGGAAAAAAGCAGAAAGTATAAGATCATTCCTAGAAGGAGCAAAGGGCCCAAGCTCCTTTTTATTAGGAGCCAGCCCAATGGGTCATGTGCAGATCAGCTTCAAAATTCAAGGTCAAGGCAGGCAAGAGTGATTATGGTAGAGGGCTGTCCCCCCAAACCATTCATTTGTTTTTATTATCATGCTTTTAGAAATTAAGTGCCATAACTAGTACCATGTTATGAGATTGTCTTTTAAATCTTTTGCTGTCAGGTAAGTTTGCAGATGCCTGTGTCTTGTCTCACTAGCTGAAATAGTAGCTCTTGGAGGATCTTATTAATTACTGTATTCCCACAGATAGGGGCCTGTTATAAAGTAGGTGCTCTGTAAATGTTTGGTTCATTCCACAGCTATCAAACACTCTGGTTGAAAGTTATATCACCAGGCATTTTATTATATTATTAATGAAAGTTATTTCACAAAGTATGAATTTTGTATATTTTTCTAAGGGTTGATAAGTTTCTATAGGAGTATTATGACAGTTCCAGAGATCTCTGGGTATGAAACATGGGGTAATCTAAACGTATCTGCATTTATGTATTTAATAGTTGGCTTAAAAATACTGGGTGTTCAGATGAACAGGAAAACTTTTCCATCTTTTTTCATTACCATAATTTTGTGAAATTCATGGCTCATTTATTTGAATGGTCTTCTAAATTTTACTTACATGGCTAACATATATAGCCAACTCCATACACACAAGACTACTATTTCATTTATATCCTTAAACTTCTTCTTTGAATAATTAGGCAGAGAAGAGACTCATATTCTGGACTGACAAATTCTTTTGCTATTCAGAATGTAGAGGACCTCAGAGCAATTGCTTATCCTACTCATGGCCCAATAAATAGTTATCTGTCTGTTTAAAAGAGAAAGATGTATTCTTTTTTCTTTTTTTTTTCAGTAGAATCATTCTTCCATTTACCCATTCACTCATCCTTCAAAAATCCTTTACTCAGTATCTATTACATGGCAGATATAAAGGAATGAATTAGGCATACAGAAAGAAGCTAGAAAAAGAATCCTCCGACTTCAAGGCATTTACATTCTAGGGATCAGACAGATAGATAAACACATTATCATATTTTCCTTGGTATCCTCTACTTGATATCCTCTGCTGATACAAGCCTGGGTGCTAGTCAGTACTTACAAATCATTCATTACCTGAGTGAATCAGTAAATGCAATTATGAGAGTTGGAAATAGTGGGCACATATTTGGTCAATAAGCCACTATGGGATATATTTTGAAATTTGAGGGAGGCATCTTTTAGATAAAGTAAAATCACACTCTGATTCATGTGTTTATAAAATATGGAGTTTGTTTCCTCAAGAATGGTTTCCTAGGGCGCCTGGGTGGCTCAGTTGGTTAAGCGACTGCCTTCGGCTCAGGTCATGATCCTGGAGTCCTGGGATCGAGTCCCACATCAGGCTCCCTGCTCAGCAGGGAGTCTGCTTCTCCCTCTGACCCTCCTCCCTCTCATGCTCTCTGTCTCTCATTGTCTCTCTCACAAATAAATAAAATCTTAAAAAAAAAATTAAAAAAAAAAAAAAAAAAGAATGGTTTCCTATTCATGAAGAATCATTCCATGGTAGATGTATAAGGAAATCCCTAGCATTTGAAATTAATATAGGAGAGTTGACCAAACAGATCCACTTCCAAGAGAAGTCCTCATTTACATGTGCCAAAGCAGAATCCTGGGTGGGTGGGGACATCATGATGTTTACCCAGCTGGCCATCATCCAATCATTTGACTGTGTGCTAACCATGTTCTGTGCTCTCTTTATAGCACAAAGGTGGTTGATGTCTCCTGTATTCCCTGTCCCTAGCACATAGGATCACAGTGATACAGAAGAGGAGCTCAAGGCATGAGTAGTTGCCTTTCAACTATCCAAACTCTCCATTTACCCTGTATGGACCTTCCCTGGGGTGGCGTCTCCAGTCTGCCCTCACGTGAGAGTGTAAAAGAAAACCAGGCTTTGCTGAGGGTAACAACAATCCCCAAAATGGTGGTGTAGTCGACTAATTCTGTAACAGTACTTGCTTTGCATGGAAGGTGGTGAGACATTGACAACTTGCTAATATAATGCAGTGTAGGATTCAGGAAGTCCTGCCTTTCCCCCAAGTTTCTCCCAACAGAAGAACAGAAGGACCAGGTGACAGCAGAGGTAGAAATCAAGCTGCTGAGCCAGCACCAAGTCCAAGCAAAAGGGATTCTCCAGCTTATTTAGGCTTTAAAACATTCCTGAGCTGAATGTAACCAGTTGATCTTTCCATCAGGCTCAGTTCTGCACTTCAAGATAAAAATGTCACTCATAAGTCAGCAGGAGCTGGTGTCTGGCAAGAAGCCAGATAACACTTCTGCAAAACGCTGGTTCCAAACCTTGCCATCTACCCCATCCCCTCCACTTTCTAACCCAAGACTCAGAAGTTTAAATAATTCATAACTGAACCAAATACAACTCATTCAGAGGCTACACCATGTCCTTTGACTTGGTAATGGAGTAGTCATGGAGAGAGAGAGACCATGAAAATCAGCATTTCATTGGAATAAACGGACCCTTATCCTGTATCATGGCAGCAAAGACTATACTACTCTCAAGAAACAAAACCAGAACTGTGAGGCCACAGCAGTCCCTGGAGATGACACGCCACTGCCCTCAGCAACTTCCAGGTTGCTGAAGCTTCATATTTTAGTGGGTTTTCTTCTCCAGCTCAGTGTTCCATGAGATGTCCATCATTGGAGCAATCATTGCCGATCTCTTTACACCAGGGAGCTGAGCTGGCAGAGATCATGTAAGTGTTTATTTTTGAAATGTGATTTGACACATATGTCATCAGACAATGATTTCTCCACCTCTTCGTTCTTCTGAATCCTCTATAAATTTTAAATCTATGCCTTGTTGTGAATATTTTTACCTTGCTTATTTGACTGCATAGTGAACGTCAGGCATTGACTATTATCTCCTCTATCGTCTATCTATCTATCTATCTATCTATCTATCTATCTATCTATCATCTATCTGTCATCTATCTATCTATCCAAAGGACCTCTGGATATTTTTTACAGGTGAGGAAATCGAATGTCAGAAAGGTAAACTTATCTAGGATTATAAAAGTAGTTGGTAGCAGAGCTAAGCTATGAATCTACAATTGTCTATCAGTAGAGTTTTGTTTTTTTTTTTTTTTTGCTAACTCTGCTGCCTTCCTTTTTCCCATGAGGCAAGATAAAGGAAAAATGACACCTCAACTCCTGTGGCCTGCAGAAAGAGCACAGAAAGAAACATAGTAATAACATGGTAGAAATACTTAGAACAAGAAAATCTCAAGATTAATTTGGCCTAATGCACAACTTTGAGTGGACATGGCCCACTGAGTGCAGCAAATCTGCTTCTGAACCATTATGGGGATATAGGTGTGTTTCCACAGGGTTAGTATGGACACACAACTCCAAGTGTGTTCTTAAAGATATATATTTTAGAAACAGCCTCTAATTATTTACCCAATCTTGTGGATTTTTTAAAAATATGCCTAGGATCCATCTCTGCTTTTATCAAATCCGTTTTGCTTGGACGAATCTCCTAACTAGTTTTCCTGAACTAATTTTATTCCTTTGCAAACCGTCTGCAACACTAACACCAAAGGAGATTTTTTAAAACATGAATCATACCGTGCAATGGCTCTGTTTAGAAACCTTTGAAAGCTCTGGAAAACCTGAAGGAAAATTACCAAACTCCTTAGTATAACATACTCCACTTGGCAGCCATGCCGACTTTTGTGATGCCACAAACCTTCATGATGCTGTGCTTTCCCACTAGTGCTCCGTCTACCTGCATACCTTCCCCTCACCATCTGCCTCAGCTTGTATGATGCTTCCTAAGGAATTCCCTGAATGTTAAAAAAAAAAATGGCAAGTGGTATCCATTTGGAACACCACCTTCCATCTTGGGGATTCTACTTTCCAAGGGGGCATTGTTTGAGAGGTTAGAGAAACATTTCTCATGGAAAACAGTTGATGGCACTGGGGAAATTAAGCAGGAAAAAGTGAAAATTGAAGACAACAAAAATGACAAAGAAATATCACGGGAAGAAGCAGGCTATGAAGAAGGTTTGTTGAATATGACCCAGGAGTCAGAATGAGGATCTGTTGGTGAAGTAGTATAAAGTCAAATTTAACATTTACAAGATTTACAAGATTTACAACATGGGGGCGCCTGGGTGGTTCAGTCGGTTAAGCATCTGCCTTTGGCTCAGCTCAGGTCATGATCTCAGGGTCCTGGGATCCAGCCCTGCATTGGGCTCCCTGTTCAGTGAGGAGTCTGCTTCTCCCTGTGCCCCCTCCACTCTTGTATGTTCTCTCTCTCTCTCTCTCAAATAAATAAAATCTTTAAAAAAATAAAGATTTACAACATAATGCCAAATACTCCTATAGAAAGCTCTGGGCTCCAGGTTTCAAGAGAAGGCTAGGTGATGCCATAGAAGAGATTGCTACCGGGGTTAGGAGAACAAACAATCAGCTTTTCTTACAGATGTTGACCATCAGGGATGACGAAGAGAAATGAGACAGCAATGGAGTGGAGAGGAAACCAGCTGACCCATTGGAGCCTATAAACTCCTATTAACACCTCCATTTACAGAGTTACTAATGGATTTAACCACAGCACGCAGCCTTCACATAAGCCCTGAGGATATTACTTTCTTATACAATCTTATAACTGTTTAAGAAATATAGATTATTAACAAGAATTCCATGACCTCTACTCTCCAATATTTGTGGGTAAGGAATTTACAAGCAACATTATTGGAGACATGTATGAATATTTGGGTCTATGGACACATTCAAGAAAGAAATGTTTTTATATAAAGGCATAATGTTGGCATATAAATGTGTGCATAATTTACCCTCTGGTATTCAGCATGGGTATCGTTACATTCATTCAGGCTAGAACACAGTGATGCTGCAAGACTGTTTAATCTTTCCTTCTAAAAAAGCAGTTTGTATACTTCAGTGTCATAATGCATTCTTGTGCCCAGTTTACTGGTGAGATACACTACAAGTAATTTATTATTAATGGTAGGTAAAGTCTGAAATTTGTGAATGATATAATTTTAGAACACTAGAAATCAGATACAAGATCATCCCCCAAATAATGTCATTCATTCATGTGAATGAATATGAATAAGAAAGAATATGCTTTCTTAAAGAGACAGAACTGGGTGGAGTTTGAGTTAGTTCTCAGAAAACTGCACATAATCTCTGGTACATCCCATGGAAGTGTTTGATACACATCTTCTGTTATGTGTGTTATCCTGAAACTTTATGTTTTCATGGCCTTTGAACTACACTTGATGGACTGAGGAGCACATGCTGGAATATACTTTTAAGGTAAATATTTCCATTCTCAATTTCACAAGGTGGTAGCTAAATAGAAACACATATTGTATATCAAAAACACAAAAATGATGCACTGACTTTTGGAAGACACTATAAAGCTCCTATCATTTTGGAGCATGCACACACTTCAGTAACTTGACTATACCAATTGTCCAAAAAGTTAGAACTTCAGATGTAATGACAACTTATTGTCAAATTTCGATAGGAAATAGAAAGATGACTCCATGTTTGCCAGTAGTATTGTTAGGTTATGTAATGCCTTTGTTCATTCAGCTGACAACCATATTATGAGTGCTAGTATTCCTCTGCATAAAAACAAAAGATAAGCACTACTCTCTAAGAGAGCAAGAGACAGTGTGGTGCAAGATATGCCAGGGAGACAAGTAGGGACTAGACCAGATAAAATCTTGAAAGCCATATTATAATTTATCTTTCTCTTAGAATCATTCTAAAGACACTGAAATATTTTAAAGGTTTAACATGATAAAATTTTCATTTCAAAAATATACTGTGGAAGTAGCTAAGAATAGATGTGGGTTATTGGTTTAGGAAACTTTTACGGAAGTCCAAGAAACAGATATTAGAATAAGGTGGTGGAAATAGAGAAATATGGGTGAAATCAAAATACATATAGAAGATAAGGCTGAAAATCCCTAGTAAGGTATCAGTGAAGGATCAAAGAGAATGAGGCTTAAGGATTACTCTTAAGTTTCTGGTTTGCACAACTGTAGGGGGAATGCAAATGAAGGAGCTGGAGAACAGAGTGAAAGGATCAGGTTTAGAGAAAAAGATAATGGGTTGAGTTACAGATATATGGAGCTTAGGATGTCTTTAAGGCATTCAAGAAGAGATCTAAAATAGTTATTAAAATATGTTGCGGAGCTCAAAGGAGAGATCTGAGTTGGAGATAAGTATCAAGTTCCACTGTTCTTTTTGTCTATCCTTACCCCAGTCTCACTCTGTTCTGACGTATATAACTTTACAGTACGTCCTGACATCAGATATTATAAGTACCTCAATGTTGGTCTCCTATTAAAAAAAATCATTTAGAACATTCTAGATCCTTTTCATATTTATATGAATTTTAGAATCACCTTCTCAATGTCTTCAAATAAAGAAAATCTTGCTGAGATTTTGGTTGGGATTACACTGAATGTATAGTTCATCTTGAGGAAAATTTACATCTTAAGAAAAGTGAATCTTCCAATTCAGTATAATGTTATATATATCTTGTCATTTATTTAGGTCTTCTTTCTTTTGGCAATGATTTGTAATTTTCAATGTAGAGGTCTTACACATATTTTGTTAAATGTATACCTAAGAATTTCATGTTTTTGATACTATTGTAAGGGGCATTTTTATATTTTTGTTTCCCAATTATTTTTCTAGTATACAGAAATAAAACTATTTTTATATGTTGACTCTGTATCCTGAGATCTTGTTTATTTGTTTGAGTAGGGTTTTTTGGTAGATTTTTAAAAATTTTTAAAATACATGATCATATTTTCTGTGAAAGAAATACAGTTTTACTTTTTTTCCCCTTTATATTTGCCTTTTATTTTTCTCTCTTGACTTGATTACACTAGCTAGGGTCTCCAGTAAAGTTCTGAGTAGACAGAGTATATCAGAGGAGATACCCTTACCTTACACCTGGTTTCAGGAAGAAAGCATTCAGTGTTTCACAACTAAACATGATGTTAGCTATAGGTTTTTCAAAGATGTCCTAAACAAGATCCCAACTCCAAAAATTGCCATGTTGGGAGCATGGGCTTCAACATCTGAATTTTGGGGTGACATAGTTTAGTCCACAGCAGTTTGTTCGTTTAGCTTTTCTCATTTCAGGTACTCTGCTCCACAAATTCCAGCTGCTCAGCCTCTCCAAGTTCTTTGACTTTCCTTTTCATCTCAGTGAGACCACCATGCTGCATTTGAGTTTACCCACCGTGCACCATGTTCTTGTACCAACTGGATAATCATGGATGAATCATAGTATGTCATTTCCTGTTGTGTATTGTCTGAAACAGTCATTTCATAAATTTTGAACAGTTTTTTATAGTGTTTATAGCAAGAGTTCACATCCAGTTATTTTAATCAGGCTGCAGTAGAAAACTAAACTGTATTTTTTGAAAGTAAGGTATCAAATAAACTGATGGAACCAATGAATTTAATGGTACAGTGCAAAATTTAGTAGAGTAGAATACAGAAAGTATATGTGAATTCATGATTTTGGAGATGGTGCAGCTATTAGTGGTGACAGAGTGTCATGATGTGATGG
The DNA here is from genome assembly GCF_004348235.1 of Phoca vitulina. NCBI lineage: Eukaryota > Metazoa > Chordata > Mammalia > Carnivora > Phocidae > Phoca > Phoca vitulina. Next base: position 14,107,964 of record NW_022589745.1, on the reverse strand, counting down.
GGTAATTTCCCCTCCATCTTCACTTGACAGCTAAATGGTAAGAAAGAAGAAAACAAAATATGAGTCACCTAGTTGGTACTACTGTGCATACATATTTACATACTCATACTCACTTACTAAACATTATGTACATTTAATTATTCATTTTTCCAGCAAACATTCCCTGGATATCACTCAGGATTAAGACAAAAATGTATAAAAATTCAGATAAAGTTCAGCCTGTGGCTAGGATGAGAGCCTAGGGAGGAAATTAATCTTAGGAGAAGACATCAAAACTAAGTAGAATAGAACTTTGGGAGTGAAAGTAAGATGTCCTAGTTAATACAGTTGATGATTTTTAAAAGAAATATCCTAGATACAAATACTTTACTATTTTATAAACTTTTATATCCTTAGGCAGTCATCACATTGCATCCTATTGAGGAAAATAAACCAGTCCATCCATCTATTTCTCTGTCAATGCCTCATAAAATAGCTGGTTTATGTCTTAGACATAAGACAAAACAAAAGTCCATGGAGTATTTTCCTTCCCAAAGTGTTCCAGAAATTTACAAGTTATATTCTTTGGAATTGCCTCTCATATTATCAAAGGATTGCAGTTAACCAAGCATAAGCCAGAAAGGTGATATTACTTAGTGAGTCAGATGGAATGGATTCCAATCCTGGCTCTGTATCTGAATAGCTCAGTAACCTTGGGCAAGATGCTAACTAGGGGAAAGAAATAGGATACAGATTCAAGAGATATGGAGGGAAAATGGAAAGGAATAGTGATTGTCTGGCTATATAGAGAGAAGAGTCAAAAGTGATTTCTTGTTTCCATTTGAAGGGAACAAGAGAATATTGGAACCATAAATAGACATAGAAGAAGGAGGTCTTAAGGAAAGCGAATAAGATCAATTTGAGATATGCAGAATTTGAACTCCAGGTGGAACTCAATGTTGAGCTTCTAGGTGGAGCTCTCTAGTAGAAATTAAATGGCTTGACATTAAATATTGGAGCTGAAAAGAAAGCCATTCATACATTTTATTCAACCAACAATAGCTAAATACTTTTTTTCCACAGTTACTGTGCCAATTGCTAGAGATTAAGAAATAAAAGACTTACTGACTGCCTCCAAGGTGCTCAGCTCAGTAGAACAAGAGTTTATAAGACAGTTAGATTAGGCAGTCCTAGGGGCCCAGTTACTGGGGCTAAGGTAGAGGTGGGGCACAGTGCTGTGGACATGCCATCTAGGAAGCAAGAGGTGAGTAATCAAAGAAGGCTTCCAGAGGAACTGAGCTAAGTCTTAAAGGAAGAGTAGGAGTTTGTCAGACAGAGAGGTTGAGGAAGGCCTTGCAGGCAGCAGAGGCAGGGTGTGTAAAAGTATAGAATATTCACGAGTATGATAGACTCCGAAAACATCAAGGAGTACATACGTAATTACCATTAACACCACATTTCTCATTTTATTCCTATCTCATTGTCTATTCCTTCTTATTATCCTTTATTACCTTCTTCTCTGCTCAGCTCCTAAATGATAGCACTCTTTCCTGGGCTGCTTCTCTCTTCTGCCTATATTCTCTCCCAAAAGGATCACATCTATGGCTTCACATATTATTTTCATGCCAGTGACTCTTCCCTGAGCTCCAGACTCTTATAATCCTTTGACATCTCCACCCTACAACACTCACCCAGAAAACAATACAAAAAAACAAAAAAACAAAAAACAAAAGGCCCACTCAATTTCCATATTTTCCCCAAACCTGCTCCAAGTACACTCTTCTTCATAAACAGCAACATCATCCACAGATTATCAAGCCAAAAACTTAGGAGGCATCTGTTATTCCTCCCTTTCCCTCAGATCAATCAGTAAATACTCAAATTTATCTCTAAAATATCTCAAAAATAATCTGACATTCTCCCTCTTCATTACTACCACTCTGGTCCTAACTACCAACCTCTCTCACTTGAACTATTGCAACAGCTTCCAAAATGATTCCCTACTTTCTTGTTCACATACTGTCATTTTCCTATTTAACTGTGACTTTTGACAGGGGAGTTGCAGAGGTTGTGGGACAACTAGACCATAAGGGGTTTAGAAGTGAGTAATGAAGATTTTTTATTTGCTCATTAATTCATTTACTCATTCACTGAATTTGAGAGAAACCAAGGCATTCTTTGAGATAGATGTCAAAGTAATAGTAGAAAGGAAAAAATAAATGAGCATGCAAGAGGATCATGTACAGAACTAAAAATCTAAGGCATTGAAGAGAAGCAGTATAGCACAGAGGTTGGGAAGATAGGATCTGGAGCTAGATTATTTTGTTCATATTCTAGCAATATGACAGTGGGCGAAGTCTTAAACTTGCTGAGCCTCCATTTTCTTATAAGTTAAATGGAGATGGCGTGTGGTAGTTGTGGAGAGTGAATAAGCTTTATGCATAAAGGGCTTAGAACAGAGCCTGGTACAAAGGAAGCACCCACCAAATTTTTTACGTTCTTAAAAATTAATCAGTGGATATACAAAAATGTTTTGAGGTGGAAAAAGAAGTAGACCTTCAATCTCCTTTGTCAAGTAAAAATCATGGTCATTTATAAGGAGTTAAATGGAGGTCTTGGAGATTGGATAAAAATGGTATCAGTTACCCTTTATTGATGTGTAAGGCATAATGCTAAGTACCCTACATATAGTTATTTTTATCCTTCCAATAACCTAGTGAGGTCGATACCAACATTATTCCCACTTGTAAATTGTGAAATTAAGGTTTAAGGAGGTAAAATAATTCACCCAAGTTCACACAGATAGTAATTCAGGATTTGAATTAAGTCCACCAAATTTCATGCTCTAAACTGCTGTGTTATGTTGCCTGTTAGTTCCTTATTCTTCAGATTTGAACAGAAATGCCCCCAATAATACAAAAATCGCTGCCCTTTCAATAAAATCAGAATAGAACAATATTTTATGTTGCATAAGTTGATACTCCCCCTTTACTGAAACATATGCCATACAACTAATAAAATAAAAACAATCTGACTGTCCTCCAGAATTCCTTTGTAATCTGATTTAGTCCTCCACAGAGAAGAAACTGAAATTTCACAGAGCATAAGACAACAGCATCCATTATCTTGAACTGGTACAATTCTGGTGGCTCAGAGAGAAATGTGTTCAGGGACAATGATTCCAAGAAGATATCAATAGAGTTAACATTTTTATAGGGAATTCTAAAATCTAAAGTATGTTTTCAGAAGTTTCTTTTATCCTTAATGCATGTTCTAAATATTTGCTCGTAGGCTTCTGTAATAGAGCTACCATGTCTTTGCACAAAATACATAAAAATAACCCTAGACTGACCTGGAGGGTCCGGGCCTGGTGAGTGATAAATCTGTTAGCCCCAATTTGGAGAGCAAAGTATTTTCTAGAGGTCACAGCACTAGCCATTCACACAGGCCTACAAATGCTTTCAGAGGTGCCCTCTAGTAAAATCATGACCAGTGCTTTGATGTCAGGGTCTCTTTCTTTTTGTAACATGTCCGAATACCTAGGATTAGGAGGCAGGCAGAAGTCAGAGCGAATTTAAACAAACAGTGGAGAGTGACCAGTCAGGGTGACTTCTAGTCCTGAGGTCATGTGTTTGCCTCCTTACTTGCAGACCAAGGTGAAAAGTGCACCCTGAGCACCAGCCAAATATGGTATATAAACAAACATGAAAGAAGGATTAACTCTCTTCCCTGAGACTAATGGGGACCCCAAAAAATCAATAGCTGATTTGTGACAACGAGACTATGTCAATATTGGAACAAAAGATACTAGCTATATTCAACTTACCCTTAATCTCAGGTAAACTTGTAGTAAATTCAACATTATTCATTTCCCTGGCTGCAATTCTCCCTGCCTCTGAAGAAGTAGTGATGTAGGAGGTACACAAAAAAGCCACTACTTGTTTCTTCTAATCAGATCCCTTTCTTCTCCAACTCATGACAGATTGCTGTTTGCAGACCTTTTTTGTCCTAATTTTAGGTCAGCCAGCGAGAGCTCTGCATGGAGAGAGAGAGAGCAGCCGACAAGCTGCCCACTGTTCTGCCTATGTCCTGCATTCCTAACACAGGCAGAGAACCATCAAGAGCAGGGTCCTCCCTAAGGGAAAAGGCTGCTGATGCTGAACGTGTCACATGGAAGGTACCCTTCATCCAGAAGTTAGCAACCCCGAGAGACATGTGAGACAACATTTGTAGGTATTAGGAGTGATGCTGTCATAGAATTTCCTAAAGACTTTAATCTGCATCACAGATTCAAGACCCCCACATCAAAGGATTTCATGAGCTCAAGGTGGGAAGTGGCTAAGTCCCAGGGCCCAATGTTTCCACTCCTGAGTTCACATGATGTAAGAGTTCCAGACCAGCCTCTCTAATATACAACTATTCAGATTTTTTTGGTTTACTGGCCAACCTATGCACAGAGAATTTTCCAAAAACTACCCAAGGAAAAAGTGAGTTAAACTCTTAGGCATGTGCACGATGTTCATCCACATTTTGCAGATGAGAAAACTGCCTGAGAGCACAGGATGAAGAAAAGATGAATCCAGCATGCACACCCAGGGACTCTGATTCCAGGGTCAGCAAGCTTAGCAATTGAACTCTATTGCTACATGACCTTAGCATGCTTTTTTATCTCTCTGAACCGTGGCTCTCTCATCAATAAAAGGCATGTTTTAATACACATCTGGCAGTGCTGTAATGAGCAGCCAATAGGAAATGTATGTCAGATACTTAGTAATGGCTTGGAACATAGTGATCAATAAATGGCCAATTCTTCCTTATTGTTCTCTTTGATAAAGGAACAGGAAAGGTATGCAGCACTGATTCTCTGGGCCACTTCTTACCACTGCTCATTGTCTCATATATTTCCATCTAGGTTTTTCTTCAAAATGAGGAGTATTTTTTTTAATTTATACTTTCACTGACATGCTATTGTCTTTGATTTGGGCAAGTCCTCAGGAACATATATCCACATCAATACTTCATCATTAGGAAGGGGCTCATCTTTCTTCTCTCTTTCTAATGGCTTCAGTTTTTTCACTTACATGAGAATCTAGCTCTTAGGGTTTTGATGAAGAATCAAGAGCTAGTAGTCCAAAAAGTCACCTGGGATGGCAGCTTCCTGGATCTGCACTGCACCCAAGTGCTGAGTGGAGGGAACATTGACAATGCTCGATGAGAATAGACAGAATTCAGAGTTAGAAGTTCTAGCATCTAAACCTTCCCTTTGTCTTATATGTCAGCAAATCGTGCCACGAAGAGGAATAAACTAGACCAAGAGCCATAATATGTCAGTGGACAGTCTCCTGTATATTGTGATGTCTAGGATACCAGGGAAAACTCCCCTTATCCTCACAACCAGTAGTAATAAAATATGCATCCATGGAGTGCTTGTTATTTTCAGGCAATTGACTACATATTGATTCAAAAGATACTACACGTTCATCAAGGTGCACAAATTTTGTCCCAGGGCTGAATGGCTGATTGATAAAGTCAATATGTGGCTGGAAGCTGAGGCAGTGACTAAATATCACTATCACAGACCGTACTTTTGAGATACAAGAATAAATCTGAAGTTTTATCAAAAGTAAATATTATTGCAACTTTATCTTCAATGTCTTATGTTTAATTTTAAAAGATTGATACAGCATAAGAAAAATCATTTCTTAGCACTATCAGTTGATGATTACTCTGGAATTCACTATACTTTACAATTGCAACAATAAAGAGATGCTCATTTTCAGCCAAGGTCAATGGAGGAGCAAGTTAGTTCTGGGTAGGCTTTGCCCAAGTTCATGTTGTTACCAAGTTACTGAGTTTTCCCTCCCCTCAAACTGTAACCGACTAAAGTAAATGGTGATCTTCTCTACGTCTTCCTTGAAGATATAGTCACTGATGCCATCCCATAAACCATAAGCTTTGAACTTGTATTAGGAAGATGCTTTCAAGATGAAGAATGCTTGAAGAGTATTTTCGGAAACAAGGCTGAGGTTGATGGTCTTACCTATCATCACACACACTTAAAACAAAACAAAACAAAAAACCTTATTTAATCCTTCCAACAACCCTTTGAGCTTATATCATATCTCTATTTTACCAAGGAGAAATTAAGGGTTAGAAAGATTAAATAACTTATCTAATTAGTAGTTAAATAGGATTTTAACCCAAGCAGTCTTAGGGCTATGTACTAAATGAACAATAGCAACTCTCTATCGAATGCCTGCTAAATAATGCTCTAAATAATTATGCTCTAAATGAACAGATAGCAACTCTCTATTGAATGCCTGCCATGTATCTGGATTGATGTATACATAAACTCATTAATTCTTACACAACTTGAAGTAGCCATTCTTACAAATGGCCTGGGACCTAACCTAATGACTAATCAGTGGCACAACCAGGATTTGAACCCAACTATCTAATTCTTAAATATACGCTACTACCCACTGCACGACAACAACCCAGCTTCTCACCATTTTTTCCATCACTGGAAAACAATATTCTGTGACTATTAGTGAGCTCTGACCATATGCCAGGTGCTGATTGATAAGGTCCAAAATCTAACAATCCCAAAAGAAGTCATGAAAGCTTATTCCATATGGAGAATTAGATTTGCACTGTCACCCAGAAGAAAAGATACACAAAAGTGTAATGCAGCACACTTTGAAAGAATTAAAGAAAACAGTAGATTTGGACAAGGCATAATGAAATGAAAAAAAAAAAATCTGGGGAATAAAACCAGCTGCTTTGTTCCTTGCCATCTCACCCAGGGTTTCTCTCATACGAGGGATATAAGATTAGAAGACAGAGAGACCAGCCTCATGATGGTAGCTTCCAGCAAGCCAACCTCTTTTCCACATGCCCCTTCCCCACATTTTTCCCCTGGGAGAGGCCAAGAGGCACCAGTGCAACCCAGGTTTGTTGCTGGGAATAGGCTGGAGCTAATCCTTTCCTGGGGATGTTTGTTTTTACTGAAATACTTTCCCCCACTTCAGTTAGCCCGTTTTCCATTATGTGAGTCAATCTGACAGTTTAAACCAACAGAAATATTACATTTTTTTCCCCTGAAAGTGTAGGTTAAATGCAAAGTTTAACATAATGAGCCCAAGGTGGGAAAAAGTTCACAGTAAGATGAATACTCCTTCTTAAAAAAAAAATTAGACCCAATTAATACTTAGATGGTATAAATTTGCAAACAATGAAAGGAGAAGCAGTGTCTCTCCTCCTCCTCCTCTTCCTCCTTCTTCTGTTAATTAAATCGAAAAGTCTACTGTTTTGTTTTAAAGCCTGAGTACCGATATATTTCATACATTATGGCTATTTTCTGAAAGGAAAAATATAAAACTATTTTATTAACCACTATTCCCCCATATTTACTGTAAGGTAAACAGCAGCCCTAGGTAACAGCTCTTTCTCTCCTAAATTACTACTTCCCCTTGCTCCCTGGAGACCTAACTAACTCCAGTTTGACAAAGATTGATCCTCAGTCGCCACTGGGGAAAGCGTGCTTCTCACAATGCACTCCTCACTTTGCAGTTCTCAGTGCTTGAGGTCCAAATCCTACCCAAACCGCTTGGGGTTCATACTCTCTCACTTTTCCCAGCAAAATCAAAACTTGTTTCTTAACAGGGTTCTTGCTAACATTGCTTGTTAAGATGAGTTCTTGAATATTGCCTTTTTCTTAGCTAGCAGCAAGCTGAGGATTTAAGTCTAAATGAATCAGAAACATATGGCATGCATTTCTCTTAATAATACGCTGGGTTTTTATAATTAAAGGAGAACAGTGCTACAGGCAAAGTGTGCTTTGAGAAGCTATTGAAAGGGAAACATTGAGTGGGACTGAGGATGGTCCATGAATGCAAAAGAAAGGCCCACTTGGCCTTGAATTTTGCAGTCTTGGGCTACCAGGGAAGACACCACGCCCTTAATGGAAATTACTAAGAGAGTATTCCATTTGCACTCTTTCTTCTTATTTATTATATCCTCGGTTTCATTGCCTACTGTCTCCTAACTCCTCCCCTTCCCCACCTCCCACTTCTGCTTCCTTTACTAAGACCTTCCTTTTTATTAAAGTTAATAGATGACATTTGTTTAGAAGCCTCTGTATATGCTAAGACCTACATGAAATGAAGGTAGATGCTCAATTATTGAGTGTGTAACCAAAGCCTAGTCCTGGGATTATATTTAATTACACCTCATTATTAAGCAATCCTAATGTCAGTGTCATTGAAAATCCATGGGGGCTTGATGTTGGCTTCTAAGGGTTATCATCATCTCTCTGTCATCTTTATCAAGCCTCTGTGTTAGTATGTTTATGTGAGAAAAGAGGAGACGGTCTGGTACAGCTGGGTTCTAAACTGTCAACTATGCTCTGCCTTGGAGAAGTCACTTTATTTGCCTGAATCTCAGGTTTTAACCTCCACAAAGTGGGAATGAAAATAATGCTATATTTAAGAATAAATATTGCTTTGAAGGTGTATTTGAATTAATTTTGAATACATTGTTTTTACCTCTGGCCTTTAAATATTTAAAAGGCTCTCTTAGACATGCCCCATATTTTAATGTCTTTATATTTTCCTCTAAATTCTCTATACCATTTTGGAACATTATTTTTCCTCAAATAGAGAGAAACTGGATAAAACACGTATCTACTTGGCATATTGTAGCCAAAATTGCCAGGAGGATTTCTCTTAAGAACTCCACCTTTTTCAAGCTTTGGCCCTTCTGAGAGTCGATAAACTATCCAGCCAGTTCTTGGAAATAGCCAAGTAAAGTGACCCTGTGTTAAAATGATTACCTAAACCAGAGTTGGACACCTCAGCCTTCAATTTTCTAGTCTGCCACCTTGTCTTTTGGAATCAGACTCAGATATCCTTCTAGAAAGGACTCAATCTTTGATTCACCAAGGGTCTTTCATGTGTCCTGCACTGAACTAGGCCACCTATGTGTATCTCATTTAATTTTATCTCCACTCAGCCTATGTTAGGTAAGTAGGAGCTGCATCACCTCCCTCCACCCACCTAAAGCAGGGATTCTGAGGGGGCCATGAAGAACTGCTTGGTTTTAAGACCAAAAATAAATCAAGAATTACATTGACTGGGAAGCAAGAACCATATGATGGGGCCCTATCTGCGGCCTGGGGACCTGAGGGCTGCTCCTCGGCACATTTGCTAGAACGCTTCATCGTAGCACTGTTCCTCCTCCCATGGCCACTGAATTGGCTTCTGCTCAGCACTCTGGGAAGGCCTGGCACTGGGTAGGTTAAGAGCTCTGAGATGTAAGCCCATTTCAAGTATTTTAGGCCAAGGGAAGCCAACAGGATGGCAGAGATCAAGGACAGGGGCGTTTCTTTGAAGACGAGGTATAGCATTGTGCAATGCAGTGAGCTGTGGAGTAGGCACTGGAAGCCTCGACTCTTATCTTAGCACCCTCATGTCCTAGCTAAGTGACCTTGTGCAAGTCACTCTTCTGGGCATTGTTTTCCTCATTTATGAAATGGGGATAATAATTTAGCTCTTCTCACCTCACATGGAAATGGTAGAGCTCAAATAACATTAAAAAAACAAACTACCTGAAAATTGCTGATGTACAGGGTTGAGAGTCACATGGATTTATTAATGACCATTTGTGATGTACCAGGAATGTAGCCATTGCTCTCCTTCCTGGGGTGATGGATGAGGGACATCTCCAGGGAAAACTCTGCACAGGTTTTCCTCTTCCTGATCCTTTGTAGGACATTACAGTGAGAGCCCTGGACCCTCATTGCCTTCCTTGACGCACCCAGGGCCTCCCTCCCTGGCCTCTGCCGACAGCCTTGCCAGGATGGAGTTGAACAAGAACCTGACAGTCCTTCAGAAACTTTCCAAGGAGCAACAGGACATTGCCTTTTCTCCCAGCTGGGCTAGGTCCTCACAGGAACAGGACTCAGCAGAGGGACAGAGCAGTCAGCTAGAAGCAATAGGAATCTGGAGGAATAGAAGTAAAATGCAGCCAGATGTGGTCAAGGCAATGATCGAAAGCATCTCATGGGAAGAACCACAGTTCACTGAAGAGAGGGACTGTAGGAAAGCTTTTTCCTGCAACTTGTATTAACCAATACTGTTTGATGCAACTTACAATTGCAAAAGATTCACTATAGCCATGTTCAGGCCCTCCAGAATATTATTCCAGATGGGATACAATGGACAAGCAAAGGAGAGGGGCAGGAGGAGAAGAAAGAGAAGGAAAAAAGGAGAAAGAACTAATTTAAGAGCAGAGAAAAACAGAGGAGAGAATAGAGAGGACAGTTGATCCTTGGGAGGATGAGGTCATTCTTTTTGTACAGAACAAAAGTTAAGCTGTGTCCATCATTCCTAGAAAACAAAGTGTGGTAGCACAAACCATTTATTCCCCATGTCCCTTTCCCTCAACTTCAGCAATATTTGTAGGACTCCCTAGTTCCATCAAGTCTCTATGATCTCAGTTTATGCTCCTCTGAAAAATAATAGAGGGAAAAATAAGCATATGTACATGTGTGTGCATGCTTGTGTTATGTATGTGCGTGTACACATTATTTGTGCACACATGAGTTGCTTGTGTGCATGCATGTGTGTGTGTATGCACAATGTTTGCATGAGTGTGCATCTGTGTGCACACACATATGTATTGCTCATGTGATTGTGTGTGTCTGTGTGCATCTAAGCTGGGGCCGAGGCAGAACTTCTCCCTTCCCAGGGTCTGGGCACATTTTGCTGCAGGATCCTTTCCAGTAGGAAGGCTGAGACAGCAAGCCCAGCTCGAGTTTCATGAGGCTTCATCCTGTCTGAAGGCTGGTCATAGAGCAAAGTCGGGTGTATTTCAGAGGCTGATTAAAGCTCTCACAAATGCCAACTTACATCATTTCAATGACTATTAATTTAAAGAAAATATTTGCCTGGAAATAAAGAAAAACATTGCAAACCATTCCTGTTTTATCACTGAGGGTCCTTACTCTCAGTAGATCCTTTTCTCCGTCACAAAGTGGGCAAGTCTGACCTGGGCAAAATTATCAAGGTAGAGCAATTATAGAAACATGGGCCAGATTCTTCCAATTAGGTGAGTGTGCACAGACCTTTGCCATGGTGATGGCAAAAAAAACAAAACAAAACAAAACAAAAAAAAAACCCTACTGTTCCGTCCCCCATTCCCACTGTTCAAGTGATAAATGACCCCCAGCCTGCTCTCCCCAGAGCTGAGCGAACCCTGTCTCTGGACAAAGGCCAGGGAAAACATAACAAGATTTATAAGAGCCAAAGGCAGGGTGAAGAAGAGCCGCAGGGCATAGGGGAAAAGACCGCATGAGAAAATGTGGCACGTTTTAGTAGCTGCATGTTACTTTATGATGATGGGGTGGGAGCAGAAGGGGAGGTGGTGGGCTGGCAAAGGATAAGCGGCCATAGTCAAATAGCCTAGAGTATCTGGAAGACCAGGGGGCTTCTCCTCAGTTGGCTCAGCTCTCTGGAAAGAGGGAGCGCTGGCCCTGAAATCCTGGTCTGGCTCCTTCATTCACCCCAGCTCCTTTTAAAACAGTCACCGTTAAAGGAATGTATTTAAAACTAAGGAGACAAATGGAGACAGAGAAAGAGTGGTCACGTGCTGCTGAGATTAGAAGGCATGATGGTACAATTAAAGATATTTACCAGAGAAATTCGAACCCCATTACACGCTGGCGTACAGTATGCAAGGAAGAGCTGTTTTATATCATTAAAGACAAAAACCAGGTCTATAGGTAAGCTTTAAGAACAATAAACATCCTGAATTCAAGAATAAGTCTGTCAAATGAAGGGATATTGATTTTGGAACAAGGAATATTATGTCAAACAACATTAGTTTAATTGATCTGAATTTAGTTTAAGTACTAAAAGCATTTATATACAAACAGCAAATGAAAATTAACTGCAGCTGAGCCCCACTGCTGGTTCTCAGGGGCTTCTCAGGATGCGGACGAGAACCTGGCACCCAGCAGGCCTGGCTGGAGTCATGAGCACACGGCAGAACTGGGGTTTCTTCCCCTGCACGATGGTGGGTAAGGCAATGTGCTTTCCCTCAGAGCACAGGAACATTTAACACTGGCCTCTGACTTTTCAAAATACACAAATGCCGTTTCTTGCTCTGAAGGAATTCATGAGAAACACGGGGTGGGCCAGCCGTGAGGAGGCGAGTTGGTACCCACGTCAGTGAAAAGCTTCTGGTCCTGAAGTGAATGAGACAAGTCCCTGATCCGCCTCTGACCACTTGGCCCCAGATGAACCAATGCCTGACTAGTGCTGCCTGTGCTCGGCACAGAGCTGCCCCTTTCAGCTGCTGCCAGGCCCTGGGAGCCTGGGCACCTGGGCGTGGAGCCTGGGGCCGGACAGGTTGTCAGTAAACAGTACCCGCCTCAGGCCCTCCACAGTGCCAAAATGCAGAGAGACTTCACAAGTTTCCAAACCCATTTTCCTGCCTTGGGCTCTTGTCTCCTCCCGAAAGAGAACACACATCGAACCCTTTTTCCTTCTTAACCCCAACCCCCAGTTGTCCCATAGTATCCGCTCCAGGGCGGGAGAATGCACAGGAAATGCACAGTGGAAAAGGCAGGGGAGAGATGCGCATTCCTCTTTAGTTACCGAAGTCTTGTGTGCAAGCACAACTGTGATTCTACTGAAAGAGTATCCAAAAGACTTCTAGCACAACCCTCTGGGAGTCCACTGGTCCTGGGGACTGCCCCAAGTCTACTTGCCGAGGGCTCATCGTCCGGCTGCCACGGACCCCCGTGAACGGGTGAAGGTGTGAACCACTCGGTTATGTGTCAGACTCATTATTTAAGTTCTGGTCAGCTCAGGAGCCAAGCATGCTTCCACTTTGTTTTCAGAAGGCCTGACAAAGGCCCCAGGATGTTGTTTTGTTTACATCTTGCCACCTGTGCACTCTCTCCCTGAAAGCGGAATTTCCACTCTGAGATCAAAGGGCCATTAAGTGGAGCTGGGAGAAAGATCTCTCCACTCCCAGCCCTGAGCTTTCACTCCAACTGCAGAGTGCTGCATGTTGTCAGATTGATAGCTTCATGTGTGAACACGGTCACAAAAAACAACAAAAATAGCCCCACGCCGTGGTTTTCTAGCCAGTCAGACCCTTTGCCACGCACCAGAGGGTTAGTCTCAGTCTAGCTGTAAAGGGACATTTCTATGAGCTCTCAAGATACCAGTTACACTATCTGTCTTGATTTTTCCTTCTTGAAACATTTTTCTATTCCATACATTTGAAACATTTTCTATCAAAATATTTTTCCCTCTGATATTCCCAGCCAGTATAATAAATAGGGGACAGAGTGACTGAGGACCAGGAGAGCAGTGTTCTGGAAAGACAGATGTAACTTGCTGAGGACAATGCAATAAGAAAGAGGCCTTGGGTGATGGAACATTCTGGGAACATTTCACTCTGTGCAGTAGGGTCTCATAAAGTCCAAAGAGCTAATATTCCTGGACTAATATTCACATTATATTTGTTAATCAAGAACATATTGAAAACCTCTGGTGTACCAGGTCTTATGCAGAGCATGCATAAACGCTTGAATACTATTTCTACCTTAGTCAAGGAGAACAGATGATCCTAGCACAATCTGACTCCTATCTGCTGAAACAGAGGTACAAATAACCCACTGAAAAAACCCTGTAGACAGAAGCAATTGTTCTTTCTTTTTTTTTTTTTTTTAAAGATTTTATTTATTTATTTGACAGAGAGAGAGAGAGACAGCGAGAGAGGGAACACAAGCAGGGGGAGTGGGAGAGGGAGAAGCAGGCTTCCCGCTGAGCAGAGAGCCAGATGCGGGGTTCCATCCCAGGACCCTGGGATCATGACCTGAGTCGAAGGCAGATGCTTAACGACTGAGCCACCCAGGTGCCCCGCAATTGTTCTTTCAAGAAAGAAGGCTGCTATGGTTTCGATGTTTGTGCTCCCCAAAGTTTAGGTGTTAAAATCCTAAACCTTAAGGTGATGTTAGTAGGAAGTGGAATCTGGTGATGAGGTCATGTGAGCAGAACTCTCTTAAATGCTATTAGCATCCTTATAAAAGAGGCTCCAGAGAAATCTGCACCCCTTTCACCATGGTGAGGACACAGCAAGAAGTTACCTGTCTTCAGTGTAGAGGAGGACCTTGACCTGGCCATGCCAGTGCCCTGATCTTGGACTTCCACCCTCTAGAATGCAGCCTGAATGGACGAAGGCAAGGGGCATAGCAAGGAAAGTGTTTGGGAAGTCCTAACTCAGGAGTTTGCCTGACAGAACAGGTGAATGGGAAGAAAGGAGGTTCCAAGAAGAGGGAACTATAAGAACAAAAGCACAGAAGGTGCAGTTGGTATCCATTCAATGCTGCCTCGTCTGGTGTGGCTGGATCACAAGGGATTGTGATGAGGTCCTGGAAAGAATCCTAAACAAGAACACTCATGGTTAGGAAACTCCCAAAGTAACCTCCTTGTTACTTTCTTTTCCCCTGGAGAAGCTGTAATGGACTGAGGGGCAGCCAGTCTCTGGTTTGAGCCAGTCTCCTCCATTGCTTAGACATGTGACTTTGGACAAGTCACTTAACCTCTCCAGACTTCAGCCTCCTCCTCTGAAATATGAGGAAAATAAGTTACCACCAGAGAAAAGTGGAGGTGAGGCTCAAATAGAGAAAACGTGTGAGAAAGCTTTTCCACACAGTATAGGACTAGGTCTACCAGGGCTCCCAGTCACATGATCCAGGGGAGCCCGCACATTACAATGAAAGAGGTTCAGGCTTTCTCTGCCCTGAATTTAGAAAAACTCCCAGTAGTTCTACCCATATGATTCTGAGCACACTGCAACATTTCCCCAGGCCTTATTTCCCTTATCTAAAAAACAGGAGTGGAAGGGCCAGGATTGATTTCTAAGGTCTCTTCCGGTTTAGATTTCCAAGGACAGAGTTTAAAACTCACTGGGCAAAAGCTTCAGGTTCCTGAAGACCTTGTTTAAATCCACCTCCTGGAGTGTAACTGTTATATGTCTGAACATTACAAATTATGAAATATGAAATAAATATATGCATATATACATAAACACATGTGAGTATATATAGACATGCATGTATATATGTAACTCAATTGTTCCAACCAGGGACATTGGTCCAATGCCTGGAGTTTCTCTTTTTCTTTCAGGATTCAACATTTGGCTCAATTCCAGTGTATTCCCGAGTTTCTGAATCTTGTTCCCACAAAGATCTGTCTTCTCTCTCTGGTTAAAAGAAATGTATGCTGGGCATTCTGCCAAGCACTTGGGGGCCTTGTAGCATTCTGCTGTGACCCCTGGGGTGTGCCCCTTCCCTGTCACTGATTGTGGGAGTGAGGGCAGGCCTACTATGGCCCTGCTGGAGGTAGGCATTGAATTCTGAGGCATGAAAATCTTACCCAGGCCCAAAAGTGGACTACCCATATCTGTGTCTCAAAGATCCCAGCCAACTCTGTTCTGATGCACTAGTGCCTTATGGAGTGAGCCTCAAGAAGAGAGGCCCACCTGTTCTTCTAGGGCCCCCATCGCTAATAGTATTTCTTATACTCAAACAGCTCTTCATGGTTTACAAAACACAGTTATGTCCTTGACCTGATGTAAGTCAAATCAGGTCATTAGTGTGCAAGTAAGTACTCAATTTATAATGCATGTGCACATGGAATCCTAGGGGTCATCTTCTGAGGAAGTGTCCTCTTACTGGCCTCTGGTTACCCTAGAAGGGCCTGAATATACCCTGCCTGGGGGTAGGGTATCCTTAAACTTAAAGGATGGAAGGGACAGATGGTGGCTTTTGGCAAAATGGAGAAAAACCAAAAGATGGGGAGACTCTATTCTCCCTTTTCATGCTCTGTCCTCATCAAAGTATCTTTTCTACTTCTCCCACAGCCTTCCTCTTCCTCCTGGAAAAAACTGCTTTCATGACAAAATTTACAAGTGGTCTCTAAAGGCTCTTAAAACTCTGACATTTTATGGTTCTATTTGAATTTCATCCAATTTCTTTTCATGAGATGAAGTTTTGGTATTAAGGAGTTTCAGAAATGCTGGGGTCATTTGGGAGGACAGTTAGGGGTTTCCCTACCTAAGCAGATTTTATGGTGGATGTCTTCATGGAAACAGGAGGCATCATGGAGCCTGACCATAGAGCCTGACAAGGTCTGCTCATATATTATAAAAGGTTGTCCAGGCCAAGAGAAAATCCAAAGAAACTGAGCCCGCTTCTGGAGAGACACAGCTCTTCTACTGATGAACTTCAGTGCAGCAAAAGAGATACAACTCTGAATCTATGGGCAGGAATATGAAGATAAATACTCCATGCCTCTTGGATTTAAGGAGTTCATTCTCTACTGGTAGAAATATGCACATGAATAGATAATTTTAATAAAATAGTCTAAGTGATAAAACAGATGTAAGCAAGAGTATTGTGAGGGCACAGAGAAGAGCTATTCAGCCAATCTAGGAATTCAGAAAATATTTCTTGGCAGGAATGAAATCTGTTCACGTTCCATTTTAAGAGTGCTTTTTCTTTTTTACAGCATGCTCTTGTCTTTTCTCTCACAATATCCCCACTCCATTCCTGTGAGGGAGTCAGGGAAAGAAGCATTACCACTGATGGATGAGGACACCAGGGGACAGATGAAAGAAACAAGACTGCACAGCTAGTTAATGGCAGAGAAAAAGAAACTGTATGTTTTTATGCTCTTGAGTAAAGTGTCAATTAGCCAGAGACTGGATGGAATAATGGTGAGATCTCTAGAGTATTTAGAGCTTAGAGCAAGGAAAAATGAAGAAGGAGATATGATAGTCTGATATAGAAGTATTTGATTTACTTCAACCAATTTGATTTGCCTCTATAGAAATATATATTCTATAATTCAAAAACACTATCCATGGGGGGTGGAAGAAATGGGTGAAGGAGTTAAAAAGATAACAAAACTAAAACAAAATAAAACAAAAAACCCATAATGCCATTTACAATTATTCCAAAGAAAATGAAATACTTATTTATTCACCTCATACCAGACCTCTGTGCTGAAATACTAAATGCTCAGGAAAGAAATCACTTTTTTTTTTTTAAAGATTTTTTATTTATTTATCTGAGAGAGAGAATGGGAGACAGATAGCATGAGAGGGGGAGGATCAGAGGGAGAAGCAGACTCCCCGCTGAGCAGGGAGTCCAATGCGGGACTCGATCCCGGGACTCCAGGGTCATGACCTGAGCCGAAGGCAGTTGCTTAACCAACTGAGCCACCCAGGCGCCCCAGGAAAGAAATCAAAGAAGACCTACATAAATGGAGAGACATATTATATTCATGGATTGGAAGTCTCAACATAATAAAGATGTCAATTCTTTCCACATCGGTTTATAGATTTAATACACTTTCCCTACCTTTTGCCTACATGGCATATTCTTGTACATTCTTAAGAACAAAACTCAAACATCACTGGGTTCTGTTCCCTTGGGCCCTGGATCACACACCCCTTGGATCTCCTTCTAAGATAACTACTTGCTCTTTCGCCTGATTATTTCTTTTCCCTACCAGATAGTGTGGTTCATGAGAACAAGGATGTTATTCTATTTATGTCCCCAGAATCCAAGTGGTAATTGCTTAGTAAATGAACAAATGAGTGGATGAATAAAGAAATGAACAACAGTCAGGAGTTAATCTTAAAAACAGTGTAAGTGGGTTGCCTCCAGCTTCAGCTCCAGGATATAAACAGCTGGAAAAAAGCAGCATTCCTACACTAATAATGAAAAAGAGCCAGATTTACATGTTTACAGCAGTTTTCAAACTCATCAGAGGATAGAGGTTGCAGAGAGCAGGCTCAGAATCTAAGGAGAGATAGATGTGAAAGGAAAGAGAAGGTGTGAACATGTACTCATCTGGGATAGATAGGACCAGACATGAACAAAAACAATTCAGCTAGAATAGCTAACAAGTTGGTAAAGGACAAGTGGGAGCTGGTGGGACAGAGAACACCTCTGGATGGGGGGGAGGTCACAGAAATTAGAGGAGTTCACAATATCTGTCATGCGTGTTCTCCATGACCCCCAGAGTGTCCACATAAAAGATCAAAAGGATCTATCATGGTGTAGGTCTGAATGAGGGAAACAGTAGCCATGCAAGAGGGACAAAAACCTCTGCTGGAACCTTCCCCTATATCTATCTCCACTATAGAACACTGAGGGAGAAGGGCAACAGCACTGGCCTTCGGACACAGGTGAACATATGGAAGCTGGGGAAAGGGAACAGTGGGAAGAAAATCCTAGTCCTGGGAGAAGAATAGTTATGTGCCGAGCACACAGTGCAGCCAGGGGAGGGGCAGGGAACAGAAGGGTACCATGCTAAGACCAGGGACATGTATATACCTAAGACCAAGCTTTACCCGGAACAACAGAAACCATACTCCACCACCAGCAGCAGCAATCTAAGAAGCTTAGAATAACGAGTAACAGGAGAACACTGCTAGAGAGGGACGCAAGAAGAACAAAAGCTCGCAAAGAGACCTTCTCTGAGGTACAGCACACACGAGAGACCTAAAGCTTGAATCATACAGATATTGCTCTGGTTAACCACATGCCACCCTAGTACAAAGCATCTCTAGAGGAATGTAAAGAATGTGGTGCACTGAGTGAAAGCAAAGCAAAAATAGTAGCACTCACAAACAGTTGAATATATTTTCTTTTCTAGAGTAGATAGAACATTCACCATGGTAAGTACAGAGAGTCCAATTGGCAAATTCTACCAAAATTTAAGGAAGAAAAAACAGTCATTCTATACAACTTTTTCCACAATACAAAAGCAGAAAGAACACTTCCCAACTCATCTTACTAGGCCAGGTTATCTACTATGAAAGCCAAATGAAGGCATTACAAGAGAAGAAATCTATAGAAAAATATCCCTCATTAATATAGAAGCAAAATCCTCAAAAGAAAAAAATATATAGCACCTCTGCCATAAATCTAAATTTTTTCCAAAATAAAAAGTTCTGAAAATGGTATCAGTATGTTTAGAACTCACTATGCAACTCCCCCATTAAACAGAGTTTTCTTAAATCTTGCAGTGGAAATCTTAAACTATTATCTGGATTTGACCCTTTAGCCAGATTACACAGGTAACATATAATAAAGGAAGAAGAAATCTGGCAGGTAAACTTTTATCAAGTGATCAAAACTAGTATCATCAGATGATACACATTTTAATTGTTGCCATCTGATAGGATACAAACAGAAGATTGAAGTGTAACTTCTGTAACATTTCTGCCAAAAATACATGGTCTGAATCTACTCAAACCCAACTCCAGAGGCATTCTTCAAAATAACTGACTTGTAGTCTCCAAAAAGCATCAAAGTCATTATCAAGGAAAGGTTGAAGAACATAGTGAAGAAAATTAAAATCAATATGTGTTCTGGACAGAATCCTTTTTCTGAAAGGAATGGATTTGGCTAATTAGTAAAACTTGAATATATTTATAGGAACATGTTTAGGGAAGAATAGTCTATTATGTTAGCAATGTGCTCTCTGATGGTTAAAAATGTTGTTTTGGGGGCTCCTGGGTGGCTCAGTCGGTTAAGCGTCTGACTCTTGAACTCAGCTCAGGTCTTGATCTCAGGGTCGTGAGTTCGAGCCCTGTGGTGGGCTCCATGCTGGGTGTAGAGCCTACTTAAAAAAAAATGTTCTTTTTTACTGTCCTTGAAACTTATGTATCAGTTTAATTGTAATTTAGACATATATGCACAAGTTTATTCCTAGCATCATTATGCATAATTACAAAATATTGAAATCAACCTATATACTCATACATGGGAGACAGTTTGAATCAACTATGGCACACCACAGAATGGAGTCTTACACAACTATAAGAAAAATTAGGGAAGATACCTACAAAATAATATGGAATGGTTTTCACAATATATTGTTGACAAGAAAGAGGACATTGAAAAGGATATTTATAGTGTACCACCTTTCAAGTAAGGAAGAAAAGGACATAATTGAATATACATATATTTGCTAATTTGTGCAAAAAGAAATACAGGATAGTTCAACCAGAAGCTAGTGAGATTAATTGCCTGTAGAGGGTAGATAGAAATGAGGTAGAAAGAACTGGGGAATGAAAAAAGGAGTAGAAGGGATGAGGAGGAAGCGACACTTACCTGAGCTTATCATCTGCACGGTTTGGACTGTTAGAACCACTGTAATGTTTGACCTAGCCCCCAAATAAGCAAATAATTACTATCAACCAATGGGTGTGTGTTTGTGTGTGTGTGCAAGAGAGAAAGAGAGAGAGATAGAGAACAGATTCAAAATAGAACCAAAAAACAATTACAAACAGACCTACCTATATTATAAAGGAATAAAATAATCACAGAAGAGTGAGGAAGAAAATAAGATACAATGGGAAACACTATTTTGATTACATAATATAAGGCTGAGGGGGATGAGAACTGTTCATATATGTACTATTTTCCAGAGGGGTGTAGGTTAGCAATTCTAAAGCTACTTTATGTGTACACAATTAAAATATAAGTGAATATATCAAGGAAAATGAGAGCCAGGTTTCTCACTTAGAGATGCTACACATAAAAAAAAAAAAAGGAAATAAACCTCATGGTGTTAGATTAGAATCAAAGGTATGAGTATGAACTCATAGCTTTTATATAAATGTGTAGGTATGCATGTGCTCATATGCATACATATATTTCCTAGCTCTTAATGCTGAGAGGCTCTAGAAGCAATGATACCCCAGTGCCAGTGGATACCCAGTATCCGGATCTTGATTTCCAAATTCTATTAATAAATTAAAGGAACGAGGGAGTCAGAGAAATGAATGATTTTAGGACTGGAACAGGGAGAGTCCATGATGAGCCTGGAAGATCCAATGATGCTAGAAATTAAGTAAATGCTCAAAACTTGATACGGTCATGTCAAAAGGTCATATAAGCCAACTTAAAGGAGCTCACAATGGCCAGATCTGGATAATTTGAACAATAAAATAAGTGATAGTAATAGAGTATAACCTACAGGATAAAATAAATACTCAGGACCCCATGCTTAGATAAATAGATAGATAGAGATATAGATAGATAGATGATAGAGAAAAGGGACATTTTCTAGAGTCCCAGTGAATAAATATAGAAAGAACGATGGAAATATAAAATCAACATTTGGCAAACAGGGAGTAATAATTAATTAAAGAAAATGGAATTACTACACACAGAAGATACGGCACAGAAGATTCTTTATCACTCTGGGGCCATAACTTGTATTAACTTTGAGCTTAATTTTTGAACATTGTATGTGTAATACAATATGCCAAATATTAGTATCTATGTAAGGGTGCCTCTTTTATTCATTCATCTATAAACAAAAAAATTTTTCAAAAAATAAGCCCAGAGTTTGGAGATACTCTTGAAAACTTTTGAAATGTGTGTTTCCATAAAGAAATCAAAATGGGAAAATAAATATTTTTTGAAAATAATGAAGAGCAGCTATCTTAAATGAATACTTACTATGTGCTTTGCATTGTGTTAAATATTCTATGTATGTTGTTCTCATTTAATAATCACAACAACTCAAGTTCATTCATCTCCAATGTGGTAGTGAGGAAACCACAGCTTAGGAAAGTTCATTATCTTGCCCAAAGCTACACATCTTGCATGTGGCCAAACCGATATTAATAACTTGATCTGTCCAGCACCAAAGCTTTTGCTCAAAAACAAAACAAAGAAAATCCAACACATCCACATGCTGAAGTTTCACTAGCAATGTTAAAGCATCAGTCATGAGCCTTATTCCTACAGACCTATTATAAAAATTGTAAAAGCAGTAATCTTTACTTAAGAACTCATAATTTTAGCAGTAGGAAATTACACATAAAGTTTGAGCCAAATCTGGACTTTATTAGGGGAATGTGTCATCAGGGAAGCTAATAATCCCCTCTGTAACCAAGCTGTCTTTATGTTTAGTGGAGAGATGCTCAAAAAGAGAACAAGTCACAGTCTCACTGTTTATGCTTCTTCAAATGAATTCCCTGCATTTTTCTGCCATGTGACAAAGTCATGAAAATAGAGTGTTATGATTCAGTTAGGAAATGGATGATATCTCTACTGTCTGTTTTCCTTCCTGTCCATCTTTTTGGATTCATATGAAACAACAACCTCATGTCTGTAGCCCAAATGTGTGAAAACAATGGTCAAGGTGAGTGAAACTTCCTGGTGCTGAAAATATCACAAAGGAAAGCAAATAGAGAAAGCCATGGATGCAGATTTGACATAGAAGGTCATCCAACCTGGTCCAGATGTGTCAAGTTCAGGTGGAGTGTGCAGCAGCCCAAAGATTTCAATGGTAAGTGCTTGCAAAGAGGATATCCTGATGAATGAATGCAAAGCCTGGAAATTTCCACAAAGGAGATGAGAAGACTTTATATCCAGCCAGTTGAGGCTTCTATTTGACCTCACTCGCTCCGACTTCCAACAGTGTGGCCTATTTGGTTTGCAGAGCTATTTGTTGATTGTGGATCTGAAATATAACTTGCTCTAGTTTTGGAAGGAAACACATAGGAAACCAAGGTCAGTGTACTGTCTCTCTCCCTAGATTTATTTGTCTGGATCTCAGTCAATGGCAGCTGAGAACTGGGCCATGGAGAGAAGTTTTGACAAGGCAGAGAACACCATGAGAAATTCGTCATGCAGATGGTGGGTACAATTTTAAAGATTTTTCTGCAGAAGTTAAAAACTACTTTATAGCTTTAGCAAATGATATATGTCATTCTATTTGTTTTCCATTCATTAAAACCTTTGGTATATTTCAGTGGGGGGGGGTATGCATTGTTCTACCTAAAAGATACCAGGACTACAATCATCATATCTACCCCCAATGCCTTAAGAAAGATAACCAGGAGAATATTTCAACTTATGTTAATTTTAACCACAAATAAACCGTGAAATTGAAATCTGAACAAGTAGCATTGATGTCCAAAAAGGCAGTACAAGTTTTCATTATTGTACCCTGGCATGACTGCAAGCCCTAGCAAGTCCTAAACTTCACTCACACCATATTAATAATTACACTCCCTTATGGAGAGAACCACATCAAATTCTTTGTATGATAATGGTGTCAGTTAAATCTTTGAAAAAGGCATTTGATAAAGAACTGCTGCAGATCCTAGTGGCTTAGTAGACTTTAAAAGACGCCAAAACATTTGATTTTTCTCACAAGACATTACTTTTCAAGGTAACGGGTTTGTGGCTGACACCATGCGTTTATTTATTTTTTTTTTTGAAGATTTTTTTTTTGTTATGTTAATCCCCATACGTTACATCATTAGTTTTAGATGTAGTGTTCCATGATTCATTGTTTGTGCATAACACCCAGTGCTCCATGCAGAACATGCCCTCCTCAATACCCATCACCAGGCTAACGCATCCTCCCACCCCCCTCCCCTCTAGAACCCTCAGTTTGTTTTTCAGAGTCCATCATCTCTCATAGTTCTTCTACCCCTCCAATTTCCCCCCTTCATTCTTCCCCTCCTGCTATCTTCTTCTTCTTCTTCTTTTTTTTTTCCTTAACATATATTGCATTATTTGTTTCAGAGGTACAGATCTGAGATTCAACAGTCTTGCACAATTCACAGCGCTTACCAGAGCACATACCCTCCCCAGTGTCCATCACCCAGTCACCCCATCCCTCCCACCCACCCCTCACTCCAACAACCCTCAGTTTGTTTCCTGAGATTAAGAATTCCTCATATCAGTGAGGTCATATGATACATGTCTTTCTCTTTTTGACTTATTTCGCTCAGCATAATACCCTCCAGTTCCATCCACATCGTTGCAAATGGCAAGATCTCATTCCTTTTGATGGCTGCATAATATTCCATTGTATATATATACCACTTCTTCTTTATCCATTCATCTGTTGATGGACATCTTGCCTCTTTCCACAGTTTGGCTATTGTGGACATTGCTGCTATAAACATCGGGGTGCACGTACCCTTTCGGATCCCTACTTTTGTATCTTTGGGGTAAATACCCAGTAGTGCAATTGCTGGATCGTATGGTAGCTCTATTTTCAACTTTTTGAGGAACCTCCATACTGTTTTCCAGAGTGGCTGCATCAGCTTGCATTCCCACCAACAGTGTAGGAGGGTGCCCCTTTCTCCGCATCCCCGCCAACATCTGTCATTTCCTGACTTGTTAATTTTAGCCATTCTGACTGGTGTGAGGTGGTATCTCATTGAGGTTTTGATTTGGATTTCCCTGATGCCGAGCGATATTGAGCTCTTTTTCATGTGTCTGTTGGCCATTTGGATGTCTTCTTTGGAAAAATGTTTGTTCATTTCTTCTGCCCATTTCTTGATTGGATTCTTTGTTCTTTGGGTGTTGAGTTTGATAAGTTCTTTATAGATTTTGGATACTAGCCCTTTATCTGATATGTCATTTGCAAATATCTTCTCCCATTCTGTCGGTTGTCTTTTGGTTTTGTTGACTGTTTCCTTTGCTTTGCAAAAGCTTTTTATCTTGATGAAGTCCCAATAGTTCCTTTTTGCCCTTGCTTCCCTTGCCTTTGGCGATGTTTCTAGGAAGAAGTTGCTGCAGCTGAGGTCGAAGAGGTTGCTGCCTGTGTTCTCCTCTAGGATTTTGATGGACTCCTATCTCACATTGAGGTCTTTCAACCATTTGGAGTCTATTTTTGTGTGTGCTGTAAGGAAATGGTCCAGTTTCATTCTTCTGCATGTGGCTATCCAATTTTCCCAACACCATTTGTTGAAGAGACTGTCTTTTCCATTGGACATTCTTTCCTGCTTTGTCGAAGATGAGTTGACCATAGAGTTGAGGGTCCATTTCTGGGCTCTCTATTCTGTTCCATCGATCTATGTGTCTGTTTTTGTGCCAGTACCATACTGTCTTGATGATGACAGCTTTGTAATAGAGCTGGAAGTCCGGAATTGTGATGCCACCAGCTTTGCTTTTCTTTTTCAACATTCCTCTGGCTATGCGGGGTCTTTTCTGGTTCCATACAAATTTTAGGATTATTTGTTCCATTTCTTTGAAAAAAGTGGGTGGTATTTTGATGGGGATTGCATTGAATGTGTAGATTGCTCTAGGTAGCATTGACATCTTCACAATATTTGTTCTTCCAATCCATGAGCATGGAACGTTTTTCCATTTCTTTGTGTCTTCCTCAATTTCTTTCATGAGTATTTTATAGTTTTCTGAGTACAGATCCTTTGGCTCTTTGGTTAGATTTATGCCTAGGTATCTTATGGTTTTGGGTGCAATTGTAAATGGGATCGACTCCTTAATTTCTCTTTCTTCTGTCTTATTGTTGGTGTATAGGAATGCCACTGACTTCTGTGCATTGATTTTATATCCTGCCACTTTACTGAATTCCTGTATGAGTTCTAGCAGTTTTGGGGTGGAGTCTTTGGGGTTTTCCACATAAAGTATCATATCATCTGCAAAGAGTGAGAGTTTGACTTCTTCTTTGCCAATTTGGATGCCTTTTATTTCTTTTTGTTGTCTGCTGTGGCTAGGACTTCTAATCCTATGTTGAATAGCAGTGGTGAGAGTGGACATCCCTGCCGCGTTCCTGACCTTAGGGGGAAAGCTCTCAGTTTTTCCCCATTGAGAATGATATTCGCTGTAGGTTTTTCATAGATGGCTTTTATGATATTGAGGTATGTACCCTCTATGCCTATACTCTGAAGAGTTTTGATCAAGAAAGGATGCTGTACTTTGTCAAATGCTTTTTCTGCATCTATTGAGAGGATCATATGATTCTTGCTCTTTCTTTTGTTAATGTATTGTATCACGTTGATTGATTTGTGGATGTTGAACCAACCTTGCAGCCCAGGGATAAATCCCACTTGGTCGTGGTGAATAATCCTTTTAATGTACTGTTGGATCCTATTGGCTAGTATTTTGGTGAGAATTTTTGCATCCATGTTCATCAGGGATATTGGCCTGTAGTTCTCCTTTTTGATGGGGTCTTTGTCTGGTTTTGGGATCAAGGTAATGGTGGCCTCATAAAATGAGTTTGGAAGTTTTCCTTCCATTTCTATTTTTTGGAACAGTTTCAGAAGAATAGGTATTAATTCTTCTTGAAATGTTTGGTAGAATTCCCCTGGGAAGCCATCTGGCCCTGGGCTTTTGTCTGTTGGGAGATTTTTGATGACTGCTTCAATTTCCTTAGTGGTTATAGGTCTGTTCAGGTTTTCTATTTCTTCCTGGTTCAGTTTTGGTAGTTGATACATCTCTAGGAATGCATCCATTTCTTCCAGGTTATCTAATTTGCTGGCATAGAGTTGCTCATAATATGTTCTTATAATTGTTTATATTTCTTTGGTGTTGGTTGTGATCTCTCCTCTTTCATTCATGATTTTGTTGATTTGGGTCATTTCTCTTTTCTTTTTGATAAGTCTGGCCAGGGGTTTATCAATCTTGTGAATTCTTTCAAAGAACCAGCTCCTAGTTTCGTTGATCTGTTCTACTGTTCTTTTGGTTTCTGTTTCATTGATTTCTGCTCTGATCTTTATTATTTCTCTTCTCCTGCTGGGTTTAGGCTTTATTTGCTGTTCTTTCTCCAGCTCCTTTAGGTGTAGGGTTAGGTTGTGTACTTGAGACCTTTCTTGTTTCTTGAGAAAGGCTTGTATTGCTATATACTTTCCTCTTAGGACTGCCTTTGTTGCATCCCAAGGATTTTGAATAGTTGTGTTTTCATTTTCATTGGTTTCCATGAATTGTTTTAATTCTTCTTTAATTTCCTGGTTGACCCATTCATTCTTTAGTAGGATGCTCTTTAGCCTCCATGTATTTGAGTTCTTTCTGACTTTCCTCTTGTGACTGAGTTCTAGTTTCAAAGCATTGTGGTCTGAAAATAGGCAGGGAATAATCCCAATCTTTTGGTACCAGTTGAGACCTGATTTATGACCTAGGATGTGATCGATTCTGGAGAATGTTCCATGGGCACTAGAGAAGAATGTGTATTCTGTTGCTTTGGGATGGAATGTTCTGAATATGTCTGTGAAGTCCATTTGGTCCAGTGTGTCATTTAAAGTCTTTATTTCCTTGTTGATCTTTTGCTTAGATGATCTGTCCATTTCAGTGAGGGGGGTGATAAAGTCCCCCACTATTATTGTATTGTTGTCGATGTGTTTCTTTGCTTTTGTTATTAATTGCCTTATATAATTGGCAATGTTAGGGGCATAGATATTTACAATTGTTAGATCTTCTTGTTGGATAGACCCTTTAAGTAGGATATAGTGTCCTTCCTCATCTCTTATTACAGTCTGGTTTAAAATCTAATTTATCTGATATAAGGATTGCCACCCCAGCTTTCTTTTGGTGTCCATTTGCATGGTACATGGTTTTCCACCCCCTCACTTTCAATCTGGGGGTGTCTCTGGGTCTAAAATGAGTCTCTTGGGGACAGTATATCGATGGGTCTTGTTTTTTAATCCAATCTGATAGCCTGTGTCTTTTGATTGGGGCATTTAGCCCATTTATATTCAGGGTAACTATTGAAAGATAGGAATTTAGTGCCATTGTATTGCCTGTAAGGTGACTGTTACTGTATATTGTCTGTGTTCCTTTTTGGTCTATGTTGCTTTCAGGCTCTCTCTTTGCTTAGAGGACCCCTTTCAAGATTTCTTGTAGGGCTGGTTTCGTGTTTGCAAGTTCCTTTAGTTTTTGTTTGTCCTGAAAGCTTTTTATCTCTCCTTCTATTTTCAATGACAGCCTAGCTGGATATAGTATTCTTGGCTGCATATTTTTCTCATTTAGTGCTCTGAATATGTCCTGCCAGTCCTTTCTGGCCTGCCAGGTCTCTGTGGATAGGTCTGTTGCCAATCCAATGTTTCTACCATTGTAGGTTACAGATCTCTTCTCCCGAGCTGCTTTCAGGATTTTCTCTTTGTCTCTGAGACTCATAAGTTTTACTATTAGATGTTGGGGTGTTGACCTATTTTTATTGATTTTGAGAGGGGTTCTCTGTGCTTCCTGGATTTTGGTGCCTCTTTCCTTCCCCAAACTAGGGAAGTTCTCTGCTATAATTTGCTCCATTATACCTTCTGCCCGTCTCTCTCTTTCTTCTTCTTCTGGGATCCCAATTATTCTAATGTTGTTTCGTCTTATGGTATCGCTTATCTCTCGAAATCTGCCCTCGTGATCCAGTAGTTGTTTATCTCTCTTTTCTCAGCTTCTTTATTTTCCATCATTTGGTCTTCTATCTCACTGATTCTCTCTTCTGCCTCATTTATCCTAGCAGTTAGCGCCCCCATATTTGATTGCACCTCATTAATAGCCTTTTTGATTTCTACTTGGTTAGATTTTAGTTCTTTTACTTCTCCAGAAAGGGTTTGTCTAATAACTTCCATGCTTTTTTCAAGCCCAGCTAGTATCTTTAAAGTGATGATTCTGAACTCTAGATCTGACATCGTACTAATGTCCATATTGAGTAGGTCCCTGGCAGTCGGTACTACCTCTTGCCCTTTTTGTTGAGGTGATTTTTTCCATCTGTCATTTTGTCCAGAGGAGAATAGATTAATGAGAGAACAAAATGCTAACAGGGTAACAACGTTCCCAGAAAATATACTCTAAACAAATCAGAAAAGACCTGAAGCAGTGGGAAAAGAAAGGGAAAGAGAGAAAAAAGAAAAAAAAAAAAAAGGAAAAGAAAAAGATAAAGATAAAAACAAACAAAAACAGATAAAAAAAACCAGAATGTGATCCAATATGATCAGGCTGGTATATAGATCAGTGCCACACACTAGATTTTGGGTGTATTTGGTCTGTTAGAGGAAAGTGCCTCCCAAAATTTTAAAGAAAGAAAAACTTATATATGTACAAAAATAAGGGTTGATATGATGAAGGGATGGAATATGACTGTAAAGATGGAAATTATAAAAAATTTTATAAAAGGAATTGATAAGAAGTTGTTTGAAAAAAGAAAGAAGAGGATTTAAAAAAAAAGAGAGGGAAAAAACAAGGGAGAGAATGTGATCAGGCAGGGGAGTAGAAAAAAATCATGCAATAGAGATTTAGGGTATATTTTGATCTGTTAGAAGAAACTATCTCAAAATTTTAAAGAGAGAACAACTTATATATATATGCCAAAAATATGGGTAACTACTATGAAGGGATAGAATATGACTCTAAAAATGAAAAATAAAAATGTTTTTTTAAAAAAGGGATTGATAAGATGTTGGTTGAAAAAGGGAAAAAGAAAAATTCAAAAAAAAAAAAAAAAAGACAGTTAAAAAAAAAAAATTAACTTTGAAAGACTACAGAATCATGGTAAAAAAGCCACGGATTCTATGTGCAGTATTCCCCCAGCACCGGAGTTCTGCCGTTCTCATTGATCGGTAAACTTGGTCTTGGCTGGCTGTTCTCGCTGATCTTCTGGGGGAGGGGCCTGTTGCCGTGGTTTCCAAAAGTCTTTGCCGGAGGTGGAATTGCCCCGCCCTTGCTGGTCCGGGCTAAGTCATCTGCTCGGGTTTGCTCTCGGGAGCTTTTGTTCCCTTCAAGCTTTCCGTACAGCTTTGGAGGCGGAGAGTGAAAATGGCAGCCTCCCAATCTCCGTCCCAGAGGAGCCGAGGACTCAGGCCCCCCCCCTCAGTGCGCCCCCAGAGAAAAGCAGTCAGTCACTCCCGTCTCCCCGGTCTCCAGCCGCACTCCGTGCTCACCCGGCCTGTGACCGCGCGTTTCTATCTCTGGCACCCGACCCCGTGTGGAGTCTCCAAACCCAGCAGATCCCTGCGGTGCACTCCCGCGCCGCTCCTCCTGGGAGAAGAAGGTGAGTCTCCCCGGATCTGCCACTTGTTGGGTCCCTGCTGGAGGAGCAGGGGCCCGACTGTGCCGCGGATCACGGTTTATGACAACCCCGGGGTGAGAGCCCGCGCCTGGGCTCCGTCTCTGCAGCCGGCTTCCCTGCTCCCATACCTGGCAGCTCTGCCACACTCAGGCACCCCCGGTCTTTCTGTGACCCCGAGGGTCCTGAGACCACACTGTCCCGCGAGGGTTCCACCCCCCACTTAGCCACCAGAGTGACGTCCCTCAGCGGAGCCGACTTCTAAAAGTTCCGATTTTGTGCTCTGCTGCTCTATCACTTGCCAAAAGGGGCTGACGGAGGCCCCCTCCCCCGCCGTCTATCCTCCCGAATATCGCCTCGGATTCACTGCTCCACACGTCCTACCTTCTAGAAAGTGGTCGCTTTTCTGTTCAGAGAGTTGCTGCTATTTTTTTCTTCGATCTCCTGTTGCATTTGTAGGTGTTCAGATTGGTTGGATCCCTATCCAGCTGAATTCCTGAGAGGAGAGGAAATCCAGGTCTCCTACTCCTCCGCCATCTTGCTCCGCCCCCCCCCATGCGTTTATTTTTAATTAACATTTTCTCTCATTTCCTTTACCACTTCTCCTGCTCCACTCTTCACCTGAGCCAAGGGGGTAAATACGGGCTAATGACACCCATTAGCTTTGTCTTAACAAACATCAAATTGATGAGCAGACACCCCAAATCCTTCATTAGGTGGGTCATAAACTGAAAGAGCTCTTTGATTATAATATGATGAAAGATTTATTAACAAACATGTATTCAGCTAAATCATAGTATTGGCAGGTTTATGAGATTGTCTCTCCCCAGCTGACAGGTGGGGACTGCAGGCTGCTGTGGGAATGAAAACACTAAATCTGTTAGTGTACTACATAATGATCTAATTACTGCCCAACGGAGGGCCGCACAGGGTCTAGAAGTTCAGAAAGTTTCTTTGGGTTTGCTAAGTCCTAACACACAAAAAAGAAACATGAACCACAGGTTAGGGCACAAAATTAAAATATGTTAAATAAAATGGAATAAACGAGGGTTTCACCGAAGGTATGTAGTCAAGTGACTTATCTAAAAATAGTAAGAAACGAAAGAAGGAAGGAGGCGTTCCAGAAAATGCCAAGTCACTTGCAAATAGCCTTGATTCTTCTTGATTCATCTCTAGCAGAGATGTCTTGGAGAATTTTTCAATATGTAATGATTGTTAGGAATTTAAAATAATATAATAAATATGCCCAACAGTATACTTAAGTCATATCATATCATAAAAGAAATAACAAAAGTGTTACATTATTAGCTCATTAAAAATTCAATATTTGTACATATCTTGAAAAAATGATGGACAAAAATTATATTTATAATACCTTATACCACTGGACCAGATGAGGTTTTTTCCCCCCACTGGACATTCACTCAGAATTTTAGAATGTTAGCACAAGGTCATATATATGTATAGAGGTATATGCCTAC
The DNA here is from genome assembly GCF_004348235.1 of Phoca vitulina. NCBI lineage: Eukaryota > Metazoa > Chordata > Mammalia > Carnivora > Phocidae > Phoca > Phoca vitulina. The sequence goes on along the minus strand of NW_022589745.1, from coordinate 14,076,643 downwards.
AAAATGGCATCTGAGAAATTCTGAAAATGGTTATCAAATTACCAACATTGTCTAACTTACTCCCCAAAATGCTGGCATGATTTGTATAGTGAAGGATAACGAACTATTGTGAATCATCACAATAATTTTTATAGGTTCAGATTTTTACAAGATGTGTTTTCCTTAAGATTTTTTTTTATCCAAAAACTTATTTTCTTTTTGTCATTGTATACTTTGAGCCATACATTCCTTTTCCCATTTGCTATCTATTAACTACTGCATTGTCAAACACAAACAAATTTTCTAAACTAATAATTATAGGTGAATTAACAATAAATGCCTTAGCTTGAAATGAGGCTTTGGCCATAACATTTGCTATTTAAAGAAAATTTATATGCTTCTGGGTAGATGTTAAAACTGAAGAGTGATATGTAGCATAAAGGGGATTATGTTCTTAACCCCTGTATTTAATGAAGATTGAATGGGGAAAGGAAATTTCTGAGACTCTTAGGAATGAAAGGGACTTTAACCATCTTCTCTTCCAAACCTCTCACTCTAGATATAGTTAGATAAACTCAGATAACTTCTTCAAACATAGTATCCATAAACATAGCATTCATTTTCATCATATGTACACAGATGTGAAACCACAAAAGCCTCTTAAGGAAGTATCAGTCTTCTGATGTTAATAAAGATCTCTGTCATCATAAACTTCTACAGGAAAGTGAGCCACTAAAGTAGTACTTGACATCAAATAATAGAAAAATATTCTTTAGAGTGTGTTTGTGCATGAAACAAAAAAAATTCATTTTCAAGTATAAATACAATCATAATAGCTTTCATGTTTTGAGTACCAGTCACTATACTAAGTAGTGTGCTGGGTATTTTTCATATAACAGTATCACATGTTAAAAGGATATATATTGGTATAAGAATTTAAAAACAAGATGCATTTAATTAGCCATTTGATCACTTTCATCAATTCATATTATCAGAAGGAAATATTTACAGGTATATAGATAATTCCCTAGCAGATGTACTCTGCACCCTGCCGGCCCTCAGTTTATCATCCAAACAGGAATACTAATAATTACTTAGTATTACAGGTTTGCTACGAAGGTAATTGTATGAAGGTATTAGGTAAGGTATTTTCTAGGTTCTAGGGATTGAAAGATGAAAATAAACAACCTAAAGTCTAGTAGGGAATAGATAAAATAAAATTTGAAAATGTAACATAGTGTAATCAAAGTGTCACACTGAATAAAACAGGTTTCCATGGGAACGTGAAGGAGGGTGCTACACTGTGGCATGAGGAGGGAGGCTCCCTGAGCCTTACCCAGAATAAGGCACAGGCGTGCAGCAAGAATGATCTAAGCAAGAGGAAGGCCTTAGGATCAACAGTGAGAGATATTTTAATAAATTAAGAAGAGGAAAAAAGACTGTCTCACTATGGCTAGAGCAGTGTACCAGGGGATAGATAATAAAAGAAGAAACTAATGCATGCTCTTACAAAATATGTTAAGGAGTCTGGACCTCATCTAGAAAACAATGGGAAGTTAACTGAAAAGCTGTTAGTAAGAGAATGACACAATCAGCTTGTATTTCATAACGATCACTTTGCTTGCAGTGAGAAGAATGGCTGGAGGGGTCCAAACAGGAGGCATAAAAAACAGTTAGTTAAGAGACTATTGGTAACAATCCATGGGAACCCTCTTACACTGTTGGTGTGAATGCAAACTGGTGCAGCCACTCTGGAAAATAGTATGGAAATTCCTCAAAAAGTTAAAAATATAACTACCCTACAATCCAGCAATTGCACTACTAGGTATTTACCCAAAGGATACAAAAATAAAGCTTTGAAGGAGCACCCAGATATTCATAGCCACATTATCAACAATAGCCAAATTATGGAAAGAGCCCAAATGTCCATCAATTGATGAATAGATAAAGAAGTTGTGATACACACACACACACACACACAATGGAATAATACTCATCAATCAAAAAGAATGAAATCTTGCTATTTGCAACGATGTGGATGGAGCTAGAGTATAGTATGCTAAGTGAAATAAGTCAGAGAAAGAGAAAATACCATATGATGTCACTTACATGTGGAATTTAAGAAACAAAACAGATGAACATACAGTAAGGTAAAAGAAAAAAAAGAGAGGGAAGCAAACCATAAGAGACTCTTAACTATAGAAAACAAACTGAGAGCTGATAGAGGGAGGTGGGCAGGGGATGGGCTAACATGGGTTTATGGGCATTAAGGAGGGTACTTACAATGAACATTGGGTGTTACACGTAACTGATGAATCACAAAATTCTACTCCTGAAACCAATATTACACTGTATGTTATCTAAATGGAATTTATTTTTTTCTAAAGATTTTATTTATTTGACAGATAGAGAGACTGACAGAGCACAAGCAGGGGGAGTGGCAGGCAGAGGGAGAGGGAGAAGCAGGCTTCCCACTGAGCAAGGAGCCCGATGTGGGACTCGATCCCAGGACCCTGGGATCATGACCTGAGCTGAAGGCAGATGCTTAACCAACTGAACCACCATGGTGTCCCTTTACATGGAATTTAAATAAAAACTTGAAGCAAACAAATAAATAAGGCAAGTAAAAATAAATAAAGAATAAACTAAAAAAAAAAAAAAAATCCATGGGAGTGATTATAACAGCCTAAACTGGAACAATGAGAATAAGGGTGAATACAAGAGGACATCATAGCCACCTATATATCTATATCATCATCATCTAGATCTAGATCTAGATAGATAGAAACAGTTGTATTTAATTTTTTAAATTTAGATATTTATTTAGTTCTTATGTCTGACTGAATATGGGGAAAGAATACTCAAGGATGATGGCAGGTTATGAATTTAAGAAGCTGAATATGATAGCACCATCGTCCTTGAGTTTAGCAGCCAAGGTAGATTTAAGAGTAAAAATAATGGCTTCAAGGGAAACATGTTGACTCTAAGATGCTTGTGGGATGACAAGCTGTGTCCATTCATTGGACAACTAAAAATATGGATCTCAAACATACAATGGAGAGATAGCCTGAACATGGAAATTTTGAAATCATCAACATCTAGGAAGTAATTAAGTATTTGACAGTGGAAAGGATAACCTGAGAAATATAACAATTTAGTAAATGAGAGAGGAATAGATTCCCACAAGGGAGAATGAGGAAACCTGGAAGAAAATGAGGGCAGTATCATGTCATGAAAGGCAAGGAAAAGGGAGATTTTAAAGAAGGGGGTTAGTTAATTACATCAAATGTTGCTGAGAAGTCAAGACAGACACTAAGAACTGTTCACTGGATTTTATAGCAAGGAGATAGATGGTAACTCTAATGGAGACAGTTTCACAAGCTGATGAGAAAGGTGGTAGTGGGAAGGAGCTGGGTATTTTACAAAGGTGGGGAAACTTGACATGCTGCATTTGAAGAATGATTGGAGCTTCTTCTGGGAGGAAAATAGTAGAGACTTCTGGCAGAAGTAAGAGCTAAGGTAGGGGTTGTGCATGGGTTAGTAGGGGAACTAGTGAGGCGTCTGATGTGGTCTGAGCATAGCATTCCTGGAGGGATGATGGATAGACTAATTCAGGGCAGATCATTCTAGACTTTGAATATGCCAGACTGAGACATTTGGACATTATTCTTTGGGGCAATAGGGAGACACTGACAGGCTATATATAGGCAGATGTCAAGTTTAGAAGTGAATTTAAAAAAATATCCTAGGCATAGAATAAGCAATGAATTGGAGAATACTTATTATTACTCAGTGAGTGATAAGAACAGATAGCAATATCCTTTTCTCAGTACTGAAGCTGAACAATGTCAATACAGGCCCTCTAATCATCCATCTGTCTGTAATAAACCATAAGTCGACAGTACTGTGGTCTTGCCATGCTTGTGAGTTTATGAAATGCCTGCATATATGGTAAGGATATGTTAAGACAGTTTCGCTCTGATTGTTTTCTTTGATGCATTACTTTAAAGCAAGACTATTGGGGGCACCGGGGTGGTTCAGTTGGTTAAACGTTCGACCGTTGATTTCAGCTCAAGTCATGATTTCAGGGTTGTGGGATGGAGCCCTGCATTGGGCTCCACACTCAGTGGGGAGCCTGCTTCAGATTCTCTCTCTCCCTCTCCCTCTGCCCTCCCCCACTCGTGTGCTCTCTCTCTCAAATAAATAAATCTTTAAAAAAATCTTTAAAAAAATAAAGCAAGACTATTGAATTTCTAATAAATAGTCAGACATTCTATATCCAAATGAATGTAGAAACCAGTCCCTTTCAGATTCTGTACTTATTCGACTTTGGAAAGTGCCATGAGAACTAGCTTGCAAGTCACTCAAGATAATCTGAATCTTTTTCCTTTTTTTTTAAAAGTTGCATTTCTTTTTGCCAAGAATGATTATTCGGCAACAATTATCACCATACCCACTACTCTGGATTCCTGGCAACTCAAACTGCCTCTAAAAGTCAACTTCAGGTGCCAAGTTGGAAACACTGCCTTTTATAAAACTTAAAAAAATATATACTTCCTCAAAATTTGCAAGTATATCTAAAAGGACAATGCAAAAATATTTGGTACGAGAGTAGCCTGGTTTGAGATGCACCGGCCTTACTTTGCTCCACAGTTACAACTCTCACTTGCCTAGAAAGGAAAAAGCCTGCTAGGCATAGTTCCTCTGGCATGACTTCTAAGTCCCTAAACTAGCTAGAGTCCTATTAACCAATTAACACAGTTGGGTGCCACTTAACAGCCTCCACTCTTACTCAGGACCTACATCCTCTATTTGACCTTAAAACAACTACCATCCTCCATCAAATGCTCGATTCCAACAATTCAGGCATGGGGACACTGATAAGGGAACAGAAGGGTTTTCATTTCTGAAAGCAGGACGCCTGAGTCAATTTGTCCCAATTGTATCTGCACAAGGCCTATTATATGGACTGTGATTTCCAGGGATGAAAGCTGTGAACTCCCAGGTCACTTGTAAACTGATCACTCCCCAGTCTTTCCTCCTCCTGCTTTTAAGTGGTTTGAGGCTGGTAAATTGAAACCTGAAGAAACACAGAGCTCTGATCCCTGGGACCTCCAGAGCAAACCTGGATTTTGGCTGATTTGCTGTAGGAAGTAACTGCTTACTTACCTCATAATTAACACCACAAGCTGATCCTTGGGAGATAAAGTACAGAAGGTCAGACGCAAGATCATCTAGAGAAGGATTTCACTAAAGCACTGCTTTTAGTAGCTCTTGGGGCTACTTCACCCAAGAAACAATTGGGTGTAATTTCTAAAAATATTACTGTTCATAGTAATGGAGGAAAAGGTGAATTACACATCACTGAATATGATCTCAGCAAATCCCCCCTTGATTAATGAAGCCAAAGCACACATCAACCCGATACCATATGGAGATGTAGAACATGCAGTTTGCTCAGTGGCAAGTTAAACAATTGTAACTACATTTCATTGTTCTATATACAAAATGACCTTTCTCCCCTGGTTGGAAGTATTTACTGGCTTACCATCCTCCATCAGATAAAGTCCCCTTTTGAGCCTGCGGGTCTCCGTGGCCTGGCTGCCTGACAGTCTTTTGTAGCAGCCCTACTCTCATCCTCGCCACCACCCTCGCTCACCCTTGTAGTCTGATGAATGCAGCCCAGTTCCTTGCCTCTGTATTTCTGCACAGAACACCCCTTCGCTTGGGACGCCCTTACTGCCTTGTGTATGAGTCAGATTACTCCTCTTCCTCGAGATCCGCCTAAAGAATCGCTTGTCCGTAAAGCCTCCTCCAGCTGTATCTGCACCATCCTCCTTCTCTGAGTATACCACAGCTTATACATATTGCATTGCTATCATGGAAAATATCAGTCCCTCCTCTAATTTGTTCATCTACGGGTATCAGAATGATAGGAATTGAATGAAGAGCTATGCTAATAGAATAAATTGGTATATAGCATCTTTGCTTCCCAAATAATTTGTAATCAAGGTCTATCTTCACCCACGTTAATCAGTATCTGGGAGTCAATGAAATTGGAGGCAGACAAGTTTTTTAACGAAGCACAGACCATTGAAGTTCAACCCAGCTCAAATGCAATAACTATTCATTCTTACTTAGAATTCAGGTAAAGATCTCTTATCTGGGAATCAAGAGGCTTAGATTTCAGCTGTGGCACTGCCATGACCCATGGGGAAGTTCCTCCCTTCCTCATTAACATTGTCCCATTTGCAGAATAGAGAAGTTAGAATGTTTCTAAGGATATTTTTCAGCTCCAAGATTTCATGATTCTACGAAATATTCAGGTAGACTGTGTAACTGTAAAATATATTTATAAAGTCTACACTCTAACAGTATAGAAAATTGACCTCGTTAGCTTAATTGTTTTAAGTCCACTGTTAATATAGTCAAGGTTTATGGCCCATATGGGCAAGTTAGCATGATCAAGGCAAAACCTCTGCTTCCTCAGTGAAGAACTATATCTTTTAGCTCAATCTTGCAATGTATTCTACTGGTCCCAGGGGAGCCCAAGATTGAGAGTTCTCATATCATATTCATCAAGATGATTCAGAAGTCACTGGTAGCATGTATGTTGTGCTGACCCCAGGTCAACATCATTACCCTCATGCACAAATGTTTATCCCCTTTCACTCACTGCTTCTATTTTTGGACATCTATTATAAGAAAACAATCCCTAAAATTTGACATAACTTTAAGTTCAACAATATTCTTTGTAGCATTATACATACTATTAAAAAAACAAAAAGAAAATAAGCTAAATATCCAAAAATAAGGACACTGATAGACTGGTTTACAGAAGCACAATAAACTATTACAAATCCATTAAAGCTGTTAATAAGGATATATATATCATGGAGATACATTAAATGTTAGGTTAGAAAAACAATAAAATTTGTCTCATAGAAGAGTCACATTCACATGCAGAGAAAAAATAAATGGAAACCTACACTAAAATAATGTGTTGCATAATTGTAATGAGACATGCATGACTTTTAAATCTTCTGTCCAATTTTCAATATTTTCTAAAATTTGTATAATGAATGTATATTAATTAAAGACCAGACAAAATTTAAATATGTTTTAAAGGGCAGCATTTAAGAATACATTTATAATTCAACAAATCAAAACTTATAAACCATATTAAATATACTGGTGAAATTTAAAAAGTATTCTACTTATGCAATAAACTGAAAAAAAAAAAAAAACCTCACCAGGTAATCTAAATGTAATTTCATCAAATTAATAAACAAACATGATAAAGTTCAAATGAACTACAGGAAACATTTTAAAACAAGTCTCAGGGGGCGCCTGGGTGGTTCAGTCAGTGAAGTGCCTGCCTTCAGCTCAGGTCATGATCTCAGGGTCCTGGGATGCTCAGCAGGGAGCCTGCTTCTCCCTCTCCTCCCTGGCTCGTGTTCATGTTCTCTGTCACTATTTCTGTCTCTCCCTCAAATAAATAAATAAAATCTTTTTAAAAAATTTTTTAAAAAGTAAAACAAGTCTCACAATGTGTTTCTTAATGCACAATGTAAATGCATTTGTAACCAATAACACGTGTTTCATGTCTTAAAAATCCATGATGTATAGGGGTGCCTGGGTGGCTCAGTCAGTTAAGCATCTGCCTTTGGCTCAGGTCATGATCTCTGGGTCCTGGGATTGAGTTGAGTCCTGCATTGGGCTTCCTGCTCAGCAAGGAGTCTGCCTCTCTCTCTCTTTCTCTCTCTCTCTCTCCCTCTGTCCCTCCCCACTGCTAGTTCTCTCTCTCTCAAATAAATAAAATACTTTAAAAAAGATAAAAGTCCATGATGTATATATTTATATTATAAATAGAAAGCACTTTCAAAGAATTGAATTTATAGGGATTTAGGTAATTAAAAGTGCATGCAAGTCACTGTCTAGTGATGTGGCTGAACAAGTTCTTTCTTCTTTGAAAACTCAAAATCAGAAAAATCATGGCACTACCCAAGATATCCCATACATTTCCATCTGCTCCCAAATGCTGGTTTTCTAAGGGCTGTCATTCAGCAGATGGAAATGTAAGGGTAAAAGGTGTCTTAGAGATATGTCCAAGAAAGAAATTTAACTTTCAAGCAGGTAAAAATATCCAGAAGGAAAGGAATATAAAAGAAAGAAAGAAGAAGGAAAGGAAGGAAGGAAGGAAGGGAGGAAGGAAGGAAGGCAGGAAGGGAGAAAAATGAAAGGGGTCAAGCGGGAGAAGGAAGCAGATTGGAGGGAGAGAGGGCCATCAAAGAGAGACTATTTTATGTGAGGAAAACATTTTTGAAATGTCTTAGGGATGTTCCAGGGTGAGAAAGTAGAAAGTTTATGAGATTCAAGTCCATGTGGCAACCTGGAGTGCCACAAAGTGTCATATTCATTCCTACTCTGAGGCAGCTCAGTAAATGGCATGTCACCTTTTATCCACTACATCAGACCTTGAGGCCACAACATTAACCATGGAATGGAAATAAACTAGGGACCACTATGCACAAGATGAATAAATAGGTCATTGGATTCAGACAAGAGATAATATTTGAACCATATGAGCCATATCTCCAAGCGCATATCTCCCCTGGATGATCCAAAGAACCCTCAACCTCAATAGTACCAAACTGGAACTTACATGCTTCACACGCTTCTTCTCCTAGAAACTTCACTTCAAGGACTGGCATCTCTTTATGCGTAGACTGTAAAGCCAGATGTCTGGGTATCATTCTAGATGCTCTTTCTAACTTACACCTAAAGTCTCATGACTGTTCAATGTAGCCATTAGTCCCTAAATATCTTTGGAATCAATTTCTTATCAGCCCCCCGCAAGTCTGCTTTACACCAGCAGGTTTCTAAGTGGTGTTTCCTCCAATATCACTTCTCAATGAACATCCACCTACCCCACTGCTGCTGGGTATCTTTCTAAAATGGAACTCAACAATACCATCTCATACCTTTAAATCCTGAACCATTCTCCTTTATGATATTTCCTCCAAAATTAACCCAAACTCATTAGAATGGCATAAAAAGCTGACCAGAATCTGGCCTCAGATTCTCTGGACTCTACCTTCTCTGTACTCTACATTATGATAAGTCACCCAAGGTCTTCCACAGGTGGTGTCTCTGAATGGGCTCTACTCCTCATTCTTCGACAGATACCTCAGAAGTCACTTTCTCTGAGAAACTTTCCTGACTGCCCCAGACAATGTTTCCTTCCTCTGGGCCCACATAGACTTTAATGTTTTCCTCTGTTGATACTTTTCTAGCACTGATCACGCTGTGTTGTGATTATCTGTGTTTATATCAGTTCTCTCACTGAAATGTGAATCCTTGTGAGCAAGGGTCTGAGTTGTAGAAATCCTTGTATCTCCTGTATTTGTCCATCTTGTAAATAATCAATAATCAGTAAATACCCATTGAATTAATTAAATGAATAAAAGGATATCCTCTAAGGATATATGGATACAAATTTAGCAATTAGAAATCAATGAGTAATGGGGCGCCTGGGTGGCACAGTGGGTTAAGCATCTGACTCTTGGTTTCCACTCAGGTCGCGCTCTGCTCTGAGTTGTGAGATCCAGCCCTGTATTGGGCTCCATACCCAGCACAGAGTCTGCTTAAGACTCTCTCTCCCTCTCCCTCCTTCTCCCTCTGCCCTTACCCCCTGCTCTCTCTCTCTCTCCCTCTCAAATAAATAAATCTTAAAAAAAAAGAAGTTAATGAGTAATATGTGTTGTTATTTCAATAGTTTTATTAATTTTTAATCTAAAAAACTGACTGCAGTGCAAATACCACTCCATTTCCTGGGTCAAGTTTAGACATTTGTACTATACAAGAAGTTCAGTATCGGGGCACCTGGGTGGCTCAGCTGGCAAAGCATCTGCCTTCAGCTGAGGTCATGATCCCAGGGTGCTGGGATTGAGCCCTGCATCAGGCTCCCAGCTCTGTGGGGAGCCTGCTTCTCCCTCTTCCTCTGCCTGCCTCTCCCCCTGCTTGTGCACTCTCTCTCTCTGTCAAATAAATAAATAAATAAATAAATCTTAAAAAAACCACAAGAATTTCAGTATCTCAAATAATTTGATGGTATTTGGCAAAATGTACATGTGGTGCCTTGAAGAAATAAACTAGCCTTTGAGTTGCTGGCCATGTGAAGTCACTCTTAAGAAACCACAATATTAAAACAACCGGAAACAATGCATAAACTTTGAAATTTTGACCTAGATTAATTTAATCAAGAATTGAACAGAAGGGAAATAAACATAATCAAATACCTCTAGGTGTTTTCTTTGACCCTATTCTCTATTTTTTGGAAATGTTTTTAACCACCACCTCTATGTAACACATACTGGATATAAATATATTCTTCTGTCATAAACTCCAACGTATTCTTTACAGTCTCTTGGAAATCTTTACCTGAATCAGGAAAACTCAAATCCAGCATTACTAGACTGTACTCATTATTTCAATAATCTCTGTCAACTAACTCCTTTTACTTTTCCCCTTAATTCTATAAATGGCACTACTGCCTACCCAGTCACTCAGGGTTTTAGAGTAACTATTTCCCTCACTTCATTCCTAACAGGTGATTAGTTAGTAGGACCCTCTGTGGAGCACTGGGTGTTATACGCAAACAATGAATCATGGAACACTACATCAAAAACTAATGATGTAATGTATGGTGATTAATATAACATAATAAAAAATAATAAATAAATAAATCAATTAATTTTTTAAAAAAGCACCCTCTGTGTATATCTAACGTGTTAGTGTCTCCTCAGCTCTCCCCACGTTGTCATTCCTCTAGTTCAGCTGTCAATTACCTTTTACCTGGATTATTTTGAGAACATCTTATCAGTTACACTGCTTCTTTCCCATCTGCCTATCTCTGCTCCCCAAACTCCATAAATTCTTCTTTATACTGGTGTCAGAGCCTGAAATCTAGTGTAATAGTGTCCCGTAGAAATTCCAGAGTGGATAGACATGTTTTTTACTGCCCAATATGGTAGGCATTAGGTCACATCAGGCTACAGAGCACTTGGAATACATCTAGTGCAATTGGGGAACTGAGTTTTAACTTATTTTAATTAATTTAATTTTAAGTAACTATGAGTGTCTAGTAGCTTCCATATTAGGCAATGCATTTCTAGATCTAATCATCCAGCCCCTGATTTGAAAATATTCAGTAACTCAATTGTATCCTAAGAGTGAGAATGAAATAAACTGAAAACTCATCAACTTCCCATTTGAGATTCTTCAGGATCTGGTTCAATCTAAATGTTCATTTGTGCATCCCACTGCACCCTGCTAGGACCCTGTGATATAAAACTATTGGAATCCTCATGATTTTTGAAAAGTTCCTTGGAGCTTCCATAAACTCTCTTTTGCTTGGAAGCCCCATCATGTTCATTTTATAAAATCCTGTCTATTTTTCAAGACCCAGGAGGCTCTAAATTACTATCTTCTCATTGATAAACTGCTCAGGGTCCCCCAGTTGAGGAACTTCACAGATTCACAATACATCATTCTAATGACACTGTTTGCCTTATATGTGTGCTATGTTTTGTTTTTTTCTTATTTCCTATTAGAATTTTCTCCACTGGATTCTAAGGTCTTTATGGTTATGCTGTATCTGATTCATGTAAATCCATGACATCCCACATGATGTCTCATCTTAATAAACATTTATTGAATGGGATATTATGACTCTGTAGACCAGAGACTATCTTTTCTGGTAATCTTTAGTCATTGGGTCTTTAGAACAATTGCCCCAATGTGAGGTTTGTTTTAGACAACTAGAACTGAGTATATCCACATATTATAACTTACAAATGTGACATTAATGAGCAAACACTTGAGATGCATTTCATATTAAGAATCACAAATTGAACAAAGTTCACAATACTTCTGCATTTACAACTTAACTAGAAATTCATCTTTCAGAACTGTGCTTGTTCCTCTAAAGAGAAGAGGCTCCTGTAAGCAGGAATTGAACATGCACTGAGAATTCACGCCACTAAATACTCACTGCATGGTCAGTCCTAAGCCAAGTGTTGAAAGGGAGTAAAAAAGCATAACAAATAATTCCTACCTCAGGTGCTAAGAATTAAGTTGGGTACAGATGGCATGCATGTAACAAAGCAAAGAGCAACACAGAACAATCTAGTGGAAGCCGTCCTGTTGCTCCAGTGAATGAGATACTTTTTTAGCTTTAATGGTCTGTGAATATCTGGAATGGGCCATGAGGGACAAGTTTGGCCACTTTGGACAAAAAGAGAAGCATAAACAAAAACTAGAATGTACAAATAGTTATGGAAGGTAAGTGAACCAACCTGTATGAAATTAAAGTGCTTTGAAATGTAGAATATTGGAGATAAATAAGGAAAAAAATGCAGAGGCTGGATTTTAAAAAGCACAGTCTCCCAGAATAAATAATGTGGAATCAAGGTAGTGGGGAATCTGACAGCATCTGAGTAGGAGAGAGATGGAATAAAAATTAAAAGTACACAGAAGTGATTTCTCTCATGTAGCTTTAACTTAAAAAACAAATTTTTTCAGGACTTCCAGAATGACAGAATAAGGAGCTCAGCACACCACCCCCCATCCAAACATCTTAAATGGTGAAACTTATTTTTTAAAAATCATTTCAAGTTTCCAGAAATTTTCCTAAGGGCATACAGGAAATGGAGAAACATTCATTCAAAAAAATCTACAAAATGGTAGCTACACTTGTGGTGCATACAGTATAATGTATAGACTCGTTGAATAAACATGTGTACACCTGAAACTAATGTAGCATTGTATGTCAACTCTACTTTAATAAAAAAAAGAGAGAAAATCTACTTAATCTTAGTAAAAATGCTCAAAGTCTGTGGCATTCAGCCATAGTCTATACCATTAATCCGTTCTTCCCCCACAACTAGGTATTATAGAAGCCCACCAGTTCCCCATCTGACAAGAAAGTACTTATACAAGTAACAGAGGCCCTGTTGCACAAACTGCAATTCCAGTGAGAAAGCACCCCTTGCCTGGGTGTGTGTGCGGAGAGGGAGGCAGGCACAGTGAAGATGGGCCTTAACCACTCTTTTTGGGTTTTCTCTGTTCCCACCCAGGCTACCCTAAATCTGTCAAGTTTGAAGGAGTGAGGCTAGAAATGTAAACATCACTCTCACATCAAGGAAGTTTCAGGCAAAAAGACAATGAGCATCTTAGTCTGTTTGGCTATGTGGGAGTGGTAAGTAGCCTGCTCATTAGAGTCCCCTGTGTCTTCAAGCTGCCTCAAATGTGAAGTTGTTGATGAACTCAGTGGATGTTACCACTCTGCACTTCCAACAGTCAGTGACTGTTTCTCTTAACATCACAGGAGACTCACACTTTCAAAGAAACTGGGATACCTGCAAAATTCAAAAAGGCCCCTAGGAAAATGACTTTCTGTACAATAAGATGTCATAAAATGTACATCATTCTTCCTTTCTTATGCCAATATTGGTTATCTAGATAGGGTCCCATAGTTGAAGCTTGTCTATATAGGGTCCAATAGTTGAAGCTTGAATAGGAATCAATAGTTGGTTATCTAGATAGGGTCTAATAGTTGAAGCATGCCTACATGAATCCATGTAGGCATGAATTTTCATATATAAATTTATGTAGTATATATTAGTGTGAAATATATATACTTATAGAGGTTAATATTAAGACTAAACCACAGAGCTTAGTGAAATCAAAGTGTAAAACAAATGTCTGCCACACATGAGTTTTTTTTTTTTTTTTGACTGGGTGCATTCCAACTATTTTATTTATTTATTTATTTATTTATTTATTTATTTATTTATTTATTTAATATGTATTTTTTAGACATTTACTATGTGCTTGGCACTTCCTAGGCACTTTGTGAACATGATAAGCAAACAACATCAATATACTCATGGAACTTACATTCCATTAGAAGAACCATCAATAGATTGCAGCAAGTGCTATGCTGAGAAATAAAATATGATGATATGATAAAGAGATCCTGGGTTCCTCTTAGTATTACCTAGTCAGGAAATGTTCACTGAGGAAATGGCATTTAGACTGACACTCAGAACTGACTGACAAGAAAACACCCATGATGAGCAAGATGGGCAGGGGGAGGAGGCAGCATTCCAGACCCAGAGAATAGCCATCGCCAAGATCTGGAGACAGGAAATGTCTTAGCATGTCCCAGGATCAAGAAGAAGGCCAATGTGGCAAAAGCAGAGGGAATAATGAGGACAGTGACAGAAGACAAGGTCAGCCAAGTTAAGTATCTTGGATATTAGTTGCATTTTAATGCATTATTGCTGACACTGTAGTCTGAGAATCAAAATTTGGGTGGATTTTGATCAATGTCCTGCCATTAACTTGTCCTGCCACTACTGTATGACTCTGGAAAACTTATATCCTTTCTCTTGGCCTCAGAGAGACCTCAACTGTGAAACAAAGAGATTGAACTAGAAAGTAGATGATCTATGAATTCCCTTTGAGTGCTAACATTCTATGATTCTAATCTTTGCCCTCAAAAACGAAGTTGAACACTCCCTTTTCTTAAAAGTACTGAGGCCCTTCTATGAACTAGAGATGTATAGCTCAGGGCATCCTGGTCATTTGCCCTGAAGTGTAAAACTGCCAAGACTTAAGATAGGATGAGGAGCCAAAAACTGCATTTCCCCTGTGTTGTTGATGTTTCTTACAAGACATATTTGCTGTGAGTTTTTATATTTTGCTCTTGTCTTCATTACTTTTCCAGTTTCTTTGGAATGCCTGACTAAGGCTTCCTCAATTCTCTACCTTCCACGTCAACAATTTAAAAGGGAGAGAGAGAGACGGAGAGAAGTGAATGAATATGAACATGGAAGTCATTAATCCCTTCCCAACGTCCACAGGCAGACTGGTTTTCCATACTTTCCTTTGGGAATAAGATCAAGTGTGAAAGACTAGCTCACTTCTCTCTGAAGAAAGGTGCTTGAAGATGTAACACTGATGTAAGCTTGATCACTCTGTAGAAATTCCCAATATAATCAATCAGGGTAGTGGTTCCCAGAACATGAAATTCACTGTGACCAAAGATTAGTTGGCTCTCACCATAAATAATTTAGAAAGACCACTAAACAAACACTTCAATAGTTTCATAGGTTTCTAAATAAACAAGCGGTATGTGCACAAGATAAACCTTTTAAAGGAACGGCTAAGAGATTTTGACTTTTAAGGAATATTTACCTTGGAACTGAGATAAAACCCAAGACTAAGTTTAAGAAGACAGAACATAGAACACAGGCCCTCCTCTGTTTATCAAAAAAAAAAAAAAAAAAGAAGAAACCCTGTTTCTGATTTGTGGTATTTTAAGTTTCAGGGCTGCACTGATACTGTGACCTCTTTTTCAGAGTCATGCATGCTTTAGCAGGAAAAAACAAAACACTTTTAAACAACATAGATATTTACGAGTTTGCTATGTTGTGTGATTTTTATCATGCTTTAGAGGTCAAAATACATCAATTGGAAAACAACTTTATTTTATTATGAAAAATAATATCTGACATACAGAAATTTTATTTGCAAGACAAAATATATTCTATAAAGTGATTTTCAGCTAAACTAAACAATTTAGAAAAAAATGTTGTTTATTTTTTAAGTTGCTAACAATATGAGTCATTGGAAAGGTATTTTATTATATACAAGCAAGAGTACACTTGATGACTAGGTTTTCACACTGCCTCTTTAGTAATTAGTAATGTAAGCTTGGATAAGTTGCTCAGCTTCTCTGAGTATCACCTGTATCTGCCAAATAAGGCAATTGGATTAAATGTTCTCAACCTCTAATTCAATGCTGAAATGCTGGAATCATATTTTTAACACCACATATTGCATTTGCATGCAGCACATGGTTAGTATTTAATCAGTTCATCGACAATTTAGTGAAAACATGAAACAGTGAGACACAGTGTTTTGCTAATTAGAAAAGGGCATTACTTATCTTGGTAATGCAATATCTTGGTAATGTGGAGTCCTGGAGTTGTTATCGCCAAACTTGGTTCTCTCTCTTACTGGCCATAAAGGACCTTTGGGAAGATCATATGAACTCTCTAGAGTACAATTTTCTCACTTGTGTGTTGTCTTCTCATAACTGTTGTGAATAATTAAGAACACAGGTGCTGAATCAGACTGTTGCACTTTAAAATCTGGCTCTGCCAATTATGACTTGTGTGATTTGGGAGAAGTGTATTTCACTTCTGAGTGCCTCAATTTTCCTGTCTGTAAAATGGAGGTGATAGCAGTACCTAATTGAAAGAATTTTGTAAAGATGAGGTACAAGATCATATGTGTAGCAATTAGAATAGTGCTTAGGATTCAGTAAATGTTAGTGTTCATTATATCATCATTATTATTATTACTACTATAAATAGTAGTAGCAGTAGTAGTTTCAGCAGCAATGGCAGATGAAAATCCAAGTAGTAAGTAGAGAGAAAGCAAAGTTTTTTAAGGGCAAAGAAAATAAAGTAGTCCTGTAGGATGGAGCTATTAAAGAAGGCTTGAGGATACAGCCATAGTGAGCACTGGGCCTCACTGAAAAGAAAGAAGGTCAGCAGAAAGATGTTACAACCCGAGAAAACAAAATAATCAAAGAGATGGAAGCGAAAAACCTCAGTTAGCTTTCCAGGTGAAGACAGCAAAATAAACACAGGCATGTACTCTTGTTCCTTCCTGGAGCCTCAAAAAAAAAAAAAAAAAAAAGTATGGAAACATTTTTAAAGCATAAAACCATAAGAAAAAATAATAGAAGAGAAAACACCAATCAACATTTGCAATCTGGTAAGCAGTTGGACTAGCACTAAATGGTTTAGCAAACTTGACTAATGTGAGTTCCAAGCTGGCAGTAGGAAAAGCTAAAATGTGACCAAATTTATGGCCACCAAATTCAAGGATGTCCAGAATCAGGCACCTCTAAGAGTGGAAGTGAGGATAGGGCTAAATTAAAATGAAGGATTCTTAAAAGTTTGCTTAAAAAACATTAAAATCTGTAGCAATTTATTAGACACGTTGTCAGAGGCAAGGGAAACAAAAGCAAAAATGAACTATTGGGACATTATCAAGATAAAAAGCTTCTGCACAGCAAAGGAAACAATCAACAAAATTAAAAGCAGCCCAGGGAGGGGCGCCTGGGTGGCTCAGTCGTTAAGCGTCTGCCTTCGGCTCAGGTCGTGATCCCAGGACCCTGGGATCGAGCCCCACATCGGGCTCCCTGCTCCGCGGGGAAGCCTGCTTCTCCCTCTCCTACTCCTCCTGCTTGTGTTCCCTCTCTCGCTATGTCTCTCTCTGTCAAAAAAATAAATAAAATCTTTAAAAAAAAAAAAAAAAAAAAAAAAAGCAGCCCAGGGAATGGGAGAAGATATTTGCAAATGAAATATCTGATAAAGGGTTAATATCCAAAATCTAAAAAGAACTTACCAAACTCAACACCCAAAAAACAAATAACCAGTGAAGAAATGGGCAGAAGACATGAATAGACACTTTCCCAAAGAAGACATCCAGATGGCCAACAGACACATGAAAAGATGCTCAACATCACTCATCATCAGGGAAATCCAAATCAAAACCATGATGAGATACCACCTCACATCTGTCAGAAAGGCTAAAATTCATGACACAATAAACAGGAGGTATTGGTGAGGATGCAGAGAAAGGGGAACCCTCTTACATTGTTGGTGGTAATGCAAACTGGTGCAGCCACTCTGGAGAACAGTATGGAGGTTCCTCAAAAAGTTAAAAATAGAGCTACCCTAAGATCCAGCAACTGCACTACTAGGTATTTACCCAAAGGATACAAAAATACAGATTTGAAGGAGCACAGGCACCCCGATGTTTATAGCAGCATTATCAACAATAGCCAAACTATGGAGAGAGCCCAAATGTCCATCGACTGATGAATGGATAAAGAAGATGTGGTATATACATAAAATGGAATATTACTCATCCATCAAAAAAATGAAATCTTGCCATTTGCACCATCGTGAATGCAGCTAGAGTATATTATGCTAAGTGAAATAAGTCAGTCAGAGAAAGACAAATACCATATAATCTCACTCATATGTGGAATTTAAGAAAGAAAACAGATGAACATATGGGAAGGGAGAAAAGGAAAAAAGGAGAAAGGGAAATAAGCCATAAGTGACTCTAAATGATAGAGAACAAACTAAGGGTTGATGGAGGAGGTGAGTGGGGGATGGGCTAGATGGCTGATGGGGATTAAGGAGCGCACTTGTTGTCATGAGCACTGGGTGTTGTAAGCGATAAATCACTGAATTCTCCTCCAGAAACCAATATTGCACTGTATGTTAACTAACAAAATTTAAATACCCCCCCCAAAAAAAGAAAGAAATACTTAAACCTTTGGACTCTGTCCCCAGAAGCCTTAGCACAAGGAAACAAACACAGTTGATGCTGCTATTATCTGACTGAAGTTAGAGAGACTGTATACATTTATATGCTGAATGCTGAGAGCCACCTTACTACCCTATTACTAGTCTTCTATCACTGACACTGATGGACTTCCAGAACACCAAAAATCAAATCTATGTCCTACAAGGAAAAGACTGGAAAATTGTCTCTGGGAATCTGACTAGCCCAAAGGGGAAGACAGAAAGGTACTGGCACTGAGATTTCCTTCACAAAGCAGCCCATCCAGATTGCCTCTCTGCTTTGAAGATTCTGGTTGACAAATTCCCCAAAGCACTCAGAACTTCACATCAGCCTTTAAGAGAATCACTCTAAAAAACAATCAGATCATTCAGAAAATATGTTAACATGAAAGAGATCTGAATGCAAGTGAAAAAAAAAAAAAGAAGCAACTTGGGAGATAATTAAAAAAAATACAAGATAAAAACTTGAACAAAAATGTTATTCATGTCTTACATTCATAAAAGAGGAACTGGATGCCCTTTACAATAACAGATATTCTGACAATTTTAAATGGGTCTTGGAAATAAATATGACAGAAATGAAAACATCAATAGAAGGACTGTAAAAGTGAATTACAGAAATTTCTAAAAAAGCAGGACCAAATGTCTAGGAGATAGAAAATGAGAGAACACAAAGAAAACTTAAAATCAGCCCAGAATTTTTGATATTCAAATATTAGGAGTTCCAGAGAGAAAGCACTGATAAAAAAAAAGGAAGAAAGGAAGTTGTCAGTGAAGAAATATACCAAAAATGTTCAGAACTGAAGATATGAATTGCCAAATGCCTGGCACAGTGAATAAAAGCAGACCCATACCAATATATATCATCTTGAAACTTCAAAGAAGACCATACACATTTCCAAAGAAACAGTCACAGATAAAAGACAAGGAACCAAAACTAGCCTTGGATTTCATAACAACAGAGGTAGAAGGTAGAATACAATGAATCGGAACCTTCAAATTTTGAGGGAAAATGATTTACAACCTAAAATTCTATACCCAACCAAACTTTCAATCAAGAGTGATACTAGAATAAAGAATTTTTTAAGACTTTATTTATTTATTTGAGAGAGAGAGAAAGAGCACAAGCAGGGGGAGGGGCAAAGGGAGAGGGAGCAGCAGACTCCCCCACTGAGCAAGGAGTCCGATGCAAGGCTTGATCCCAGGACCTGGAGATCATGACTTGAGCCGAAGGCATACACTTAACTGACTGAATCACCCAGGTGCCCCTAGAATAAAGACATTTTAAAGTATGCCATGGTCTTTAAAAATGTTTACTTCCCATTATCCCTTTTTTGTGAAACTACTGGATGATGAGGTCTGCAAAACAAGTAAGTAAATAAAAGGCAGTCCACCACTGGAAATAGGAAGAAAATCCCCAAGAAAATTAAGGATAAACTAGGGTGATGGCTGTACACCAAGCATAGAAGGTAACCAGATCCATGAAGAGCAAATGACTAGGATTTTGATGAGATTTTTTCTAGAATACAAAATTTAAAGAATACTTGAAGATACTGATGATCAGTAAAGAATCTGGGCTGAATTAATAAGGACATAGTAAACTAAACAAAGGGGAAAAGATCAAGATAAATATTCACTAAAGAGAAAAGGAAAATTGCAGAAAAGAGAAGAAATTATGATTTACTGCATGGTTCAGGATTTATGTGGTCAAAATACAGGAAACACTGAATATTCATACAACCAAACCTGTAAGAATCATATTGGAAAGGTGGGAGAAATAGGAAACGTGTGTGTGTGTGTGTGTGTGTGTGTGTGTGTAAGTCACTGGATAATGCCTGAACTGAAACATCTGTAAATAGCACTGTATTTAGTGCTTGTTCAGTTTATGTCATGTGTGGGCACGCACACACACATATTTATAGGTACACAGGAATAAATGGAAAAGACTCTTAAGATTGGAAGCAAGATGGCAGGGGCTCAGGCCACTCCAGGTTCCACCCGATCTCCTTGAGGACAGAAAGGATCACTATCTCCCCACACTTGTAATCTATTTGCTGTTCACTGTTTCAGAAGCTCTGATTTAGAGAAAGGGAAGTAAATACCAAAAAAAAAAACCAAGCTAAATGAACTGAAAGTGATTTCCTCCAGAGAGGAGATTTGGTGGGGTACGAGGAGACATGCAGTGGGCAGAGAACTACCATTTTTCATAATAAACCTTGTAGAATTCTTTGAATATTTAAAACATATCCACATATTACTTTAACTTTAAAAATAAAATGAAATCAATAAAAACCTAAACTATACTATGAGCATGATGCCTGAACTAAATATGAAGCTAACATTTATCAAGCCCATTTTAAATGCCGGGCATTCACTCATTTCCCCATTTGATCCTCACGACAACCAAGTGGCAAGCAATAATCATTGCTATTATACACATTTTAAAGATGAAGAAATGTATGTTAAGAGAAATTAGGTACACTGCCTATGTTTCTACAGTTAATAAATAACAAAGTTGAAATCCACACAGAATTCTGCCACCTACCAGAGCCCAACCTCCTAACACCCTGCTGTGTTGTCTCTCAGGTGAGGTCAGTGTTGGTGGTGCCACATTCTGGAGGGTCTTGTATATCAGTCTAGATGAAGTCCTCTTACTTAGGCACTTTGGGAAATGGGATCTTCCAAAATGTCTTCACACATCAGGAATATGGGTCATAGCAATCTGCTCAAGTCTAAAAGTGGAGTATTAAAAAAGCTGGCTCTGCCATCTGCCTGACCCTCCTGCAGACACTTGACCATGATCCCACTGCCACCCTATGCTTTATGGAAATGGTGCTGCACAGCCCTTGGTCTCCACTTAAGCAAGCTTCCTGTTATTTAGAGGTTAACTGCTGCTTTTCTATGGGGCTGCAATACTCTCTTGCTTTAATATGAAGGTTGAAATGCAGGAGCAAACCTCACTGGACGTTTACTATTGTTCCTAACATTGCCTTTTAATTATTTTAACAAGGTCACTATTGGTTAATGTGTTTGCTAATATGGACTCTACTTTCTTATAAACTTCTTTCAGGTATATGCAAGCATCATATTCCAACCTGAAACTTAGGGAAAAAAATAAAAAAAAAAACTTTAGAAAGATTGATGGACACTTAAATTTCATAGGAAAAGTGACCCCTATCTCAGCAATCAATACTATTCAGAGATTTCCTGGCATTTAAAAAAAAATTAAAGTTATTCTGAATATTTACATCGAGAAAAGCTTCAATACACACACACATACATGTGTGCACATGCACACAGATGGAGAAAGAGACAGAGACGGACACAGAGAGAAGGACGGAAAAGAAGAAATTTTAAAAGGACAGTAACAAAGAGCCCTGTCAAAATAATATTTTAATCATAGGGACCTATTAGATAATTTACGTTAAATAGATCAATGGAATTCAACTGACTGGGTATGATTTTTCTTCCCAATATCTTTCCATGTCTCTCCTGCTGGCAAACCAGACACGCAGACTTTTCCACCCTAGATCTTCTTCTAAGATCTTTCAGATCCCCCATACTTATCTACATGCCCATGTTCCCCCACAACATGCACAAGCTCACTCATAGCCCCAATAATAACGGAGTATTATCACTGTCCAGGACCCCGAGTCCCTCTTAGAACCACACCTCATTCCAGAGCAGGGGATTAGGCTGGTCCAGTTTCACCATCTGTGGCTGCATCTGAACTGACCACCACAAACAAGCCCCCAGCCTTCTCCCTCCCAGCTCTTCCCACCCACTGCCACCCCCTGTGTCCAGAGTTCTTCCTCAGGTTTTACAGCTAGGCAGGAGTCTCTCCTCTGGAAAGTGAGCCTGGAAGGGAAGATTATAAAATAATCTCCCTTCCTTGACAGTAAAGAGATGATCATTTGGTTTTCTTTTCTTAAATAGAAGCATTTTATTATTTAAATATTTTGGTCCCCTGGTGTCAGCTTGCTCCATAGGGCACACTTCTCCCTTCCCAGGCAGCACAAAATGCTGTCCAGGGCACTGACTGCCTTATAGGTGGATTAACTAATACATTTATCCCTTCAATCAAAAAGTATTTCATGTATACCTACTGAATTCAGCCGTGTTTGGAATACAGGTGAGAAATCAAGCATTGTCTCCACCAGGATCAGTGCTAAATGGTAGAAGATGTGACTTCCCGGAATGCTCACTGGAAGAGGGGTGTACCTAACCCAGATTTCTCTTTGCCGGGATTGGAGAGGACAGGTATGTGAGTGTGTGGAAGGAGTTCTACTTGTCAAGGAAAAAGAGTCTTCCTGGCAGAGAGCATTGTTTCCTCAAAGAAAATATTGAGCAAATAAAAGAAGATTATTCTCCTGAAGCACAGAAGGAAAAGGGGCGGGTTGGAGTTAGCTGGTGAGGCACAGAGGGGCAGATGTGCGCAGGGTCAACCATGAAGTCTTATAAGCTCGCTTGGGCAGTGATAACCCACTGGAGTTTTTAAAAGCTCAGTAACATGATCAGATTTGCAATTTCAGAATTTCACTCATTCTTAGCATCAGCTGGATGCTTGGGAGATCGATTCTATACTTTAAAAAGCAAGCCCACCCTTATGATAGCAACTTTATCAGTATTTAATTTGTTAGCAGTTGTCTAATAGTTGTATAACATGTGGATATCACTAAATACTTCCAAACATATTTTCACATTTTATCATCATAATTAAGTACAAGGCCACTGTGATGATCTTCCTTGTTACCAAAGAAGAAACTAAGACTCAGAAAAATAAAGTGGAGTCCTAGGACTGGCTCTGGAATCAAGGGACTTTCCTCCTACCGCTATTGACCAACCGACAGTTCCCTGACTGAGGAAAGGTCCTTGTGCTCACGTGGGCAGTCTGTAACAGACAACATAAACAGAGAATATGCACGGAATGCCAGTTACAGTTGATTGAAATTTATGACCCATAAGATGATCCAGTAAAAAATGAAAAGACATGAATCTGAAAACCAGAAGACTTTTTAGAGCATTAGCAAAGATCAAATGTGACAGTCAGTGGGGAAATTGTGTGGGAAATACTAGGGGCTCTCTTAGCTTAATACCGCTCTATTTATGTAAAATGATCTCTGATGAAGTTGTTTTAAAAAGCACATAAGCTAAGACAGAGATGTGCATGTATTATGGTGCTATTTGTATACACATTCTTGTATCAATCTAGACTACCTCTGAAAAGACAAATGAGAAACAGGTATGGGAGACTGCCTCCGGGGAGAACTGGGGACTGGCAGGACATTAGTTTTCACTGTATATCCATTAGCACTGCTTTAAATGTGGCACTGTGCCTGCATCACACTTTAAAAATTGAATTTAGTAATAAAAAAAAAATAGGATATTTTGAAGAAAATGGTCATTCTATCTAATTCAGAGGATGTGTTTTAAAATATAAGTGCAGAAAAGGCAGGCGGATATCACTGGCACTTCTGCAGCATCTGACACATTCTGGAACTGGCTTTCTCATGCAGAGCAATGCTCTTTGGGATTATATAACTCCTAGGGAAATAAGATTTGCTCTAAGAATAACCATTTTATGTATTATCATCCTACGGCTGTGCCAAGGCACTCTGGCCCACAGAACTTCACGTACTTCAGCCTGTGCCTACCCCCTGAGAAGGGGGGTCCCTGTGAAAACACACGATGTCAATGACTTAGCATTTGATCCTGAAACTCCCCTGAGTTCAAGTTCTCCAAAAAATATATTTGGAGGGAAAAAGGCAGAAAGGTGGGAGCAGCCGTTCTGCTTAATGCCCTCGTCCACTGTTTTAAAAACGATCTTCTATGATATATTTTTTTTAAAGATTTTATTTATTTATTTGAGAGAGAGTGAGAGAGCACAAGAGGGGGGAGTGGGAGAGGGAGAAGCAGACTCCCTGCTGAGCAGGGAACCCGATGCGGGACTCGATCCCGGGACTCCAGGATCATGACCTGAGCCGAAGGCAGTCACTTAACCAACTGAGCCACCCAGGCGCCCCGATCTTCTATGATATTAAGAGCTGATTCACAAGGGAAAGGAAATGTCCATCAAATGCACTTGGAAAATGCCATTTTCTCTTCTTCCTCTTCTAATGTGGACTGGGGCACAGTGCACATTAGCACATCGTCCTTGGGATTTATTACACATACTCTTTTTCAAGGCAGGCCTTTAAACATTTTCAGGACACCATTATTATATGGGAACACCACTGGGACAATCTGCCATGAACTCCTTGGTAGATTTTTGCAGCAACAGCCCCCAATTCATCACGGCCCTACTACCCATGTCTTTGTACATTCCTCTTCCATTTTCATTCCAGGTTTGGCCACGTGATCTGCTTTGGCCAATGAGACACCAGCAAACAGCAAGCAGAGGTTTGATAAGGGCCTGCACACTGGGGACTTGCCCTTTTGGATCTGTGCCCTGAGATCTTCATGCTGGGAAAAAGTCTGGGGTAAAAGCCAAGCAGAGAGAGAGAGAGGTCCAGCCATGGTGGCTGAGAAGGTGAGCCCAGCCTCCAGCCAACCAGCGGACGGATGTAGTTGCATAAGTGAGCCCATGTGAGTGCAGCAAAACTGCTCAACCAGACACAGAATTGTGAGAAAAGAGCAAATTGTTGTTGTTTTAAGCCACTGAATTTTGGGGTGATTTGCCACACAGCAACAGGTAACTGATACAGATAGTTATATTTCAAAGTAAAGCAGGGGACCAAGAATCAGGACACTTGACCTCTATTCAGAGTTCTGTTCCCTGCCTCAGTTTTCTAATAGGTAGAAAGAGGAAGTTAGACTAGATAATGTCTAATGGGCCTTTTAGCTTTAATACTGTGTTAAATGCAAAAGGAATGTGTTCCATATACATGTACTATTATTCTGGCATCCATTTGACCCTGCATGTCAGGACTTGAGCTTAACATATATCTTACAGGTGAAAAAAGAGAGCTCCACTTGAGAATTGGCAAATCTGGCCCCCAGCCCCCTAGGCTGACTTAGCCCAGATGTTAGAATGGAAGTATCTGAGTCTGGAGTGTGATTCTTTGCAAACTAAAAGGTGAAGCAACGGCCCATGGGTCACAGACTCAGCCTCCTCACTTTTCCGGGCTCAATGGATCTGTCAGCGGCAGTATGACCCTGAGCTTTCTGAGCGACAGGGTTTGTGTTTACAGTGCATGGGACAGAAGAGCAACAAAAACCACCCCAATTCCCAGCCAAGCTTGCTTGCTGTCCAGGAGGAATAGGAGTGTGGGATCACACTTTGTTTATTTGTGGTTCTTTTAAGTGATGTCCAGAGACCCACATTTCATGCTTGTTTGAAAGTGTATATGTAACTGGGGAAGCTGTTAAACAGCAGTTTGCTTTCACTCCAGCTATTCACTTATTTAGTTATATGCCAGCATGCTGTTCATTGAGCCATAATTCTTTACCGTGCCCTAAGATGGCCAGCATTTGAGGGTGTCAGAGGGAAATCTGCATTTCAAATTTATAAATATTCTTCAGGACATCATATTTGGCTGCTTATATTTCAATTACTGTGGGCTTTTTGTTTGTTTGTTCAAAAAGCTTTCTTTGATTGGTAATATGACTTACAAAAAAAAAAGGAGGGAGAAAAGAAAAATATCTATTTCAGAGGGAGGAACAAAATACAAGTCATCCCAAAATAAACTGAACCAAATTCCTTGAAAGTACTGAAAATTGCTTTAGGATGTGCAGATTCTAAAAAGGGGGAGAAAAGTAGTAATTCATAATCACTGCAAAGGTCTAACCTAATGCAGCAAAGTTTAGTTTAATTATGAGAGAAAAATCAAATAAGCTTAATAAAAAACACGTTTTTGCTATTTTGTATTGTGTATATTGGCAGCAGCAAAAAAAAAAAAAAAAAAAAAATCCTTCCTAAAGAAAAATACAACTCTAAATCAAGTGAAAACAAACCCGAAAGCTAGATGAAGGTGACACCTCAAAGAAATGCTGCCTTCGCCACTCTTCTAAGAGAACTGACAACTGCAATCTACGAGCAACATTTTCTGGCTTGCAAAATGTTCCAAAGTTTGCAGGCAGGGCAAGTGGTCTAACTCCTGGCACGACACCCACAGGGCATTCACGCAGAGATGAGGCCTTTTCCTTTGACTTCCTGGAGTGTTTCTGGGCAACCCAATGAAGGCAAAAGCAGGGTGACTTCGCATGCCGTATGTGGCAGGAAACTGCTGGCTTGAAACCTATCTTTTCACTCATCTCTCCTGTTCAGCTCTGTGTTCTGTAATTGGCAAATGGGGTGGGGTTGGGGGGGGGAATACAAGGAAAGCCGAGTGGTTGGGAATGCTCCCCCTTTCGGTCTGTGAGAAAGCTGAGTTATGCACAGGCCCCAGGGCCGCCTCCACCTTGCTCCCAGGAAAATGCCCACCGAAGACAGCCTCAAAAACCCAGAAAGGTGTGGTCACTTCCTTGGCCACATTCTCACGCTCATTTTTATAACCATCACTAGTAATCAGTCTTAAGAGATAAAAGTTTATTTAGAAACTCAGTCAGCAAGTTAACTGTGGTTTAAAGTGAATGGCTCCCTCTTCTCTCATTTTAGCCAGAGATTTACACCCCTTCCAAGCCAGCCCAGGTCTTATTTATGTAACTGCACTAGAGAGTGGCTTGAGGTTGCTTCTTACAATAACAAACTCTATTTATGCCTTGTAGGGCTGGGCCCAGGCAGTTAAAGCAACTTAGATCGAAACAGGCACCTAGAAAGTAGCGGCCGGCAGCATGGAGAGGCTTTTACGAAGACTCTCCCTCCTTTAAATAAGACAGCTTGGGCATCCTGATCATTCAGACCTCAGAGCTATGTGTGATCCCACAGGACCTCCGCATACTCTGGGTTCTGAGTTGTTTTAGGCATAAAGTCCCCTGAAATGTGGGCACAACCTTAATACAAAGCATCTACTGTTAGGGACACAAGAAACAGACAGAAATGCTTTTTCTGCTGTTGCTGCTGATCCTGATAGAAACAGGCATTTTAACATACACTTTGGTGTCAGTTTTTATTCAAAGAAATCCCTCTCCCAATTCCAGATGTTGTACTGGAATTTGAATGTGGTATGCACATTGTTGTTCACATACATAATACATGTTAATACATTTTAATAACATAGGGGTTATCAACCATTGTTCCTTTCCCTTATCAATATTCTTATCTTACATAAATCCACCTAGAACCTATAAGAATAATTAATATTATGCATACATTTACAATGGAGCTTAGATAAGGTATCCTTGGCTTCAGTCTCAATTCAAATGTCAAAGGTTAAGTAAATTGACATCTCAAGAGGAAGATGAAATATATTTCAATTTCATCTAGAATTGTAATACCATCTCTTTCTATAAAAGAACGTTACAAAAACTTTTTCTCCACAAGCTGTTAAATGGCGCCCCCTTCCTGTCAGTGATGAATTGACAAAAAAGAATCACATTGACTTTTAGCATCTCAAATTGTTAGGGTCATATGGATTCCTTAGAGACAGTTTCATGTAGATCCTTCATCAGACATGCAAAGTAGATTGAGATCCAGGCAACAAAAGGATCTTGTCACTTTAGTGAATTAGTTAAAAATATTTTCAGTAGGTACTGTGCTAATCATGGGAGATAAACAATGGTCCTAAGTCTCAGGAAACTCAAAATCTCATAAGGAAGACTATAAGTAAACCAAGTAAAACAATACAGGTCAACAAGTACTATATTTGATATGTGTACCAAGTGCTGTGATAGAAATAATAAGTTTGTCAGAGTAGTTTAATGAGGGTTTCTTTGAGAAGGTAACAAGTAAAGTAGATAAGGAGAGATGATTAACTGTTGACAAAGCATACAAAGCAGAAAGAGAATGGATTCTGAGCAACTCAAATGGAATTTTAAACTCTTCAAAGTCTGAAAGAGTGTATTAGAATGAGGACTGGGGACTTCAGGATGGCAGCTGTGTAAGAACTCTGTGGATAAGTAAAAGAAGAAGGAATTGGGGATACATTCTAAAGGCCTGACATGTCAAGCTGTGAAGTTTAGACATCAGTCTGAAGGGGACAGGAACCACAGAAAAGTTGTTAAACGGTCCAGTATGCACTGTTATATTTCACCTCACCCCCTTCAACAATCAGGTCAATTATATATCTATCGAACAATATTCATAGGCTTCCAAGTCTATGCTAAGCCTTCCGGTACTTCAGAGGGATAGTCTTTGCTCTACTTAGCCACCATAGGAAATGTTATAAATCCACAGCAAGAACGAGGCAGAAAGAGTGGGATTTGATCTATTGTTCTAGTGAGTTTTGTAAAAAAAAAAAAAAAAAAAAAAAAATTAGTGAAAAGAGTATCATGGTATCTTTTGTGTAAAAAAAAAGAGAAATAAGAAAATATATAAAAATATGATTATTTTTGCATAAGGAAACATGGAGTGATTAACATAAACAATAAAATCATTTACCTGCCATGGGAGCAACAAGAATGAAGGGGTAGTAATACTCCTCTGAGTACATAACTTTGTAGAGTTTAAATTTTGGAAGCACAGTAGATGTTCCATATATTCAAAAATAAAATTCACAAAGACAGTGGAAAAAACTGCAAACTGAATGCCAAAAGAAACAAACAAATCCATTGTATCTAAAACGAATAAAGTAATCATTGAAGAAAAAAAATAGAATTAAAGCTATTAGTTGTGACCGTAGAACACAGTGCTATCAATACAGAACTTCAGTCTGGAGGAAATGAAACTGCAAGCAAACCTTGAACTCTTCTGAGCAGGTTTTTTTTTTTTTCCATAGTTTTTTGGGTCTAGCAATTCTAAAACTAATTTTTATGCACTGTAGAATTGAGTAAACGTGTTGATGTAATTGGAAATCAATGTCCTCACTGCGGAAGAAGGAAGGTATAAACACACAAAGGGGGAAGGCAAGGAAGAATCATGTGGAGTTGGATTGGAATTTGGAAGTACTGGTGTAAATTAGTGATTTCTAAAGAAATAGGTACAAATAATGTTTTCTCCCTAGCTCTGTCTGGTGAAAGTGTTTAGAAGCAGTGACACCCCAGTAACAAGGGGCACACCTACCATCCAGATCTTGGTGTCCAATATCCCTTGCTAGAAGGGATCATTGGAGAAATGGCAGATTCTAGGACTGGAACAATAAAAGTACCAGATGAACCCTGAATACCTTAGTGTGCCAGACAGCAAAGAACTTCTGAAAAGAATCCTGGGAGAATGTCAAAAAGACACAGGAGCCAGCTTGAAGAGGCTTTCACTGGCATCAAAATAAGAAGAGGAATGCATTATAACCTACTGACTAAAATAGATGATGATAGATAGATAGATAGATAGATAGATAGATAGATAGATAGCTAGCTAGCTAGCTAATAAAATTTTTCCTTATAATAAAATGCCAATTGCTAAATGTGAATGAAGTGGTATAATCATCATAGTAAATATTGATTTGGGCAAGGATCACTAATGGGTGCTAAATCTAAAAGAGAAAGCTTATTAATTGCAGGGGGACATCATAACTGTAAGGAGAGAAACAGAACAACAAACATTTCTCCCAGGCAAATGAGCAGATAAACATCACGGCTTAGGGATGTGCTATCCTAAGAAGGACACAAACTCAGTTTTGTATTATTCCCATCAGGGATGTATAACCAGAATGTAATCATGAGGAAAGATGAGACAAATCCTGATTATGGAAAACATTTTATAAAATAATTATACTGTAGTCTTCAAAAATGTCAATCACATGAAAGTCTTAGCAAGGCTGAGGAACTGTTACAGATTAAAGAATACTAAAGAGACATGACAACCGAATGTACTCTGCAACCCTGCATTTATCCTGTAAATGGAGGGGAAAATGCTATTAAGGGCATGATGGGACAACATGATGGGAATATGCAATGCAGGGTCAATAAAAATTTTATATCAATGATACACTTCTTGAATTTGGTAACTGTACACTGGTTATATAGGGAATACCATTTTTCTTAGAAAATATATACAAAAGTCTTATGGGGAAAAGGAGCATGATGTATGTAAACTATTCTCAAATGGGTCAGAAAAATTACAAAATACAGGGCTCCTGGCTGGCTCAGTCAGTAGAGCAATGTGACTCTTGATCTTGGGGTCTTGAATTCCAGCCCCATGTTGGGTATACAGATTATTTAAAAATAAAATCTTAAAAATAAAGAACAATTACAAAATATGCATACACACACATATAGAGTGAAGATTGTGATAAAAACAATATGGCAAAATGTTAAAAATTGGTGGGGGCATCTGGGTGCACAGTCAGTTAAGTGTCCAACTCTTGGTTTGGGCTCAGTTGTGATCTCAGGGTCTTCAGATCAAGCCCCGTGTTGGGCTCCGTGCTCAGTGCAGAGTCTGCTTGGGACTCTCTCTTTCCCTCTCTCTCTGCCCCTCCCCCCTGCTCTCTCTCTCTCTCTCTAAAATAAATAAATAAGTCTTTAAAAAATTGGTGAATCTTGGTAAATGGTATACAGAAGTTTTTACTACTATTTTTAGCATGAAGTTATTTCAAAATGAAAAGTGAAAAATAAACAGAGCCATCCAAGATGTATGTCCAAGTAATAACGTGTGTAACTTGTCCCAGTTATTTTAATTAACCACGTAGCAACCAGCCAAAAGTGTCTGAGAGCCACTTCTAGGAAAACATATAAAAATATCTGTGTACATCATAAGACCTACCTCAATTCAATTTCAAAAGGATTCCCCCAGGGGTGCCTGGGTGGTTCGGTCCATTAAGTATCTGACTCTTGATCCCAATTCAGGTCTTGATCTCAGGGTTGTGAGGTTTTGTTTTTTTTTTTAATTTTACTTTATTATCTGCTACTAAATAGTGACTAGAAAGATAATGTACATTGGCACTGAACAAAAGCATAATAAAAATTTATTTTTAACTCACTCTGGCCATACATAGTATCGTACCTTATTTTCACTTGGTCTTCACAATAACAGAGGTAATTCTGATTACCGTCGTGTAATGAAAAAGACACTGAAGCTTAGAGAGGTTATGTGCCTTGTCTCAAGTTCATTCAGTGCTGGTCAATGTGTACATGACCACGAACGGTCATCACAACTCTGATCCGTTGTTCCTAGTCATTATGTTATTCTGCCCACCTTGGCTACCAGGATAACATCTATCCTGAAAATTTTATATGACAGACAAAAATGTCTTCTCTGGTGATTATTTACAAAAAACGTCCTAAATAAGTAGAGGTCATGAATTTCAGAAGTAACTCAGGGAAGATGGTTTCGTTGGGCTCAAGAATACAGAGCCTGAACACAGCTGTCCCAGGATCTAACCAAGCAGGACAGGACTTCAGAGCCTGGAGGCATCATGTATGGATTACTTTTTTTTTTAAATTTTTTTATTGTTATGTTAATCCCCATACATTACATCATTAGTTTTAGATGTAGTGTTCCATGTTTCATTGTTTGTGCGTAACACCCAGTGCTCCATGCAGAACGTGCCCTCCTCAATACCCATCACCAGGCTAACCCATCCTCCCACCCTCCTCCCCTCTAGAACCCTCAGTTTGTTTTTCAGAGTCCATCGTCTCTCATGGTTCGTCTACCCCTCCGATTTTCCCCCCTTCATTCTTCCCCTCCTGCTATCCTCTTTTTTTTTTCTTAACATATATTGCATTATTTGTTTCAGAGGTACAGATCTGAGATTCAACAGTCTTGCACAATTCACAGCGCTTACCAGAGCACATACCCTCCATACCCTCCCCAGTGTCTATCACCCAGTCACCCCATCCATCCCACCCCACCCCCCACTCCAGAAACCCTCAGTTTGTTTCCTGAGATTAAGAATTCCTCATATCAGTGAGGTCATATGATACATGTCTTTCTCTGTTTGACTTATTTCGATCAGCATAATACCCTCCAGTTCCATCCACGTCGTTGCAAATGGCAAGATCTCATTCCTTTTGATGGCTGCATAATATTAGGGTTGTGAGGTATTTTTTAAAGGATGCCCCAGATGACCTTGATAACTGATAACTGATAACAGTCCCTGCAGGGCCTTGGTAACATCAAAAGCATCCCATACATCTTGAAGTGCAGGGCTCTAATAATGACCCCCCCAAAATGCCTTAAGCCAGGTGATCCCTAGACAGCTTCCTCATAGACTTAAGAGTGAGTTCTCTTTCTCCATGGTTATCAGACTTTACGTTAATGAATGCATTCTGAGGCCATGGAGAGCAAAGACAAACAAGGGATGGTGATATAGCTTTGCAGGCCCCATTCACAGAAGAAATTATTTTAACAATTCCTTGAAAAAATTTAGAGGACACATGGTAAGCTAGATAAGAGTTCTCGGCTTCAAGTTCAAGCACATTAGAAGTGTTGTGACCGAGAGTGTCACTAATATTGAATATCTTGAATCCTAATTTTATTCATTACTAAATGGCTCACTTCCACACAATGCTTTGCAATTTGCAAATTTCACGCATACTTTCTCCATAGTAATCATACTGTCAATAGTAACAATAACTGTTATTTATGAAGTACTTCATCTGCAGTGAGCACTCCATTAAGTGATTGGCATATATCTAATGTAATCATTCAGATAGCTTCATGAAATAGTTTATATTATTCCAATTTTACATGAAGCTCATGTGAGTTAAATAACTTTCTTTTTTTCTTAACTTTTAAAAGAGCTTTATTATCACTGGCATATAAAAAATGTACATATTTAAGGTATACAAATTGAAGTTCTGATAAACATATACATTGTGAAGTCATCACCAAAATCCAGCTAGTTAACATATCCATCACTTTTACATGATTACTATTGTGTATATATGTGTGTGTGTGTTGAAAAGATTTAAGATATATCCTCTTTTTTATTATTATGTGCAATTAGCCAACATACAGTACATCATTAGTTTTTGATGTAGTGTTCAACGATTCCATTAGTTGCGTATAACACCCAGTGCTCATCACAATATGTGCCCTCCTTAATACCCATCACCCAGTCAATGACTTTCTGATAACAAGAGTAAGAAGCAGAGCTAGAAAACAAGACTGACATTAAAATCCATGATCTTAATCACAGTTATGCCCACCATATCCCATGATCATTCCTATTATTCAAATAAAGGAATTGAGGTCCTGAAAGTTAAAGAATTTATCTAAGTTTGGAATAGCCTAGTTCAGGTCATGTGACTCTAAATTTGGCATCATTCCTACTCAGAATGCTACAAGGAACACATAAAACAATGGGCGGAAAGTGCTTCGAAAATTGAGGAATTTGCGAATACCTGAGGATTAAATCTCATTATAACCTTTAAAAACTTTCCTAGTGCATCATGAGAGCAAGGAGCAGCTGGAATTAAAAGGGGGGTTGAGATACTTTGGAAAACAATTTGGCCATTTCTTAAAAGTTAAACGTACACAATTCCCACTTGACCTAGTGATCCCACTCCTAGGTATTTACCCAAGAGAAATGAAAATATATGTTCACATAAAAATCTAGATGGGAAAGTTTATTGTAGCTTTATTCATAATTGCCAAAAATTGGAAACAACCCAAGTATCCTTCAACTGGTGAATGGATAAACAAACTGGAACATCCATGGAGTGGAATAGTATTCAGCAATAAAACAAAATGAATTACTGATGGATGTAACAATGTGTATGAATCACAAATGCACTATGCTAAATGAAAAAAGCCATATTCAAAAAGGCTGCACACTGTATGGTTCCATTTATATGATATTTTAGAAAAGGCAAAACTATAAGGATATACAACAGAGCACTGGTAGGGGCTGGGTATAGAGAAAGTATATAGACTGCAGAAAAGCAAGGGGTAACTTTTTCAGGTGATGTAATTATTTATTGTCTTCATTGTGCTGATGGTTACATGATTATATACATATATTAAAAATTATAGGACTCTATCAGAAAAAGGTTGATTTTATTGGATATGACTCATACTTCAATAAATCTGACTTAAAATTTTTTAAAGAAAAGAAGTTGAGGGGCGCCTGGGTGGGTCAGTCATTAATCATCTGCCTTCGGCTCAGGTCATGATCCCAGGGTTCTGGGATCGAGCCCCGCATTGGTCTCCCTGCTTAGTGAGCCTTCTTCTACCTCTCCCACTCCCCCTGCTTGTGTTCCTGCTCTTGCTGTCTCTTTCTCTGTCAAATAAATAAATAAAATCTTTTAAAAAAATAAAGAAAAGAAGCTGAGATTCTCTAAGTGTGGGCCAAACAGCTTGATGGATGTAGCACCTGGCATCCTTCCTGGCTCCCTGGGAGCATTTTTCAAGAAAGCATCAATGCTCTAGAGATGGTGCATCAAGATATCCCCAGAAAAAACCATGTACACTAAAATCTTACACAGATCCATTTCCAGATAGGATTTTTGCTACTATCTGGCTTACTTTCACTTCTCAACTTAATTTGCTTGCATGATTTAGTTTTTTTTTGCTTGCATAATTTAGCACTATTCAAAACACAGTGCATGCTGAGTCACTCACTTGGAATGGGATTGAGTATAGCTCACCTGCTTTATTCCTCTCTCGGAGAACCACTCTGTGCCTCCCTCCTATTACGAGCTCCCCTTTCTCTCTCTAGTTCAAGTCTCGAGACTCAGCTTAGCTCTGCCTCCCTGACCACCTCAGGCCACCTAAGTCTACAAAGGTTCTTACTATATGGTATTGTTTGTGATTGCCTACAGCCTCTTGCTCAGGCTCTCAAATATAGATATAATGTTGTAGACTTTACTAGATATCATTTTTCTTCTTGCTTCTGGATAGAAGGTAGGCTTTACTTCCTAGATGCCTTCACATTTAAGTGGAGCCATGTGACAGTGGCCAAGACGCTGTGAGAATTGATGTATGTTGCTTGTAAAAGATAAAACCTGATATATCAATGGATTTGTTTCCCAGCTTCCAAATGTCGAAGTCACAAATTAATATGATAAAGATTAGAATATTCTGGATCACGGAGTTACCATATAGAAGGCAGCTTTTGTAGAATCATCTGGACCTTTAGTGAACTTTGTGTGATGACAAAACAAACTTCCTTGTGATAAGCTATTGAGACATGGGGGTTGTTTGTTAGCTCACTATAACTGAAGCTATCCTAATAGAAGTTGATAGCATAGAAACACATCTGGATGGAATGAACCCAGATGGAAACCAACCAGAGAAAGGGATAAGTAAATACCTCCAAAACTCCAGGGTTTAACATGCTGTTTGAAACATACCCAGAAGATTTTCAATAAATGCCTATTGAACTAATATTTGCTTTGGTCACATAGCTAGTCAGTGTGAAACAAGGACCCCCATTTTAATACAATAGTTGGTACTGAACACACTATTCTCAACAGTACCCAATAACATTAATTTGAGATCTCTGAGATCATTCTTACTTTAACTTTTAATCTACATCTCCTGAAATAATAGAAACATACCTGAAAGGAATGTTGTTTGGAAATCAGATATTTTTGTTTGTTTGTTTTTATTTAAATACCAGCTAGTTAACATACAGTATAATATTAGTTTCAGGCGTATAATATAGTGATTCAACACTTGATACAACACCTGGTGTTCATCCCAAGTGCACTCCTTAAATCCTATCATGTATTTAACCCATCCCCCCACCCACCTCCCCTCTGGTAACCATCAGTTTGTTCTCTATAGTTAAGAGTCTATTTCATGGTTTGCCTCTCTCTCTCTTTTTTCCCCTTTGTTTGTTAAATTCCACATATGAGTGAAATCATACGGTATTTATCTTTTTCCTGCTGACTTATTTCACTTAGCATAATACTCTCTAGCTCTATCCATGTCATTGCAAATAGCAAGATTTCATTCTTTTTGTGGCTGTGTAATATTCCATTATATATATGTATATATATGTATATATGTATATATATGTATATATGTATATATTTACATATATATATATATGCTGTTTGAAACATATCCAGAAGATTTTCAATAAATGCCTATTGAACTAACATTTGCTTTGGTTTTATATAAATATACACCACTTCTTCTTTATCCACTCATCAGTCAATGGACACTTGGGCTATTTCCATAATTTGGCTATTGTAGATAATGTAGATAATGCTGCTATAAACATCAGGGTGCATGTACCCCTTTGAATTAGTATTTTTGTATTCTTTGGGTAAATACCTACTAGTGTAATTGCTGGATCATAGGGTAGTTCTATTTTTAACTATTTTTTTGAGGCACCTCCATACCATTTTCCAGAGTGGCTGCACCAGTTTGCATTCCCACCAACAGTTCAAGAGGGTTGCTCTTTCTTCACATCCTCACCAACACCTGTTATTTGTTTGTGTTGTTGATTTGGCCCTTTGTCAAAATAAAGAGCTTCTACAGTGAAGGAAAACGATCAACAAAACTAAAAGGCAACCTACGGAATGGGAGAAGGTATTTGCAAATGACATATCTGATAAGGGGTTAGTATCCAAAATATAAAAATAACATATACAACTCAACATCCCCAAAAACAAATAATCTAATTAAAAAATGGGTAGAATACATGAATAGACATGTTTTTCCAAAGACGATATATAGATGGCCAACAGACACATGAAAAGATGCTCAACATCATGGATTATCAGGGAAATGCAAATCAAAACTGTAATGAGATATCACCTCACAACTGTCAGATACTCTTTTTAATTCTATTTCCTTTCAAGCAGATTAGATATTTACAAATCTATTTAAGTGCCTTTTTACCCAGAAATGATGCTAGAGGTCTTCCTGATTATATGTAAGTTGACTAAAGGCCAAGTCATGTTAAATGTATCCTAAACACACAAGCACATACTCACACAGACACGTATATACACACAGGCAATATTTTCTGTGTAAATAAGCATTTTAGGGGCACCTGGCTGGCTTAGTTGGTAGAGCATCTAACCCTTGATTTTGGGGTCCAGAGTGCAAGCCCCACATTGGGTGCCATGATTATTTAAAAAAATAGTAAAATAAAATAAAATAAGCATTTTATTATATTTTATCTTAGGAAAACCTTGGACTTAGGCACCTAGGTAAATAAAAATAAAAGTAAGCTCAACAGGAAAGAACACTAGATTTGAAATCAGAAAATTGGGGTGAGAACCCAGCTCTGCTGATCCTACATGTTTGGTCTTGGGTATTCCAATTCCTCCCTCTGAAAAATGGACATAACATCAATTCTGCTTACCTTACAGAATTGTTGTAAGATATGAATATATTTTTTATGATCAATATCATTTAAAATTATTACATTCCAGGGAAAAAAATCCTAGGTTTAGTTCTCCCTCTTTCAATAAAAGCAAATATTCCACTTAAGCCAACAAATAATTTTTCTTCATAGCAGTATTTTATATTCTTTTAGGAGTTCTACATTTGTTAACTGCTCATCTCAGATGGTGGAAAAAAAAGACCCACATTTTTCATGTTTTTCTCCATCAGTGTTCCTACTCCCAGGCTAACTTCAGCTCCTCACTCAGATCACAGGCTTTGGAGTTTTCTCTTCTCATCCAGGTGTTGTCTCTGTTCCTGACCCTGCTCTTTCTCTCCCACCCATATGGGTTTTCATCAGCCAATGCCGGAGTCAGGTGGGGTTGCCCTTGCTGTGGACAGAGCACCGGGGGCTACTAGAGCCTTGCAGGAGCAGGAAGAGATGTGAAGGAAGTGGGGGAGTGCCGGGTGAGTGCATGTTGATAGCACTGTAGGTGGGAAAGCTGGTCTGGTAATTGTTTCCCCTCAGTCTGGATAATGTCCACAATATTTCCGTGCTCCTGACATTGCTGGACTTCTTTCTATGCCACTTCGTGTGAAACGATTTTGTTCGGATCCCCCTTCATTCAGCAAATCACTTTTCTGAAGCCTTTTGGATTGCAGTTCCTGACTCCAGCTTTCTGCCAGCACTGCGTACCTCAGTAGCTATTTCTCCACCATCCTGGAGCTCCCAATTAAGTTGTAGTCAAGGCTCTCATGGCATAAATTAGGAACAGAAAATCCAGTTTTAACTCATGGCTCTGGAAAACAATCAGTAGAGCCGTGAGGCCCGCTTTGGCAAAGGCTGCTTCTCAGTCGGGGAAAGAGGAGAGCCCAGCCAATCAGTCAGCTGTGCGTTTTCGAGCCCACAGAAGCAAAGCCACTGGTAGGCACATGGCTGCCTGTCGGCAGTGGCTCTGCTCCTGACGTAGGGCAGCATCCTTGCTGTGTTTTTGGCAAGCTCAGAAGAGGAGTGGGAGATTGCTGACGCTAGCGTTCTAATTGGGAGGCTAACTGCTTTCCTTCCGGATTTACTGCTCCCAAGGCCTGAGGGGCACATAGCCTAGGTCCTGGCAAATCATGGGATGGTTTTGTGTTACTATTTGGAAACTTCCTATTGTGTTCTGCTGTAAGGGGTATGAGGGAGTCCCTCCTTGGGACAACCCATTACCTAATATTAAGAGAGACGCTGACCTTTTCTATTCCCTTCTCTGCATGCACAGAAGTAAATCCAGCATGCCTCAGTCTGACATGGCTGGTCAGCCACAAAAACGTGACACCAGCATCAGGGCTGTGGGGCGGCAGGGGGCGGGGGGTGGGGGCAGCACAGCAGCGGCATTCCTGCTCCTCTTGCTCAAAGGCCTGTGCTCCAAGCTGCACACAAATCCACAGCTCCGTCTTCCTTTCTTGGCCCTGGGCCCCTTCTTTCCGGCCCTCTGTTTCAAAAACATCACAAGCCACGCAGGTGGTTTTTGTTGCACCACAGCTCGTATTCTTGACAGATCCTACATCTGCACATTAATACTCCTTGATGCTTCCAGCCTGAAACTTTCCCAGACACACTGGTCTAAGAGCCTCAGAAGCCATGCATGAGGGAGACTAACTACGCAGGAATTCCTTACTGGGTCTGAGGGTTGGGGGGGGTCATGGTATTTTAAACAAGAGAAGCTTCATGGTCACTTAGCTCTGAACTTCAAGGCATTTGACTCCATTAGAAACTCACCCTCCCTTCAGAGCAATGAGTGCTTTAGCCAGGGCTCTGGGGCAGCTCCAAGTTACTATAATCATGAGGTATTACCATTGCCACAATTGCAATCATACAATTCACATTTATTGAGTGAATAAACAAATGACAACAATAATAACAGCTAAAATTCATCGGGTCCTTCCTATATGTAAGGCACCGGTCTTGTTTAGACAATTAGTCTTAATGCTTACAACCCCTATACAAGGTAGGTTCAAATTTACACACTTTACACATAAGAAAACTAACAAAATTAATAAATAAATAGCTGAGCGAGGCCACACTGCTGAATTAATGGCAGAATAGGAAATCAAACCTAGATCACAGGCTCCCAAACCTAGGCTAACGAATTCCATTTAATCATGCTGAGTTTGAATAAAATGTGGGTGTCAGGACGCGTGACAAAGAGACTAGGCCTTCAAAATAAACTGCCAGGAATTGATTTCCGTACTGGGGCCTATCATCCAAGGAACCATTGGAACACTTCACTGGCCAGAAGAAACACTTTTCTCATTTTACTAGTATGCAGTGAAAAAGAATGGGGTACAGTGGTTTGGACTGAGTGAAGAAGAAGTTTCCCAGATTCAACAAGAAATAAAAATTAGGGGGAAAAAAAAAGAAGAGATTCATCTCCCAGGAAGGCTGGAAAGAAGAGAACAGCATCATCCCTGAGGATACTAAATAGATTAGTGGATTGACCATGAATAAATCAGAGATTTTAGAGATGGCAGCCAATAAAAAGAAACATTGTCGAAGTAGTCTTTGAGTGCTTGTTCCCTCCCTTCCTTCTGAAATAACATGAATTGTGAGTAACCCTACAGACATTATCTACAATTACTCCAAAATGTTGTTTCTTTAAATCCAGAATTTTTATTTTAGGGCTAACCCTGAGAAATTTGGCAGTTGTAAAAGACATCGGGATAGAGGAAGGGGGAGAGGTTCAGGAAATATGGTGGGTCAATACAGGGTTCAAGGCATCCATTGGGGCCTGAAATCAAGCTTGAGAAGAGTTAGCAGACCCATTGATTGTCTGCTGGAGAAAAGTGACAGATGGCCTGAGCCAGAGGGCTTCTCAGAGAGGGCGGCTGGAGTGCTGCCTAGGTCCCAAGTGCATGACTAACTCATGACTTATGGAGAGGCTGACAGGTCTGACCTTGGAATGGTGAAGAATCACACTGGAACTGACCACAGCCCCTTCACTGGGCTTCATCTCGTGCCCTGAGGAGGGCCTCCATCATTCCCCCATTATGATTTGGGTATGAACAATATCTGTGGTCTCAACCACAGGGACGGGTCTGGGAACAGTCTCAAAACACACATCTTAAATCTCTTCCACTTGATTATCTACTTTTGATTCCATCCACTGTCCATGTAGATGGTTGAGGCTAGAAAATCAGAGGGAGGTTTGATTCTGGGAAGAATAACATTCTCAAAAACATAATCATGAAACTGAATTTGATTTCTTTAGAATTAATTGAAGGCACCCAAATATAGAAATAATCAAGCTAGGACTTACCGATCATTAGCTAAATTCAAGATTTCTGTTGATTTATTTTCACAGACAGATTATGATCTGTTATCATAATCTGTTATCATAATGTTAGTATTAATGTTATTAGTTGAATACCTCATTGGACATTCAATGAGAAGCTGCTATGTGCAAAAAAGAAGGTATGAACTATGCAGGAAGGTTGTGACAAAACAAACTTAAGATAACACCCCATTTTACTGGCAGTTTCAATTTAATTAAGAACAGACTGAAAGAGACTATGTTGTAGTCTTCCCCTGATGATCTTGAGACAGAAGTACAAAGTAGTAGTATATGATTGTGCAATGGGTAGAAAGTATCTAAGTGCCTTCAACATGTAACTGACCTCCCTCACCTGCACACATTGGCTGCAGAAGGCACTGAAGGAAAGAGGAAGGAAGACAAACTTATTCAACTTCTAGAACACAAAGAGTTCTTTTACCCTAGATATGTTCAGATGCCATCATAAAAAGCACATAGGGTTGAAAGGGTAGGATAAAATGGTGAGGGGCTGCTTCCAGGTGGTTAGTCTGTTAGGAGACCCCTGCATAAAGCTAGAGCCCCAATGGGCTAGAGTCCCAATGGGCTATACGCTTTGTAAAAGGTTGAATGAGAAACAAATTCACTGCCAAAAATAGAAGATCAAGAAAATTTTCCAATCTCTGCATTGGCACCAGTGTGTGTGGGGGGGAACACAGATTTTATAACCACAACAGACCTTTCACAAGTTTGCCACCCAAATTTATGCCATCTGTGAGATCTGAAAAATCTCAAATGGACAATTTAATTTAAAGTGGTCCTAGGTCAATGGTGCCCCCAGGAAACTGGCAGAAGCAAACACACATCATTTCTGGAGGAATACTAATTCAACACAGGCCTCAAAGAATTCCCACAGATAAAGTTCCTAAGAAAATGAACAACTCACTGGAAAAAAAGAGAAACACAAAAAAACAAGACACCTTGAATTAAATTCTAGAGAATCCGTTTCTTAATATATCAGATATTGTAATTCCCAGAGAATATATATATAACAACCATATTACTTTGTTTGAAGAAATAAAAGAGAAGCATGAAAATACAAATAATAATTGATATTTTAAAATGTAACAATATTTTTAAAAGATGCAAATAAAATATTAGAAATGAAAAACTATACTTAAAATTAAAAAATAAAATGGATAGGTTAATAGAAG
The DNA here is from genome assembly GCF_004348235.1 of Phoca vitulina. NCBI lineage: Eukaryota > Metazoa > Chordata > Mammalia > Carnivora > Phocidae > Phoca > Phoca vitulina. The sequence goes on along the minus strand of NW_022589745.1, from coordinate 14,034,441 downwards.
ATTAAAGTTGACAAGAATTAGTGACCTAGAATACAGATTTTAAAATGTTAAAAATTCAACTCTTCAGAAAGACAGAAAGATAGAAAATATGAAAGAGAAATTAGGAGCCAGAGCATAGAGTGCAGAAAGCCAACAAATGTCCAGTTGCAATTATAAAGGAAACAAGAATGAGAATAAGCCAATATTTAATGACATTATGTTTGAAAATTTTCCAGACCCATTGAAGAACACCAATTCCCATATCCAAGAAGACTAGTATATTCCAAAAAGAATAAATAAAAAATAACTTCACACAAAGATATCTCACAGTGAAACAATGAACATCAAAGAAAATTAGTCCTTAAGTAAGTACAGAGAAAGCATAGATCACTTGAATATCTAAATTAGAGAGATGTCTCATTTCATAATAGTATGTATGGAGATCAGAAGACAATGCAATATCTTGGAATGCTTTGCCCAGTAAAATTGTTTTTCAACAAAGAGGAGAAAATAAAGACAGTTTTTGTATAATGAAACATGGAGGTTATTATCAACATGTGTTCACTGAAGAAATCCTAAAAGAAATGAAATAGAGAAGTAGTAGAAGTAGTAAGCAAAGAAATTGTGAGTTAATCTAAATAAATACTATGTAAAAATAATAATGTTTAATTTGTGGGGAATAAAACCAAAAAATGAAACAATAGTAAAATATAAGTTTGAAGATGAGCAAGCCAAGGTAAGTATTTAAAGACTTTGCTACTCAAAGCACGGTCCAAGTACCTGTAGTATTGGCATCACCCAGGAGTTTTGTTAGGAATGCAGAATCCCACGCCCCAACTCAGGCTGCCTGCATTTTAACAAGATCCTCAGGTGATCTGAATATATATTAAAATTTGAGAAGCTACTTGAAGTATTTAGAATTTGTTAATTATGAATTATTTTTAAAAAGCTAATTGGAGTAACCACTAAAAGCACCAACATAGAGGATCATTTACTAATAATAGAAAAATAATGGAATGAGAAAAAAAACTTGAATCAATTGGTCAGTCTGTATAGTCAGGTAATTCTGTACTAAAAATGCTCATATATCACAAACTTAAAACAACAACAGATAATTTCTCATTCATGCTGCACATCCTTTGTGCATTGAAAGGGGAACCCAGGGAACTACAGTGTAGTAATTTCTTATATATATATTTTTTAATTTTTTTATTATTATGTTAATCCCCATACATTACATCATTAGTTTTAGATATAGTGTTCCATGATTCATTGTTTGTGCATAACACCCAGTGCTCCATGCAGAATGTGCCCTCCTCAATACCCATCACCAGGCTAACCCATCCTCCCACCCCCCTCCCCTCTAGAACCCTCAGTTTGTTTTTCAGAGTCCATCGTCTCTCATGGTTCTTCTCCCCCTCCGATTTCCCCCCCTTCATTCTTCCCCTCCTGCTACATTCTTCTTCTTCTTTTTTTCTTTCTTAACATATATTGCATTATTTGTTTCAGAGGTACAGATCTGAGATTCAACAGTCTTGCACAATTCACAGCGCTTACCAGAACACATACCCTCCCCAGTGTCCATCACCCAGTCACCCCATCCCTCCCACCCCACCCCCCACTCCAGCAACCCTCAGTTTGTTTCCTGAGATTAAGAATTCCTCATATCAGTGAAGTCATATGATACATGTCTTTCTCTGTTTGATTTATTTCGCTCAGCATAATACCCTCCAGTTCCATCCACGTCGTTGCAAATGGCAAGATCTCATTCCTTTTGATGGCTGCATAATATTCCATTGTATATATATACCACTTCTTCTTTATCCATTCATCTGTTGATGGACATCTTGGCTCTTTCCACAATTTGGCTATTGTGGACATTGCTGCTATAAACATCGGGGTGCACGTACCCTTTCGGGTCCCTACTTTTGTATCTTTGGGGTAAATACCCAGGAGTGCAATTGCTGGATCATATGGTAGCTCTATTTTCAACTTTTTGAGGAACCTCCATACTGTTTTCCAGAGTGGCTGCACCAGCTTGCATTCCCACCAACAGTGTAGGAGGGTTCCCCTTTCTCCGCATCCCCGCCAACATCTGTCATTTCCTGACTTGTTAATTTTAGCCATTCTGACTGGTGTGAGGTGGTATCTCATTGAGGTTTTGATTTCGATTTCCCTGATGCCGAGCGATATTGAACACTTTTTCATGTGTCTGTTGGCCGTTTGGATGTCTTCTTTGGAAAAATGTCTGTTTATGTCTTCTGCCCATTTCTTGATTGGATTCTTTGTTCTTTTGGTGTTGAGTTTGATGAGTTCTTTATAGATTTTGGATACTAGCCCTTTATCTGATATGTCATTTGCAAATATCTTCTCCCATTCTGTCAGTTGTCTTTTGGTTTTGTTGACTGTTTCCTTTTTCATCAAGACAATTTCTTATATATTTGAGTCTACATCAATAATCTGACAATTTGTGTTCTGATTCTTTTGGCACGGATCTGTTGACAACATTCTCTTTTTGATTTTCTTATTCCTTATTTTGCTTCACTTTTGGAGTATATTTACTTGGATACAAAACTTTAGGTTATCAGTTATTTTCTTTAAGCACTTTCAAGATGTTAATCCATCATCTTCTAGTTTCCATTATTATTTCTGATGAGAATTTAAATGTTAGTCTTATTGTTGTTCATTTGAAGGTAAAACATCTTTTTGTTCTGACTGCTTTTAAGATTATCTTTTTGTCTCCAGTAGTTTTACCATGCTATACTTATTTTTTAAATTTATTTATACAATTTAGGGCTTGCAATTTTTCTTGAATTTTGTGTCTGGATGTTTTTAATCAGTTTGGGGTAATTGTTGACCAATATCTCTTCAAATTTTCTTCTCTCATAATCCTTTTTCCCTCTTCTTCTAGGACTTCAGATGTACATGTCAGATTTTTTTCACCGTATCCCGTATGTCTTTAATGAATTTTTAGTAATCTTTTTTTTTTAAGATTTTATTTATTTATTTGACTGAGAGAGAGCACAAGTAGGCAGAGTGGTAGGCAGAGGGAGAGGATACGCAGGCTCCCTGCCGAGCAGGGACTCCCGATGTGGGGCTCCATCCCAGGACCCTGGGATCATGACCTGAGCTGAAGGCAGATGCTTAACCGACTGAGCCACCCAGGTGCCTACATTTTTAGCTATCTTCCATCTTTTTTCTTTGTATGAGTCTGGATATTTGATAATAATCTATCTTTTAATTCATTTATCCTTTCTTCTTCTATGATGAATCTATTAAATCTGTATTTTCAGTTCTTAATTTTCTTTTATGTACTTCTCAGTTCTAGAATTTCCATTACTTTATATATCCTAGTTCCCTAGGGAAATTCTTACTCTTGACATTTTTTTTTAACACAGTAATCATTGTAACATAAAAGTAAATGTCAAATAATAAATGGATCACCTGTTGATCTGATTCTATTGTCTGTATTTCTTCTTGGTTTTGGTCATTTGGTCCTATTTCTTGATGTTCTTGGTTATTTTTATTTAATGACAGATGTTGTGAATGAAAAAAAATGTAGAAATAATTTCAGATTTGGGACTTAATCTTCCTCCAAAAACGAGGACAGAATTTTATTCTCTAGTAGGCATTTAGAATAGGTACAAATCACCATAATCCAGTCTGGCATTGACAAAGCTCAATTCCTTTGTGTGTGTGTGTGTGTGTGTGTGTGGAATGATCTATTTCCAGTTTGCTTTTACTCCTAGTGTGTACTCCCTTTAGGGGTTCTAAATGGAAATATGAGGCTTTTACCATGGGCCCATTTCCTTGATACATTGAATCCAATTTTTATCTCCAATGCTTTGCTCAATTAGCTGCCACTCTCTGCTCAACTTTTTAGGCTATTGGCCCCATGCCAAGAATAGCACATATCTTGAGTAGAAAGCAATGCAAAATTTTGGGTTCACTTCAATGCCCTTAATTTCTTTCTGGGTTCTGTCCCAGCTGGTAAGTCCTGGCTGCCATACTTGCTCTCCAGTGCCTATATGGATATTTTTTTTCCAGCTTGTCTAGATGTTCCTGGTGGGAATGTTGGTCTGCAATAAGCTACTGCATCATTAATTGGAAACAGAACTCCAAATTCCACCTTTGAATTTAAAATCTTACAAGCACTTACTTATGAGAGGAGAGGAAAATAAAAATGTATTTTGTACATAGAACATTAAGTGCCCCAACATTTTGTAAGAATAAATAAATGAATAAAGTACTCTTCCAAAATTAGAAAAAGGGGAAAAACAGCAAAGTGGTGCCCTACTATGTGCTGTTCATACAGTGTTTCATTTATTATTTATAATAACACTATGAATAAGATATTATTATTACCCCATCTCATGATAAGAAAAATATAGAAATTCTAAGTTACTTGCATAAGGTCACATAAACCACAGAACCTGTAAGCTGAATACCAATATTGCATATCTCCTCAATCTAAAAGATATAAAAAAAATTAGTATGACCAGAAGAAATAAGGAAACCTGGAAGAAATTAAGAACATCTATTGAATATTGCCATTTGGAAGCATCTTTTTTAAAGGACAAAGTTTTAGTGACAAAAATTTACATCTCTTTTTCTAGGAGTCCAATCATGCTATTTGATTCTACCATTAAGAATATTTAAGTAATCATAATATTGTAGATTCTGTTTGTTAGATTTCAGATTTTAGAATCAACCTCTTGACAAAGTGTATTATTGTCACAGAACCACATGTAACATTTGTTTAGTGTTTTCTGACTGTTAGGAACAGTGCTAAGCACTTTATATAGATTGAACAATTTAGTCCTCATAGTTACTTATGAAAGAGGTACCATTATTACCCCAATTACGCATGTGGAATTTGAAGTTTTGACAGGAAAAGTATCTTTTTCACAATTACATAGCTAATAAGTAAATAAGTGATGAAATGCAGTTTGAACTCTGAGAGCTTACTCTTAAGTAGGTTCCTCCCACAGTAGATTGCTCCCTCCCACAAATAACGTTAAAAACAAGAAAATGCCCAATAAAAAAGTAGGAAGGTGAAGAGAAAAGAGGAGGTAGGAAGTAGTATGGGTGTGCAAAGTTCCTCATCTTTTATGGAAGAACATCAATAGATACTGTATAAAGATAATTTTAGAAGTAGAAATAGAAGTATGTCATTTAAAATTATAACAGCCAAGGAAAGTAAAATGGAAACTATTAAAATTGGTTGCCATTGGAGTACAGGATGGGAAGAATGGTAGATAAATGGGGGAAAGATTTTATCTACCCATTTGATATCTTTCTCATTTGTTTTCATCATATGTATGTATTACAAATAGAAACTAAGCCATATATAAAAAGATAAATTATACTATAATTATGTTGGAGGGGTTATATTCCACTGAGAGCATATGTTCTTGATTGCTCTTAGCCACATGGCAAACAAGTTTCCCCTGGAGAAAGCTTGTGATATGTGGAAGAGGCTCATAAGTCTTTCTAATTCTAGCCCAGTGTTAAAAAGCCCATATGCCCCAATAAAGAAGTCATATTGAACCATAGCTGCCTTATCCATTATAAAGGTTATATTTTGGCCTTGAAATTTTCACTCTTTTTGTCCTTATTTCTAATTGGTTCAGAACGTGAATGGAAAGAAGTGTGCTTTTCCTCTGGGTTCCTAGGCACACTCCAACAAATTTAACAAGAAAAATAAGTATAAAGTTGAAAGAGAGGAGCAGCATTAAATCATTTTGCAATTGCTTAGCATATCTAAAATATCATAGGATGCTTGGAACCATTTGACACCTTTCCTGGACTTAAACATAACAATTTTAGGTGGACTAAAAGCAAATTTGGAATTTGAAAAACGATCAAGATTATATTCCAATCTTTTTTTGTCATTCCATATCTCTCAAATTATGATTGGATAAATGTAGAAAATGTTTCACGCATTTTTACACAAAGGATAACCTTCTAGGGTGAAGGCTGCAGGATTATCACACTAAACCCTGTTTGGGGAGAGTGCTTGCAAATTAACAATTCTTTTGAGAAGCTTGCTGCTTTTTCACATTGTCAGTCACAGCTTCATTCATCCTCCTGTCACAGAAGCAAGTCTTCATTTTCATGGGCTGCTTCCCAGAGGAACACAAGGGGTGAGGAACCACCTTGAAATCCTGTAGGTGCCAAAGCAAAGAACCTGGAGCTCCCATTGTTTTTCATGAACATATGCTCCTCTTCCCACATTTCCTTCTCTTTGCCAAGGTGCTGAGAAATGGTAAAGCTGGGACGGGCTGGCTCAAGCAATCTGCCCTGACAGCCCAGAACCTACTCTTAGGATGTGCAGTTACCCAACAGCTGTTTCTGCTTCACTCTAATTTGTTCAGGATTTTGTTGGGACCCTAGAGTTCACCTTCTGCAAAATATTTGTTAATTTTTGTTTTTAGCTGAGAAAATACCTTTTCCCGTCCCAAAATGAGAACAATTTGCTCTGGGATTGAAGATGGATTTGTATTATAGTTGCAGTGGAGATTTGTTCAATTGCTTCATAGCCACATACCCAACACTCACTAATTCCTTTTAACAAGAAAATGGTAAACAGGTGGAGTTGAAATCATAGATAAATAAAGAGTCCTTTCCAATCCATTCAGTTGGGTCTTTGTAAAAGGAATTCTACCCAGCTGGCAGCATACACGCTTACACAAATGGAATATTTTTTAAAAAAAAACAGCATTGAGAATGGTAGACATGATAACATGCTCATGAAATCTACTGGGTAGACAAGACTTCAAAACAATCAGCATCATTTTGCTAATTGCCAAAACTCCCTTCCAGATATGACCCACCTTCCCTTAGGAACTATTATTTTTTTCCCATTAAAACACCTCAATCTATTTGCTTTGGTCTTACAACAAAACCCTTAACATTGTTGGTAGCAACAATCATAGGTTTGTATATTTTAATATAGTAATTAATTTTTCCCAGTGATAGTAATAGCCTTTGTAAGCTTAACAAAGAAAGCCATGTATCTGACACCAACTTCTCTAAAAGATAGAGATTTTTCTCTCTTAAAAAGTATTTATTTTTCAATTTTCTGAAGAAAATATAGCTTGACTATAGCAAGAAGATCCTATGCAGCTTATCAGTCCTAAAAAATATCCAATGAGTCCCACAGAGCCATGAAACCAAATAATAAGACCATTTAATTTGCTCTATCACTACATTCAGTGCCAGGTTGTTATTTGTAAAGAATAATCTAACTTGCATATTTTATAAATAGATACAAACACATTCACACATACACATAAATTCACAATCACAAATAAAGCACATTATAGCTGCTTTCTTCTTTGTCTAATGTTTAGCCCAAGTAGTGTTTATTTGTTTGTTTTAACTCTTTATTCCTTGAGATATTTTTAAAAAATTACCTAGGGCAAGATTCAATTTTTTAATACTGAAACAAGTTTAATTAAAGCTTTTATAAAATGATGAAATATATTTCATCAAAAGATGAAATATAATGAAATCTTTCATTGTCCTATTAATGTAAAAAAATTCAAATGCCTCCCTAGTTTGTTTCCAGCAGAGCTTTTCAGCATTGTTTTCAACATTTTTAGACCTGGACTCAGGGTAAGAAATGTACTTTATACTTTACTCTGCCCTCAAAACTGAAACCAAAGTTTTATGAAATCGTACATCTCTTTGCTGTCTGTGATATCACTCTGATCTTTTGTATACCAACCAATTCTGGCCTATTTTATGTTGTTGTTTTTTTTAAATGCTGGTAACAACCTGCAGTTCGAAAAATCCTGCCAGGTAAAAACTTATCTTTGCTTCTACATCCCCTAGATTCAATATTTAAGTCACCCTACCTATCTCAATCTATTCTCTCACTAGACTCTAAAGAACTCTCTGCCAACACTAGGCTAAGAGGCAGGATTTTATGGGGCTTCACTGTCTCCTTGACATCAAAATTCTAAACTGGTGTCCTGAAGTTGGTTATGTCCCTCTTTAGTCCCATTTAGCGTTGTTAGGCCCCACCTACTCCACCTTATATTAACCACATGATGTCTGTATTCCCTGTTGAATCAATTTCCATTGAGTGAGAAACTATATCTAATTTGGTATAAATTTTCCTCTTCTTCCCTCTTACCACTCTTCTAACATAGTCTTATTCATCCAGGAGGCACTACGTATGCTAAAATTTCAAAAGATACTTCAGGAAACTTAAAAAATGGCACTGATGCTTCTCAAATATATCAGTGTATCTCTAACTTATATCTTCAACTGAACAATATCTAATTCAGTCTGTTCCCACAAATCCAATTTGACAAACAATTTGCGAGATTTCATTTCCAGATATATTGAATCTCCAACAAAACAGACCTGGTTTCACTTTGAATTAAATGCTTCCAAACCTCCAGCTCTGTCTCTTCCTAGACAGGCACTTCCCAGACAGACAGCTGTAGGACTCGGACACCCTGAGTCCTACGTCAAACCATTAGTATAGAACTTGCTGGCCCAGGGGATGACACAACTCAAGAGAAGATCCTGGGCTTCATATTCCATGTCACGTTGTTTCCTTATGCCCCAAACTTGCCCTTAGCTAACTGCCATTCTTTTTTTATCTTTTATTTTTTAAATTAAAATTTTATATATTTAACATGTGAAACATGGTGATTTGAAATTTGATCAAATCACACAGTGAAATAATTATTACAATCAAGCCAATTAACACATCTACTCACATAGTTACAATTTTGTGTGTGCATGCATGTGTGCGTGTGTGTGTGTATTAGGAGAGCACCTGAGATCTACTCTCTTAGCAAATTTCCAGTATTCAATATGGTACTATTAACTATAGTCATCATCCTGTACATTAAATCTCTAGATTTATTCATTCTACATAATTGTAACTTTGTTCCCATTTCTCCCACCTACTCACTGCTGGTAACCACCATTCTACTCCATGTATTCAACTTTTTTAGATTCCACATATAAGTGAGATCATGCAATGTTTTTCTTTCTTTATCTGGCTTATTTCACAGAGCATATCCTCCAGGTTCATCCATGTTGTTGCAAATGGCAAGATCTCCTTTTTAAAGGCTGAATAATACTCCATTATATACAACAGTTTCTTTATCCATTCATTCATTGGCGGATACTTAGGTTGCTTCCACATGATGGCTATTATAAATAATTCCACAATGAAAATGGAAGCACAGATAGCTCTTCAAGATACTGATTTAATTTCCTTTAATTATATACTCAGCAGAGGGATTGCTGGATCATATGGCAGTTCTATTTTTAGTTTTTTGAGGTACTTCCATACCCTCTTCCATAAGAGCTGCACCAATTTATATTCCCACCAACAGTGTATAAGGGTTCCCTTTTCTCCTCACCAACACTTGTTATTTTTTTTTTTTGTAATAGCCGTTCTAACAGATATGAGGTGATATCTCATTAAGGTTTTGATTTGTCTTTCCCTGATGATTAGTGATGTTGAGCACTTTTTCATGTACCTATTAGCCATTTGTATGTCTTCTTTGGAAAAATGTCCATTTGGGTCCTTTTCCCACTTTTAAATTTTGTTGTTATTGTTGCTCTTGAGTTGTGTGAGTTCCTAATATACTTTGGAGACTAACTCCTTATCAGATATACAGTTTGCAAATATTTTCTCCTTATCTGTTATGTTGTCTTTTCATTTTCCTAATGGTTTCCTTTACCATGAAAAAGTTTTTTAGATTGACGAGGTCCCTATTATTTATTTTTGCTTTTGTTGACTGGATTTTTCTGTCATACCCCAAAAAGGAGCTTTTCCGTATTTTTTTCTGGGAATTTTATGGTTTCAGAACTTACGTTTAAATCTTTAATACATTTTGAATTTATTTTTATGTATAGTATAAGATAAGGGTCAAATTTCATTCATTGCATGTGGCTATCCAGTTTTCCTGGCATCATTTAATAAAGTGGCTACTCTTTCCCCATTCCTGGTTCCTGGTTTCCTTGTAGAAAATTAGTTGACCCCTGGTGCTTGCATGGTTTTCTTTTCTTTTCAGTCAGTATAGCGTCAGACTCTTGAATTCCATTCAGGTCATAATGATCTCAGGGTTGTGAGATAAAGCCTGGCATCGGGCTCCACCCTGGGTGTGGAATCTGCTTGAGGTTCTTGCCCTCTGCCTCTGCCCCTCCCCCCACTCAAGCTCTTTCTCTCTCGCTCTCTCTCTCCCAAATAAATAAATAAAATCTTAAAAAAAAAAAAAGAAAAAAGAGGAAAAGAAAATTAGTTGGCCGTATATGCACAGGTTTCTTTCTGGGCTCTCAATTCTGTTCCATTGGTCCGTGTGTCTATGTGCCAGTACCATACTGTTCGATTAATATAGTTTTGTAATATAATTTGAAATAAAGAAGTGTGATGGTTCCAACTCTTCTCTCTCAAGATTATTTGGCTATTCAGGATATTTGTGATTTCATACAAATGTTAGAATTATTTTTTATCTTTTTATGTGAAAATGACATTGGAATTTTGATAGGGATTGCAATGAATTTGTAAATCACTTTGGGTAGTATGGGCATTTTAACAATATTTAGTTCCTCCAATCCATGAACATATCTTTCCATTTATGTATGTCTTCTTCATTTTCTTTCATCACTGTTTTATAGTTTTCAGTGTACAGATCTTTTACTTTCTGGTTACATTTATTCCTAAGTACTTTATCCTTTTTGCTGTTATTATAAATAGGATTGTTTTCTTGATTTCCTTTTTGGATAAATAATTGTTGGTGTAAAGAAATGCAACTGATTTTTTATGTTGGTTTTGTATCCTGCAACTTTACTGAATTCCTTTCTTAGTTCTGTTTTTTCTTTCTTTTTTTTTCTGTGAAGTTTTAGGGTTTTCTGCAACTAGGATCATGTCATCTGCAAAGAGATAATTTTAATTTTTTCCTTTCTGATTTGGATGTCTTTTATTTATTTTTCTTGTCTTATCATTTCCAGTACTATGTTGAATAGAAGCAGTAAGTGTGGGCATTCATACCCTGTACTGGATCTTAGAGGAAAAGCTTTCAGTTTTTCCCCATTGATTATGATGTTAGTTGTGGGCTGCTTTTCATAAATAGTCTTTATTGTTTTGAGGAAATTTCCTTTTATACCTATTTTATTGAGAGTTTTTATCATGAATGGATGTTGAAATTTGTCAAATATTTTTGTGACATGGAGATGATTATGTGTTTTTATCATTCATTCTGTTAATGTGGTATCTCACATTGACTTATTTGTCTATGTTAAACCAAACTTACATCCCAGGGATAAATCCCACTTGATCATGGTGTTTACTCTTTTTGATGTGTTGTTGAATTCAGATTGCTAGTATTTAATTGAGGATTTTTGCATCTATATTCTTCAGAGATATTTGCTTGTTGTTTTTTCTTGTGTCATCTTTGGTTTTGGTATCATGGTGATGCTGGCTTCACAAAATGAGTTTGAAAGTATTCCCTCTACTTCTATTTTTTGGAAGTTTGAGAAGGGTTGTTATTAATTCCTCTTTGAATATTTGGTAGAATTCAGCTGTGAAGTCATCTAGTCCTAGGATTTTCTTTATTGGGAGATTTTTGATTACTACTTCAATCTTCTTATTTGTTACTGATTTGTTCAGCCTTTCTATTTCTACTTGATTCAGGCCTGGTAGGCTGTATGCTTCCAGGATTTTATTTTGTCTAGGTTATCCAATTTGTCCACATACAATTACTTATGATAGTCTCTTATGATCCTTTTCATTTCTGAGGTATCTGTTGTAATGTCTCCTCTTTCATTTATGATTTCAGATATTTAAGTCTTCTCTTTTTTTTTTTTCTTAGTCTGGCTAAGGGTTTGCCAGTCTTATTTAAAAAACAAAACAAAACAAAACAAAACTCTAATTTTTGTTGATTTTTTTCCTTTGTGTTTCTCTTCTCCATTTGATTTATTTCTGCTTTGACCTTACTTTATTATTTCCTTTCTTCTGCTAACTTTCAATTTAGTTTATTCTTATTTTTCTACTTCCTTGAGTTATAAAGTTAAGTTGTTTATTTGTGATCTTTTTTTGTTTTTTAGTGTTGGTATTTATTATTATAATCTTAGCATATTGAACTTTTAATTTCCATACTTTTCCTCCTAGTTTCCTTTCTTCTCTCCATGCAGATGACCCCATCTGTCCCCCCATATCCTTCTGTGGAAGTCCTGGTCGCTTTCTTCATGAAGCTTTCCTTGATTTTCAGGCTCACTTGCCAATATGTGCCCCCATATATACAGTCTTACTTTACATTTTTAGTCTTTTGTAAATTTAATGCCCATTTCTCTCCATCCCTGTGGTATAATTTATTAACTAGTCTTTTTCCCCTCAACCTCTTCCCATTGATATATCACATGCCCCTGAGATTTCCCTAAGATAAAGTATTTCTTACATATTTTGTTTTTCCAGAACCCTTAAAAAAGTTGTAAAATATTCATAAAATTTACTATCATAACTATTTTTAAGTGTACAGTTCAGTGATATTAAGTACATTAATATTGTGAAAACATGACCACAATCCTTTTCCAGAACTCCTTTTGTCTTGAAAAATCCACTAAATAACAACTCCTCATCCCTCTCCCTATTAGCCCTTGACAACCACCATTCTACTTTCTGTTTCTACGTATTTGACTACTCTAGGTGTCTCATTTAAGTGGAATCATAAAGTATTTGTCTTTTTGTTTCTGACTTATTTCACCTAGCATAATGTCCTCAAGGTTCATCCAACCTGTAGCATGTATCAGAATTTCCTTCCTTTTTAAGGTTGAAAAACATTCTACAAAATGTATATACCACATTTTGTTCATTCAGTCATTCATCAATGGACAATTATGTTTGGCAATTTTGAATAAGGCTGCCATAAACATGGGTATACAAATATCTGTTCGTCACTGATTTGAATTATTTTGGGTATATACAAAGAAGTGAGATTGGATCATATAGTAATTGCATTTTGCATTTTTTTTTTTTTTTTGAGTTTGTTTGTTTGGAGCTGCCATACTCTTTTCTAAAGTGGTTTTCTAATGTGGCCCCTTTATATTCTTCCAGAGCCTTCTGAATTATACCTGGCATTGATTGAGGCTTATTCAGTGTTCATTTAATTTTATCAAACCAAACCATTACTCATCCAAATTAAGGTTGAAATGTACTATCTATGTTCTTTTGAACTATTTGGTAAGGCTTAAATGTTAAAAATCTGTGTTGGTGTTTGTGACTTGTTTGCCTATAGTCATCCATCAGACTGGGGGTCATTTCTATCTTTTCTTTTTTGTTTTTGTTTTTGTTTTTTTTTTAAACCTAGTTTTAATAAATATTGCTTCTTTGGGATGTGTTTATAACAACCCCCAGAACATTTTCATGTAAGGATTCAAAGCGGGCATATTAAAATACAGCTTCAATATAAAGTTTATCACAGTTTTACTGTATTCAAAAATGACAGACCTGCTCATTTCTATCTTTTCAAAATTATAAAAGTCAGAAGGCACAAAATGGGGAAATTATTATTTCTACGGATATCTTATTGTATGCATATCCAGTGAAGCATCTATGTTAATCAAATGGTAGTGAATAAAGACGAGATCTAGAAAACATGAAATGACTATCTCAAGCCAGGAAGATCAGAAGCCTGGCTTGCACAGTCCCAAGCATGACCTAACACTGACCTCCATGCTTGGAAAGACCCCTTATTCTGCTATTTATTAATTTCTGCCAAATAATGGAGGAAATTCTAGGTAAATTATGTTATACCTGCATAATAAAAAAGTTTGTGGTTTTTTTTTTTTTTTAAGATTTATTTGAGAGAGAGAGAGCAGGAGCAAAGGTGCCGAGGGAGAGGGAGAAGCAGGCTTCCCACTGAGCAGGGAGCCCGACACGGGGCTCGATCCCAGGACCCCAGGATCATGACCTGAGCCGAAGGCAGATGCCTAACTGACCGAGCCACCCAGGCGCCCCAAAAGTTTGTGGTTTTTTGAAATAGCATTTGCAATGTCATTTAATGATATGGCAAGGTGCTTATACTAATTATATTAGGTGAAAAGTCAAGATAATTTATTTTTCATACAATATGATCTGAATAGTGCAAAAGAAAAAAATCGATGTAAGAAATAACTGGAATGACATATACTAAATGTTAATGAGTAATTTTATTCTGTTTATTTATATCTTATGGGTAGCCCTGATTTTCTTCAAATGAGTATATTTTGCTTCTATAGTCATATAAAAATGTATATTTGAGGAAAAAAATCCATGTGTAGGATTCACTGGATCTGTGAAAAATGGCAAAATACTCATCCATGGACCTTCATTGTTCAGCCTGTTATTCCTAAGGAGATGGTAGTAGTTATACTCCCTGGGTTTCAGGCTACAGGCAGCATGAGAGAGTCCTGAGGAAAATGGGCTAGGGGTAGAGATAGGGCTGGTTGCTGGCTGGCTGCCGTTGAGAGGTGAAGGAGGAAAAAGTCTTATCTATTCCTAACCTGCCCCATGGTTTCAACTTACTCCTACCACATCATGGTCTCTCTCACTTCCCCATCCTTTATTCATACATAGGCAGCAGGCATGAAATCCAACTTTGTGAGTCACCTCTCCAAAAAGTAGTCATCTTAATAAGAACCAAAGTCTGAACCTACACTAATGAAGGTCAGAAGACAGAACTGCAGGGGTCAGTATTCAATCACCCAAATACTTATTGAAAAGTCTGCTATGTGCCAGACATCCACCAAGACGAAAGAATCAATAAAACTCCCTGAAAGAATTCATACCTTGTTGATATAAATGAAGTCTCTGTTCCAGGAGCTGGGGACATACCAGAAAACAAAATAAGGCACCTGCTGTCAAGAAGCTTGTACTACATCAATCTCAGCCCTGTGAGGGCTACACTCATCAGTATGTGAGCTTCAGTTTAGGTTTTGGTAAAACAAAGTTGTAATTTTATGCCTACAGTTTGATTATATATAAGCAGTGGTCATGGTTAAATGAGATTAGCTAATCTGATAGAGAAGGAAAACCACAATTTTTTATGGAATGATCAGAGATGCTTTTAAACTTACACTAATATTCCTTTGGTCATGGCTGAAGAAGCCAAAGTTCAAGACTGAGAAGCATCTGAAATGTTTTTCTAGGCAGTCAATCTGTTTAAGAGACTTCTCAAAGTCATTAAAGTAAACATCAGATTCTCCATACCACACCCTCAAAACTGGCAAAGAAGCCCAAGCCAGGCCCAGCAGGGCTTGACCCCTGAAAATGATGCTGTTTAAGCCCTGTGATATAAAAAATGCCTCTTAGGCCAGACGTGTTTGCCAGATCCTTCAACATGGGCATACTTAACCTATGGTCTTACTTATATAAACTATTTCATCCAAGAAGCCAAACTAAATGGAAACAGGCATGTTCTGTCTGTGTTTGTGCATGTGTGGTATGCACGTGTATGTGGGATGTGTGTGTGTGTGTGTGTGTGTGTGTGTGTGTGTGTGTGGTATGTCTGAATGTGTGGGTGTGTGCAGTCAGGACCTAACTCATACTTATCCATGGCTCCATGTCTGTCTGTGACAGGCCTATGGGTACTGCCATAACTAATGGAGTAACTCCCAATTCCACGAGATACCCAATCAGAAAAAAAAAGTCTCACAGGCCAAGAAAAACATCTAGAGGAGAGGACAGATGAACTTTAAGAGCAGTTAGTGGTACAGGAGGGAGTAGAGGGGAAGAAGATGATGTGGTTCCCAAGATTAAGTCAATCCACTTCCCTCACCAGTAGGCATTTTTCTTTAGCAACCATGCATTTTGGCCAGAACTGTCAGAAGCCACAGAAAGAGGGTAAATAGCCAAAAATGTTTTAATCCATTGTGCTAAAAAGAGTCTGAAATGCCCAGAATTTTCTGCCTTTTTGTCCTATTGAAACTTGTTAAATCTGTCTTCTGAATTTTGGTGTTCTCACTGGGCTAAAGCATGGAGAATGCAGGGCCAGGATCTTGTTAATCACTTCAGCTACTGTATAATGGTTTTGAGGGGTTAACATATGCCAGGCCCTCTGCTAAGGACATATCATCTTGTGTTTTAGGTACTATCACTGTGCACATTTTTATATATGAGCAAATAAAAAAAAAACAGAATTTGAGCAACTTGCTCAAAATTAAGAAATACATAGAATCAGAGGTGGAATTCAAATCCCAGGTCTGACTTCCTATACACTCCTGGGCATGAAAATGCACACAGTGAGTGATTAATAAATGACTGAATGCTGTCTAAAAACATGAGATGGTAAGGGATCCATCTGCTTCACATTCGAAATTGTACACTCTGAGGATAGGTCAGTGCCCACTGGGATCACAGCAGAACATGGCTCATGGCAGGAACACTGTACTAGGACCAGGAGGCCTGGGCTCTGGATCTGGATTCTGGTCCAGCCACTGGTTCCCTGTGTGGCTTGGGAAAAGCCAATTTATATCTTAGGGCTTCCATTTTCTCACCTAGCAAACAAAAGAAATTCCACTTTAACCCATAAGTCTGTGAGGAGGACCAGAGGAGATAAATACAAGTGAAAGTGCTTCATATAACTCACATGAGAGGTAGCATCAGCGAGGAACATGTCTTGACACTGGAGCTGTCCTCATGATTGTTCTTTGTTTTCTGCCACCGAGGAGCTCAAACAATACTACTATTATTTTAAGTAAAATACAACAAATGCATCGGATGTGCAGGAGGAAAAATGTGCCAATGAAATCCTGGCAGGTCAGACGGAAAGTAGATCTCTGACTCACCATCCCTTTCAGAATAATCTCCAAATGCTTTCTCCCAGCATCCAGGGCCTCTCCCAATGCTCCCCCATTGACTTCATGCTCCAGTAATAACACATGACATGTAATCCCTCCAACAAAGCAAGCTCTCTCAGACCTCTGATCCTTTTCACTTGTGGCTGGAACACTGATGTCCCATCTGCTTCAGTGTTTTGAAACTCAGTCCATGCATCACTACCATCAGGAAACTTCACTGCTCCTTCCTCAGTGCTCAACATCACTCATTAGTGATGATGATGATAAGTTTACCTCACCATTACACCATTCCTGAGAATCCTTATCTCTGTTACTAGTAAATTCTTCAAAGACAAGCATGCTTCTTTCATCTGGTTATTCCCAGTGCCTGGCCTAGGACATGGAACTCCATAGTTATATGATGAATTTTTAGTCAATTGAGCTAAATTAGTATGTGTTCACAGTACTCTGTATGGTCAGGAGAACATAAAGGCTGACTAGTTTCATGTTGAACAAATGCCCTCAAGCATAAAGTTTCATCATTTGCATCTATGATTTCTTACATTCATTTCATAAGTAACCCAAAAGATCCCAATAATTTTATTAGGTGGGATTCCTGCACTACACTGTGAGTTTTTCCAAAATGGAAACCATATTTTATTAACTTGTCTCAATAATGTTTATTGACTGATTGCCTGATTGAATGAATGAACAAATGGATGGATTTACTATACCCATTTTTAGATCATCTCACAGAAACTAGGATGATGCTTGGGACATGTATTCTCGAATTATTTCTAAATGAATGAGTGAACAAATGAATGTCTTTTTCATGTATTTTTTTTAAGTCCCATGACTAACAAAGGATGTGGCATAGGGCTCTTCAAAATCCTTGCTTGAAAAAAAATCCTTATTTGATGTATGAGAGAATTTAAAGATTCGAGGACTATCAAGTGAAAATCTGGCTACTTTTAGTTAAATATGAATATATCTGCCAAAGGTTCACATTTCTAAGTAGGAATCTGCTAGCAAAAACATCATAAAAGTGGTACTTCATGGTTGGTTATCTCAAGATTATCATGATTATATGTGAGGTGACAGACACCTGGATGTCTCAGTCGGTTAAGCTTTTGCCTTCGGTTCAGGTCATGATCCCAGGGTCATGCCTTCGGTTCAGGTCATGATCAGCAGGGAGTCTGCTTCTCCCTCACCCTCTCCCTCTGCCCCTCCCCTCTGCTTGTGCTCTCTCTCTCTCTCTCTCAAAATAAATAAATAAAATATTTTTATATGTGAGGTGACATATTATTCAACTATGATCATAGTAGATTTCTTAAGCTGATGCATTTAATGAAGAGTATATTCAGATGTAGAATGACTATTATAGAAATGACAGAAATATTACATTATGTTAAATTATGCCACCTATTATGCTACGTATTCTAAAAGCATCCCTTCCAACCAATCTCCCTTTCCCCAAGAACCTAGTTGGTTCCCATTAGAGTCCATGATGTGGAACCTTCTCTGTAATGCTTCCCATATAAAAAGATTAGATCTTAAAGACCAAGTAGAGTCAGGCAAGTTTACCTCACCATGGCATTTTCCTGATCAAACAGTCAAACTATCTCTCTCTTCCAGGAAACTCATGATTAGCTTTTGTTTGGAGAAAGACAGGCTCTTCCAGGCTAAGCCAACTTGGCTGAACAGCGCCTTACTCTCCCACTGGGGATCATGAGCTGAAATGAATAGTAAATTGGGTCTTCGAGGAACCCAGGTTCAAAGGTGAAGCCAAGGCAGGGCTTTGTGCATAGATAGTTAGACCCAAAACTGTTGAGCCACATGACTTCTCAAAATAAAACCATCTGGGTCCCAAAACCAAAGGTGCATGACCCAGCATCTCAAAGTTCTTGTTTGAGTAAAAAAAAATAACAAACACAGATAAAAATTTATCACCCTGTAAACTTATACACAACTCTGATAAATACCAAATGAAATGAATAAAATATTAAAAATGAGGAAAGCATTCTCTATTCACCATAATTTGATCCTCAATTCTGATTTATTCCAATCATAATTTATAAAATAAAGCACAGCTCACTAACAAAGAGAGACTAATAAGTTAACAATATGGCTATCACCCTTATAAAAGTTAGTGAATAATTTAAAAAGAAGAGTAGACAATGTGATCAAATGAATGGAATCAGAGAGAAACGGACGATTTATATTGCTGGTACACCCTCTCAGTATGCACAAATAAGATGAAAGTAAATACAAGATACTAAAAAGGGGAAGGCAGAAACGACCCTAGATTCATCATCAGAAATAAAAAGAAATGTCCAACAATAGGTACTCAACAAATGATTTATATTAACTAATCTTCCCCAGCATCACTTCCTTTCCCTTTTTCTTCCTTTCCTCTGCCTATTTCTCCTTCATCATCATTATCATCATCATCACTAATAAACAGCAGGTGGAAATCCTCTGGGTCTCTGTATAGTGAAATCACCACCTGTGAGAAATTCAAATATGATTGTTAAGGGATAGAGAGACTTTTGGAAATTATGAGGCACATGATTGCCATGCCATGTTGTGCTGTTTGTTTAATGTTTACTAATATGGTTTCCTTATTGTTTTCTTTTTATTTAACCTTGTATCTCACAAAATCTCTCTGTTTCACCCACATTCACATTCATACACAATAAATTCTACAGTCTCTTTATCCCACTCCCAATTAGTTTAGTTTTACTAAAAAATGATAATTTTACAGAGGTAAAATGAAGATTGTTTAAAATAATAGTATCAATTTTTATTTTAAAATCTGATATTTTAAAAATCTTCCTTAAAGAGCATGCTAGCTAACTCATCATAATTATATTCAGGAAGAGAGTGAGACAGAGGAATAGAGGAAGCAGAAGAGGGAAAAGAACTGCTACATAAGATGTGTGAGTAGCCAGCATGGACTAAGCATTTTACATATATTATTTTGGTTAGTTCCCATGTTAAGGAGAAGAGAATGGAGGCTCAGGAAGATTAAGTGACCATCTAGAAAGCAACAGAGTTAGGGACTGAATCATTGTCTTTCTGACACCAAAGCCTATGCTTCTTTGTAACTTTATCTCTTCTGTTTATCCTCTTCTAGGACTCTATGTATGTAAAGCAAAACATAAAAATAATTGTATATACTAAAATATTACATCAATATTATAATAGAAAAAAAACCTAGAATCAGGAAAACAAGTTAAAGGTATAACAATAAGAGAATCAATCATGGCACAACTCTAAAATGAGCAACCATGAACAGTAATAATTCTGTAGAATTTACAATAACATGAATGATGTTTAAACTGAAATGATATGGAACATTATAGTAATAGTACAATAATGGTTAAGCAGAGAAGTTAAGACATAAATTAATTCATGAGAAAATATGGCCATATCTCTTATGAATTTAAAAATAAAAATCGGGCGCCTGGGTGGCTCAGATGATTAAGCGTCTGCCTTCGGCTCAGGTCATGATCCCAGGGTCCTGGGATCGAGTCCCACATCGGGCTCTCTGCTCCTTGGGAGCCTGCTTCTCCCTCTGCCTCTCTCTCTCTGTCTCTCATGAATAAATAAATAAAATCTTTAAAAAAAAAAAAAAAAAAAAAAAAAAAAAAATTTAAAAAAAAAAAAAAAAAAAAAAAAAAAAAAAAAAAAAAAAAAAAAAATAAAAATAAAAATAAAAATAAAAATCTTCAACAAAATATCAACAAATCAAATCCAACAATGAATCAAAAGAATTGTACACCATAGCCAAATGATATCTATTCCAGTTGTGAAAGGATGGTTCAATATTAAAAAGTCAGGCAATGTAATCCACCACATCAACAATCTAAAGAAGAAAAGTCAAATTATGTAATCATGTCAATTGATGCAAAAAAAAATTAGACAAAATCCAACACCCATTCATGATTAAAAAACTCTCAGCAAGTTAAAAATGAAAGGGAACTACTTTACTTGATTTTTTAAAAAGTCATATGCAAAAAAATCTTAGAGCTACCATCATATTTAATGGAGAAAGGTGATGTTTTCCTCCTATGTACAAGAACAAGGCAAGGATGTCTGTCATCACAACTCTTATTTAACATAGTATTAGAAGACCTAGTCACTGCAATGAGACCAAGAAAAGTAATAAAAGGCATACAGAATGGAAAGAACAAACAAAACTGTCCCTATTTGCTGATGACATGATTGTCCACTTAGAAAGTACAAGAAATTTAAAAAAATCTTAGAACAGATTAGTGAGTTTATCAAGGTTACAGAAAACAAGTTTATGATATATCTCTCTATATTAACAGTGACTTTGTGGAAACAAATTTTAAAAACACAATACAATTTACCATCCTCTAAAGAAAATGAAATACTTAGGTATAAATTTAACAAAACATGTATAAGACCTATCTGCTGAAAATTACAAAATGCTGATGAAAGAAATTTTTTAAAGACCTAAATAAATGGAAATGTATACTGTGCTCATTTATAGGTAGACTCAGAATAGTAAAGATGTCAATTCTCCTAAATTTAGCTAATCTAATATAATTCCCACCAAAATCCCTTCAAGGTACTTTGTAGACATATAAAAGCTTATTCTAAAATTTATTTGAAAGCACAATGACTATAATACCTAAAACAATCCAAAAAAAGAAGAATGTGGGATTAATCACTCTATATTCAATATTAAGGTACTACACAGCTAGAATATTGAAGACAGTGTGGTATTAGAGGAATAAACACACAGATCAATGGAACATAGATCAACAGACCCATATAAATATGTCCAATTGATTTCTGATATATTGCAAAAGCAATTCAATGCAGGATGGATGGCCATTTCAAGAAATAAGGTTGGAACAATTGGATATCCAAGTGAAAAAAACATACACACACAAAAACAAAAAAGCAAAATAAAACAAAACTAAAACCCCCTCACACTTGATAGAGAATTTCCTTCAAAATGGATCATGGACTTAAATATAAAGTGTAAATCCATACAAGTTTTAGAAAAAAATATATAAGAGAAAATCTTCAGGACAAAGGGCTAATCATAGCCCAATAGCTCAATACCAAAAACATGATACACAAAGGAAATGTTGACCAATGGGATCTAAACAAAATTAAAAAGGTTTGCTCTTTGAAAGACCCTGTTAAGAGGAGGAAAAGAAAAGCTATAGACTAGAGAAAATATGCAAATCATAAATCTGACAAAGAACTAGTGATATATATATATATAATATATATATTATATATATATACTCAATAGAAAAGTAACAATCCAACTATGAAATGGGCAAAAGACATGAATGGATGTTTTACTGAAGGAGACCTAGAGATGGCAAATGAAAAATCCATTAGCAAAAGTTATTTTACAGTAAGTATTATTCTTCAGAAATAATAACTAAGCAACGTCAGTACATATTTTCATATCTATATTACTTTTCATGTTTCCAACACAACAAAACATGAAAAGAGCAACTGAGGTCCCTTTTGACCTTTCCATGTTCACTTCAATAGTCAAAAACCAAACTAGAATGTCCATAGAAATATTCCCAAATGATTATCCTTAAACTTTAATTGGTGGACTCAAGGAGCTTCCCAGGTTGAAAAATTACCATTATATATTTTTAATTATGTGAAAAAAATTCAGATTTTATCTTGAATGCATCTGTAATATTTGAGCTTAAATATCACCATCTTTTTAAGTTGAAGTCATATGCTTAAGCCCCTCTGATTGCATCCCTCAAAGACACTGAGCCTCTAACAGACACTGAAATGTAATAGGACTTGCCCAAGGAGCCAGTCTTTTCCAATGAGGAAAGGAACAATGGCTAAGAAAGTTGTTAGAGCAGTCCAGAGCTCTAAGACAAAGACTTGTTCTTCCTGTGGGGTCCTTGGATTGCTTTCCATCACTCCCTGGGTATTCCTTTTGGATGATATTCTTGGAAAAAATTCACATTGATTTTTGGTTTATTCCATTGCTTCTCTGAGAAGCCAAAGTTAAAAAACTGACCTTGAGCTCAAGTAACTTCTAATGTGTCACATATGGAGGCAGGGAGATAAAGCTCTGTCTGTGGTTGAGAAAGAATAATTCTGCCAAAGCAGTGTTCTCAATAGCACTGATAATAATAATAACAATAACTCCACATATTATTAAAGTGCTTTATATTTACCAAGTGTTTTCATATATATTATAGCATTGGATTCTCATGAAAATGCTCTGAGGTAGGTGAGCAGATATTATTTATATTATCCTCAGATGGAAATAATATCTGTGCCTTGTCTAAATTAATCAACCAGCAAGTGTTGCAGATAACACTTGAACTTCAAATCTCATTTGTAACATTAAAGAAATTTTTAAATATAAAAATAGATTATCCCAGCAGCCTATAGTAATTGATCCAAATTTTGTAAATGGTTAAGATTTGGTCCATGGGCATTTGCATTTTACATACCAATCAGAATTACAGTATCATATTCTGCATTTATATATTTATAATAATCTGGTCAAGTCATGGCATAGTTTTCATAATTATGTTGCTATCCTATGGTGTGGGGAATTATAATTTATCTCATCATTCTACTCTGCATGATTTTCTTTAACCATTCATTGACTTAGGATAAATTTTTAGGTCTATGAGCCCTTGTCAAAGAGTTTGAAGATTCCACATCATTAGTGCTACTAATTATCATATTCTCAAGTAAAATATAAAAATTTGCATTGAGACTAGATGTGTTTGCAAATACAACACAAGCTTATCACTAATTCCAAGAGTTACCATTTTTAAGTATAAAGGTAACTTTATTTATTTACTTACTCAACAGCAAATTGGATCTTTTCAATAATTAGCTAATTCCATTTCCTATCATATATATTTTTTTCATCCAGCTATTAAGGTCTTGATAGTTTTTCTTATATATTGAATGAGATACTTTATGATAAAAATTAACCTTTTTCATAATTGATGAAGTATTTTTTAGATTTGTGTCTCTTTAGTTTTATTTCTTTATTACACAGTTATTTTCCTCTTTAGTTCCTTCTGTAGCCTCAAAGCAGAGGAAGTTTTCCCCTCACTCACTATTATCAGGATCATTTTCTGTTTCACTCCAACTGAACTTTAATAATATAGCTCTGTTTTCAATCAAATGGAATATTTCTATAAGAAATGCAAATATAATTTTTTAGAAATAGTTTCTTTTGTTTTTGTATAGTTTATGCATACATATAATTTAAACAGTAAAATATAACTGAGAGGCTTATCATAAAATACAGATTCCTTACTGCTACACCATCAATATTCCCCTTCCTCAGTGCTTTCTACTTTCCATATTTCCAGAGATATGTATAAACATGTTTATACATATATACAGAGTACTTATATTGTTAATTTTTTATTTTTTTAGTTTTAGGCATAGATACTAACTTCTCAAGATAGGAGATATGGGCTTAATTCTCTTTTCCCAGCCTACATTACTATGCACACACACACACCTTCAGACTTCCATCCCCCCATAAAGGTATTTTTATGTTCCTCAGATCAATCCATTAAGATTACCTAAATGTTATTTATAACTGAGCCATGCAGCAAGCTTTAATTACTTTTCCTATCTTGCATAAACTTTGCTCCCTTTGGATTCAATGGATGTTTTATTTACTTTTGTTTTCTTCGTTGCCTGTGTTATTATGACTAATTCACCCCCAAACTTTTCCCCAGTGTTCAAATACATCCAGTTTTCTATCAGTTTCATCTTCTTGGAAAACTTTTATTCCAGAGCCTCTGACTTGCTCCAATCTGGACTACTTACTCTCTGGGCCTGTTATGCATCTTTTATCCTAGCATGCTTCTTTTCAGCATCCCTAGTAGTTAGGGTAGGCTGCAATAACAGATTCCCAGAACAGAAACTTATTTCTTGTTCATGTAACAATCCAAGGTGGCGGCCCATGGTTAGTGGGTGTCTTCTCCTCCACGTGGTGAGGTTGAGATCCAGGGTTATTCAGGGTTTTTTTGTTTGTCTGTTTGTTTTTCATCTTGTAAATTTACCATTTACTGAGACCTTGAATCCTCAAGGTTGCCTCAAGGGGAATTAGAAGAGGCACTTCTTTCACTTCTTGAAAACAGTTTATCTATAGCACTCAGTCCTGAGGCCACATTTAAATGCTAAGGATTTGGTAGATACAGTCAAACTATGTCCCCAAAGGACGAGAAAAGAGATTTTTACTGACTACTAGAGATCGCTTGCTAATTATCATCAAGGGTATTCCTTTTGCCACTTGCTTGACTGAGATCTTGTTTCCCAGATCCTCTTTTCTTCTCTTACTTTTACTTTCCTGGTTGGTAGAGTACATGCTAAAGTAGCTTTTTGAGAAAGAGTGAGTAGGAGGTATATTTTTAGTGATATTGGCTGTCTTAAGATATCTTTATTCTACTCTCATATTTAATGGCTGTTTTGACTGAGTACAGAATTCTAGGTTGGAAAACATTTTCTCGAAAATTTGGAAGGCTTTTCCATAAAAGTTTCAAAGGTATTGCTCTGTTTCTATAGAGTTTAAAGTCATTTTATTCATAATCTTTGGTATATCTGATTTTTTTTTTTTCTTTCTGGAGCCTCAAGATCTTCTTTTGGCCACTGACATTCTGAAATGACATGATGTGGTACCATTTTGATCCATTTTGCTGGGTGTTTGCTATATATTTTATTATATAACGCATCTTCCCCAATTCTGGGAGACACTTGAATTATTTCTTGGTGATTTTCTCTTCCATTTTTTCTGTTTTTTTTTTTTTCTATTTAAAACTATAATTTTGGATATTGATCCTCCTGAGATGATCTTCTAATATTCTTATTTTTTCTTTCCTATTTTCAATCTCTATTTGTTTTACTTTCTGAGAGAATTCCTCACCATTAGCTTCTAAAACTTCTAACCACTTTATCATATTTTATAGTTTTAATTTTCAAGACCTTTTTCTTAGAATCATAGTACCCCTTTTTGTGGCATACTATTCTTGTTTCATTGATATAGTGTCTTTTCAACTATTTGAAATACAGAGATACTTTTAATATTATCTCCCTGCATAATCTGTTCTGTTCATGTTGTTGCTTTCTATTTATTTATTTTAGTCTCTATCTTTTCAATTGGGCACTTTGCTCAAATACCTGGGGATCTTTGGCTGTCTGCCCATATTTGTGAGTGGATCTCTAAAGGCTAATGGAAACCACTGAACATTCTGTATGCTTGTCAACTGTGGGCTTCATTTTAAGGAGTGATGTGACCCAGTCTATTTCATTGAAACCAGCATTGATGTGTATCTTCAGGTCTTTTCTTGTTGACCACTCAAATTCTGCACAGAAAAAGCATCACCCAGCCTCTTAAAGAAGCACAAACCAAGAAAGTACAAACCAGGATCCTAGTGTTCTAAGAGCAAAGTAGGAAAAGAGTGATACGGGACACCTCACATTCAGTGTACAAACTGATGAAATCTCTCAATTTATAGTAAGATTTCCCTTCCTCCAACTATACCTAATATTCCCAGTCCAGAGACATGCAGCTTTGCCCCTCCAGAGAATAAACGTCCAGTCTTCTGCCAAGGAGGGAGAGGAGTAGTTTTCCACTGAGCAGAGGAGGGAGTAAAACTGGTGGTTTAACTGCATCTTGAAGCAGAATTTAATCCAACCTCCTGTTTTCAACAACTTCTTCATACACTTCATCCTCCCTGCTTGCAGAGGTACCTGGTGCTGACAATTTCTGAGCCTCTTGGGAGATTTGTGGTGTAGATTGAGTAGCTGTTCAGCTTTCTCTACTGCTGACTTAGGATTCAGTTTTTGTTTTTGTTTTTCAAGTCAGCTAAGTGGTTTAGCACCCACCTTGTTGCTATTGCCATTTCTCAGTTTTTCTCTGTGCTTTTGTATACGTATACTTAGAAAATCTTTTAGTGCCATTTTAGCGAGGTTTCAAAGAAGAGTGGAGGTAAAGACGCTCAATCCTTGATCTTCAACCTGGAAATCCTTAATATAACTTTTCATTTTCCAAATTGTTTTCTTATCAGAGCACCAATTAATGAATAATCACTATGTTCTCCTTGTTTTGAGTTTAGTTTGACATATACCAAGTTAATTATATTTCTAGAGTTCATACTCTAATCAAATGATCCATTTTTCCACTAGTAATGTACATTTTTTTCTTTTCTAGAATATATTATCATATATAACAGTTGCTCAGTACAAGCTAGTTCTGCTTATTGCTTCATTCATGCAGGTAACCCATGTGGAAAGAACTCTGTTAAGAATCATCATGCAAACAATTTGCCAATAATACCACATGCCGACTTTGTTTTTGTTTTAAAAGATAGACATGTCCTTAAAATTAGTTCCAATTCCATTAATCATCCGTCTTCTAGTATATGTCAGCCAAGGCTGTTTCTATTCCAGGCTTAAAAATTAAAAATCCCCTGGGTTGACAGTTTACCATAGAACATGACCCATCCATTTAGCCTAATCTTCTCTAATGAGAAATACACAAAGAGACACATATAACCACACACATACCTTCCTAAGCCATGTGTATCTCACTTTGATTTCTAGCCCTCTGATGCTCAGTGACATTTTCTGTTTCAGAATATCAAGATATTTTGCCAGACATGAACTTTAGCAATCTCAGTAACATCTCTTTACCATATTAAAGATTAAAAGGGGAAATCAGCTTTGTAATTTACCAGGAAAATAGGACTATATGGTGTCATTTCTGATTTTCTAATCTAAGATTCTCTTCCATGTGCATTCCTAAATATTTTTCCCCTTACTTACCCTTCCTTATTGCTGATATGGATTACAAAATGATCTATACCACTCTTCACTTTTTTAATACAAATATCTATTACCAAGATTAAATGACATTTACACATTCAGAATGAGTTTTTTTTCTCTCCCATATAAATTTATCCTGGGGGGAAAACTGCTTTTACTATAATTCTAGTTTCATCATATCTGGCAAATAATTATTAATCAAATAATCATCTTTGAGCTATACTTAATATAACTATCCTCATTATACCAAGTAGCTGCTTTACTTTTCTAATGGTTCCTCAATGCTAAAATTTATTATCTGTAGCCCTTAGAATAACCAAAATGTATAGACCAGGACTGCTGGTTACATGAGGGAATAACCTACATGTTTCAAGGTTGAGGTAGAGGTAAGAAAGATCAATAATAACTATGGAAAAAAAGCATGAAAAATAATAATTTCATATTTATAAGAAATATTACCCTATACATGGTACTCCTGGGAAAGATAATTCAGTTATTTATAAAAGAATTGTATATCAGTTTTAAACTGTTTTATTTCTTATTCTAGGTCTTATTCATCTTAGAGGTTGATTGTGTGATTTTTGGCTTATTCTCGTGATCACTCAGAGACATTAAAACAATGGTGTGAACTCACTGGAACATTCCCCTCCTAATCTCACTGGAAAAGTATAAAGTTTTTAATGGCCTATTTATGGTTCTCAAAAACTTGATTTAGGGTGGGAAATATTGGACTAATCTACTTTTTTGCAATCAAAAGCACATACCAAAGAGAAGATAGTCTCTCAAATTAGGAATTTAGGGTCCAAAAATAAAATGCAATCCAAATGTTTGCTAAGAAGAGACTAGGAAGAGACAAGATTCTCAGCCCACCCCACCCACTCCCACTCCCACCAAAAAAGAGAACCTCAAAGAGGCATTTGCAGATGCTTTAATGCTCAGACTCATTAAAATAAGTCATATTTGTAATAAGAAAGTTAAAATAAAGCAGCTAAAGTAAAAACCAAGGGGGCAGACAAGACCAAGACTGATCTTTTCCCTACCACAAATATAACTTGTCTCAACTCTAGCTGTTTGAATTTGTTGACTTTGAAGACAATCATCAGAGGCTGAGTAACACCCAATCTTTCCATTTTGAGGTCTCGGAATTCTTTCTTTTTGGCCTTTGCATCCAAAAATAATACACATCCCAATTACCCCCTGGGCTAAGGGGCCAAATCTACACAGTATTCCATTTCAGGAAATGAACATCTCAGGGTCTTTCCTCTGCTTTTTGCTCCTGCTTAGGCATGTTTACCGGATTATAAGAGAAGATAAAACCATTTACATATGTTTGTGGGTGTTTTTTATACAAAGAGAAACTAGTTTGTTCGATCAAATAACAAAGCACCAAGCATAATGAAACTGGGTTTTCCTTGCCCTGGTCATTTTCCCCAGCTTCATCAAAGCTTGCACAGGTATTTCTGGCAATGTCTAGGTGAGTTAACATAGCCATTTGGAGCAACCAAATAAAGAGAATTAGGACCAGCCCATTTTAAACAGAATAAATCTCAATGTTGTGCTAAATTCTCCCTTAAAAAACAATTGCCAAAAGATAATGTGATTTATCCCTTAGGAAAGACTGGTGAGAAGTATGTGTGGGGGGTGGGAGGGAACGGGTAATGAGGAAGGAGAGAGAAGGGTGTACATGACTCAATTTTTGGAGAAGTCTGAATAAATAATAATCAAGCTAATGGCAACTAGAAGGAAACACCCTAATGATTCTGGATCAGTAATGCTTTAAAACAAACATAGTTTGAATTTTAAGATTTAGTCTTAGAGCTAACCTTCTAAACTAAACACACACACATGCATACACAGAGTCATTTATGATACAATTCAGTTGATAGAGTTATCAGTCATGGTATAGAAAAAAGAATCAATAAATCCATAGGAGACAGAGTTAAATGAGAGAGAGAGAGAGAGAGACCCAGATCTCTAACCAGATCTCTTTAGTGGTGCAGTTTAAGGGATAATGGCGGTCTTCAAAGCCAGTCTCTGCCATAATACCTATTAGTAGAAGTCTTGGGAAAATCATTTAATTTAATTTCCTGGTTCCTTAGATTCCTTTTATGTAAAATGGAGATGATATTAAACTTCACTGATTTCATGGAGGACTAAATGAGATACGATATGAGAAGGCATTCTATAAATGTAAAAACATGCAATAAATATTAGCAAAATATGAAGGCATTTCTATACTTCATATTCATACATCATTGGTGGGAATACAATTTATTGTTAGAATAAACCTTCTAAAAGGCAATTTGTATAAAGTACAATGAACTTTTTCATACCACAGATCCATACATTTACATATGGGATTCTATTCTAAGGAAACAATCAGAGACTTAGACAAAACATTATTCTCAAACATGTTCATTGCAGTGTTACTTAAGATAGCCAGTCAAGTGGACTCAGCCTTAATATCCAATAGTAGAAGAATAGTACATCTATATGATACTCTATTAGGACTATCCTTGAAAAGTAAATTTAAATAATAGCAGTGAGCCACTGTTTCCTGAATTTCTGTTTCCTTCATTTATATTTCAGTCAGTGGTGTAGGAATAAAACAATTTGGTAGATGGTCTCTTTGTAGCTCAGTGTTTGTAACCCACAGACTGCAAATACAAATATGCATCAAACACTGTCTATTGACTGAATAAATAATATGGATTGGACAAAAATGAAAAATTATTTTTTTCAAAATTTGCAGATATAATTGTGTTTAATAAACTACAGATCCATTTTAAACGATTACCAGTTTCACAGCAAGATTTTTTTTTATCAGCATGTAGTGCAATCAACTAAAAGTGTAAGTGCTCTTAAATATAAGTCTGCAAAATACTTTAAATTAAAAATAACTTTACATATTTCTTAGAGAAAATAAAACAAGTTAAGCATTGAACATCATGTCATAACACACAGCAAGGAAGCATTAAAGACTACAAGGTAGATCAGTAGTACTTAGGAGCCAACTTGAAGAAGATCCCATTGGGCCAACGATGAAAGAATTTAAGCTTCAAAGAGGATAACAATACTTAATTGAAACCCATCAAATATGCTTAATCCACGAGTTCATAATAATATTTTAAAAACTAATTGTTCACCTTCAGAGGATTTTAGGAAGTTGATTTATTATCTTAAAAACTGGTAAATATAGAGAAAGAATCAAGCATTTATTCCACCTTTCCTATATTAACAGTATAACTGAGTAACCAATTAGTTGAGGGGAAATATATATTTTTAAGTGTATCTCAAATAACACATGAAAGAAAAATTATAGAACTAGGATATCATCATTTTGTAATCCCCAATAAATAGGTAGATCTAGGAATTGAGCTTGGTGATAGGCAGTATTCTAATATGGCCCGCATGCTCTCTGCCTCCAGTGTTACTCTCCTGTGATTTTGTTTCTTTTTCTTGCCTTGCAAGTACTGCTAGTACAATGTTAAAAAGGAGTAGTGAGAGGGGACATCCTTGTTTCATAGATGTTATTAGTGGAGAAGCTTGGAGTTTCTCACCATTGAGTATGATGTTAGTTGAGGGTATTTTATAGATATTCCTTATCAAGTTAAGGATTTTCCCTGTATTCTTAATTTACTGAGAGCTTATATTATGAATGGGTGTTGGGTTTCACCAAATTCTTCTTCTACATTTATTGAAATGGTTATATGGTTGTTCTTTTTTAGCCTCTTGATATAATGGATTACAATAATTGATTTTCAAATGAACCAGCCTTGCATACCTGGATAAATTCCCCTTAGTCATGGTTTATAATTCTTTTCATACTTTTTTGGATTCAATTTGCTAATATTTTGTTGAGAATCTTTGCATCTATATTCATAAGGGATATTGGTCTGTGGTTTTCTTGTAATATCTTTGTCTGGTTTTGGTATTAGAGTAATGCTGGCCTCATAGAATGAGTTAGGAAATATTCCTTCTGCTTCTATCTTCTGAAAGAGATTGTAGAGAGTTGATGTAATTTCTTCCTTAAATGTTTGGTAGAATTCACCAATGAACCCATATGGGCCTGGTGCTTTCTGTTTTTGAAGTGTATTAATTATTGTTTCAATTTCTCTAATAGATATAGGCCTATTTGGATCATCTATTTCTTCTTGTGTGACTTTTGGCAGATTGTATATTTCAAAGAATTGGTGTATTTCATCTAGTTACCAAATCTGTGGGCATAGGGTTGTTCAGTAGTATTCCTTTCTCATAATTTTAATTTTCATGGGCTTTAGTAATGTGCGTTGCCATCTTTCATTTCTGATATTAGTAATTTGTGTCCTCTCAATTTTATTGATCTTTTCGATAAACCAGCTTTTGGTTTTGTTGATTTTCTCTAGTGATTTCTTATTTTCAATTTTATTGATTTCTACTTTGATTCTAATTATTTCTTTTCATCTGCTCATTTTGGATTTAATTTGCTCTTCATTTTCTAGTTTCCCAAGGTAAAAACTTAGATTGTTGATTTTAGATCTTTCTCATTTTCTAATCTACACATTTGATGCTATAAATTTCCCTATAAGCACTGCTTTTGCTGTAGAGCACAAATTTTGATAAGCTGTGTTTTCGTTTTTATTCAGTTTTTCAAAATACTTTAAAATTTCTCTTCTTCGATACATGTGTTATTTAATCTCCACATATTTTCTAGTTATTTCTCTCTTCTTGATTTCTAGTCTAATTCCATTGTGGTCTAAAAGCAAACATTTGTGATTTCTATTATTTTAAATGTGTTGGGGATTTTATGGCCCATAATGTGGTCTATCTTCATGAATATTCCATGTGAGATTGAGAAAAAAAATGGCATTCTGTTTTTATTGGATAAAGTAGTCAATAGATGTCAATTAGATCCTGTTGATTAATGGTATTGTTTAGTCTGACTATATGCTTACAGATTTTCTGCCTGCTAGATCTGTCCAATTTTGTGAGGGGGTGTTGAAGTCTCCAACTACGATAGTCGATTCATATATTTCTCCTTACAATTTTATCAGTTTTTTCCTCATACACTTTGATGCACTGTTGTTAGGCATATACACATTAAGAACTAGTAAGTCATCTTGGAGAACTGATGCATTTATCATTATGTAGTGCCCATTGTTATACATGATAACTTTCCTTACTTCAAAGTCTTTTCTTTTTGAAATTAACATAGGTATAAATATAGGTACTCCTGCCTTTTTTTAAGCTTTTAATTAGTATTAGCATGGTGTATTTTTCTCCATCCATTTATTTTTAATTTATATATGTCTTTATATCTAAAATGGGAAGGGTTTACTACCAAAGATATAAAATACACATAATGGGAATACCAGAAGGAGAAAAAGAGATAAAGGAATAGAAGAAATATTTGAAATAATAATGACTGGGGATTTCTTCCAAATTAATGTCAGATACCAAACCATAGATCCAGGAAGATCAGAGAACACCAAGCATGATAAATGCAGACAAAAAACAAAATCCCTATATCTAGGTATATAATTTCCAAAGTACAGAAAATCAAAGAAAAAGAAAAAAAAACCTGAAGCTAGGGTTTAGGGGGTCCCTTACCTATAAAAGAGCAAAAATAAGAAGGTCATACAACTACTCTTCAGAAATCATACCAACAAGAAGAGAGTGAAGTGAAATATTTAAAGCATTGAGTGAAAAAATCATCAATCTAGAATTCTGTACCCAGAAAAATTATGCTTCAAAGTGAAGGAGAAATAAATACTTTGTTAAACAAAGAAAAAATTGAGAAAGTTTTTTTTTTTTTTTTTTTTGCCAGGAGACCCATTTTAGATATAAAGACACATATATATTAAATCTTATAAATATAAATATTTGAATATTCTGTTTTAGTTTTTTTTTTTTAATTTCAGTCTTGGTTTTCTTTGTTATTCAGTTTTTGAGATTCTATTAATAAATCTTCTTGCTTAGAGATTCTTTCCTCAGCCATGTGCAGTCTACTAATAAGCTCATCAAAGGCATTCCTCATTTGTTTCAATGTTTTTGTTTTTGTTTTGTTTTGTTTTGTTTTATCTCTAACATTTCTTTTTGGTCGTATCTCAGGGTTGCCATCTCTCTGTTTACATTGCCCATCTGTTCTTACATGCTGTCTATTTTATCCATTAAAGCCCTTAGCATATTTATCATAGCTATTTTAAAGCTTTCATAATCAAAACAGTATGGTACTGACAAAAAAATAGACATATAGATCAATAGAACAGAATAGAGAGCCCAGAAATAAGTCCATGCTTATTGTCATTTAATATACCACAAAGAAGGCAAAAACATACAATGCGGGAAAACACAGTCTCTTCAATAAATGGTTCTGGGAAAACTGGACAGCTACATGCAAAAGAATGAAACTGGACCACATTCTTACACCATACACAAAAATAAACTAAAAATGGATTTAAGACCTCAATGTGAAACCTGAAACCATAAAACTCACAGGAGAAAACATAGGCATTAATCTCTTTGACATTGGCCTTAACAATATTTTTCTAGATTGGTCTCCTCAGGCAAGGGAAACAAAAGCAAAAATAAACTATTGGGACTATACCAAAATAAAAGGTTTTTTCACAGCAAAGGAAACCATCAACAAAATGAGAAGGTAATCTACTGAATGGGAGAGGATATTTGCAAATGATATATATGTAAGTGATTAATAACCAAAATATAAAAAGAACTTATATGACCCAACACACACACACACACACTCAGACAAATAATCTGATTAAAAATGGTCAGAGAACCTGAATAGACATTTTTTCCTAAAAAGACGTGCAGATGGCCAATAGACACATGAAAAGATGTTCAACATCACTAATCATCAAGGAACTGCAAATCAAATCCATAATTAGATAACACCTTATGCCTATCAGAATGAGTAGTACCAAAAAGACAAGAAATAACAAGCATTGGCAATGATATGAAGATAAAGCAACCCTTAGTCATACTATTGGTGGGAATGTAAATTTGTGCAGCCACAGTGGAAAACAGTATGGAGGTTCCTCAAAAAGTGAAAAATAGAAATATCATACAATTTATTAATTCCATACTGGATATTTACCCAAACAAGCCAAAAAGAGTAATATGAAAAGATATATGCCCCCCCCATGTTTATGTGGCATTATTTACAATAGCCAAATTATGGAAGCAACCTAAGTGTTCATCACTAGGTAAATGGATAAAGAGAATGTGGTACACACACACACACACACACACACACATACACACACACACAGAGGAATATTATTCAGCCATAAAAAAGAATAATATCTTGCCATTTACAACAACATGGATGGACCTAGGGGGTATTATACTAAGTGAAATAAGTCAGTCAGAGAAAGAAAAATACCATATGATTTCACTTATATGTGGAATCTAAAAAACAAAACAAAACAAAAAACAAATAGAAAACGCAGAAACAGACCCATAAATACAGAGGACAAACTGGTAGATGCCAGAAGGAAGGGGGTGAGGGACAGGAAAAAAAGGGCTGAGTGGGAAATACAGGCTTCCAGTTATGGAATGAGTAAGCCATGGGGATGAAAGGACAGCACAGGGGATATAGTTAATGGCATTGTAATAGCATTGTATGGTGACAATGGTAGCCACACTGGGGTGAACATAGCATAATGGGTAGAGTTGTCAAATCATTATGTTGTATACTTGAAATGAATATAACATCGTATGTCAACTGCACTTCAATTTTAAAAAAATTATAGTTATTTTAAATTCCAGGTCTGATAATTACAAAATCCCTGCCAGGTATCATTCTGATACTCACCCTGTCTCTTCAAATTGTGGGTTTTGGTTTTGTTTTGTTTTTGTATTTGGTATGTTATAACTTTTCCTTGACAGCTAGACATGATATACTGGGTTAAAGAAACTGCTGTAACTAGGCCTTTAGTGCTGTGGTGGGGGTGGGGGGGGGGGGGGGACATTCTGTAGTCCTGTGATTAGGTCTGTCTTTCAGTGATCCTGTGCCTCTGGGCTGTAAACCTCACAAATATTTTTCAGTTTTTCCTCCCCCCACCCCTTGCTTAGGTGGGACAGGATGCCTAGACTGGGCTGAGTTGGGCACTTCTTTCCTCCCAGGTGGGCGGGGAGAGTTGACTGGAGTTGGGTATTCCAGTTATTTGGGTCAGTCAGGCTCTGATGATACACCAGAAGGTCAGGTTCTCATTAGCTAGTCTTTCTGAGGGCAGGTTTTGTTAAGAAGAATTGAGTGCTCTGGCCTAATTCAAAATGGTTCCTTTTCCTCTCCCCCTGCTGGGAACCTGAAGGAATTTTCCTCTGATATTTACTGGAGGAATCTGGTTTTGCTGCTGGAGATATATCTCACAATATTGTGGGAACCCCCTACACCTGGATCCCCCTGGAGTTTTTAACTTTCAGAGTTGTCCACACTGAGCCTCCAGCAATGTATCAGTCATCATTCAGTTTTTCCTAACCCTGCCCTGGTTCTCTTGGGATTGTCTGCTCTGGTAAGCTTGACTCACTATATTTGCCTGTCTCTCCAATCCTGGGGGCAGGAGTTTGCCCTGTGTCTTCCCCTCTCTGTGGATCCAAGAAGAGTTGTTGATTTTTCAGTTTGTTCAGCTTCATATGTTGTTAAGATGAAGTGACAACTTCCAAACTCCTTACATGTGGAACCAAAAAGCAGAAGTCTAATTTTATTATTTTACCTGGCAAAAGATGAAGATGCAATTAAGCTCACTAATCAATTGGCCATAAAATAGGAGGATTATGTGAGTGGCCTAACCTAATCAAATGAGCTCTTTAAAAGCAAAGAATTTTCGGCAAGATGGCGGAGGAGTAGGAGACCTGGATTTCGTCTCCTCTCAGGAATTCAGCTGGTTAGGGATCAAACCATTCTGAACACCTACGAACTCAACAGAAGATCAAAGAAAAGAATAGCAACAACTCTCTGAATAGAAAAGCGACCACTTTCTGGAAGGTAGGACGTGCGGAGAAGTGAATCCGGGGCGATATTCGGGAGGATAGACGGCGGGGGAGGGGCCTCCGTCGGCCGCTTCTGGCAAGCGATAGAGCCACGGAGCACAAAATCGGAACTTTTAGAAGTCGGCTCCGCTGAGGGACGTCACTCTGGTGGCGAAGTGGGGGGTGGATCCTTCGCGGGACAGTGTGGTCTCAGGACCCTCGGGGTCACAGAAAGACCGGGGGTGCCTGAGTGCGGCAGAGCTGCCAGGTATCGGAGCAGGGAAGCCGGCTGCAGAGACGGAGCCCAGGCGCGGGCTCTCAGCTCGGGGTTGCCATAAACCGTGATCCGCGGCACAGTCGGGCCACTGCTCCTCCAGCAGGGACCCAACAAGCGGCAGATCCGGGGAGACTCACCTTCTTCCCCCGGGAGGAGAGGCGCGGGAGCGCACCGCGGGGATCTGCTGGGTTTGGAGACTCCACCCGGGTTCGGGTGCCAGATAGAAAGGCGCGGTCACAGGCCGGGTGAGCGTGGAGTGTGGCCGGAGACCGGGGAGACGGGAGTGACTGACTGCTTTTCTCTGGGGGTGCACTGAGGAGCGGGGCCCCGAGTTCTCGGCTCCTCCGGGGCGGAGACTGGGAGGCCGCCATTTTCACTCTCTGCCTCCAAAGCTGTATGGAAAGCTTGCAGGGAACAAAAGCTCCGGAGAGCAAACCCGAGCAGATTACTTAGCCCAGACCGGCAAGGGCAGGGCAATTCCGCCTCCAGCAAAGACATTTGGGAACCACGGCAACAGGCCCCTCCCCCAGAAGATCAGCGAGAACAGCCAGCCAAGACCAAGTTTACTGATCAATGAGAACGGCAGAACTCCAGCGCTAGGGGAATACTGCACATAGAATTCATGGCTTTTTTACCATGATTCTTTAGTCTTTCAAAGTAAATTATTTTTTTTAACTGCCTTCTTTTCTTTTTTCTTTTTTTCTTTTTTTTTTTGAATTTTTCTTTTTCCCTTTTTCAACCAACATCTTATCAATCCCTTTTAAAAAAAAAAAAACATTTTATTTTTCATTTTTAAAGTCATATTCTATCCCTTCATAGTAGTTACCCATATTTTTGGCATATATATATAAGTTGTTCTCTCTTTAAAATTTTGAGACACTTTCTTCTAACAGATCAAAATATACTCTAAATCTCTAGTGTATGTTTTTTTCTACTCCCCTGCCTGATCACATTCTCTCCCTTTTTTCTTTCTTTTTTTTTCTTTTTTTAAATCCTCTTCTTTCTTTTTTCAAACAACTTATCAAATCCTTTTATAAATTTTTTTATAATTTCCATCTTTACAGTCATATTCCATCCCTTCATCATATCAACCCTTATTTTTGTACATATATAAGTTTTTCTTTCTTTAAAATTTTGGGAGGGACTTTCTTTTAACAGACCAAAATACACCCAAAATCTAGTGTGTGGCACTGATCTATAAACTAGCCTGATCATATTTGATCACATTCTGTTTTTGTTTTGTTTTGTTTTGTTCTGCTTTTGTTTGTTTTTATCTTTATCTTTTTCTTTTTTCTTTTTTTCTTTCTTTTTCTTTTTTCTCTCTTTCCCTTTCTTTTCCCACTGCTTCAGGTCTTTTCTGATTTGTTTAGAGTATATTTTCTGGGGACGTTGTTACCCTGCTAGCATTTTGTTCTCTCATTAATCTATTCTCCTCTGCACAAAATGACAAGACGGAAAAAATCACCTCAACAAAAAGAACAAGAGGTAGTACCGACTGCCAGGGACCTACTCAATACAGACATTAGTACGATGTCAGATCTAGAGTTCAGAATCATCACTTTAAAGATACTAGCTGGGCTTGAAAAAAGCATGGAAGTTATTAGAGAAACCCTTTCTGGAGAAGTAAAAGAACTAAAATCTAACCAAGTAGAAATCAAAAAGGCTATTAATGAGGTGCAATCAAATATGGGGGCTCTAACTGCTAGGATAAATGAGGCAGAAGAAAGAATCAGTGAGATAGAAGACCAAATGATGGAAAATAAAGAAGCTGAGAAAAAGAGAGATAAACAACTACTGGATCACAAGGGCAGAATTCGAGAGGTAAGCGATACCATAAGATGAAACAACATTAGAATAATTGGGATCCCAGAAGAAGAAGAAAGAGAGAGACGGGCAGAAGGTATAATGGAGCAAATTATAGCAGAGAACTTCCCTAGTTTGGGGAAGGAAAGAGGCACCAAAATCCAGGAAGCACAGAGAACCCCTCTCAAAATCAATAAAAATAGGTCAACACCCCGACATCTAATAGTAAAACTTACGAGTCTCAGAGACAAAGAGAAAATCCTGAAAGCAGCTCGGGAGAAGAGATATGTAACCTACAATGGTAGAAACATTAGATTGGCAACAGACTTATCCACAGAGACCTGGCAGGCCAGAAAGGACTGGCAGGACATATTCAGAGCACTAAATGAGAAAAATATGCAGCCAAGAATACTATATCCAGCTAGGCTGTCATTGAAAATTGAAGGAGAGAGAAAAAGCTTCCAGCACAAACAAAAACTAAAGGAATTTGCAAACACGAAACCAGCCCTACAAGAAATATTGAAAGGGGTCCTCTAAGCAAAGAGAGAGCCTAAAAGCAACATAGACCAGAAAGGAACACAAACAATATACAATAACAGTCACTTTACAGGCAATACAATGGCACTAAATTCCTATCTTTCAATAGTTACCCTGAATATAAATGGGCTAAATGCCCCAATCAAAAGACACAGGCTATGAGATTGGATTAAAAAACAAGACCCATCTATATGCTGTCTGCAAGAGACTCATTTTAGACCCAAAGACACCCCCAGATTGAAAGTGAGGGGGTGGAAAACCATTTACCATGCTAATGGACACCAAAAGAAAGCTGGGGTGGCAATCCTTATATCAGACAAATTAGATTTTAAACCAAAGACTGTAATAAGAGATGAGGAAGGACACTATATCTTACTTAAAGGGTCTATCCAACAAGAAGATCTAACAATTGTAAATATCTATGCCCCTAACATGGGAGCAGCCAATTATATAAGGCAATTAATAACAAAAGCAAAGAAACACATCGACAACAATACAATAATAGTGGGGGACTTTAACACCCCCCTCACTGAAATGGACAGATCGTCTAAGCAAAAGATCAACAAGGAAATAAAGACTTTAAATGACACACTGGACCAAATGGACTTCACAGACATATTCAGAACATTCCATCCCAAAGCAACGGAATACACATTCTTCTCTAGTGCCCATGGAACATTCTCCAGAATCGATCACATCCTAGGTCATAAATCAGGTCTCAACTGGTACCAGAAGATTGGGATCATCCCCTGCATATTTTCAGACCACAATGCTTTGAAACTAGAACTCAATCACAAGAGGAAAGTCAGAAAGAACTCAAATACATGGAGGCTAAAGAGCATCCTACTGAAGAATGAATGGGTCAACCAGGAAATTAAAGAAGAATCAAAACAATTCATGGAAACCAATGAAAATGAAAACACAACTATTCAAAATCTTTGGGATACAGCAAAGGCAGTCCTAAGAGGAAAGTATATAGCAATACAAGCCTTTCTCAAGAAACAAGAAAGGTCTCAAGTACACAACCTAACCCTACACCTAAAGGAGCTGGAGAAAGAACAGCAAATAAAGCCTAAGCCCAGCAGGAGAAGAGAAATAATAAAGATCAGAGCAGAAATCAATGAAATAGAAACCAAAAGAACAGTAGAACAGATCAACGAAACTAGGAGCTGGTTCTTTGAAAGAATTAACAAGATTGATAAGCCCCTGGCCAGACTTATCAAAAAGAAAAGAGAAATGACCCAAATCAACAAAATCATGAATGAAAGAGGAGAAATCACAACCAACACCAAAGAAATACAAACAATTATAAGAACATATTATGAGCAACTCTATGCCAGCAAATTAGATAACCTGGAAGTAATGGATGCATTCCTAGAGATGTATCAACTACCAAAACTGAACCAGGAAGAAATGAAAACCTGAACAGACCTATAACCACTAAGGAAATAGAAGCAGTCATCAAAAATCTCCCAAAACACAAAAGCCCAGGGCCAGATGGCTTCCCAGGGGAATTCTACCAAACATTTCAAGAAGAATTAATACCTATCCTTCTGAAACTGTTCCAAAAAATAGAAATGGAAGGAAAATTTCCAAACTCATTTTATGAGGCCAGCATTACCTTGATCCCCAAACCAGACAAAGACCCCATCAAAAAGGAGAATTACAGACCAATATCCCTGATGAACATGGATGCAAAAATTCTCACCAAAATACTAGCCAAGAGGATCCAACAGTACATTAAAAGGATTATTCACCACGACCAAGTCGGATTTATCCCTGGGCTGCAAGGTTGGTTCAACATCTGCAAATCAATCAACGTGATACAATACATTAACAAAAGAAAGAACAAGAATCATATGATCCTCTCAATAGATGCAGAAAAAGCATTTGACAAAGTACAGCATCCTTTCTTGATCAAAACTCTTCAGAGTATAGGCATAGAGGGTACATACCTCAATATCATAAAAGCCATCTATGAAAAACCTACAGCAAATATCATTCTCAATGGGGAAAAACTGAGAGCTTTCCCCCTAAGGTCAGGAACATGGCAGGGATGTCCACTATCACCACTGCTATTCAACATAGTATTGGAAGTCCTAGCCACAGCAATCAGACAACAAAAAGAAATCAAAGGCATCCAAATCAGCAAAGAAGAAGTCAAACTCTCACTCTTTGCAGATGATATGATACTTTATGTGGAAAATCCCAAAGACTCCACCCCAAAACTGCTAGAACTCATACAGGAATTCAGTCAAGTGGCAGGATATAAAATCAATGCACAGAAGTCAGTGGCATTCCTATACACCAACAACAAGTCAGAAGAAAGAGAAATTAAGGAGTCGATCCCATTTACAATTGCACCCAAAACCATAAGATACCTAGGAATAAATCTAACCAAAGAGGTAAAGGATCTGTACTCAGAAAACTATAAAATACTCATGAAAGAAATTCAGGAAGACACAAAGAAATGGAAAAACGTTCCATGCTCATGGATTGGAAGAACAAATATTGTGAAGATGTCAATGCTACCTAGAGCAATCTACACATTCAATGCAATCCCCATCAAAATACCATCCACTTTTTTCAAAGAAATGGAACAAATAATCCTAAAATTTGTATGGAACCAGAAAAGACCCCGCATAGCCAGAGGAATGTTGAAAAAGAAAAGCAAAGCTGGCGGCATCACAATTCCAGACTTCCAGCTCTACTACAAAGCTGTCATCATCAAGACAGTATGGTACTGGCACAAAAACAGACACATAGATCAATGGAACAGAATAGAGAGCCCAGAAATGGACCCTCAACTATATGGTCAACTAATCTTTGACAAAGCAGGAAAGAATGTCCAATGGAAAAAAGACAGTCTCTTCAACAAATGGTGTTGGGAAAATTGGACAGCCACATGCAGAAGAATGAAACTGGACCATTTCCTTACACCACACACAAAAATAGACTCCAAATGGTTGAAAGACCTCAATGTGAGACAGGAGTCCATCCAAATCCTAAAGGAGAACACAGGCAGCAACCTCTTCGACCTCAGCCGCAGCAACTTCTTCCTAGAAACATCGCCAAAGGCAAGGGAAGCAAGGGCAAAAATGAACTATTGGGACTTCATCAAGATAAAAAGCTTTTGCAAAGCAAAGGAAACAGTCAACAAAACCAAAAGACAACTGACAGAATGGGAGAAGATATTTGCAAATGACATATCAGATAAAGGGCTAGTATCCAAAATCTATAAAGAACTCATCAAACTCAACACCAAAAGAACAAAGAATCCAATCAAGAAATGGGCAGAAGACATGAACAGACATTTTTCCAAAGAAGACATCCAAATGGCCAACAGACACATGAAAAAGTGTTCAATATCGCTCGGCATCAGGGAAATCCAAATCAAAACCTCAATGAGATACCACCTCACACCAGTCAGAATGGCTAAAATTAACAAGTCAGGAAATGACAGATGTTGGCGGGGATGCGGAGAAAGGGGAACCCTCCTACACTGTTGGTGGGAATGCAAGCTGGTGCAGCCACTCTGGAAAACAGTATGGAGGTTCCTCAAAAAGTTGAAAATAGAGCTACCATATGATCCAGCAATTGCACTACTGGGTATTTATCCCAAAGATACAAATGTAGGGATCTGAAGGGGTACGTGCACCCCGATGTTTATAGCAGCAATGCCCACAATAGCCAAACTGTGGAAAGAGCCAAGATGTCCATCAACAGATGAATGGATAAAGAAGAAGTGGTATATATATACAATGGAATATTATGCAGCCATCAAAAGGAATGAGATCTTGCCATTTGCAACAACATGGATGGAACTGGAGGGTATTATGCTGAGCGAAATAAGTCAAACAGAGAAAGACATGTATCATATGACCTCACTGATATGAGGAATTCTTAATCTCAGGAAACAAACTGAGGGTTGCTGGAGTGGGGGGTGGGGTGGGAGGGATGGGGTGACTGGGTGATGGACACTGGGGAGGGTATGTGCTCTGGTAAGCGCTGTGAATTGTGCAAGCCTGTTGATTCTCAGATCTGTACCTCTGAAACAAATAATGCAATATATGTTACGAAAGAAAAAAAGAAGAAGAATGTAGCAGGAGGGGAAGAATGAAGGGGGGGAAATCGGAGGGGGAGAAGAACCATGAGAGACGATGGACTCTGAAAAACAAACTGAGGGTTCTAGAGGGGAGGGGGGTGGGAGGATGGGTTAGCCTGGTGATGGGTATTGAGGAGGGCACATTCTGCATGGAGCACTGGGTGTTATGCACAAACAATGAATCATGGAACACTAAATCTAAAACTAATGATGTAATGTATGGGGATTAACATAACAATAAAAAAATTAAAAAAAAAATAAAATAAAATAAAAGCAAAGAATTTTCTTCCGCTGGTGTCCTCAGAAGAGGCCGTCAGTGAGACAGAAGCATGAGAGGGATTCAACACAAGGGAGGTTCTCTGATGCTGAGAAGGTTGGTGGCCACTTGGAAGGACCTCAGAGTGCTAGAGAACTCTAGGAATTACTAGCAATCCCAAGGCAATGGCTGGCAAGAAGACAAACACAAGATGCTGAATTCTACCAGTAACTGAATGAGTGTGGAAGTGGATTCTTCCCCAGAGTTCCCAGATGAGAGCTCAACCCAGCAGGTATCCTAATTTGTTTT
The DNA here is from genome assembly GCF_004348235.1 of Phoca vitulina. Taxonomy (NCBI): domain Eukaryota; kingdom Metazoa; phylum Chordata; class Mammalia; order Carnivora; family Phocidae; genus Phoca; species Phoca vitulina. Next base: position 13,990,581 of record NW_022589745.1, on the reverse strand, counting down.
GTGAATTTCTGAGCTGAGAAACCACAGTGTGCTAGACTTCTGACCTACAGAGCTGTGAGTTAACAGATGGGTGTTGTCTTAAATTACTAAATCTGTCATAATTTGTTATACAGCAATAGAGGTGAATACAAGCATCAATAGCTGATAATAGGCAACAAGAGATCAGACATGTGTCTCCTGATGAAAGAAGATAAAATCAAAATGTGTAGAAAATAAGACATAAAAGAATCTCACAAAAAACACAGAGATCAAAAAAGGTCTGATTAAGCCCCTGGATTCAGGAATCAATTTGCAGGAAAACAGAGGACAGAGGAACCTGTTGAATTACACCATGTCAGTGCAATTGCAAGAAAAAAAAAAAAGAGTATAAATGTCACATGACAGACTGTGGGAAAAGAAAGGGCTGGAGAGAGACCTTGTAGACTAAAACACTTACAAGCTATATTAAAAAAAATGTTTTAAAGAAAAAGACTAAACAAGAATATCTAGAAATACGTGTGTGTGAGTTTTAAACTATAAAGTAATACAAAAAAGGGATTATCCTAAAAATCAGATGAATACTTACTTTGTTTAGGGGTACAGGGGAAGGAGTTGAGATAGGGACAGAAATAGGAAAGATTTCTGCAGTGGCTGGCAACACTCTGTTTCTTGACTAGGATTTTGGAAAACCTTTATTGACATTACATGCAATGAATATTTGTTGAGTGAATTAATGAATGCATTAACCAAGTATAAAAGAGACTTTGTCTTCATTATTTTACCTGACAGTCTATAAAGTTGCTTAAAAATTCAAACAACACAATGCTCTTCACGGAGTGAAAGTTCTGTCTGTGATATTTAATCAGGTGACTCCCAAAGTCATCTGGATCTAGAAAAAAAAGACCACCTCGCCGCCATTCCCTTAGGAACACCTTTTCAGCCCAAGTCCCTACAAAATGGGTCAGGAGTACAGTCCTGCTCAACAAACTCAAGTGTTTACAGGGACTTAAATGAATGCCAGTGTTGTCTAGGAACAGGTGATAAGCCTTCTGTTTGGGGAAAAACAGGGAGTTCAAGGGATTATGGAAAACTGGAGGTCACTGGGCTTCTCGAAAAGAGGGCAAAAACTCCTGTTTTATAGCCTTTCTATGGGGTGGGGGGAGGTCAGGCAACGCTGTTGCCCAAGTGTTTTTCAAGGGAGTTTGGAAATTTTTACATTTATGTGAAATCCCCCCCTCATTTTTGTCATTAAATAATGTAAATGTAGAACACTGTGTGGCCTGTGCTGTGCCCGCCAAGCTAAACACTCTGAGGCCAGGTCCAGCCGCAGCCTGCCAGTCTGCCCCTTCTGCAGGAGGATCTGAATGAGGACTTGCACATTTCTGAGGCGCCGCCCCCTTGCTGTGACCCTTGTGGTTTCCACTCTGCAGGAGTGTGCCCAACGGCTTGTATGCTAATTCTTGTCCTATAGAAGGTGACTCCCTGGGGCCATCTTCCTGAATAGGACCTTGACACAACTTATCTGAAAGATCATCAACTAGGGCAGCTCTTCTCCTCAAGTTAAATCACTATTAAATGTGTTGTGCTCTGAAGGGGGCAGGAAAGGATCAACTGGGTGAGGAAGGAAAGGTTCCCCCAGGCTGAAATAAAGTCAGGTCAATCTCTGTCCACAGTGGTAAAGTCTAGGCAATTCCTTAAACTGCCTGAACCTCCCAGCCTAGATGTTCGGGTCACATAGGTAGGAAATTCACCTACCTTCTGATTTGAAATCGGAAATATGCATGTAGCTCAGGGGTGCTGCGATATAGTGATGAACGATGCCAAGGCTACCATTAGCACTGAGGCTTCATATTATTACACTGCTGTCTACTGAGGAACTCCATAAGTACAATTACACAGCTGGTACCATTCATCACTGTACCCTTGAGTGTGAAAAAAGAATTTGAAATTACAGTCTGAAATGGGCACAAAACTCCCACCGTAAAATAATATTATTATTTCCAGAAATCCCAAATTGTCATAATTTGGCTTTCACCCCAAAGGAAAAAAAAAGCCCTAAGATTGTAGGGGTCCAAAATTTCCAGCTATATTCCAGATGTCTCACAAGAAAAAGCAACAAATACTGTACTTAGGATAGAAGGTCTTTCCCAAGATATTGTCTTTTATGGAGATTCATTAAAATAAACAAACAAATCCGTATCTGTATGCTAAGTAGAACTTTGTTAGAAAATTCCATAAGACTTCGGGTGCCAGGGGTAGATGTCTGTGTGATTAAATTTCCCCAGTACGCTCTGTGGGCTTATTAAAAGGGTACCAGCCAGAGGTTCTGAGCATTTCTAAGCATTTATAACCCAACTGGAATGTTAGGTGCCTTTTGTAGGATTCCACAGGGGAGTAAGGCTTGCTGGAGAATTGGAAATATATTTTGTGTGGGGTTTATGAATACATATTCATCTTAACACTTTCCTTAAATACCAGGCATGTATCACTCCAAGGTGCATGTACCTGAGTAGGCACTTTATGTCAGGCACTACGTGCCTGCTAGGGCTGCAAAGAAGACTAAGAGATAGCCTCTGTCTTTAAAGAGCTCACGATCTAGTTACAGCTCCTTTCTGAGCCTCAGTTTCCTTTTCAGTAAATGAGGGGACTAGATTAATGATTTCTGAAGTTCCTTTCAGTAATTCCATAATGTGGTTTCCAAGGACCTGACAGATTCACTTACAATGGCATCTGTCTTCTCTTTTTCAGGTGAAATGTGTAACACAGAACACATGCAGAACACCCAGAAGAGGGTGGCATAATTCTCAGGTCAGGGCTTGGGTTGGTATATATGATGAGCTCCATTATAGACAAGGATGTGACTTTCACCTTGAACTCATTACCCAATTTCTGTGCCCAGAAGAGCAACTTGCATACACAATTGTAGGTTATATATGAAATATATGGTCATAATATTTTGAAACTGGGAGTAATGTTTCTTTTCATAGGAAATCCAGTTAGCATTACATGCTCCATGATACCTATGACACCATGAAAGAGAGTGTGGAACAAGAAATAGAATAGAATACCGTATAGCAAAGGAAACAATCAACAAAATGAAAAATAAGCCTACAGACTGGGAAAATGTATTTGCAAACTATGTACCTGATAAGGAGTTAATATTCAAAATTCATAAGAAACTCCTACAACTCAATAGCAACAACAACAATACAATTTAAAAATGGGCAAAGGACCTGAAAAGAGATTTTTCCAAAGAAGACATACAAATGGCCAGTAGTTACTGGAAAAGGTAATCAACACCACTAATCACAGGGAAACGCAAATCAAAACCACAATGGATATCATCTCACACTGTTAGGGTGACTATTATCAAGAAGAGAAGAGATGACAAATGCTGGCAAGGACGTGGAGAAAAGAGAACCCTTGTACACTGTCGCTGGGAATGTAAATTGGTCCAGCCAATATGGAAAACAGTATGGATGCTTCTCAAGAAACTAATAGAACCACCATATGATCTAGAAATATTTCTTCTGTGTAAATACTCGAAGGAAATGAAATCAATATCTTGAAGAGGCAGTTCCCATATTCATTGTAAAATTATTCACAACAGCCAAGATATGGAAACAACCTGGGTGTCCATCAATGGATGTAAGAAGAAATTGTAGCTTCTATATCCACTGGAATATTATTCAGCTTTATAAAAGGAGATCCTGCCATTTGCAACAACATGAATGAATATGGAGGACAGTATGCTAAATGAAATAAGCCAGACACAGACCAGAAAAACTGCATGATCCACATATACGCAGAATTAAAAAAAAAAAAGTCAAATACATAGAAGCAGGAAGCAGAAGAGTGTTTTCCAGGGGCAGGAGGTGGTTGAAATAGGGAAATGTTTAAAGGGTATGGAGCCACAGTAATGCAGGATAAATCTAGAGATCTAAAGTACAGTATGATGACTATAGGTAATAATACCATATTCAATACTGGAAATTTGCTAAAAGAATCAATTTCAGGTGCTCTCATCGAATACACACACACACACACATTATTCTAACTGTATGAGAAGATGTGTTCATTAGCATGACTGTAGTAATCATTTCACTATGTACATGTATATTAAACCAGCATGTTGTACAACTTGAATAGATACAATTTTTAGTAAAAAGAAAGAATAGAACAAACTTGTGTTTTAGAATCATCTGTGAAGTGGGAAGACTACCTCAGAAGATTATTGTAAGTGAAATAATGTATGCAAAGTATTTAGCATGGCTATTGGATAAGTTCTCAGCAAACTAGACTACAGCTACTATTAAAGCAAATAAAGCAATACCCAGCACATTAAACATGCTCAGAAAATGTTTCTCTCCCTTTCCATGCCTTCCCAGTAAGTACAGCTCCCTCCTCACAACCACAGATAACTTGATACTTCTTTATCTCCTTTGTATTGCACTTTATATAAATAATTCCACCATCTACAGGTTGTTCTGATCCTGCCAATCCTAGAATCTCTCTCCATAGTTCCATAGAAAGAACACCAAACCCAGGGACCCACTTAGCAAGCTAACAGAACTGCTTTCCAGTGGAGGGAAAGACCTCCCCTATCAGCCCATCCTTACTACCATTTATTTCAAAGTCTTTAGTTGATTCACAATGTATGTTAAAGGATGAAATTGATCCCTTGGGTACAAAGAGAGTCACTGTCCCTGGCATGCCTCTCCCTGAATCCAGCTGCTCTTTAGGCTCCACAAGCTATAGAATGCCAAAACACTGCTCCTGACACATCACACCTGCTTCCCAGGGCACCTCTCACCCCACACCAGCCAGGCTACAGCCACGGGCCACATTTAATGATTCTACAGTGCTCAGATTAACTCTTTTGCTTGGCTGGCTTTTATGGATATAGCAAAGTCCATTTGGTTTTGTTTTAATAACATCCCAATAAAAGAGCTGGGAAATTAGATGCTAGGAATGACATTTAAATCCTCCATTTCCCTTTACTGCAGTAATAGCCTTCTTGATAATAAAGTAGATAAATTTTCTTAAATTATATGAAGTTTTTCCATTTGAAAGCAATTAAAAAATGCTTTCAGTTCTGAATTACAAAACTATTCACTTCAGATTTGGGGCTGACATTTTTATTGGTAATCTGAGTTATAACATGTCCAGCTCTATGCCTATTCATTGGCCCCTGATACTTCTGCCAGCTTTTTATGGTTTTATGTGAAAGTACAGTATTTAAGCCTCCTCTAAATTCATAAGCTTCCCGTGCTTCTGAAAAAGGCTCTCTCAGTGTCTTAACGCACAACTAGGGCTGATGTTTATTTAAAAACATCTGCTCCCTCCTTTGTGGTAGAACATACCAAAGTAGCCTGACATTTTAAATACTTTTTTCTTTACACTTTGTGTCAAACAATGAGAGAACATAACTACTATCATGATGAAAAACTGTTCAGAGCAATTACAAGATGATACAGTAAGTGGACTAAATGGTACCCAAAGTAATCAAAAGAAAACACTGGGATTAGCCCGAATGCTGCAAAAGGCCACTTTTAGGGAGAACCCTAGTTCCCTAAATATCTCCATGATTAGGCTTTACAGCTTAGTGCTTCCTAATTGATAATAAAAGTAGTCCCTTGTTATCTTAGTTTTTAAGGTAAGAAAATGAATTATTATTTTTTTGTTGTTTTTGACAAACCGGGAAGAGACCATCTCTGTCTGATTGCTATTTCCACCTGACAGCCTCAATTGTCCAGAAATTCTTCTAGTGCTACTGACCACTGACTCACTTGAAACCATTTTTCATGGCCATTCTTAGCAATATGCAGTGCAGAAATGAATTAAGAATGTAAGGAAATGCAGTTTTAAACTTATTGTGTATATGAATCCCTTACCTATCATAACAATACCCCATAGAGTCCCTGCTCAGCCTACTGTAATGATAAAATGGCTATTTCTACAAAAACAGGTGCTTCTAATACTTGCAAGGACAATTTTTATCAATCCAAACACACCTTCAACATTCCCCCAACACACACACACACAGAAACACGCACACACCACCTGTTTTCTGATATAGATTGGGTAAAAGTAAAGTTTAGTTTAGCCTCTATTGATAATAGCATTACAAATCCCTTTAATCAGCAGAACACCACGTGACTGAAGGCACTTAAACATTCTTTTGGGTATGATAAGTGAAGCAAAGGAGATATTGAAAGAAGATGAAAGTCAAACGTGGCTAAATTTCCTGAGGAACAATTTGATAGTCACAGTATACCCAAAGTAGAAGAAAACAGCTCTGTTCATTAGCAAGGAGTGGAAGGGAAGACTGATTTCTCACTGTTGTTGAAAATCTATCCTGTAATCACAAAAACACAGTGCTAGAAGGAAGTCTTAGAACATTCCAGCAGAAAAGGGGCACTCTCCTGCTAGTTTGGCAGGGATTCCTGCTCAGCCTTGCTCAGAAAGACTCAGGAAGCTAGTTCTAAGCTAGTTCTCCTTGTGAACCTCTTACCACCCTCCTTCAATCCATATACCCAGAATCCACCACCCCACGGGTTAGGAATCATGGTTTGCCACTACTGCTTATAAATGAATTCCCTAAAAGAAGCCAGAAATTGAGGGCCTTAGGATATATAGAAAGTAGACACAACAGGGGAATGTTATTTGTGACCTTTTAATATTGTGGCTCACTGTGGTACATAAATCTCCTTTTCTGATCATACTAACCTAACTTGTGAACACACAGGTCTTTGATTGCCTCTTTATTAGCTTAGCAAATGGAGTGATGGGTGAGCTTCTGTCATGGTGCTGACTCTGTTACAAACTGTAAAGGGAATTCCCATCCACCCACGGGCCAAGAGGCACTCAAATGCCAAAATACATCTGTTTTATTGGACATTCAACAGGAATGTTTTATCAAAAAGCACAATTATAAATCTCTACCTGCTGCCACACTCTCCTGAACCCTTCCAATCACCATATGACATAAAAAGCATCTCCCATATTAAAATTAAAAAAAACTGGGGGCAGCTGGGTGGCTCAGTAGGTTAAGCATCCTACTCTTCACTTTGGCTCAGGTCATGATCTCAGGGTCATGGGATGGAGCCCTATATAGGGCTCCTCGCTCAGCAGGGAATCTGCTTGAAGATTTCTCTCCCTCTTCGTCTACCTCTCCCACTGCTCACTTGTGCACTCTCTCTCTCTCTCTAAAATAAATAAATAAATCTTTAAAAATCTCTATTTAAAAATAAATAAATAAAGTAAATTTAAAAAAGAACCAAACACATCCCTTGCCCCATGTCCTCCTCCAGCTACTGCCATATTTCTGCCCTTCTCTTTATAGCAAAACCCTTAGGAAAAAAATAGTTGTAATCTGTGTCTCCATTTTCTCTCCTCCAATCTTTCCTTGAGTCACTCCAGTCAGGCTGCTGTCCCCACAATCAACCAAAACAGCTATTTTTAATGTCACCAAAAAAACTCCTTACTTGCTTACTGGCTGAGTCTTTCTTCAGTCTCCTTTGTCCATCCCCACGTCCCCAATTTCTAAATACCAAAGCATCTGAAAGTTCAGTCTTAAGACCTCATCTCTTTTCATTTATTCTCTTACTAGATAGTCCTGTCCAGACACACAAGATTCAATTCTACTTATGTGTGGATGATTTCCAAAGTGTATCTCCACTGAGGACTTCTCCACTGAACGCCAGATCCCAACTGCTTCCCCAACACCCTCACTGGATGTCCAACAGAAATATCAAGCTTGACCTGTCCATTCCATACAGCCCAGTTCCTCCTGAAGTCTTCACCATCTTAGTGAATGGAAATTCCATTCTCCAAGGTATTCCAGCTCACTGTATGCCCTGTCCCTCATAAAATTAAAGTCATCCTGACTCCTCCCTTTTTTTGGTGCCTTATGTCCAATCTGTCAGAAAATTATTTTATTTCTAGTATCTAATTACTTGTAACCATTCTAATTCCAGCTACTATCATCATGCACCCAGGTTACTGCCAAAGACTCCTAGCAGAATTCCTTGCTTCCACTTTGTCTCCAAACATATATTTTGCACAAAGTGGCCAAAGAGATCCTTTGAAAGATATATTTAAAATTTATCTTTTAAATTACCATAGAGTAAAATTGATTCTTTGGTGTACAGTATCATGACGCTGATATACCTGTGATCAAAACCCTCCAATGGCTTCCTGAAGTCCTTGCTGTGGCCTTAAAAGCCCCATGGAGTCTGAGCACCAACTACTTCTCTCCATTCCTTGCTCTGCTTCACACACTGCACGCTTTGCTGCTTCTTAAATTCAATAATCACCCTCATATCTTTGCCTCTTCTCTGCCAACAGTGTTCATCTCCTGAATATATGCATAGCTTAATACTTCACTTCCTCCAGGACATCCACTTCATTGGACATTCAACTGGAATGTTCAGGTGTGAAATGGCATCTTATCAGAAAACATTTTTTCTGACTATCCTATCTAAAAAAGAACTCCCAACTCTCGATGCCCCATACTATATTTTTGTTCTCTCTGCAGCACTCATCTCACTATCTGGGCTAGTATTTCTATTATCTGTTTATTTGTTTGTATGCTTCTTATCCATCTCCCCTTACTAGTATGCAAGCTTAATGAGGGAGGACATTTGTTGTTCACTACTACACTCCATTGCCTAAAATAGTATGATTCATGTAATACTACCCAAATATATGTGAAATCATTGAATCAACACATCAAAGAACTTTAGATCCGAGAAAGGACCATAGAGAATATCAATTTAAATTGAGATTGTCTTACCCAGAAGAAAAAGTCAGACATTATACAAGCCACTAGAGATGCATTAACTTACAAGTCATTTGCAGTATCCTTTACTTGGTGAAGTTAAAAATAAGGTAGATTTTTCGGGGCACCTGGGTGGCTCAAATGGTTAGGCGTCTGCCTTTGGCTCAGGTCATGATTCCAGGGTCCTGGGATCGAGCCCCACATCGGGCTTTCTGCTCAGCGGGGAGCCTGCTTCTCCCTCTCCCTCTGTCTCCCCCCTGCTCATGCTCTCTCTCTCTCCGTATCTCTGTCTCAAATGAATAAATAAAATCTTTAAAAAAAATAAAAAATAAAAATAAGGTAGATTTTTCAATTTATGAACTTTGGAAGACATTTAAGTAAGGATGATGGAGCTGAAAATTCTACAAACTAAAGGAAACCTTAACTGATTATCATTTTCTATGTTCGTGCACATACACACATGTATGATTATCTTGGAGAAGAAATAAAAGCTGGGCAAGCTTTTATGCGGAAGTTACAACCACATATGACAACAATAAGAGAAAAGGAGGGAGGTGAAAACAACGGTAGTCTGTTTATATATGCTTGGTTGATTAACTCACTGGATAAGAAAGCAGGTTTCCAGGAAAGCAAACAAAATTTACCATGCATGGTGGACAATCATTTTCCTGTGTAGAGAATCTGTGATAAGTATTTATTTTAAAGAAATCAATTTTCTTTAAACAAGATGTGTGGTCCAGATTCTCCTCTGAGCGGCAGTAAATACCACTCCCAATCACAATCCTATGAAAGACTCCATTCATGCCAGGGTAAGCCGTAGGAAAACAGGACCAAATGAGACAATGTGCATTTTGGTGAGAACATTAAATCTTAAATAAACAAATGTATGCACATAAACACGCCTAATTTCCACCCCACTTCTTTCCATTTCCATAAGAATTCTCTTCTGGATTAATGTTCTACACTTAGTACTGATGTTGCAAAATGAGAAAATACACCATAGTACCTTTTATAAGTGGTACTAATAAAACTCCCATATAAAGCGAGGTAAAATGTGACCATGCCAAGAGCATATTTTAGAAGCAAGGACAGCAGTCTTGAGGCCTAGTAGAAGCACTGAGGTTCTATTTCAAATGTCCACTACTTTTTTTAGTACTCTGAGTTTAACAGTCTTCGATTCAAATCATGGATCTGGAAACCACCAGCAGTGTGACCTTGAGCAATATTCTTAGCTCTTAGAACCTCGTTTCCTTTCTTCAAAAACTGAGCACTCCCCACTGCCCCCATAAAAACAAGGTCATTGTGAGACTGAAATAAGATAATGTTGGTAAAGTGGCTAGCACAGTGTTTAGTATATAGTAGATTCTCTCTTACATGAAACCTGCACTGCATGCAATTTAGTATCAATTTCGTCAAGCTAGTACCACTGAAAGCAGAAAGTATGATATGTTCCTTGCTCTCCAATGAAAAAATGAAAATTTTTAGTTTGTGTTTGTTGAGTACTCAGATCCATAAACTTGATCCCACTTGATTTTATTTTTGTTCTAAAATGTTATGAATTTTCTCCCTGCCACCTGATCCTCTCATACTGAAGTCACTTTAACCAGTCCCTTGCAAAGAAAAGAGCCGACTAATTTTACAGCCCAACAAATTTCTATTGTGATTTGTGGACAGAATAGAAAAGGAGCACAATTAAGACCTTAACCAAGGCCATCTACTAATCTACCAGTTCACCTTGCCAACCTCATTCTGCACCACATACTCCTCTTACAAATCCTTGCTTTCAACAACCTACTTAAATCCCACCAGATACCACCTCTCTACCTCCTTGCCCTCATTATACCAACAGGGATCCCCACCCAACTCCCTTCATCTCTCATAGAGAAATAGAGAATTGTCCATATATTTTTTTCCGATTATTAATTTCTCACAATGCCCTGCAGAGAAGACCATAAAAAGGACAAACTGATTCCTATGGAATACAGCTTTTAACCCCAAGAAATTTATATTTGAATATTAAATTAATATGCATTTCTGTCTTGGGGCCCCTGGTGGCTCAGTTGGTTAAGCATCCGACTCTTTATTTTGGCTCAGGGTCATGATCTCAGGGTTGTGAGATTGAGCCCCACGTTGGGCTCTGTGCTCAGAGAGGAGTCTACTTGAGATTCTCTCTCTCCCTCTCCCTGTGCCCTTTCCCTCTTTAAATGAATAAATGGATAAAATCTTTAAAATATATATATATATATATATACACACATTTCTGTCTCCATCTATCTGCCTCACCCAAGAGTGGTGACATCAAAGAGATGTTAGATATCCAATTCTTCTAAGAATATAAAATGTGCTTTATAAATAAAACAGTGTCCTAATGTTGGGGTGCCTGGGTGGCTCAGTTGTTAAGTGTCTGCCTTCGGCTCAGGTCATGATCCCAGGGTCCTGGGATCAAGCCCTGCATCGGGCTTCCTGCTCTGCGGGGAGCCTGCTTCTCCCTCTCCCACTCCCCCTGCTTGTGTTCCCTCTCTCTCTGTGTCTCTCTCTGTCAAATAAATAAATAAATAATCTTAAAAAAAATAGTGTCCTAATGTTAAGGACTGTATATAATACATATTATTTTCATAAAATTAATTTTTTTCATAAAATTAATTTTAAAGCAAAAGGCAGACTGGAATAAATGGAAAAGTCTATACTTTATATTGTTGGTTTTTCCTTTTACATAGTTACCCAATTAGAATAAAAATATGCAGTCTCCACAGCACATTTTGGTTTTTAAATAAAAGACAAATTAACTGTGCAAATCTTTGCATTCAAGAATAAGACAGAACTTTCCTATGGAAGCTTTAGCCTTAAGGTTGGAACACAGTTGTGAATTTCAGACAAATCCAGCCTCTTTTATTTTTTTTAAATCACATTTCTGGTCAACAGAAAGCAAGAACATGAAATTTTGGGTTTGCTAGCCCAGAAAAATGGTCACAAACTAGAACTATTTGTCAGATGGGTTTTGCAGATGTGAACAAAACAAAAAAAGAGGTGTCTAATAAAAAAAATGAGCACCTCTTATATGTTATGCACTGTGCTAACCAATGTAACGTCAGACCATCTTATCAATTATTTCAATAATGGGAAAGCACATAGAAATGCTATCATTTGTCATCTTTAAAACACTTTAGAATTTATAAGAGACTTTCACAACCTACTAGTTCATTAAAAGTCTTCAGAGCAAGTACAATGAAAGGCATTTTAATTTGGTTGACTCACAAGACAAAAGAGGATGGATTATGCTTTGTTCCCAGATGTGTCCTACACAGAGATTTCCCATCATCATTTTAAAGCTCTGAAATGTCTTAGGAAGAAAACAACAATACTGTAAAAATGGGGTCAGAACAAAATGGTCATTCTTTATAACAGTTGTGTCTGAAGATAATTTTTTAAAAGTTAAGTAAAAATGAGTAAAACTAAACCACTCATCCAGATGGAAGAGGCATGTGAACCACACTTTAAATTATGATAATATTTATTTTTTATCCTAAGCTTAAATCAATAGGTGATATGCTTCCAGGCCTTTAAAAAGATATAAATCAGATTCATAAGGGTGTCCAAGATAATTTGACCTTAGCTCACTGAGACAGAAAATTAGCTCAAGTGGACAGCACATTTGATTTCTGCCTTCAGACAGGCACGTGTGGGACTCAGTGGGAATAGCATGGGTGTTAGTGAGGGAAGAATTGGCCTGGAATAATTAGGGAGACTTTTACAAACTTGAGTAAAATATTTCATTAAATGTTTGGTTTCCACCAACAACTACAGCTGCCCCCAAAAATCTTCACTCCACTCTATTTTTATTTTGCTGAATGGATAGACGTCAAATAGAATATCTTTCATGGTCTACTAAAAGTGTTCTTATTTTTTTTAGAACTTGGTTCAACCAACAGTAAATATTATCAAAAGTAAGCAGTTAGTAAATTGGATATTGATTATTTACAAGAAAATTTACCTTATTTTTTAAATTCTTGTAAATAAAGATTTGACTATTAACTAAATACTTGAGTGATTTATTTACTTTGGTAACAGTCCAGGCAAAAATATTTAAATTATACTCTTGGAAGTAAGAATTATCTAATCATTCACAAGCTGTTATAATAAAACATTTATCATGAGTCATTAATCCATTAGGACTTATTTTACATCCCATCCTTTCACTAGCACCTTGCTTTGAACATAGTCAAGTTTGGCTGCAATTTTCCCTTTTATCATATATCATAGTTACAGGATGGGATGCACCAAAGCTGGATTCCAAAAACCCTGCACTCTGCTTGAACTTGGCACACAGAAACTCAACGAGTGATTCTAGGGCTGAAATTCATCCAGGCTCAAGGCCTGATATCGTGCTTGGATCATGGGGTTCCAAAAGTTTAGGGTTAGGAGACAGCAGGGAAAAAATATCTATGTGCAACATTCTCTCACAGAGGTTTAAAAGAAGGTTTTAAAATCACGGGGTGCCATTCTTGTGGCTATCAGAGCTGTCTCTGCATATGCTTCTTTCACCCACAACCCCACAGCTCTTCCACAACCCCATCCGCAACCCTTCAACCTTCTGCTTCTCCCTGTTCTGGCCCGGTAGCCTTCCTTTGACATCCTACTTCACTCCAAGTGAAGCCCCTTGAACGTTTCTTGGACATAAATGACACCAACACATGTATGTAGCTTCCTGTTCAATAGCAAACTACATTTACTCGGAAATCGCTAATAGTGAAAGAATGTGACATAAATAGATAACTATATCAAATCTGGCTTCTGGTGACCCAAGAAGGTAGTGGATTTTGTGCTAAGAAAAGCAGAGGAAGTTAGCCCCTTCTCTGCTTTCAATTATGAAAGTTATTACTGCTCTGTTTGTCTCACAGGACTGTGACAAAACTTAAGGAAGCTAGTGTTTCAGAAAATATTCTGTCAACTACCAAGTAACAAGCATATCTGCAATCATTGTGATAATCTCTGGTGATGCTCTTAAGCTGCAATATTTTGGGCACCATACCTGGATCTATGCTGGCACCTGGAGAAATAATTGATGAGTGGAACATATGAGTCAGATATAAACTTAGTGTATATTATAGTGAAATAAAGTTAGTGTATACTATAGTGATTTTACAGATGAGGATTCTGAGGCTCAAAGAGATCCCTGACTTGACAAAAGCCATGCAGCTACCGAGTTGCAAGCATTGACATTAAGGCCGGTATCTGCTTGTACGGGAGTTATTCTTTCTTGGGTCTACACCATTCTTTAGAGATGCACGATCTCTAAAGCTCAAATTCCCAAATAGGTTAATGGATCAGCCTCCAGGGGGTGTGCTAACAGAGAAGAAACCAAGTAGCATGAGTTCCTGCAGAAGCACAGGGGGAAAAAAAATAACCAAGTGCTTTTTCCTCATGGAGGATGAGTATTTGAGGAAATGTCGTATAGAATTAGAACAAGGTAGGCTAAACACAGATAACCATTTTTCCTTGATCTTTTCAATTTTGAAGATGCACTTTAATTTTTTTTTTTTTTTTTATGTTTGCTGTTTTCCAAAACTGGGACACAGCTTACATTGACTGCCAAAAGCAACTTGTCATCAACTGGACAGAGAGGCAATTATGAGGTTGTCGTTGCTTACTCATCTGTGAACATGACTCACACACAGAGTATCTGTAAATCAATAGTCACCTTTGGTTAATAATTTTCACTGGTAACATCACACACAGATTTAAACTCAGATTTACAACATCAATTGCTGCTTAAAATGTTTCAAGATTGTCTTATAAAAGCAACATTGAGAATAAGTTTTTTATACAAGTAGATTGCTTATTACATGCCAGGCAATTCAAATAATGTCAATAAAAGTTGCAAGTTTCTCAAAATTAACAAAGATTTTCAAGCTCAGAAGGCAGCAGTGATATAACAGCAATTAAGGCCCAAGCCATGATAATGGAGAGATAAGCAAACCGACTATCAATATCTTCTATATCCTCACAGACACAAAGCACTGTCTTTCAAGCATTAGAAAATTGTCAGAAAGATTCTGGCTTCTCTCAAAAGAAGTTTTGAACTTCCAGTGAGAGGTAATTCAATTAAGGGGGAAAAAAAGGAAACTCTGGTCTTCTTTGACAAACCTCAAATTATACTGTCAGTCCTAAGGGTGCTATGTCAAGATAACAAGCCTGAGTGAAGAAAGGTAGAGTGTCACCGTGATGTTCTCTGGAATCCCTAATGGCCAAAACTAAGTCAGAAAAAAACACTACAGACTGTATTTGCAGGATTAGCCTCAAATATTGACGCCGAACCTAAAGCGAAAAGTAATACGTACCATATGGATTAATGTACTCTAAAGGTTGTCAGTTAAAAATTAATTAAAAGAGCACACTGAAGCTGTTTTCCCCCAAAATGTTAGCATTAAATACATTGACCAGTTTATCATTGTTGGTATCATAGATTTGGTGACATGTGATCAAAACCATAAAACTGAGGAATTACTAGGTATTTACCAGGCATTGTATGAAGCTTCTAGCTTTTACTACCTCCTTAAATTTCACATCAACCCCATATGAGAGGTATATTAGTTCCATTTTACAGGTAAGAAAGCTAAAATTCAGACAGTGATGAAATCCATTTTCATCATGCAGCTGTGAGGGGATTAAGCCAGAATGTGAGCCCAGGCCTCTCTTATGTCTGGGTCCATTGCTCAATGACCATACTATATGAATTAATCTGTCACTGGAAGAGCACGGTAGTCATCTGCCTAATGGAGTTCCAGAGCTAAGACCACACCTGTCCCTCCAGTGGCTCTGGAAGATCCAGAGGACACTGCAAAGGCTGGGCTTTGGCACGCTTTTTCCTTTCTAAATATTTGTTTGCTATCCCATTGATTAAACTGCTCTCTGTAGGCCTCATGTTAGCAGGACATATAGGGCTTTCCTGTGTATTTTTCCAGACATGCTAGGAGAGATTCTTGCCAAACGAAATGTGATATTCCCAGAGAAGCATCTCAGGCCTTTTGACAGAAGCTTCTTAGGCACATGGGTTATGTCACTTTTGTTATCTATAACTCTTCTCTCCCACGAGTCCCGATAATACAAAGTAGACAATAAAACAATTAAAGTGGGACTATTTTTCAACTACCTCTCACCAGTAACAGATCATTCAGTCCTAACCTGGCGAGACTGTACGATTGCACACTCTAGTATCAGCTTATCTGTAAAGTAGAGTCACACTCTGATCTTCTCCCTTACTTTAATTCATTGGTCATTTAATGATATCACAACGAGACGTGTCCCAATGTCTCCGTTCCCTGACACACTGCAGATGTCCATGCTTCTGGATTCTGAGGAAAAGTAGCAATACAAAAATGTGTGGCATGCCCAATTCTTTTCTACTCTTAGTAAGCTTTCTCTGCATGTTACACGTGTGTGTATGTTTATCCAACCATACCAAGTACGCACTCACACATATAGATACCACATGCCGTGTGTGTGTGTGTGTGTGTGTGTGTATGTGTGTGTGAGAGAGAGAGAGAGAGAGAGAGATCCCATCCACCTTACCCATGACTGATGGAGAGATGAAGCTTATTGTAGTGACAGGCCTCTGTCTTTATGATGTTAGGTTCCCCTGCCTGATTTCTTCACCAAGGAGCTAGTTTTTACATAATGCATCATACAAATTCAGCCTACAATGCCTAGTTTCTATGTCACCTAGCTAAAGATCCCACATATCAGCAAGCTATGCAGACATTCCATTCATTCAGCAAATATTCTTTGAAGCACTCCTGGATTCAAGGCCCAGTTTAACTATCACCCCACAAAAAGAGGATGTACCAAAAAAATAAAAAATAAAAAAAGTCAACACGATGTTTCCATTCAGCACAATAGGAGTCTCCTTACTCCCCAAAGCTTCAGTTTTTCTGACCCACAGAGATAAGAGAAAGTAAGAGAGGGCTGGTATAGCAATTTCATTTTTTTTAACCCTATTGGTTTCCTATTAATCCCAAACTTACTTTTCCAAGCTTTATTATTTTTTTTCTGTGAACATGAAAAACATTGCTGTTAAGTTATAATTCCTTGGAAATACTCTAAATATCAGTGCAAACAATTATGTGGATTGCTTATCGTTCTAAAATCTATCATATATTCAGAATGATCCAGTAAATATCCTATGGATCCAAAGCCAAGTATTTGTATTACACATGTCAGGTATGCATTATGCAGTGATGCATTAATATATTTTCATGAGTTTGTTTAATCCCCATTGAAAAAATAACTCAAGTATTGTTGTGTATAGACAAATAAAGTTAATTTACTCAAATAATTTAAAATCCTATCTGGCTTTAGATCACTAGGAGCAACAGTTGATGAGGAAATATTCTTCATAGCTCGATCTTACTAAATTACTTTAAATTATTTTCAGAGGCAATGGGTTTGGTTTGGTTTCAGTGCTGAGGTGAGCCCAGGCTTCACGGAAGAGGCCCCATCTGCATGTGTATTGGCCACACAGGAGGGGACAGAAAATGTGCCAGGGGCCTTTGTCTTCTGATCTCCCAGGATGAAAGTCTAGGAGTTGACAGCATGTTCTCTCCTCTTCAGGGAGACTTTTAAGGGCACTGAAGGAATATCCAAGTAGCTTCAGAGATTTCCTTCTGGATCTCCATGTACAAATTCCCTAGAGCCTCTGGAGTGGGTCCACCTTCCTCCCACCCTCTCAGAGTCTATAAACAAGAGAATAGCACATTTCAGCCTATGCTCTAACGGAGCAGAGTGCAGTATCTAATAGCAAAAATGAAACCTAGAGCTTTGAGTCATAAGTCAAGGAAAGTCTAAAGCCTTGGAAGCAGATAGCTATATGCCTCAGATGACAGGGTTCCAAAAGTCAGAGAAAAAAATGAAAGAAACAAAATGAAGAAAAGAAATTAAAAGTACGTCATCTTTTTCTTCCCCTTTGTTCCGTTGTATCATAGCTATCTTTTCTGTTCCTCACTCACTCCCACTCCCACTCCCCAACCACCAATATCCTGAAGGTACCTTGAAGAGAAGGAACAATTTCCACTGAAATGACCAAGAGTTGATGCCCAACAAAACGGGTTCAAATAATGTACTCAATAGAAGGGAAAACTTGTTTAAATTGTTTTGGGTGAGAGCACCACCAGAACCTCAGGAACCATGAAATTTGAGTCCCCTGTTCTTGGTCTCCTTTGGGAGACCTCTTTTTGTGGGGTGACCTTGAGGTTAGCGTGTCTTTATCATGGACTAGCCAGGAGATTTTGGGTAAGTCATTTTACCGCACCAAATTCAGAGAGCTTAATAATGTCTCCAACCTCTCAGCCAGGAGGTGGCAGATCCATAAAAAAAGGTCTTACATCATAAGAGTCAGAGGAATTTCAAAATCTTCTGGATAGAATTCAGATTAAAAGTCAAATCAATGAGGGGCGCCTGGGTGGCTCAGTCATTAAGTGTCTGCCTTCGGCTCAGGTCATGATCCCAGGGTCCTGGGATTGAGCCCCACATCGGGCTCCCCGCTCTGCGGGGAGCCTGCTTCTCCCTCTCCCGCTGCCCCCACTTTGTTCCCTCTCTCGCTGTGTCTCTCTCTGCCAAATAAATAAATAAAATCTTTTTTTAAAAAAAAGTCAAATCAATGAGATAATGCATATTTGTAAAAATATAGATATTCAGTAAGTTAAAATATATTCAGGGGAATTGCTAGAAATAAGAATCCTCATTTATTGGCATTCATTATGTGCTAGATGCTGCTTTAAGCCCTTTACATATTACAACCTATTTGTGGCTCATTACATCCCCTCCCTGCTTTGCTCAGGCTGCTCTCTCTGTCCAAATTCCCTTACCTGCCTTGCCTACCTGAAGAATACTCAATTTTCAAGACTTAGCACAAATTTCACCTCTAAATGTCCCCTTCCCTCCTGTGTAGCTTCATTCTTTCAAATATGGACTTCTTTTTTTTTTTTTTTTAAAGATTTTATTTATTTATTTGAGACAGAGAGAATGAGAGAGAAAGAGCATGAGAGGGGAGAGGGTCAGAGGGAGAAGCAGGCTCCTTGCTGAGCAGGGAGCCCGATGCAGGACTCGATCCAGGGACTCCAGGATCATGACCTGAGCCGAAGGCAGTCGCTTAACCAACTGAGCCACCCAGGCGCCCCTCAAATATGGACTTCTAAGAAGCAATAACAAAAACTGTGATTTACTTATTTGTGTATATATTTGACTATGAGCTCCTTGAAGGCAAATACACATCCAGTTTACTTCTATATACTCAGAGCTAAGCATAATAAATTGTTTGCTAAATAATAAACAGATGCTGCTAGATAAATTAATGATTGACTGAGAGCATTTCTGTTTTTACTGCAGATTTACCATATTTCTGATGGCTAAGCCCAACATAGAAATCTCTTATTAGTTGCAAAAATATATATATATATTTAAATAAAATGTCAGACTGTGGAAACCCAAATGCACTGAGCCAAAATCATTAGACCTCTGTATGATATCCCAGAAAACACATAAAGCAGCAACCCAGAAGGAAACTCAAAAAGTAACAATCTCCTCCGAGTTTGGGAGAAGAGAACAAACCCGAGCAGTACCACCTTCCCTGGCTAACAGTGATTTCTAAACCAGCAAGTTTAAAGGCAGAAGAAGAGACACACAGAGTGACAAATGGCAATGTGGTGCACAGAGATGCCTCAGGCGGTGGGGCCTGAACTCCACTCTATGACCATGACACACTCCTTAGAAGATTTGGAGGGTTTCATATTTTATCATTGCTCCTGGACTTCATTTTCCTTTAGGAAGTAACACGATGTAGAAGTGTTTATAGCATTCTCTTTCTTCTCTCTTCTTAAAAATTAAAAATCTGCATATATTTGAGTCTCTATAAATAGAGAAAAAATATATAGTTCTTTCTTGGGGTTGAGTTCATTGGGCCTCCGGATAAGACGTTAAAGGAAAGGCGATAATAGTCTGCACTGATGGCTTTGTTTATAACTCTTCTGTCCCTAGAAAAAGACCACCTGCATTCTTCTTGTATCAACACCCAGAGCCAGCCTAGCGCGGCGAGGCTCCTGACCCGGAGCTGCAAATCTTTATCCTGTTACCAGCATTTTTTTCAGGCTAGGCCATGTTCTGAAGCCTTTATTTGACTTATTCCAAAAACCCTAAAATAAAAGCTATGAGGAAATCCTTCAAAAGACACATTTTTGTATAGCATATAAAGCCTTTAATAATCCTTTCTTCCCTCCAAAATTAAAAGTATGTGAATCCCTGAGCGTGGTAGGAGACTCGTCCAGGAAGTGGAAGGCGTCCTCCACGCAGTTACAGAGGTCCTCCATTGAGAAGCCGAAGCTGGCTACATTGTTTGACATGAGGGTTACTTTTCAGATAGTGAAATTTTAGTTGCCAGGTGCCAGAGGCAATTTATCAGACGCTCATAAAATAAAGATCAGAAAGCCCATCCGTCTCCCCATGCATCTGGGATCTAGGAAGGAACACTCACAGCCCTGGATCCTTTAAACAGCTCTCACTTAAAGAGCTTGATGTTTATAATAACAAAAAAAGGAGAAAGGGGTCAGGTCAAATTCTGCCGAATAGCAGGTGTTGTTATAAGTGTTTTGTTCTCTCCCTCTCTCTCTTCTTTTTCTGAAAAAGTAATCTGAAAGAATATTGAGCTGTTGCAGTAGCATTTATTTATTTTTTTATGTTTCTCCACAGGCATTTTTTTTTTTTATGTTTCAACAGAAAAATGTGACCTGAAAACTAGAAAATAAAAGCCTTTGATCATAAAAAAACTTTTGAAAGCTTTTTCATGAAAATGTCAATTACTAAATAAAAACTAAATTTAGAATCAAAGTTCTTAACAGTGTTACATGGACTGCAGAATGGTGTCATGTGAGGCTTCCAATGCACATGTAACATAATAATTTTGAGTGACACTAATAAAAAACTAATAATAATGCTTGCGCATATATAAGAACTTTTTCCTTCATTATCCCCTTGAAGAACAAAGAGAGGAGGAGACTGGTCTGCGATCACATGAGGTGTAAGTGACAGAAACACTTGGACCCTGGTCTTGGGACTCCAGGCCTTGTGCTGTCACCATGGGGCCTCCCTGATGCAGAGCTCTGGGGTGCAATCTGCACTGAGTGCTCAACCAGTCTCATTCTTTCTTGATGAATTGAAATTAATACACCTAAGTTTTTGGTTAGTTGAAAGCCAGTTTAAGGGCAGTTACTTAATTAAGATGTCCTTACCTTACCTTAATTCTGAACCTTTATTATTTTCTTATTTTGTTAAGCAAATGGTATGATTTTATGTTAGGGACAGTGTACATTTTGCAAATAGTCCGACTTTCTCTTAGTGTTCACTAGACCAAAATTCAAAGCTGAAAATAGTTCCCACTAATATTATGGTTTGCATTTCTTGGTTATGTCCTCTTTCCTGTTCCCTTCTTCCATCTTCCCACTTTGTGTTTCTTTTTCCTTCCCCTTATGTCTCTGTTTCTTTGTTTCCTTTCTCCTCCTCCTCCCTCCCTTTTTCCCTTCCTCCTCCTCCTCCTCTTTTTGTTTCTTATTCTCTTTTCCTTCTTTTAAACTTGTGATGCACCTTTAATTTTTCTTCATTGTGGAAGAGATGGAAAAGTAAGAAAGGAAGAAAAAAAGAGAAGTGAGAGAAATAGGAGGGAAAGGGAGAGGAAAGAAAACAGGGATGTAAAAAAAAAAAAAAAGGAATCTGGAAAGGTATAATGATGGGAAAAATAAATAAAATACCAAGAAGATGAAAATTTAACAGGGTATACAAATGTTAATCACATGTAAAAGTTAAAAAATAATGAGACTAAAGGGGAAAAATGGGGAAATTGAAGCTCATGGAAAAAATGGTTTATTATTTCTGGAAAAGAATCTACTATTATTCTTATTTCTAGTTCTCATTTGTTCATTAAATATTTTAGTTCACTAAAATTTTTGTATATAACCAAGGAAATAACATACTATTGCAGACTGATATAAATATAGATTTTAGAGCCTAGAAAGGGCTTTATAATAATCACAAGATTGCAGAAATGAACAGAGGGAAACAACTAGTTATAGGAATCCTCAGTGGAAATAAGGCAACTTCAATGTTATGCCTTGGAAAAGTGTTGACCTGCAAGTTAGATCTCTAGATGACATTTTAGATATGTATATGAGAGAAGAAAACAGTAGGTATTTGGCAACCTTAGACATTCAATTGTAGGACTAAATTACAAATTAGCCAACAACAAAATATTATTTTCCAAGCATATTGGACACAAGAGTAAATAAATCGAAGATAGCTTGTCAGACATCATCATAGGCTGGCTCTGAAACTCACACAGGGGATCAGTAATTCATGTGTTTGGGGAGAGAGAAAACTTAGAGGTTCTTAGGAAAGATGTTTTTCTTAGCCCAAAGCCCTTCCTAAATGTCACAGTTCTTTGGCATCCTTGTGGAGGTTGTATATCTTGGGGACTTTGAGAACTACTCCCCAAAATTCACGCTTGCTGGGGAAATGGCAATTTAAGGCATGATGTTGATGGCTTTAAGATCAAAGAATTTCCGCTCAGTAGTTCAGAAAGGAACTACTTCTTGGTGCAGAGATGTGTTGTGCAGCCTTAGGGCCTGGTTCTTGCCAGTGGGGCCGGACTGCAGGTAAAACAGATCTGAGCTTTCTGAAGGACCCACACCACAGCGCTTGCTCTCTCTCTCTCTCTTTCTCCCTCTCTCTCTAAAAAAATAAAATAAAATAAATCTTAAAAAAAAAAAAAGAAAAGAAAATCTGAGTCTGGTTGAGAAGATGAGCATATAAATAGCCAAATTCAATACAGTAGAATCAACCCAGGGATGGAGGTATAAGCAGTAAACTATGGGAGTCCAGCTGAGTGGCATCCAAAGATTTTAGCCTAAGAATGAAGAGATAGGAATAGACTGCAAGGTCCGTACCTCAGAGCATAGTCCATGCTGTACTCAGTACTTAACGGCTGAACGAAATTTAAAAAATGTATCGAATGACTCAGAATTACTTCGTTTTGTTGTTGTTGTTTTGAATCAGAGACATTTCCAATTTTAAGATCTGAAAAGTAGCTTTATCCATATTTAAATAATAATTTCAACATTTCCTGACTAATTTTACAAGCAAATATTTAATATAATGTCTTTCTGTGCAATCTCTAAAAGGAAACATATTTGTATTGTACGTAAAGAATATCACAATTAGAGAAATTTCCTTAGCTGTAATCTCTAGCATAGCTAAGGGGAGAAAGAAAAAAAAACCTAACACATTCAAATGAATGAATCTCATTTTTCATCCAATATTGTGTCACATTCTATGCTTGTGGTATCAAAATATAAAAAGGACACCACATTAATAGCAATTTGTAGGATCAAGACCATTTACATAATGCAATAATCAAGTAGATTTATTATAAATTTTACTAAGTTTCTGTTTGGGTTTGATGCCAGGAAAGTTCCCCTGTCTTACTCAATGTAGACAGTTTAACTTCAGTGAATGTACTAAAACTGATAGCATCCCCTCTTAAGATATAAGCTAGCACTATGTCTGCAGAATTGATAAGGAAATTATTTTCTCCAAAACAAAGCAAGGGAAAAAGATAAAAAGGAAAGGGCACACTTTATTCTTTATGTTTTTAGATGACAATTAAAGCACTTGGGATTAATTGTCTACCATTTGAGTGACCTCATTTTTTACAAAACAAAGTTATCTTAGGAATTCCCCATTCCAAAACTGAGATTATGGCCTCAATTTAAAGTGTAAAGTCTGTGTTTAAACCACACACCCTTTTTTTAAGGCAGTAGTTATAAACCAGCAGCATGCTTAAAAGCAGAAACAGAAAATTAATTGCTAAATATTTCACCAGTCTCTGTGACTTTGCTTTGATGTTGCAAACCAATATCAGGAAGAGAATAAACACTTTTTTCTGATTTTTTTTTCACTTTGAGTATTTACGGATTTAGGAAGTCAAATAGGCAAGGACAAACACACACACACACACACACACACACACACACACAAATATATACTCTGATCTATGAACCTACCCACCACTCCAGAATGGCAAATATAATGCTTTCCAGGGCTCTAGCAGTCTCTCCCTATACTCCATCAAACCGTTTGTCCCCAGGATGGATGACCGGGAAGCCAGTAGGAAAATTCCAACTTCATAGCAGTAAGGAAAAGGGTAGTAAAAAATTGTATTTGTGTCATGGGCCAAATTCCAGCATCTGGTAGCAGGAGACAACATCATCTAGTACACAGCTTCTCGAAGAACAAACTTTGTGAAATATGTATTTAATTTCTAAAATCTACTCCTACTTTTATTGAAATGCAAAGACCCCAATTTCACAAAACTTCATCCTGAGACAGAAACAAGGGCTTAGTAAGTTGGATGTGTTTTAAACAGAACATTATGAAAGCTAACAAACACTTAAGAATCCTAACTTCACAAAACTAAAATTTCCTATTATTTAATCTTGAACATTTTTTATTTTTCTTACTAATTTATTGGTGATGCTATTTTCCTGTACTCTAAAGAGTTGGGGTTTTGGTTTTTTGTTGTTTTTGTCTCTTCTGTTCAACTTTATAAATAATTACTAGTGGCCCACTATGTCCCAAGCATGTCCTGGTCACCACAGACAGAAATACACATAAGTCAATGTCCCTTCTTCAAGGAACTGAGCTTAGTCAAAAAGACAGACAAGCCAACAGGCATTTATAATTCATGTTTTATGCATTAGCCTCCAATATCATCACCCAAAACAAAAGCCCAGAGAGGGAATTAGAACTTCTTCTCTTGGCTTCTGCCTTATTGATTCAATTAGCTTAAAAATTTGCTGAAACACTTAGCTCCTTCTCCATATTTTCCTAAGCATAATGGAATAATCTAGGCCTCACTCTATAAAAGGTTGTACAAGATCTGGTTTACTCCTGAGAAAAGTAAGGCCCAGCCACCCAGCAGGAATGCTTTCAGGATTGGATCATGTTTTTATTCTTGCAATGCACCATTTAAGAGCTACTGTGGTTTTTCTGAAGTTCCATTTGTGGGGCATTAAACATGTAGGCATTCTTTTGTATATTACATTATGCTACATAATACTACTAGATTCCAAAGTTTTTACCTTTTCCTCTCTAAAATAAAAGGCATCTAGGCTTCAGGGTAAAGTATTCACAGTACTCTTTTTTAATGCCCTACTCTTCTCAAGATGAAGCAAAATAACCTCACAACTATACAGAAACCAGCCAACATTCCACAACAAAATTTACTGTAAATACCGATTTGGGTAAAGAATTCCTAATATCATTGTTTGATTTAATAACTACAGGATACTACTTCCTCTGCACAGATTTCCAAAACTTAAATAAACCTAGCATTCCTAACAACTGTTTGTTTACAAAAATATTTGACATTTTTTCTCCTTGGTAGAATTAAAGACTTATTTAGAATTGCACTTGCAAGGAAGGAATGGTTTGATATGTCTGCCACTTCATATCAAATTTGAATAATATCAGCTGAAAGCACACATCATCCAAAAGTCAAAATGAAATGCAAAACTTCACCCATTTTTATATTCATTAAGAATATAGTTTAATGTAGTTTAAAAACTACAACCAAAATGTTCCTGTAGAACAACAACAAAAATGAGAGCTAGAAGGAAACTTGGCAATCAAGAAGAACTAGATCACTTTACAAATGCTTAAACTAGAGTTCAAATAGGTTAAGTAACTGGCCCAAGCTAGATCTTAGTTGAGCCAGGACAAAAGTCCAGGACAATGACCCTCAGTCCAATTGTACTAATGGGTACCTGAGCACAATGACCGATTTACAATTATAACACAGTATCATTCCAGGCTTCCTCTGCAGCCAGTTAGCAGAACACACAGTCAGGGTCTCCATCTACAACTTTTTCCTGCAGCACCTCTCAGGATCATGGACAATCCCTAATGTCCATGATTTCACTCTCTGTTGTACAAAGGAGGCATTAAGTCCAGAAACGAAATGAGAACTCTGGAGGATATAGGCAGGGAGAGGACTAGCTTAGCCCAAGGATGGCTCTTCTGGAACAGGACTGAAGAAAAGCTAGGCACCCTCTCCAGCCTGGCATGTTGCTTCACATTTTCACCATTAGAGAATCTTTCTTTTTGACTAGAGGTCTCTTCAGTTTTCCTAAAATCTACTCTGGTTTAAAATAACTTCATGCCAAAATGCACCATGGGATGGCAGTTTGAAGAGATGGACCAGAATAGGAGGTAGTGTTTATGTACATAAAGCAGTGTCTATGTACATCAGGTTTTATTTAGTGTACGGCATATTCTAAACTGGCACTAGAGTAAACCTAGCTTTACAAGAACAAACATTCTTTTTTTAAGATTTCATTTATTTACTTGAGAGAGAGAGAGCACAGAGGGAGAGGGAGAGGGCCAAGCAGACTCCCCGCTGACTGTGGAGCCCGATGTGGGGCTTAATCCCAGGACCCTGAGATCATGACCTGAGCTGAAGGCAGACACTTAACCAACTGAGCCACCCAGATGCCTCAGAACAAACATTCTTTTAATGATGATCCAGCCACACTCCCCACAAAGCACCCTGCATTCCAGCTACTCAGACTGCTCCTTGTTCCACAGACATTGCAGACTCAATGTCAAGCAACATCAGAGTCTATATAGTTCTATCTCCACACTTCTGTTCATGGCATATTTTGCTAGAATGACTATCCCTTTATCCATATCCATTTACTAAAATTCACATTTCCAATAAAATCCTTTTTTCCCCCATATCTCTCTTCTTCCATGTGTCTTTCCCGATCTCTATATCTAACATAATCTCTAGGTTTTGTTCCCACTGAACTTTTCTTTGTACCTCTATGTTGAATTTAATAATACTTTTTTGTTCGTTTGGTTTGGGTGGTAACAATTCTCACAGGAGAATCTCCCAACTAGACCATGCAGGGCTGAATCTGATTCATCTTTCTAACCTGTCTGTGGCTAGCACAGTGTTTGGCACGTGGTGCACACTCAAAACACATTTGCTGAGTTTAACCTAGTTAATGTACACACTAGAATTATAGAGGACTTTGTAGGGTTAATTGCTGATGCTAATCTTAGCATTTCTGGTGCAGCAGCAATTCCACTTGCTCCTCCTCTTCTTTCTCTTCTCCTCTTTGAGTCCTTATTGTTGTTGTTGTTGCCATTAGTATTCTTAGCATTATTATCTTGATCAAGAACTCAGAAATATATTGCCTGTAAGACTTGTCAACATATATGGACATACTTGGCTGCTGCAGGAAGTCTATAGGTCTTGGCTCCATTTGGTACAGCACGAGATAGCATCTCCTCTCTTAAATCAACCAAGAGTCTGAACAGCAGAGAAAGCCTCTGGTCATGCTTCTTTTTGCCATGGCACATATAAATTATCCCTGACCATTAAGGCATAAAATCAACTAACTTTAAAAAATGCAGGAAGCTATAAATTACCCTGAAAATGTTTTAATCTCTCACTATCAGCTCTTCCTTGGATCACAATCAAAGTGTATCCCATTTAAAGAAGCCCTTATGGGTTTCTTCTCCAGCAGAATGCCTTGCTTCAAATTAATGTCTGGGATGGAGGAAAAGCCATTTATGTTTTGTTACAACATCTCAAAAGGATATATTTTATATTCTCAATTAAACTGTGAGCCCCTTGATTTCATGTTCTGTTTCCAAGTAAAAGAACTTTGAGAAACAATGGCCATTTCACATACCAAAGTTTTATCACAAAATATTATTGTGTAAAATTGTCCAAACAACCCTGCTAAAACAGCTGCTTGAACATCTGGATGACTCCACTACAAAAAACCTCTCTCCCTATGAGTTCCCCCCTCCCCCCAAGAGGCATCTCCTACACCAAGGTCTTTGTGACAAGTGATGACAGTAGACACTCCGGTTTTCCAAGTCAACATCACTAGGCTCCTCATCACTGCAATAAACCAAGGGTTGCTTCAATAGAATCCTATTTAGAAAGTTCTACTTATAAGACTAAACAAAATTTATTTGTCCACAAAGAAAGCAAAATATTCAGACAAAATTGATAACTTATCATGTTAACTCTGCAATATATCTACATGTATATGTATATTTATAGACATTTATACAAATATATGTATTTATTTATATATTTTGCATATATCCACTTCCTAACATTCAGGCTATCTGTCAGCAGTTTCTTAATTCCTTGCAACCTATATATGAACTCTACTGTAAAATGAATGATCAAATTTATATTTGGGTTCATAAACTGTTCATAAAATATTTTTAATGCCTATAAAGTACTTGGCTTATGTTATTATAAAAGGGAGAAACGTGTTATACATCTTACTAAAATCCAGGTTTCAAAATATTGCAAATACACATATTTCCACAAACTCATCAGAAGTGGGCCTGGAGCATTCTGAAGAAAGTTTCTAGGTCTACTTAGGTCTGTATCCCCAGTGCTTAGTCCACTGCTCAGCACACAGTTGGTATTCAATAAATATCTATAAGCTAAATAAACAAAGTAAAAATTAAATCTTATAGGAGGCAGAATGGTATGATGGGAAGAGAAAAATTTGAGTCCTAATTTCAATGTCTCCTGGATGCAAAATTTGAGGCCACTGCTGATGTCTCTCTGATCCAAGCTTCTGTCACAACACAACAGTGATCCTCAAGGTGTGGTTGAATGATTTCAAATGAGGACACATGTGAAAGTCTTCTTATAACAATAATACAACCATCTATTCAGTGTCAACTATGTGCAAAGCAATTTCTATGATTTAAGCTCTAATTCCCAAAACATTTTTTCCAGCAGGTACTAGTATCTCTGAATTTTAGAAAAAAATTATATACCCAAGTTCCTTACCTTTGTTGGTTTCAACTTTTTACTTAATGGGTGGCAGTGGATCTTCCACTGACCACATTGTAGCCACTCAGAGGTAAGCACCTGGACAGAAAGTAGGTAAGCCAGGTTTTGAAGTCAAATTAAAATGTGTGTGAAAGTGCTCCCTGGAAACATATGAAAGTACACCCAGTGGAAGATACTATTATTAACATAATTTTATATCTGGTTCAGAGGAATTAGAATAGTCAATGCACACATTTCCTGATTCTGGAAGCCCCGTGTGATATTCAGGTTTCACTTACAGCATGTTACAAAGCATGGCAGACAATAAAGTGGTGGTAAGAAGCCCAAATAATATGAAATCACTCTTTCCTACAGTCCTGGGAATAAAAGAGAAAAGGAAACTCAAGAACCTGAAGACTGTGCCAGAAATTCCATTTCGGAAGGAGGATACTGTCTTCAAAGCAGCTGGTGCCTCCCACTTCTCTCTGTTTTGATATACACCCCGTCACCAACTTCGGTGAAACTGTTTCTCATCCTCTACAACAACCTAAGGATCAGATCCCAACTACTTCTGGGGACATGCCACATCTCCTAGGGCAAGTGAGAAAAGAACATTTCAATTTTATGGCAGCAGGAGCAAAAATGTCATCTAACAGAGCCTGGAGGAAAAAGAGAAGTAAAATATTATAAATGAGCATTCCTTCTTCCTCAGTGGAGGGAAGAAGGAAAGAATTTAGGGCCAGATAAGGAACCCAAGCCAGAGATACTATAGCATTTTACAGCCTGAGGTCACCAGAAGGGGGACAGGAGGAGGCCAGGATAGAGGAGCAGAGCAAGTGCTAGGCCAAGAAGTGTAGGGGAAATGTGTGGAGGTAGTCCTTGGAGGCTGCCGGGTGAGGACAAGGAAAGAGAAATGGGGAGGCAGCCAGTGAAGGTGTTTGGGGCTGCTTGAGAATATCAAATTTCTTTCTGAGAATAATGGGTCAACATGCACAGTGACAGATTCTAAATCAAGAATAAACTAAAAAGACTAGGATAGCCCAGAGGCAGATTGCTACCAAGAGTCTTCTCTCTCCAGGCAAGATAGGTTAGTTATGTCAGATTGCTCCATCCCTGGAATGAAATACATGTGCAAACTCAGCAGATATAAAACAAAAAATATAGTAATTCTAAATTTGGGAACTGATTGAAGAGCAGAAAAGTGCAAATTTCAAGACTTAAAAATGGTGGGGGGATGACATGAGTGGTTGTGAAATTGCAACTGAAGAGTTGTACCATTTATTCAGGAGTTGGTGAAAATTCCCAGAAGGGAACATGTGGCAAAGTTGGCTGTGATGAGTCAGAACTGTATTCACCAATCTCCATGAGCATAAGAGGAATTTGGAAAATTCCAGGAGAAAGCATAATGAGGCTACAAACTGGGACCGGGGGACTCCATCAGACTCACATCTTTCACTAAACATTCAAGGCATTGGGAAGCTTTTGAGTCTGTTTTTCTCATCTACCTGAGAAAGCTGAATTGTAGCATGACAGTTTTGCTCTTAGGTTGAAGAGAATAAATATTTCTTTCCCCTCTCCAGCTCCTAGAAATCAGGAAGTCTCTCCAGTATTTTCAGCAACAAATTCTAGGGTATCTTTGTTGTTTAGCTTCTAACTTGTCAGCTTACTAAAATGGATAGTCTCCCAGACAATCCAAAGAGAAGTCTGTATCTCTTTTCCACTTCTGGTGCCCCAATCACAAATCTCTAAACCACAAGCCTGTACATAGATACAGAACTGGAGCTGCCAGTCTGTATGCTAGTATCTTTTGTTTTTTTGAGAATTTTTTTTATTATGTTAATCACCATACATTATATCATTAGTTTTTGATGTAGTGTTCCATGATTCATTGTTTGTGCATAACACCCAGTGCTCCATGCAGAACGTGCCCTCTTTAATACCCATCACCAGGTTAACCCATCCCCCCATCACCCTCCCCTCTAGAACTCTCAGTTTGTTTTTCAGAGTCCATCATCTCTCATGGTTCGTCTCCCCCTCCGATTCCCCCCCTTCATTCTTCCCCTCCTGCTATCTTCTTCTTTTTTTTTTTTCTTAACATATATTGCATTATTTGTTTCAGAGGTACAGATCTGTGATTCAACAGTCTTGCACAATTCACAGTGCTCACCATAGCACATACCCTCCCCAATGTCTATCACCCAGCCACCCCATCCCTCCCACCCCACCCCCCACTCCCACCCCACCCCCAATCTCAGTTTGTTTCCTGAGATTAAGAATTCCTCATATCAGTGAGGTCATATGATACATGTCTTCTCTGATTGACTTATTTTGCTTAACATAACACCCTCCAGTTCCATCCACGTCATTGCAAATGGCAAGATCTCATTCCTTTTGATGGCTGCATAATATTCCTGTATGCTAGTATCTCTGAGTATGTCCATCCCAGAGTTGTAGAAACGGCTGGTTTCCTGAGGACCACAATAATTATAATCAAAATACTGATAAACTAGCATGTACTGAGTGTAAGATGTCATTCTAACATATTACTACATTTTCCCTCACAACAATCCAATGAGGTAGATAAATATAGTCATTACCCATACTTTACAAATGAAGAAACTGAAGCACAAGGGAGTGTCAAAAATCTGGCCAAGGTCACATAACAAGATTTGCCCTCAAGGAGATTGACTCAATGCTGTCAATCACTATGTGATAACTTACTGATGTCCAAGTGCAAAAAAAAAAAAAAAAGGGGTGCTCAGCGCTTTGGAAAAGAATACTCTGTACTACCAAAGGCAAAATTTCACTTGATTTTGTAGGCATTTTCCTTTGAGCTCCCATAGTAATACACATTCATCTACGTTAACCCATAGCACACTGCTACAATTATTTGCTTAAACATCTGTGTCTCTGCCTAGTGTATGAGCTGCTTAAGAGCAGTGACTATATGTTTCGTCTAACATCCTCAATGTCTAGCATAAGACTGGAATATCATTGGTATTCTATAAATTTTGTTAAAGGAGTGAATAAATTAAAGTCAAATTATTTTTTCATTCTTTCATTATTCTTTTCATTAATTTACTATGGGCCTATTATGGACCAGATCCCATGCTAAGCACTATGAACAACAAAATGAATTGGTCATAGTTCCTGCCTTCAATATGTTCTCAATCTAATCAGAAAGCCAGATGAGTAAATGGAAAATTTCAATAGAGGGTAAAACATTCTTTGACAGAATGAAGTATGTGGTATTACAGGAACATAAAGAAATAGCACAAACCAAGCCTGAGGTTGTCGGTCATAGCTCCCTAAAAGAGGTTTTGAAACACCCTCTGGGAATTAGCTAGGCACCAGGGAAGTATGGACATAGGCCAGAGAAAACATAGGGGCATTTGGGCACTTTCATGTGGTTGGATGTTGATGTAGTACAGATTATGAGAAGTCCATTGGGAAAGAATACTGAAAATGCAACTAGAGGTAAGATTTAAAGAGCAAAAAAGGTTAAACACTGAATTTCCTCCCCAAAGATCATAGGAAGTCATGGGTATGTGGCAAGCAAACAATAGAGTAGTACTAAAAAAAGAGCTTAGTTCCACTTCAGGTGAGTCATCAACCAGAAAGCTGGCACCGAGACATTAGGAGAAAAAGAAAGCACAAGGCCTGTCCGGAATGGATAGTAGATTAGTTGTTGGATGTGAAGAAGCAGATGAGCAGAAGGTACCACAGAGTGGCCAAGCAGAGCAGTATTGGAGTCATACAGAACTGCACTCAAATCTCATCTCTTGATGATGTGCTTGTGTAACCTTGGGCAACTTATGTAAATGTTCTGTGCCTTGGTATCTCTTTCTCTACCCTGAGAATAAAATCACTACCATGTAAGATTGATCTAAAGATTAAAGGGGGTAACATGTAAAATCCTCAACTAGAAAGGAAGGTAAGTGTTTCTCCATATTATGTTGACAAGGTTTTGCCAAAAAGCACAGACATTATACAGAGAAACCCTTACTTCCTCCCAACATGAGAATTTTATCGATTATGTACTCTTCATTCCAATCTTACATGATCAGTGTTGTTTTTGTCAGAGAACCCAGGATACAATGAAGAGGGGCACTCTGAAGTTTTTCAGAAGTATTTTTTTTTCTGCACTTACCAGGCTCTGGGCCATTACTCATGTCACATTCAACATCTTCACCCCTCCACTCTACCATTTCCTAAATCCTATGCTATTTAGGGTTTCATCCCTATTATTACCAACACCAGTTGCCCCAGTCAAATTGCTCTTTGCTTGGTGTGAAACCCCCTTCTGGGATCCATCCACTGATGTGCTTTGAGAGCCTCAGCTGGTTAGGAAACCCAGGCCCCACCTACATGCACATCAAGATACTGATCATCACTCACGGCCTATGACCACTTCAAGCAGCCTATTGCCAATCATGTGGATGAATTGGACAGCTATCAACCATGCTAGCAAGAAAACTTCAGAAGTATCAGTCCCATTAAATCGCTATTCCTTAGAACACTTACCCCAGGCCATCACTGTATTTATTTATTAATGCTTTTATTTCAATTGCTCTAAAGATAACAAGGAACCTGAGTGGTCCTAATGTTTCTTCACTTTGAGTGATGAATTAATCTGTCTCAGGTCACACAATCACCTACATTTACCCTTAGGCACATGGTGTGCCAACTGGTGGGCTGGCATGTGGTGGTGCCCCTGGCTTAGATACCTGCAAAGAGGAAAGGCTCCACTTCTCTCAAATCTGCTCAGGAAAGTGACCTTGACTTCCCATGGATGATAGCTGGGAAGAGAGGAGCACTTGTGCAAGGAGATGATTAGATTTCAGTCTGTGGCTCTTCCATCCAATCAAGGGCATTTCCTTTAGTCAGGCCTACAACCAGCAAACTTTGTACCCAGGATACTGACTCAGCATACAGTAAGTTCTAAAGATGCATACATATAATAAGAGAAATCCCAGTCCTCAGAGAAAACATAGACATTTCTTACAAAATGATGGGTATTAAGGAGGGCACATACTGCATGGAGCACTGGGTGTTATAGAAAAAAAATGAATCATGGGACACTACATCAAAAACTAATGATGTATTATATGGTGACTAACATAACATAATAAAAGAAAAAAGAAAGAAAAAAACTGCAGTTTAAAATGCTAAAAGGTACTGCAATGAAAGAATGTCCAAACATTACAGAAACATCAAGGAGAGTGCAAGTATAACACAGGTAAATAACTTACTCAAATAACAAATTATTATACTGAATGCTTTACTCCATTATCTTATTTAATTATTATAACAATATTATTACATGGACACTATTGTTATCCTCATTTTACATAGAAAGAAAGAGCTTAAGACTGTACCTTAACCATGCACTGAAGGAAAGACTGAAGTACAGATTGTTGAATCTATGCAGCACCTCAATGGACCTTAGGAAGGATCCAGCAATACCTCACACACAATCATCTAAATCTCCACAGAGGAACCAGAATAGAACCTAGCAGATTCAGAGATAAGTTTTCCATCACATGTACCCAAACGCCCCAGATGACTGTGGTCTGAGAAGCTCCAGACTCTAGAGAGATCCTCTTCAAAATGAATTCCTACTTCCATCTTCTCCCTCTTGATATCTATTGTCTTGGTTCAGGAACTAATTAGCTTTTGCCTGAGTTATCACAGCAGTCTCTTTGGGGGCCTGATTGACTCCATTCAGTTGTTTTACTTTTTTATTATTTTATCGAAGTATAATGTACATATAACAAAATATAATAACAAGTATAAAATTTAAGTATTTCGTTTGATGAGCTTTGACAATTGTATATATCCCTCTAACTAAAACCCAAAACAATGTGTAAAATATATTTTTCTTTACCTTAAGTTTTCAACGGTTTGACTATGATATGCCTAGGTATGGTTTTTGTGTTTGTTCTGTTTGGTATTCAAAGACCTTCTTGGATATGTGGGTTGATATTTTTCATCAATTTCAGACAATTCTTAACTGCTATATCTCCAACCATTTTCCTTTCCCATCTCATTTTCCTCTTCTGGCAATTTAATCTCACCTATTTTATGTCATTTGTTATTATCCCACCTATTCTAGATACCACAACCCATTTCTTCAATCATTTTTCTCTTCATGTTTCATTTTGGATAACTTCTCTTAGTCTGTCTTCAAGTTTACTACTCTTTTTATTCTACTTAACTTAGTCTATTATTAAGGCCAGTGAATAAATTATTCAGTTCTGGTATGTTATTTCTAGTATATCCCTTTGTTGTTGTTTTTTTATAATTTCCATAATTTCCACTAAGTCCCCACATATACATGCATGATGTTCACTTTTTCCTCTAGATCTCTAAATATATTTATCATAGCTCATCTAAAGACATTTTATGACAATCCATCCAGGTCATCTTCATTTATGTGTATAATTCTATGATTATTTTTCTTTTGATTATGGAGTCCTTTTCCATGTTTGTTTGCATTTTGCATGAACTTTTTATTGTATGGCACATATTGTGTGTAAGAAAACAATAGGAGTTGGGGTCAATAATATTTACCCCAGAAAAGTGTATACTCTTCCTCTAACATAAGTCTGTTTATGTGTGTGAGTATGGGGTCAGGAGGGACAGAGATGAGGTTGAGTCCATCTAAACTGGATTTTGTTACAGATCTGGTTAGACAGTTTACCACTGGCTTTGAGATGATCTGAGTCCAAATCAGGACTTTCTCTTCAAAGTGACTTGGGATCTGAGCATGGCAAGACTCAAGAGGATACATTAAGCTCACTAGCCCAGGCTACAGATTTCTAAACCAGGGAGATCTCTCCCTATTTTATACCTCAGCCTCCAGCCTTCTAACTCACTGAGGAGTTATCTTTGCATTCTAGGCTTCTGCTCTGGGTTTTGGTGCCTCAGCATATCCCCTCTCTGCTGCTTCCCTTCCCTCTTGCATTCTGAGCTTCCACAGTGCCTTCAATGAAAACCTGTTGCACAACAAAAAGATTTCCCTCAGCTCTCCTGTTCTACCCATACTTTTCTGCAAGCCCCTGGTTTGCAGTAAGTGAAAGCTCTGTGTGTTCTGGATGAATCTCACAGTTCTACTCTACCCCTTGTCTTCCATAAATTTTGCATATGAGGAATGAATTTTGTGCCTCAGAGGCATCTTACACAATTCTGCCCTACCCTTAGTCTTCAGCCTACTATGTATCTGCTCTCCATGAATACTCATGGGAAAATGTTGGTGGATGGAGACTTATTCTGTAAGTGGGAATCCTCAGTATTCAAATCCTCATGCCACCCCACATGTGGCTAGTAGGAGTTCATTAAAATTTCAGGTTGTTTCTCTTTACTCCTACATATGGTGTTCTCATGGCTCCTTGTTACACCAAGGTTGAAAGCCACCATGAGTCTCTTCTTTTCTAGGAAAGGTCTGCCTCTTTCTGGAATTCAGCTCATTTAAGTTTCTTTGCATCCTTAGCTCTTTTCTGGGCTTTAAAATAGCTATGATTTTGTGGCTTACCTGGCTTTTTTCTAATTGTTAGGGTAAAAGTGGTTGTCTTGTGCAAATTTCTGCATCCTAACCAAAACTGAAAGTCTCCTTCATTAATATTTGACTCCTCAAACTCATCAACCGTACATCCCCAGAAGTGATCTTTTAAAGTATATCTTATCAAGCTATACCCTGATTAAACCTCTTAGTGGCTCCTTATTGCTCATAAGCTCCTTAGCATGGTTGGCCAGACCTTCCACAAATGAGATTTTGCTCCTTTTTTCAGCTTTATTTACTGACTGACATTTTGCAGCCCAATAATACTGAACTATTTCTAGAGTCCATTTGTTCACCATGCTGTTTCTAAACTTGGAATATCTTTCCCCCATATTTTGCACTGGTTTACCTCTTAATCATTGCTTAATACTCAGATCAGACATCACTTTTACCAGGAAAACCTCCTGGCACACTACTTCCTCTCTCCCTTCTCCCCTCCAAAAAGTTTAGATGTGCCTCTTCTGTGCTTTCATAACCATAGCCCCGTGTATATATTGCAGTCATAATATCTAATACGGATTCATCTGATTATGTTTTACTAGAAGAGACTTCCATTTAGCCAAAGGACTGACTCCTAGCATGTGTCCCACATCTAATCATTTCATTGTATACTTACTGACTGAAATAATGAATGAAAGAAGGAGAAACCTCAGATTTTCATCCCAAAACTGTTTTAATGCCTGCTACGAGGCAGTATCCTAGGTACTGGATATACAAAGTGAACACAGCAGACAAAAACCCCTATTCTCATAGTTCACCAAGTACATGAATCTCAAAAACAAATCTGAGGGACGCCTGGGTGGCTCAGTCGGTTAAGCGTCTGCCTTAGGCTCAGGTCATGATCCCGGGGTCCTGGGATTGAGTCCCGCATGGGGTTCCCTGCTCAGCATGAAGCCTGTTTCTCCCTCTGCCTGCCACTCCCCCTGCTTGTGCTTGCTTGTTCTCTCTCTCTCTGACAAATAAATAAAAAATCTTAAAAAAAAAAAAAATCTGAGAGAAAAACTACTTGATTCAAATAATGCAATAAAGTTTATACAGTAAAAAACATGCAAAAAAATCCTGTATCTTCTTTAGCAATGCCTACAGCAAAAACATCAATGCATTCATGGAAATGACATTCACTAAAGTGAAAATAATGTTTACCTTTGAGAGCAAAGGAGAAAGGGATGATGGGCAGGGCATTCAGGAAGTTTCCCTTCACTTTCATTGTTCAGCTCTAAAATTGAGTGATAGATACATAATTATCCATTATATTAGTCTACATAATTTTTGTATGTTCAAAATATTTCATAATTAAAAAAAATAATTCTGCTTGCCATGTGGGGAATATGTGAGGATGAAAGTAGTGAAAGCGATAGCCCACAGGGAGTGTTGGCAGTGGTCTAAGAGAGGAACAATGGAGATACAGGGTTCATAAAGGCAGTATGCAAGATGGGGAGAAGAAATGTTGGATATATTTTGGAGGTGGAATGAAAGGCCTTGGTTGTGAATTAGATGGGAAAGGGAGTGGTGAGAAAAAAATATAAAAATTAAGATTGCTTCCTGGTTTTCACCTTCAGTAACTGTTGGGATGGTGTTATTGGCACAGGGAAGACAAAGAGAAACAGATTTGGAAGGAAAAATCAGAATGTTCAGTTTGGATTTGTCCAGTCTGAATTATCTATTCAGCATCCAGCAGAGATGTCAAATAACAATTGAATATAGCAGTTTAGAAGCCAGGAAGTTACAAGGTTCTGCTCTTCAGGTGCATCAGTATCCTTGAGGCACTAGGTTCTTCCACTTGTTGCAAGAAGACATTCCATGTACTTTGCAATTTGTTTTTGCCTTGAGCCTTAGGATTAAAAATTGCTTTTTATCTTTAGTCTTGCATGTTGAAGCTTCGAAACATACTTTAAGAATTTACTCACTGATAAACCTTCTACTTCTAAAGGAGTCCAGCAGTCAACACAACACTAAACTAAACAGCCGCTACTGGGCCCTCCTTCATTGTCACAAACATTTATGGAGCATGAGCAAATTCTATACACAAGCACTCTGCAGGATTCCTTTGGGAATGAAGTTTTCTCCCAAACCATCACTGCCCCGAGGACATGAAATATAATGGAAACCAGAAGATATACATAACAATCATCCCACGACATCCAACTTTCGTTAAGTATTTTGGAGGGCCTAGTGTGTATAAGGCACTACCCTAGATCTGGGGATTATAACAGTGAGCTTGACACTTACGCTGGTTAGAGCCAAAAAGGAAATGAAAATAAAGTTACATCTCTAATAGCAAATGAAAAGTAAATAAAAATAAGGAGTCTAATAATTAAAATAGTAGAATATCCTCTAGATCAAGGGTCAGCACCCTTTTTCTGTAAAGGTTCAGATAGTAAATATTTTAGGCTTAACAGGCCATTCAGTTTCTGTTGCAACTACTCAATTATACCATAGTACCACAAAAGCAGCCATAGACAACATGGAAAAAAAAGGCTGTGTGCCAAAAATATATTTTTATGGACACTGAAATTTGAATTTGATGTCACTTTCACACTCACAAAACACTAGTCTTTTGATTGTTTTCAACTATTTAAAATGTAAAAACTATTCATCAGTCACATGCCATACAAAAATAGGAGGTAGGCTGGATTTAACCGTGGGCCATTGGTTGCATACCCTTGCTCTATTCCACCTCAGCCATAAGGGCAAGTTACATAATTTGCAGGGCCCATTGCAAAATTAAAGTGTGTGGAGATGAAACATTATTCAGGATTTCAAGACAGCTACAGCAGAGCATTAAACCAAGTGTGGGGCCCTTCTGAGGATGGAACCCTGTGTGACTGCACAGCTCACGGATCCATGAAGCTGGGCTGTCGTGTATTTATATCTTAATTGCATTTCTGTTTTCCTGGATGTAAATTGACTGTCATAGACAGTATTTTAATTATGTTCCCCTAGCATCAAGTATTTATTTTAATTCTGTACCACTGGAACCTAACATAGAACCTGGCTCAGAGCAGGTGTTCAAACCAAAGTTAGTAGGATAAAGGCAGAATGCAGGAATGACTACAGTTGAAGATTTTGTATATTTTGTTTTTTGAACTATATAGAAACAATGATATGCTACTGTCACAGAATGCTATAGTTCTCTTGAAAACCCACCCAGAGGTCTAGAGATAAGCATTTCTGGAATTTGCATTATAAAATCAGCTTGATTTTTCCTTGCAACATTGAGCTCTCTTTCTCTAGCCTTATCTCATCTCTTCTCCCACCTGGTACCTCACTGTCCAGGAAGAAGCATCTACTTCAGTTTCAAACGTGTCAAGTCCTCTCAGCTCCTGGAGTTTTTGCACTTGCTTCCTCTTCCCGGAAAGACTTTTCCCACCTCCACCTGGATAAGCCTCAGTTTCCTTCACAGCTTTGTCATCTTGTTCCAGAAGCCTGTCTTCTCACACTGTTCCCTACAGGCTGCCCTGGGTGCTGCTCCTGCCGTCTCCCAGACTTCCTGTCCCTGTGTCAGAGCACTGATGGGGAAGCTTTGAGACTTCTTCCCCCACTCCTCAGATACAGCTGGGCCAGCTTGTCAGAGGCAGGGATCACAGGGCACTCATTTTGTCTCTTAAGCACTTGGCACACAATAGGTGCTCAATAAATGTTTGATAAGTCCATGAGTGAATGAGTATATTAAAAAGCAGCCTAGTAAATGTAGTCCGCCTAGGTCTTTTATTTATTTATTTATTAAGATTTTATTTATTAATTTGACAGAGAGAGAGCACAAGCAGGGGGAGTGGCAAGGAGAGGGAAAGGGAGAAGAAGGCTCCCTGTGGAGCAGGGAGTCCAATGCGCGGCTGGATCCCAGGACCCTGGATCATGACCTGAGCTGAAGGCAGACACTTAACTGACTGAGCCACCCAGGCCTCCCCTGCCTAGGTCTTTTAAAGGCTTATTTCCCTTGGGAAATCAGAACTAAAACAATAGCCTGAAGCCCTCCCCTCAGAAGAACAACAGCTTACAAAACACAAAACTCTGGCACAGTATGCCCCCCTTCGAGGAGTGTGGCTCATTGTAGATGGTGAAGGCAGCTGTGGCCACCCAGTGGTCACTATTACAGTTCTCAGCAAAGCCTCAGCAAGTCTGAAGAGAAAGCTCTGCATTTGTTTTCCTCTCGTTTCATCACTGATTCATTCATGCGGCAAATATTTATTAGGTCCCAGGCACTGTTCTAGCATGGGGATCTGTCAGTGAACCAAAAAAGTCCCCTTTCTCATTAAGTTCACTCTCTAGTGGTGAAAATAGACAATAAACAAAAACACAATAAATGTCAGATGATAATAAGAATTATGAAGCACAGGAAAAGCACAGTGAGGGACTTGGGGCGGGAGGGGACAGTCCAACTGAGGGTGGTCAGGGAAGGCTGCTCTATTTAGGTGACAATTAAGCAGGGACCTGAAGGAAGTGTGGGAGTGTGTCAGCAGCAGTCCCTGCGGGGTCGAGGGAAGGATGCCAGAGCCCTGGGGCAGGAAGGAACAGCAAGTGGTCAGTGTGTCTGGAGTGTGGGAGGAAGGGGACCAGGGACGGTGACAGAAAAGAAGTCAAAATCTAGTCAAGGCAAGATCAGGAGGCTTTTCAAAGACCATGGTGAGGACTTTGGAATTGTTCTTCATTTATTCAATTCTATTATTTTACTTTTAAAAATAATGATAATAATAATAATAATACCAGAGTAGATTTGGAGAACCTCCTGAATCCAGACATTGTATACTTACCTTCAGATTTTCATAATTTTTATTTATTTTATTTATTTATTTTTTAAAGACTTTATTTATTCATTTGAGAAAGAGAGAGAAAGACTCAGAGAGACTGAGCACGAGCAGGGCAGAGGGAGAGGGAGAAGCAGACTCCCCGCTGAGCAGGGAGCCTGATGTGGGATCATGACCTGAACAGAAGGCAGATATCCAACCTCCTGAGCCACCCAGGCACCCCAAGATTTTCATAATTTTAAAAGTGCCAATATGAACCAAGTAGAAGAAAACATTCAGTTTTACCCAAGATTCTCCTGGAGAACCTCAGCTAAGAACTCACAGATAAGTTCTTGGCATACCTTCAGGTAGCACACATAATAGAGCTTATTATCATATTCATACAAATAGTCAAATCATAGCCTTCAAAATTTACTTCCATGGAGTATATTTCAGGTATCAGTCTTTTGGGTTTTTTTTGTTTTTTTTTTTTTAAGATTTTATTTATTTATTTGAGAGAGAATGATAGCAAGAGAGCAAGAGAGAATGAGGCAGGGAGGGGCAGAGGGAGAGAGTAAAACAGACTTCCCGCTGAGCAGAGAGCCTGATGCGGGACTGGATCCCAGGACCCTGGGATCATGACCTGAGCCGAAAGCAGATGCTTAGCCAACTAAGCCACCCCAGGTGCCCCTCAGTTAGTCTTTCTGTGACCAGCATTAAAGAAACCTCCTAGAAAAAAATCTTGCTGCTCATTGTTGCTGAAAATGATGAACATTTGTATTGTATGTTTATATTTAAGCAATTCTGTATTCAAATGTTCATCCTGTTAAGGGTCCAACTTCTGTCTCATTGTGTTGTCATGAGAAATGAAACAGAAATCACAAAGCACATCTCTCACTCTGCAAGGGGAAGATCTGGGTTCAAATCCCAGCTCTACGACTTCCCTGCTTTGTATTCTCAGGCAAGTGTCCTAATCTTTCCTCTTCAGTTGTGTCATCTGTAGAGTGACAATGCAAATAATAGCACCCACT
This sequence comes from Phoca vitulina, assembly GCF_004348235.1. Lineage (NCBI taxonomy): Eukaryota > Metazoa > Chordata > Mammalia > Carnivora > Phocidae > Phoca > Phoca vitulina. The sequence continues at coordinate 13,948,595 of NW_022589745.1, read as the reverse complement.
TGCCTGGGTGACTGGGAGGGTTTAACGTGCCCAGACTGCAGTAGGCATTACATACGTGTTTGGTATTGTTAATGTTTATAATAACATATGATTGTATATTTGATTCTGAAAATACTATTTTTTATAAAAATTAAAAAGAATTTAGTCATTTATTTTCAAATTGAAGTTAATTTCACTTTAAAAACTTCCCAATTTCCAAACCCCAAAGCCAATATAATTATCAACTTCTCTAGGAGACTGTTTCTCACCCATAAATGAATAGTTTTAAGATGAATGAAATCTAAGTACTCTTAAATCAATAATTTTATAATTTCAGTGATTAATCAAGGCATTTGTGTCCTCTTTAGTCCATATGATTTTGTAGGATGGTGGTTGGGTGGAGAGTTTAGGCTTTTCTTGTGTATCCATATGCCACATATTCCTCTGAGGAGGAAGGGGAGGATAAGGAAAGGGCTGAACTATGTGGTCATAGGAGATCCACCATAGTTTGAAAATGTGGCAGTTACAAAATATGAGACCCCATGGTTACATTTTTTTCCTATAGCTTTTCAAACTCATAGAGGGCTCAAAAACAGATTCTGAAAAATATAGTTAGAAAATTAATTTTAATCCATTTGATATTTCTTCCTTACATAGTGACCTATGTAGAGGTTGGGACACAGAGACTTTTTAAACCGGGGCAGGAGACATTACAAAAGCTGAGGAGAGTAGTTGCAATGAAAACCATATAGTCCACAAAGTCTAAAATACTATCTGACCCTTTATAGAAAGAGTTTTCCAATCTCAGTTCTAAAACAGTGCCTGGCATATAGTAGGTACTTAAGAACTTTGCTGGATGAATGAATGAATGAATGAATAAATGAATTTAATCTTCATGACAACTTAATTTCATAAAACTTTTAAATGGTAGAGTTGAGATTTGAACTGAGTGTAGTGACTCCAAAGTCATGTTTATTCCATTGCATCGTATTTCCTTCCTAACATAACTACCATATATTTAGCCCTTTACCATTTAAAAGACATTGTTATTCTATCCTTGTTTGGTATTAGTGACCACCTCCTCAGAAGTTTTGCCATTATCATCCCATTTTTTAGTTGGGGAATCAGGCTCAGAAAGGCAAAGTACTTTGTCCAGCATCACTCAGGGAGTAGAACCTGGACTGGGCACCAGGACTCCCCTTTGCCTTTACCATGTTTATAAGTCTGTTTATCTTCATTTATCATCTGTGCTTCTGAAGAGTGTGAACTCATTTATCTTTATATCCTCAACGCCTAGCATAGTTTGAGACTCATGGTGAACATCCCATAAATGGCTGTTGAATGAATGGTGATAACTTGATCATGCAACGTTAACCTGTGCAAGTGACATAAGGACAATCAGTGTGAGGTTCATTGGCCAGGCTCAAAACCTGGCTGTGTTCTAGTTCACAGATTCCAAACTTCATAGGCTCTTCTCCCTAATTCCATGCTTATTATTTATATAAGACAAAATACATAAGTAAGGAGATTACCTTCCAATACAAAAATACTCAAATCTAACATAACTCTCCTTACTAAGGTCAAATGACTCCCTTTGGGGTGCACATGTATCATCTACTTCCTTTTTAAAATCTACACACCAATAGATGCGCGCTGTTCTTAAATTACAATCTGCCTTCCTTGAAGAAGCATGAGACATTCTTTAAACATTAAGATGATGGTAAGGGATGAAATGTTTGTATAATTTTCCTTTTTGACAACTATCATAGAGTTTACGGGAAATATGATTAATAGTATAAAAATTGTTTCTATCTTTGGCTAACCAGTATCCGGTAATGAATCAACTCATCATGACTGAAGATAATGTGTACTCTGTTCAGATTTCTTAAATATGACATGATTGCAAGTGGAAATATTCCAAATCATGAAATATTTACACAGCAATGAAAACAGTGAAGACACAATAGGCATGTAGGAACATTGTTCTGGATAGAAAGACAGACAAAAGAAATGTGTGCTGACAGATGAACAGATATATGGACCCTTTATAAAGGGCCTAGGACATCTCTTAGGACAGGCATGTCTTCTTTAGGAGTTACTGATTCAGAGCTCTTTCTATTTCTGAGATGCAGCAGTCACAGGATATTTGCTCTCAGTTTTGGTTTATAGGAAAAAGCTAAAGTGAGAAATAGCTGCTCTAGAAATTGGCCAAGAATCATTTAATGCATTTCTCTCAATCTCTCAATCCCTCTCTCTCTTTCCCACCCTTCCCCCATCATCCTGTGCCTCCTCTTCTGTCTTATTTCCTCCCCTTCTTTCTCCTCCCTCCTCTTCCTCTTCTTTCTTCTTCTCTCTCTCTTTCACTATCTCTACCTCTATGTCTCTCCTTCTCCTCCTCCTACTCCTACTCCCCTTGCCTCCCTCCCTCTCTTTCTGTCTCATTTTCCCTGAACTTGTAACTTCAATGACTCAGGGTGAAAAATTGTATTATTAGCACATAATATTCAGGGATTTTTAAAAAATATTGTCAAACATAGAAGAAATTAATGGTCAAATACATGCCAAATTTCTACATATCCACTATTAACATGTGAACAATGTATTGTTACAGTATCTAATCAACTTAGACTCTGGGAACTGACTTTAGGATTCCACATTGAATTAATTTACAAAATTTGCACTGACCCAAGTTTCCCTTCAATGCATCCTCCCTTCCTTCTAGATTCCATTATCACTGGGATAAAATAATCAAACTACTATTTTATAATAATAATCCTAATCTCTCACCAACACAGTTAATATTAAGTAAACAGAAAGAGTATCTGTAAACAGATATCAGAAAGCTGTTATTTGTATAAAATTTAGCCCCCAAAATACTGGATTATCTTTGGTATAAGATGAGCCATGAAATTTATTATTTTTAAGAACGTTTTCATTTTGAAAGAGCATAGCCTATGTTTTGTAGGATGCCAGGTATAGTTTGCCTTGAATTCAATAATGAATTACTTAATATTTCTCCCACTGTTCTATGATTCAAGAAATTCTTAGTAAGAGAGAAAAATGCACTACTGTATTTAATTAGTCAAATAAAAGATAAAAAAAAATAAGACAGCATTTCTTTTAATGGTATTTACCATTCTATTATTATTTTTTTTTTTTTTTTAATTTATTTATTTGAGAGAGAGAATGAGACAGAGAGCATGAGAGAGGGGAGGGTCAGAGGGAGAAGCAGACTCCCCGCTGAGCAGGGAGCCCGATGCGGGACTAGATCCCAGGACTCCAGGATCACCTGAGCCGAAGGCAGCCGCTTAACTGACTGAGCCACCCAGGCGCCCCTCTTTACCATTCTATTATTAAAAAGAAAACCACAGGCCCAAGACGGAATCACTTATGCTAGGGCAAATCACCAAACCAGGACTTAGTAACTAACCTAAATGCAGTTTTGACCTTCTCCAGAACTGTAGTCTTAACTGGTCATTCAGGAATTTTCTGGTCAGGACCAATGAACTAATCTCTCACATGGCCAGTCTCCATCCCCCAAAGGTTGATGAGGTAATCTGCATGATAAGACCCTCTGCCCTACCCCCTAAGGGAAGGTGACCTTGCTTGAAACAATCCTTTTCTTTTGCTAATAACTCTTGCCCCACCCTCCTTCTTATAAAAAACTTCCATTTTCTTTAAGACTCTTCTTCTGAGGGGTGCCTGGGTGGCACAGTTGGTTAAGTGTCCAGCTCTGGATTTCTGCTCAGGTCATGATCTCTTGGGGCCATGATCTCAGGGTCATGATCTTAGAGTCCTGAGATTGAGCCCCACGTCAGGCTCTGCGCTGGGTGTGGGGCCTGCCTAAGATTCTCTCTCTCCCTCTCTCTCTCTGCCCCTCCCATTTGTACACGCACACACGTGCTTTCTCTGTCTCTCTAAAAAAACAATAAATAAATAAATAAATATACTATTCTTTCAGTTTCCCTCTACTTTCTGGATGTGAACAGCCAGATTCATAAGAGGCGTAAAGCCAATTAGATTTACTCAGTTGAAGTTTTGCTGTTTTAACACTATAAAACCAGCTTATTCAGCCATGGTCTTTCTTAAAAACAATGGACACTTGTATACATCTGCATTCTCTTATCCTTGATATCATTAGGGGCCTTTAAGTAGGAGAATTGGCAAACAGGAACTGTCTCTAGCTTCAGGTTTATTCGAACATTTAAACTATTACTAGTACTGACATTAATCTCTTCCGTGAAGCCTCCATAGCCTAAAGACTAACTACACAATGTATTTACTCTTATTTACTTATCCAAAGGCAAGGGAAATGTAAATGGCTTTCTGGTGACAATAAGCACCTCTTCTTTGTTTATATTCAGTAAAAGCCCATTCTATGGACTGGTTGACAGCTAAACACCATCTGGGAGATTCAGGAGAGTTCCCTGAATCAGTCAGTGGTATGAGCAGGCTATAGACAAGGGACATCTTGGCTAAGTCAAAACACAGTGTGTCTATTTGGTGCTGGCTTTTATTGACTTCCCTTAGAAATCAGGCTTTTTTTAAAGATTTATTTATTTATTTATTTGAGAGAGATATCCTGAGAGAGTGGGGGGAGGGGCTGATGGAGATAATCTTTAAGCAGACTCCCCACTGAGTGTGGAGCCCAATGGGGCTCAGTCCCAGGACCCTGAGATCATGACCTAGCCAAAACCAAGAGTCAGATGCTTAACCAACTGAGCCACCCAGGTGCCCCCAAGAAATCAGGCATTTTTGGTTCCACTGAGATAAATTCACCCATGGATGGAGCAGTTGTGGTAGTTTCCATTGACTATATGTTAATATTGTTACCATTAAGATACCATTTATGATGTGATGACTATATGCCAGGCAGTCCACTAAGTATCTCACATATATTATCTCATTTAATCCTCCCAACCACTAAACCATTATAACCATTTTACTGATAAGGAAACTGAGACTTTCAGAGTTTAAGATTCAAGGGCACATACCTAATAAATAGCAGATCAGGGTCTTAAATCCACGTCTGTTGGATTCTATAGTTTAAGTAACCCCCCAACACACACACACAGTTCTTTATTGCCAATCATATTTAGTATATAAACAATTATTAACACAAATTGCATATAAAATGTCTTTTTTATAATGTAGTTAAAAATACTCTTCCCTCTAACGTCAACCTTCCTCTTGAATTTATTACAACTCTGAAGCAAAAACACTGGACCTTGCATCAGGAGAAATAAGTTCTGGCCTTGAATTTACCACCAATTTGCTGTGTGATTTGGGGAAATTCATTTCCCTCTTTGGGCTTTAGTGTTGAGATCTGCAAAATAATGGAATTGAATTATATTAAATGAATTATATCATTTTGAGATTCTGTGAACTGTCCATTGGTTGAGAAAGCCTTGTCTTCATGAAAAGATACATTTTATCACAACTGCAATGATCATGATTTTTCAAATTAGTGGAATTTTAAGAAATGAGCTTCATCTTTTTTTTTTTTTTTTTTTTTTTTTAAGATTTTATTTATTTATTTGAGAGAGAGAGAGAATGAGAGACAGAGAGCATGAGAGGGGGGAGGATCAGAGGGAGAAGCAGACTCCCTGCCAAGCAGGGAGCCCGATGCGGGACTCGATCCCGGGACTCCAGGATCATGACCTGAGCTGAAAGCAGTCGCTTAACCAACTGAGCCACCCAGGCGCCCCATAAATGAGCTTCATCTTTAAAAATTAAGTTATGGCTGGGGCACCTGGGTGGCTCAGTCAGTTAAGCGGCTGCCTTCGGCTCAGGTCATGATCCCAGGGTCCTGGGATCGAGCCCCACATCAGGCTCCCTGCTCAGCGGGAAGCCTGCTTCTCCCTCTCCCACTCCCCCTGCTTGTGTTCCCTCTCTCGCTGTGTCTCTCTCTGTCAAATAAATAAAATCTTAAAAAAAAAAAAAAAAATTAAGTTATGGCTGAGAAAAGTAACCATCTGAACAGTCTAGCTATAAAGATGGGGAATGCCAGACATTGTGCTAAGTGTTTTCACTCATGCCACGTCAATTCTGAGATAGGTCCCTTTACTCTCATTTTACAGAAAAGAAGATTAAGGCTCCAAGAAGTAGTTTCTTGCCTAAGGTTATGTAGTTAGTAGTGGTACAGCAGTGACTCAGACTCAGATCCCTTTCTGGAAATCACAGGCTATCAGGGGTGGAAGAGGTTTTGTAAGTCACATAGCCTGATGTTCCGTCTAAAATTAAGTTAATATGGGCTGCTCAATCCTGTGAATAACTTATGATCCTTTTTACTGGATATAGGTTTGAAATGTATACTACATCTCCTGTGGTTTAGATGAAGAGAGAGGAGACAGGCATAAAACTCATTAAAAGAAAAAGTGAGATCCAATGAAATGAAGGAAACCTAAGTTTAACACAGTGATTAGGAACTTAAGGCTTGGGAACAGACTGACCTGGGTTCAATCTTGACTCTGACACTGCATGGATATGTGACAAGGCAAAGCATTTACTTTAAACTCAGTAAGCCTCAGTGGTTTCCTCACCTGTGGAATAGGAAGACGGTATCTACAGCCTTACTATGGAGATTAAATGGGATACTCCATGTTAAACTGCTCAGCAGAGTACCAGGTACATAGAGAAAAGTGGGCTACTGTTCTTACCTCTTTCTCAATGAACTAAAGGGGAGGACATGAAACCGCACCCCTTACTTAGCTCTGACCTCTAGGGCTCCAGCCTTTCTCCCTCATCCCCCCACTGCCATCATAAAGAAATTACATTTCACTAAAGACAAACTCTGTTCATGGTTTAATAACTGGCCTCAATGCTTTAACCAGTCATTCTGAGTCTGTGTAGCATTGCATTAACAATGAACTCTTTAAGAGAAGACGAGCAAATATACAAGTACCAACAACCCCATCGTAGAGCTTCAGTACTCAGTACAAATCTCAGCCTGCTTGACAACATCATCACAGACCAGGTAGAAACCTATGCAACCTTTCACCAAAAAAATATTTGGCAAGAACTAGGAATGTCAAAAAATGAGGAGGGAAGGCAAAGCATGAGGTAAGGATAGTACTTCAGCCTCAGATATGAAGGAGATGGATGGTTAGTGATAGGACTATGCCAGATACTGGTAGCATGGATGATTTGTCTTGCATGAGCTTGTCTAAAACAATAATTCTTGTTTACATGCAATTTTTACAGTATTTTCCTTAGAAAACATTAAGTTTTTCCCAGTACCTCAAATTCTTCCAAGGAACAATTAAAATAAATAGTTCTCAGCTACAACAAGGTGGGCAAAGACTGAAATAACCAGAGAACAATAAGGACAGTGGGCAGCAAATGGAAAAATGGCACAGAGACAGTAATCTCTAATGAGTGGAAGCATAACAAGGGAGGGTAATCACACTAGTGGTGCTGACTTTTCCTCTCTCTCCAGAAAGGGCCTGGTTATTTCCAGGTTGTCTCCTCTAACCTTCCCTCTGTCACCTTTCCTTTTATATGTCAAATTATGAGGGTCTGGAGGACAGGATCATATCTTTCATCCCTGTGTGTTTGACCATAAAAGCTCAGCAAACGCTTTTTGAATGAATGATTGAAATCAGAGTAAATTTTAAGGTGTACAAGCACCTAGACTTACAACAATCCATTTTCTGGTTCCTTAAACTCCATAATTATGTTCTACAATTTGGCATGGCTATGTCTCATTGTCTTTTATTTTTCTTCTAGAGGTATAAACAACTAAACAATGTGGTCATGAACCTTGTCTACTTGTGAAGGGTGGGAGGCTGTAGAAACAAGTTTTATGCTGCTAATGGTCTCAGTGTCCTTTGGCTCAATATTTAGTCCTTCTTAACATCACTACAAATTAATCTGATTAAAGTTTGAGAGGAAATACATGATCATATGCCCCTTTCTATTGAAAGATTCTGCTAAGACTTTTGGGATATTTGGTTGACTATTTTTAAATCATGAAATACACATAAAATTATATATAAGATATGTTTTTTTTTTAATTTTATTTATTCATTTGTCAGAGAGAGAGAGAGCACAAGCTGGGGGAGTGGGAGAGGGAGAAGCAAGCTCCCCGCTGAGCAGGGAGCCCAATTTGGGGCTCAATCCCAGGACCCTGGGATCATGACCTGAGCTGAAGGCAGATGCTTAACAGACTGAGCCACCCAGGCACCCCAGATATGTTTTTGGGTATAGGAAAGTATCCTGGCCTAGAACTTAAAATGAAAACAAATGTTATGGGCAAGGTAGCATGGTATATCAAAAAAGTTGTTGGGGGCGCCTGGGTGGCTCAGTTGGTTAAGCGACTGCCTTCGGCTCAGGTCATGATCCTGGAGTCCCGGGATCGAGTCCCGCATCGGGCTCCCTGCTCAGCAGGGAGTCTGCTTCTCCCTCTGACCCTCCCCCCTCTCATGTGCTCTCTCTCTCTCTCTCAAATAAATAAATAAAATCTTTAAAAAAAAAAAAAAAAAAAGTTGTTGAATGGGAATTAAAGCTTCAGAGTTCTGGTTATGTCTCAGCTTTAACTTGTCATATGATGTTGGACACATTGTTCACCTTTTCTGGACACCTTCTTCCCATTTTGTAGGTTGAGATGGGTTATTAACCTCAAAGGGTTCTTCACAGTGCTAAAACTGAAAGAGGCTGGTAATAAATTTATACCACACATGTATACAATGTTCCTAACTATAAAAGCATACAATGTATGCTATTTAAAATCTGCCACAACACAGGGCGCCTGGGTAGCTCAGTTGGTTAAGCATTTGACCCTGGATTTTTGGCTCAGGTCATGACCTCAGTGTGTGAGATTGAGCCCTGTGTCAGGCTCCATGCTCAGGTGAAATCTGCTTGAGATACTCTCCCTCCCTCTCCCTCTACCCCTTCCCTGCTCACTGGCTCTCTCTCTCTCTTTCAAATAAATAAATAAAATCTTTAAAAAAAAAAAAAAAAGAGGGGCACGTAGGTGTCTTAGTTGGTTAAGCATCTGCCTTCGTCTCAGGTCATGATCCTGGGGTCCTGGGATCTAGCCCCATGTGGGCTCCCTGCTCAGTGGGGAGTCTGCTTCTCCCCCTCTCTCTGCCTCTCCCCACGCTCATGATCTCTCTCACTCTCTCTGTCTCTCTCTCTCAAATAAATAAATCCTTTTTTAAAAGAAAAATCTTAAAAATAAATAAGTAAATAAAACAAGCCACCATCACAAAAAAAAGATTTAACTTGTATAGCTGGGCAAAGAAATGTCTAATGAAGTAACTTTATCAAGGAAGAAAATGAAAATAAATTTGGATCTGAAGAAAATAAATGAGGAAGGAAAAGATTTTGATGACTTTCCAAAACTAACTTAAGTCAAGTTGTTCAATAAAATTTAGCAATATTTATTCAAGATAAAAACTACAAGATCTGAACAAGTTGCTCTAATCTTAATATCAAATGAAGGATTAAAATGGAAATTAATGTACTTACTCCCACAAGATGAAGAAATTAAAAAAAAAAAACAATAATTTCAAGCAAAACAGTGGTAACTTACAGAAGTATTTTAGTTATTTCTGACTAAGAAACTAGTAACCATAATACATGTCAGAACTATTTCCTATAAAGTAATCTGAAAAGATAAAATATGCTTGATTCCCCCCCAAAAAAACAAGCCATATAAACATTTCTATAACATTTTTATAAAATACACATTAAACAGTGATCTTGAATTGTCTTGAAAATTTAATCAACTTTCACATTAACATTGAATCCATGGGAAAATGTTATAGTTTCAAAATAAAAGAATTTAAAGTGAATTATCTGATTATGGCCCATTATCTGGTTATGTGTACTGTAAATACCAGAGAACAGGATCCTATAAATCCACTTAGGGCGTACAAAGCCCCATCTCTATAATTCCTTCGGTCCCCAATCCCACACGCCCCCACTGCCTACAGGCATATCGGGTACGTACAAAACAGGAAGAGATGCACATTCTTTCTGTTCACTGTTTTAATTCAAAACTGTTCCCTCAGATCCATTTCTTGCCACCAACTCCACACTGCCTCCCAGACTCTGTCTCCTAGACCTGCTGCCCATTTTCATCCTTACATTATCTGCTGAATTTGTCACTTACTGCCACTTTCCTAAGTTCAACCTTGGTTTCTCTCAACAACACTGCTCTTTTTTTTTTTTAATTTTATTTTATTATGTTAGTCACCATACAATACATCATTAGTTTTTGATGTAGTGATCCACTACATTCATTCATTGTTTTTTTTTTAATGTGATTTCTTCTGGCCACCTTGAATGAGCATTCTCAGAGGCCACGTGGCCTCCAGATCTCCTGCTCCAGTGTATTAGCTCCACCACCATTAGCTCTGTCCAGCTCATTGGAGAAAACAAGATCAAAATTTTTACAACCTAATAGGCAGGGTTTATTAACTGGTTAAAATCACATAATATTGAAAATGCCTCATCACTGCCTGATTATTTTAAATATTCACTGGCATACAGAAATAAGAGTATATTCATTCGGCAGGATCATAAATGATCATACACTTGGTCAACAGGTAATTATTAAGCACCTACTATACATCAAGCACTGTGTCAGCACTGGGATACAGTAGTGAACAAGATATAGTCCATGACCATAGACACTTTAAAATCTAGCAGGGATGAACTTTCGACCAGTAATTGTGAGATGGAGGTTATGAAGTAGAGGTGTAAATGCTATAGAAATGTATAAAAAAGGAGGCCTAACTTATTTTGGGATGTCAAAGAAATTTCAGTGAGGAAGTGAGTCAGGGAAAGGACTTTATAAATTATTCTACCTAAACCCTCAATTACAAATAAAGCCATTTCAAGCTAGAAAGAGGAAAGGGTCAGTTTGCCCCGTGAATTAAAGGCTGAATGGGTAGTCACTGATTCTATATATACTTCTCTCTCCATCTTGCTACCTATTCTCTAAATAGAATCTTCCGAAACAAGTAATGAGTTAAAAAGACTGCAGTAGAGGACAGGGGTGCTATAGGCAAGCCATCAAAATTGTTATGGTAAATAAATATTTGAGAACATTTAATTCAATTCAATGAAAATATAAGCAAAAGTAGACAGCATGAAGTAAAATAAATGTTAGTATACACTGACAGCACAAGTATTCCCTTTGACAGTTTAAATTCAGCTCATCTTTAAAGGCCCAGCCACTTTTTATGTTCTCCAAGAAGCCTTAGTCTGGCCACAGGCAGCTCCTCAGAACTCCGGGCACACCTGACTCTCTGCACCACTCCTATGGCATTAATTTTTATTGCATTGCCATCTTTTCGTTTTCACACTGTTTTAAGTGTGAGTACAGCAGAAACTACACATCAAAGCCTTGTGCATAGCCTTTAGTGCTGAGTAGTAACCAAGGAATCATATCATATTATGGTAAGCAGAAATCTAAGATGGTCTTCCAAGATTCTAACCCGTAGTATATACATCATGTATAATTCCCTCCCCTTGAGTTTGAGCAGGACTTTTGCATTTGATGGGTTCCAAAGGTGAAGGGAGTTTTGCAGATGTAATTAAGGACCTTAACCAGTTGACTATGAATCAATCAAAATCAAGATTATACTAGGTGGGCCTGATCTAATCAGATTAGCTCTTTAAACAAGACTGGAAAGTTCAGAGTTTCTTCTGCTGCCTTTGAAAGACCCACCCTATATATATACCACATCTTCTAAAACTAATGATGTAATGTATGGTGATTAACATAACATAAAAAAAAAAAAAGCAATGAAAGCGCCACTGCGAGTTCTACAGCTGCGAGGAAATGAATTCTGCCAAAAATCATGTGAGCATGAAAGAGCACTCCTAACCTCAGATGCAACTACCATTCCAGCCAACATCTTGATTGCAGCTTCTAAGACTCTGAGCAGAGGATCCCACAGAGGGTATCCACCCTACTGACCCATGGGAAATATATAAAAAGTGAGTGTTGTTTTAAGCCACTAAATTTGTGGTAAATTATTACGTAGCAATAGAAAACTAATTCAGTATTATAATGTCTGTGCTCATTGTGCATACCTGTGCAAGATGGTCTGGAAAGGAAAAAGCTGGTCTCTCCAAGCAAACAGTGACAAATAGTGTATTAGTCAGTTTGGGCTGCCATGACAAAATACAACAGACTGGGTGGCTTAAATAATAGGAATCTATTTTCTCACAGGTCTGCTGGTTGGAAGTCTAAGATCAAGGTACCAGCAGGGTTGGTTTCTGGTGAGGGTTCTCTCCTCGGTTTGTGGATGGCCTCCCTCTCCCTGTGTCCTCTCTTGGCCTTCCCTCTGTGCAGGTGAGGGGAGAAACAGAGAGTGTCTCTCCCTCTTCTTATAAGAATACCAGTCCTATCAGATTAGGGCCCCACCCTTTATTACCTCATCTAATCTTAATTATGTCTTTAAAGGCCCTGTCTCCAAACAGTCACAGAGAGGGCTAGGACTTAAACATATGAATTGGGGGGGGGGGGGGCAGGGAACACAGTTCAGTCCATAACAAAGAAGTAATGCAAATGGATGGCAGAGGTACCAGTGAGTGGCAGTGGAAAAGGAGGAAAAGGGACAGAAAACTTATAAGGGAATAAGGGCCTGATGTTTACTTGGATGTTGAAGAATAAGGAGCAACCCAAGCTGAAGCAAAGTTTTCTGTCTTGGAGAGATCCACCAAGAGGGATGTAACTGGCATAAATGAAATCATTATTCCTTGGAGGACTGCTGTCCTTTTGTTTTGGTTTTGGAGGGAATAATCAGGAAAAGAGGGGCAGAAACAGGGCAAGGAGTTTTGTTGAAATTAAGGAGTCAGCAAGTCATACAAACAGTTGTATCTACTAGACAAGAAATACAGTCTAAAGAAAGTAAATATAAAGTTCACATTTTAGCCAAAAAAAATGGCTGATGTGCAAATAGTTACAGAACATCTTAACTGAAATTAATGAAGAACTTATGGATTTTTCTATCTTTTAAAATGTAGTTCTGGGGCGCCTGGGTGGCTCAGTCGTTAGGTGTCTGCCTTCAGCTCAGGTCATGATCCCAGGATCCTGGGATCGAGCCCCGCATCAGACTCCCTGCTCCGCGGGAAGCCTGCTTCTCCTCTCCCACTCTCCCTGCTTGTGTTCCCTCTCTCGCTGTGTCTCTCTCTGTCAAAGAAATAAATAAAAAATCTTAAAAAAAAAAAGAATTCTTTTAAAAAAATAAATAAACAATAAAAAAATAAGTAAAATGTAGTTCTATTTGTTTTATTTCCCAATAAAGATTCAACCTATTTTCGGGGCGTCTGGGTGGCTCAGTTGGTTAAGCATCTGCCTTCAGCTCAGGTCATGATCCCGGAGTCCTGGGATTGAGCCCCGTGTTGGGCTCCCTGCTTGGTGGAAGTCTGCTTCTCCCTCTCCCTCTGTACCTCCCCCCACTTGCACTCTCTCTCTCAAATAAATAAATAAAATCTTAAAAAAAAAAAGAATCAACCTATTTTATGTTGTTCAATCCAGTTATATGTGAAAAAGTGATCAAATATAAGTTTATTGAAACTGGAAATATTTCATACAGCAGTTCTAAAGCACGTTTTATAAAACATAAACCTCATAAGGCAATCTATTATAGAGTTTTATGGTAATAAAAAATATACATCTAGGGGTGCCTGAGCAGTGCAATTGGTTAAGCATCCGACACTTGGTTTTAGCTCAAGTCATGACCTCAGGGCCCTGATCTCAGGGTCTTGAGATCGAGCTCTGCATCAGGCTCAAGATCAGGGCAGTCTGCTAAAGTTTCTCTCTCCCTCTCCCTCTGATCCTCCCCTCTGCTCTCTCTCTCTCTTTCTCTCTAAAATAAAACAAATAAATATTTTTGAAAACGTACATCTAATTCACTACCTGAGAGCCATAATGCCCATTATCTTACAAAAGATTCTGAAATCAATGAGGATAGTCTAGATCAGTGGTTCCCAAATTTGGTTGTATATTAGCGTCACTGAGGGAGATTTACAAAAACACAGATAAACAGGGTTCACCCTAGGTTAACTGAGTCCGATCCTGGTGCTGGGCCTAGATGCTTCTAAATTCAAATTGTCCTCAGATAAACCTGACGCATGGCTACAGTGTTGGTCTGGAATAGGTTAGTAAGATGTTTATGCTAATCTTGTGCTTTGTCCTTCTGTCATCATGAACAATTAAGTAATTCCTATTAGATGTTGCTATTAGCCTCATAAGACAAAGGAGGAAAATAAGATTTTTAAAAGTTAAGAAGTCCCTTCCCATTTACTGGCACAAATGATGTAACCCAATCCAGGACCATCCAACTCCAAGGCATGTTCTTTCCACTATCCTAAGCTTCCTTCCAGTGTTTTAGAAACCTCATATTTCATTCAGAAATCTCGGACTGCATTCAATGAATATTTTCTTAGTATCTCTACATTCACAACATAAACAGACGTGAAAGCACAGTCTCTGCCTCTAACAAGCTTAGAAGTTAGTTCAGGGAAGGAGAGGAGTAGTGAGTAAAGGACAGAAAGAGAGGAAGGGAAAGAGGACAAACACCGATATGACTATGATAAAAGTAGTAAATGGTTTGAGAGAGTTTCTAATAAAATGCCTGGGCAGGAGGGTGGGAACAAGGCTAAGGAGTAGGACAGGGGCAGGGTCTTAGTATATCTGAATAAGGGAGAAGATAAGGAATGGCTTTCTGGAGAAAGGGAAGGGGTGTTTGACCTGGTTCTTACAGGCAAACCCACTCCTACCACTTACAGAACAAGAAGCAGTATAGTTAGAGTACCTTCTCTTCATCTTCCAGGGATGTGCCCTCCAGCTGCATGGTCCACCCTCTGAAGGACTGACCTGGGAAGGCTCCCCAAAGAGGTCATGGAAAAATGCTTGGAACATTTTAGGTGGAGAATTCTGGAGTCCCAGTTACGTGGAGCATGGGGTAGAATACAGAAAGGGTTAATGTGTAGGCTCTGGAAGGACATAGGCCTTTTGGCCTTAATGATTTTTTACCTTAGTGAGAAATATGGCTAAGGAAGGCCAGAGTGGGCTCCCTAAAGCCCAGGCTGTCCAGAAAATAGTACCTCTTCAAGGCATAATCAGATAGGATTCAGGAGACAGTGCTGGAGGAGGGAGGAAGAGGCAGGGAGAAAGGAGAGAGTAGGGGTGCCTGAGTGGCTCAGCCGGTTAAGCGGCTGCCTTTGGCTCAGGTCATGATCCCAGGGTCATGGGATCGAGCCCCACATTGGGCTCCCTGCTCAGCGGGGAGTATGCTTCTCCCTCTCCCTCTGCCTGTCTTCCACTCCCCCTGCTTGTGCTCTCTCTCTCACTCTCTCTCTCTCTGTGTCAAATAAATAAATAAAATCTAAAAAAAAAACAACGAAAGAAAGAAAGAAAGAAAGAGTTATTGGTAGAGAGAATTAACCAAAATGCTAAAAGAGGGGTAGCAAAGAGAAGGGTCATGGAGTGAGTATTCAAACTTTATTAGAAGCAGAAGATATTCATTGTTCTTGCTTCCAAGAGGGTCTTCCCTCTTATTCTCCTCCTATAACCTCTATCTCCTGAAAACCTTAACTAGTAAGGGTTTTATTGTGTCTCCACAAAATTTGTATGTTGAAGTTCTAACCCCTAGCACCTCATATTGTGGCATATTTGGAAACAGGGTTATTTCAGATTTAATCAGTTAAAATGAGGTCATATGGGAGTAAAGTTAGTCCCTAACGCAATAGGACTGGCATCCCTTGGACACAGAGACATGTGCACGGAGAGAACACAACACAAGGATGAAAACAGAAATCGGAGATTGTCAGCAAACCCCAGAAGCTAGGCAAGGGAAGTAGAAGAGATTCTCCTCACAGCCCTGAAAGGCACCATGCCTGCCAACACCTTGATCTCAGGCTTTTAGTCTCCATAACTGTGAGACAATAAATAATTTCTGTTGTTTAAACCACTCAGTTTGTGGTATTTTGTTACAGCAGCCCTAGCAAACTAATATGCTACCCACGCACCCATGTGGATGTCACCTTCTCCTGGAAGCTTTTCTCTTGCAGCCCCTCCTAAATCTTAATCCCACCTTCTCCCCTTTGGGCCCTGAGAGCACGGTCCTCTTAGAACAGGCACCGTACTCACTTGTGCTACACTTACGTGTGCCCCTGTCTTCTCTCTCTGGTGGACTGGAAGCTCTGGTCCAGTTCATCATTGTATTCCTGAAATTAACACAGTGCTTGGTACAGGACAGGCATTCAACCCATGTTTGTTGGATAGAAATAATTAAAGGAAAAACTGATAAAAGAACAAAGCCTATAGGAAAATGCTCATGGTCAGTGGTACATAAAAATCATTTTTCTTTCATATGAAGAGCTGCCTTGAGTCTCAATTATTTGGCACCTACTTTCTGACAGGCATTGTGATAGCACCCAGTAATGCAAAGATGAAGCAGATATAGCCCACAGTTAAAAGAACTTACAGGCTGTTAAAGGACATATTCAAGTAAACAGTCACACTGTAATGTGGTAGTAGTAGGTTAGAATGCAGCATAGGGTTAATTCTATGGGAATTCCAAAGCAGAAGTGCCTGACTGGTCTAAGGATCAGGATGAGGGGGGATGGGAAAGCAGTGGATGGTCAGGGACAGTGACAGCTGAGCTGGGACCAGGACTGGGCCTCCCCACTCTTTTGGAGGTGACTGTGAACACACAGGCCTAGATGGTGGATCTTAGTTCTCCCAGCAATGTTTATTTGAACAATGCAGCATTTCACTGAATAGCAGGTGATTGAGCATGAATTTACAGAGAAAGGATCGGTAGGTGGCACCTTTAAAAAACAGCCACCTCCTGCAGTCAGTGGTTACCCCAACCAGGAATGAGATCTGAAAAGGCAGCAGCAGGAGGGATGGTTACCATGAGTTTGCAACAGACTGGAATGCAGGTCAAGAAAGTGCAAGACAGAAGACAAGGAGCTGCCACTGAGAAAAGTTCATAAGGAATCAACCCAGTTCTTCAGAAAGGGTTCCTTGGGACACATTGCTCTGCAGACTCCTGACACTCAAGAATGACCATTCCTCCCTCATGCTTGCAATCTTGGAAGCTACCCCATTTAGCAGATAATCACACCATGAAGCAATGGCCCCTCCTTTTGCCTCTATCCCACTGTATTCGTTTGTTAGGGGAGCTATAACAAAGTACCACAGACAGGGGGCTTAAACACCAGAAATTTATTTTCTCACAGTTTCAGAGGCTGGAAGTCCAAGATCAAGGTGTTGGCAGTGTTGGCTCCTTTTGAGGCCTGTCTCTTTGGCTTGTAGATGGCCTTTTTCCTGTGTCTTCACATTGTCTTCCCTCTATGTCTGTCTGCATCCTAATCTGTTCTTACAAGGACACTGGTCATATTGGGTTAGGGCCCACCCACATGACCTCATTTTATATCAATTACCTTTCTAAAGCCCCCATCTCAGATTCTGGGGTACTAGGGGTAAGGACTTCAATGTATGAATGGAGAAGGGGACATGATTCAGCCTATAGCATCCACTGAAACAGGCACTTTTGTTCTGTGTTAGACTAAGTTTTCTGTTCATGAGGAGTTTCAGAATTCTGAGTGGGGAAAATTATCTCCCTGAGGTGTGCTAGTATCCCTTTAGAAGAGGTAAATGCTCTCTCAGATAACTAATGGAGCCTGGAAGGACAGGTCCTGTAGAAGGCAGACATAGATTGATGAAGTTTAATAAAGCTTGAGCATCAAGTTCTGCCACTATGAGTCCTAGGAGCTATAGACTATTTATAAGGAGAGAAAATGCATGACCACTATCAAGAAGCATTTCTAGATAAGTATTTCCAATAAATTGGCAAATAGATTTCAAGTAAAGAAATCTGAATATCCAGGTCTCCTGTAATGTATTGTGATTACGTTTCATGTTCTTAGTAAGTATTTACTTTTATACCAAATTGTTGTATTCACAATTTTGTATTCTTTCTCTCAAGCTTCAGGGTCCCCCTCAAAACTAGATCTGCCCCATAGAAGATGAAACAGATGAAATTCTTTCTCATAGCTTGGACATTGAAATGTCCAAAAATCTAGGGTGGATGGGCAGAGTTGGGGTGTTAGATATGCTGTCTACTAAGGAGAAGCAGGAGAGGGTTGGAAAGTGAAAAACTCAGGCAAAATGTGTTTTATCTCTGGAAGTCAACAACAGTAAGGCAGAGTGGACAGTACCGATACACTGGTGCTATCTATTCTTCATGGAACTTATCTACCTTTGAAGTATTCAGTCTGGGCCTGATAGTCATGCTAAAAATTTCCACTGTAAAGACACAGAGGAAAAAAAAAAAGCTTTCACTGGAAAATAGTTAAAAAGCTCTAAAATTATTTTTAACAAGAACTAAGAGACTCTTTTTCCCAGCAACTGAATTCCCAACTCATCCAAACCAGACCTTTGTAAAATCAGAGGTGACACACAGAGGACCATACAACTCATGTTTACCAAAACTGGCCTGGCCTATACCAGGGAATAATCCCGGCTGCACAATATGCACCATGCCAACTGCCAGGCTTAGAGGCCCCAGACCACAAGACCTATGCAAAGGAAGCTGCACTGCCTTACATCAAGCCTACTGGGATGCAAAAATCTCATTCTCCTCATGTTATTTTGCATTCTAAATGCCAGTCCCTCTAACTATGGCTCCATTATTCCTGGACAATGGGTTTACATTTGGACTTTTAACTTGTGGTAATTACATCTCACCCCTCATTTTCAGTTTGGGGACTAGCTGAGAGTCAGACATGGCTGTCAGAGAGATGAAGACCAAACATCAGATGTATTACTTAAAATAACTAGATAGGAGGAGGTGAATAAGATGGATAGTCGTGGTGAACTATCTATTATTTCCTCTAAACTTCAATTTACCCATAAGCAGAGTAGACAACTCATGCCCAGCCAACCAAGTTGCCCTGGTAATCTGGCCACACAGCAAAGAGAAGACCCAGAGATACTCTCTTTGTGGGTGGACACATCTGAAAGAAATTGAATTTAGGAGGAGCTGAACCAAACTGTCTGCTTCCAAACTCACCCATTAGATAAATCATGTCCTCCCTATGGGAAGAAGTGAGTAGAGACAGGAGGGCCCCTCTGGCCAGAACAATGGACACAGGGAGTGGAGGCTTCCATCACACAGTATGGGCAACAAATATCTCATAAACGTTTAAAAAAATGTTTTGATCTTTAGATCAAGTAACTGAACGTTCAAAAATATATCAAAAGAAGATAATCAGTGATAAAAAGTTATGTACCAATATCCTCATTTTAACATTAGAGCAGGACAAAAGTCAAAACAATAAGGAAAAAGAATAGTATGTCTCTATTAAAATGTTTTCTAAATGTTTTTAATAAAATGAAAGACATTCATGTTGTAATGGTGAATTTTTTAAAAGGCAACAAAAGTGCACTGCAACATAATCTCAACACATGTTTTTTAAGTGTTTCCACAGAAAAAATAAAATGGATAAAAAACATTACATAGGTGTATTTTTCTTATATCATTACATATTTTTCAAATGTTCTACAAAGAGCAAATATTATTAATATGATTAATCAGAACAAGATTATTTCTTCAACTTGCCCAGTGTATCCAATCCACGATGTTTACTATGTATACAAATTTCATAAAATAAAGGAATATCATACTTAAGTATCACTCTTCAGTCATGGGTTATACAAAAAGAAACCTAAACCCGTATAGCACATGACTATATAGACAACAGATATCAACAAAAAGCCAAAAAAAAAACCCAAAAAAACAAACCAACAAAACAATAAACAAAAAACAAAAAATAGCACATTACCGTAAAGACAACAAATACCCATATTTCTACAATATAAAATAGAAAACATATACTTTATCCTACTGTTGTAATCTACCTAAAAAGATGAGGATAAATACCTAATATACCTATTGATTCTAGCAAAACTAATCAATGATCAAATAAAATACTGTCTGTGACCAAAAGCAATATCATTTTTTAAAGATTTTATTTTATTTTATTTATTTTATTTATTTAGAGAGAGCGTGAATAGGAGGGGCAGAGGGAGAGGGAGAGAGAGAACTTCCAGCCGACTCCAGGCTGAGTGCAGCCCAACGCAGGGCTCAATCCCACAACCCCGAGATCACGACCTGAGCCGAAATCAAGAGTTGGACGCTTAACTGAATGAGCCACCCAGGAGCCCTTCAACATTTATTTGTTTGTTTGTTTGTTTGTTTCATTTAAATTCAATTAATATATAGTGTATTATTAGTTTCAGAGGTAGAGTTCAGTGATTCATCAGTCTTATATAACACACAGTGCATATTACATCACATGCCCTCCTTAATGCCCATCACTCAGTTACCCCATCCCCCCACCCACCTCCCCTTCAACAACCCTCAGTTTGTCTCCTATGATTAAGAGTCTCTTATGGTTTGTCTCCCTCTCTGATTTTGTCTTGTTTTGTTTTTCCCTCAACATTTAATTATACATGATTAGGGTTGCCAGATAAAATAAAGTCTGTTCAATCAAATTTGAATTTCAAATAAATAACTTTTTTATTATAAGTATGTCCTTTGCAATATTTGAGAGCCCATGCAATATTTGGAACATACTTACACTAAGAAATTATTCATTATTTATCTAGAATAACAATTTAATTGGCCACCCTGAATTTTTATTTGCTCAATCTGGCAATGTTGTTCATGAAATCATTTCAGAAAGCCACGTTCTCTCCCCTAAATATCCATTACTCTAGTTCCAGCAGGGGCTAGAACAACTGAATTGACCAGAAAGCACTCATCAAACGAAAACTAGAGCTTTCTAATTCAGAGGGAAACCCTCCTAGGAAATTCACCTGAACGGCTTCCATGCTTCTAAAACTTGTGTATACGGCACTATAATTGCCTTTGCAAACTTCTCCCCATCCCCATTCTTGTTGCAAGTCCCAGGGAAACAAGAGCAGCAGGGAATCCAAGTGCCCTCATTTCCCAACTAAATACTAAATGGAATATGTAAGAGCCGGCCATCCTCCCCCCACCTGAGAGCCACCCCGCTGCACTGCTGCTCCATGCAACAGCTGCAGGAGGGTGGTCTGCACCAGCAGTGGTTCCTCTGCAAAGCACAGACACCAGAGAAGCCAGGGATTGCCAGGGCAATAGCTGTCATCATTGGAAGAAACAAGGAAGACACTGTGTGGCTTCCTTCTTATTCCAGACATGGTTATCATATATTGTGATCAGAGTAAAATGGAGGCTGAACAAGGACAGGAAGAGCACTTGCACAACTGATGTATTATTATCCTGTGGCTCTTATTCCATTGTATGAACAATAAATACAGATATGGAGCACAAGATGCAGTTATTCAAACCCTCTCTATCTCACCTATAGATAAGAACTCAATCTCCAAGAAGACTTTGGTAGCCAGGTGGCTCTCTGGATCCTTTGTTAAGTGCTGGCCCCAAACCCCAAAAGATTTCTACCCATTGTTTGGTGCATTACTTCTAGGAAAGTTGTTTTAGAGGAAGATCAGCAATAATACTGAACTCTGAGAACCACATCAGCAGGAGCAGGAAGGAATCCGGCAGAGGACCTCCAAAGAGGACAAGTTCTGCTGTCTGACCTTTTAACCAGATGACCCACCATGCCAACAGGGACTCACAAGGGCAGCTGCAGGTTCCTCCCTGGGTAATCTGCCCTCTCCTTAATTCTCTGAGACCTTCCCCATCCCAGCAAGGAGGTTTTATAGCCTAGTGTAGAAAGTGACAAGGAGACAAGTAGACAGCAGCTTGGTTAACTCCTGCTGTTCAATCACAAAAATGGCCCTAAGACTCAAGCTAATAAATTATACATTTATCACCCTGCAATTATACATTTATTCACCCTGCAACTGTCCTATTCACCTACAATTGTCCAGCACACACAAAGTGAGGATAAGCACCAATGTCCAACAGTTTGAAATCTATACTATTGGCCCAGTGCTGTTTGGATGCAAACCAAGAAATAAAAAACATGCTTTTTGTATTCTAATTCTTGTAACTTAAATATCATTTGCTTTCAAAACGATTTATGTATATGTGTGTGAAATTCATATTTTGCTGCAAAGCCAACGTTATCTTCATGTATGCATAGCATATTTTCTTTTAGCTCTTTCCTCTGTAATACTATATACTTTAGTTATATGTCATTTGCCTTAAGACCCTGTGAAAACCCTGTTTCCAGGCTTCTCAGTTGAAATTTTCTTACCTATCTAGGCTGATTGTCTCCAAATGTCCTGTGGCTGGAAGCTACCATACCCAAAGGAGCAGAATGCTGAAGGAAATCATTCCTCACCATTAAGAATATGTTCTATTCTCATCTTCCCAATCTTTTTTCACTGCTACTGGCAAAAAAAAGAGGCATTATTCCATTAAGGACAATAACCAGCTGGCTTTGAAAATCCTTAAGACATTGAAAGGACATTGACATTGAAGACATTGACATAAGACATTGAAGTGTTCTCAACAGAACACTTCTAATAACCATTTGCGAATCAGCCTTGCTCTTAGAGACCCTAAATGTCCAGGCTTTCCATTGACACAGGCACCCACCAGTTTGCTTCTTCCTCCCTGAATCTGTGTGAGTGTGAGGTGGCAAAGAATCTTTAATTCATCTTGGGTTATCACTCTGTAATGTGAATGGACAGCATCTAAAGTAAGATGACTCTATCAGGCTGCTTTCCCTTCACAGACATGAAAGTGGGGTTAAGCTACTATATATCTGTACCAGGAAAATAAAACTCTATTGATGTGCATTGTGAAAGGACCACCTCCCTCCTTCAGTACCGTGTTGGGGTGGGGAGTGGTCTAGAGAGAGAAAGCCTGGTTGAGTCCCTGGCTTCTACTTGCCAGAAGGACTGAAAGGGACTTTGCCTAGTGTGCGTGTCAGCTTTCTCATCTATAACACAGGAATGAAACCCTGCCTACCTTCTAGGCCCATTGTAGGAAATGAGTGAGATGATGTGAGCAAAAATATTCTACAAACTGTAATGACCCCAATAACTGCAAGTTCACAACATTTGAGCTCCAGTTACAGAGGAGAGTCAGTCTCTAAGGATTCGTCTCAAAGCAAGGGCAGAAATGGTCACTTGAAAATAATGCTTTTATTTTAATCTAAGTGTTTTAAACAATGTATATCTGCACCAAGCAGATATGTTACTCTGGGGGAAAAAACAGCATGCTGGTATTTTCAGTTTGTTTATTTTATGCCACTCCTACAGAATAACACAGCCCTTCTCTCCATAAAAGCCTTTCCTGATCAATAATGTGTTTAACCTCAATGTTAAAGAGGTATTTAAATTAGCACATGATTCTCAAGTTCCTTCTCCCAGAGAAGTTCCACAGAGTAACCTTCTAAATATTGCTTTTGTCTGGGCCAAATCAACTTGAGATGCCAGAAATACATTACCCCAAAGCTGCATTATAAGACAGTGCCATCATAACAAAATGGTGAAAACCAGAGCAGTTTTTTATTAATAACAGCAGAGCCTAATTTCGTTGGTTTTAATTTACCATTTTTACATTTTACTATGACATTATCCAGATATAAATTGTTATGATGAGAAGCTATTCACTAGGGACAAAAAAAAAATTACAACTCTGCTTTTAAAAAAAGACTTTGCATATATCAGTGAAGGACACACTAATAAAGATTGGTCTGGAACATTTCTCTTTATGACGATTGACTTATCAGCAATAGTTACTGCCTCAGAGTTGGAAATTACATAATTGCGAGAAACTGTAGATATTTGACTTGGCAAGAACCTTAGGTTTATCTGATTTATTTTTGTAAGAATTGGGCCCTGTGGATATTTAGAAATGTTTAATGAAAGAACAGTAGAATATAAATGAAACAAGCAAAAATCCTCTTTTCAAAGGCTTCATTTAACTCCATCGTCACTGTTGTGATAACACAAATAAACCAAAGACAAACCTTTGGTGATGGCATTGGGGAAAAGCACTGGTTTAAATTAAAACATTATGAGCTACTAACATCTGGACAGTTTCTCCCTCTTCATAATCATTCTCGTCCATTCTCTGCCTACTATTTATCAGTGGGCACTGCATAATGTGACATTGAGCTTTCGAACACATGCACAGTAATGAGCACAAAACACGACGGGGCCATATTCATGTGCAGGCATGTTCTGACCTCTGCACTTGGGAAAGAGGCCATCTCTTGGAGACAGAGACAGAGAGAGACATGGAGAGAGAGACAGAGAGACTGAGAGACAGAGAGAGACACGGAGAGACAAAGGCAAGGGTTTTGTTAACCCCAGGCTGTTCTCCTGCCTTTGGATCTCCAGTGACTGGTCAATGCTTATTACAAAGCTAATTCTCACAGAGTGCTTTGTTGTAGAATTGAAGCAAATGAGTTACATGGATGGACCAACTGGATATAGTAAGAAAAATCAGAACACAAAGACCTGAGTTTTGCTCCGGCTGTATCATCAACACTGTGTGACTTTAAGTAAGTCCTTTCTTCTTTTTAGGCCTTGATTTCCTCATCTGTAAATTGAGTTCATTTTGCTTGATGGTATCTGAAATATCTCAAGTATCATCTACTCTATTAACCCAATTTTTTTCAGAAGCTTACTGTCCCACCAGAAATGTCATACTTCCTCCCCAGTACAACAAACTGTTTGTATTCACCACTATATTTACTCACTAAGTTGACTTATTTTGGCAATGGCCCCCCAACAGAACTTCATCAGTAGCTAATTTTTCTGTTCTGTTCTTCTTGATTTCCCCACCTAACATTGCTCTGAAGCATCCAAGCGGTGGTAGGCAGAGTCACATAGCAAAAAAAAGTTCACGTTTTGGAGTCAGACCAATAAGAGTTTAGGTTTTGGTCCCTTTATTTTCTCAGAAAGTTATTTAGCTACCATGAAACTTGAACCTACAAAGTGAGATTCCTATTTCCTTCATCACAGAGTTGTTGTAAGGCTAAAATAAGAAAACACATAAAGCAGTCATTTGGACCTACCAGTTTCTCAATATTATGTTTTTGTTTATAATCCACCTGCTACCTTGCAGATCCATTTTAGAAATGTCTATATTTCCCCTCTTTCCCATCCCACAGCTTCACATTTTGAGATCAGGCCCAGCAGTGAACGGGTTAAGCAGACCCTAAAGGAAGGGAAAGCTACCCATTTCAGAAGTTAGTCATTTATCCTTCATTCCTTTAGAAACATTTATTGAGGACCATGATGAAGCAGGACAATACCATGCATCAGAATACAAAATATAATCAAAGTGTTGTAGGAGAGACAACATATAAATGACAAAGTGTCATGTAATATGTTTGATAACAGAGGGATGTACATGATGATATAGAAGCACGAAGGAGCATCTGAATCTGGTTAGAGTTGCCCCTGGCTCGGTAGTTTCAAATTTCTCTTGTTTCCATTAGTAAAAGAGGAATATAGTGCTGGGTTAAATACTCTCCCTCTTGAGGCTATTTTTTAAAGCAGGATAAAATATTATAAAAAATTGACTCCCTCCATAGGAATATAAGTAATGGGATTTTAGTTGAATACTTATTTCACAGATACCTATGCATATAAAAGGATTATTTTAAGATCCATTTGTACATTAAAACATATCAAGCTTGTGGTTTTCTCATCACTATAAAAATGTTCATGCACACAAATACTTCAAATGTCCTTAACATCTTTATATACTCAAAGTCATAAGAGTAGCAAAGTTTCTCACATTAGAATATTATTCAGATTTAATAATGAATAACTATCACATAGAACAAGTCTCTTCAATGATCCAGTTGCTAACTGACTGGCAAAATGAGAACTCTAATATAATACTTAATATAAACACAGTAAGTGTTGACTCTGTTTTTAAATATCTTTTTCAATAAAAAAGACCTAAGTTCTTTTTAGATCCTTTGTATTTTATCTTTCATTATCTCTTGGGTAGTAAAATAATGGTTGTAGCATGTCAAAAGTTTAAAATTTTGTGTGGAAGCTATGTGGAGGTAAGAAATTGGGGCAAGAAACACTAGAGGCAGGGAGACAAGGAAGAAGGCTCTTAATTTATTTAACAAAACTATACTTGCACAGTGTTATGAGTTAGCAATTCTAAAGCTATCTTATGTATACTTCAAAGTTGAGGAATAAATATGCTGGGGGGAGCTGAAAGAAGGAAGTTACAAATATGAACGGAAGGTTAGACTGAACCCTGCAGAGCTGGATTGTGATTAGAGATATCAGTATCAATTCATGGTTTTTAATATCATAGACAGGTAGGTAGACAAACAGATATGTAAATAAACTTAGGTGTGTGCATGTACCTCTGTGTGTGTGTGTCGCATAGCCCATCCACTGGAAGGGCCTAGCAGCAATGACATACTAGGGGCAACAAGCCACTTAATGCCTACATATTGGTTTCTATATACTATTGTCCACTAAAAGGAAATAAAACTCTAGAGAAATAGCTGATTCCAGGGATGGAAGAGAAAGAGTACAAGGTAAATCTACAGAATTCTGTTATTCTCAAAAGTAAGAAAGTGCTGAAGAATCATGGGGACATTTCAAAGGTATATAGGAAGCCACTTGGATGGGTTCCAACTAGCTAAAATCTGGGACAATATGAGCACCTAAAAAATATGATAACAAGGAATTACATCTATTGAATAAAATAAAAATCTGAGTCCATACATACAGAAATGAGTAAATGCATGAAAAGAGAATGCACTTTATTAAAGTAGAATGCCATCTAATAAGTAAAGAAGGAATGGAACTAGAAAATCATCAGTGAAGCTAAAACTAGAGGTGAAAGTTGGTGAGGATGGGATATTTGCAGTCTCTCAATGTATCTCCTTGCAATTACACATTACACACAAAGGGGCGATTAACAACTTCACTATGGAGAAACGTGGAAGACACAAATTCAACCAAATCTTCAAACTAAAATCACCAATACTGGGACAAACTGACATTGTGATCCTCCTAATGAGATGCACTTAGAAGGACACAATATTGTGTCAGTGACATTATTCCAAAAATAAGTTACCTGAATCTAATAAAAAGGAACTGTCAGGAAAACCCAAACTGATGAGCATTTTAAAGAATATTTTCTGGGGCGCCTGGGTGGCTCAGTCGTTAAGCGTCTGCCTTCGGCTCAGGTCAGGAACCCAGGGTCCTGGGATTGAGCCCCGCATCAGGCTCCCTGCTCTGCGGGAAGCCTGCTTCTCCCTCTCCCACTCCCCCTGCTTGTGTTCCCTCTCTCACTGTGTCTCTCTCTGTCAAATAAATAAATAAAATCTTTAAAAAAAAATTAAAAATAAAAAATAAAGAATATTTTGCTAATAATTTTCAAAATGCAAGGTCAAAAACAAAACAAAACAAAAGGAGAAAGGCTGAAGAATTGTACCAGAGATAGAAGATTAAAAAGACATAAAAACTAATGTAACATGTGATTCCGGATTAGATCCTGAACAAGAAAAACGATAACTATAAGAAACATTATATTGTGACAGTTGCCAGACAGGAATAGAAACTCAGGATTAGATAATAATATTATATAAATGTTAACTTTCCTGATTTTAATAACTACATTGTAGTTATGCAAGAGACCATCCTATCTTAGTAAATGCACACAAGTATTTAGGGGCATAAGGGACACAGTTTCTCCAACTCTCAAATTGTCAAAAAAAATTTATCTATCTATCTATCTATCTATCTGTCATCTACCTATCATCTATCAATCTATCTATCTATCTATCTATCTATCTATCTATCTATCTATCTATCCAGAAAGAAAGAATGAGGAAGAAAGGGAGAAAGAATTAAATGGGATAAAATATAAACAGTGAATCTGAATGAAAGGAATTCAAGAGTCCCTTTTACTATTTACTTGTCTGTAAATTTCAAATTACTATGAAATCAACTATATCATGCATTTACTCAATGAACATAATTCTGGATCTCAATCAGTTCCAGATTGAGTAAAGAATTTATACTACTACATGAAACACCTTGTGCTGGTAGAGATATTTACTGGCACTATGGTGACCCAAAAGAAGAAGTGGTCACTTCTGCTTGGGGAAATCAGTGAACCTAGTTCAGAAGTTCCTCTCAGAAGTGTTGAGGGCTGGAACCAGAGGAGGGGACAGATTCAAGAGATATTATGGAGTGGAATCAATAGAACTCAGTGACCGGATGAATGGCAGGATGGGGGAACTAGAAGAAGCTTTGCATGCCTTTTGCGTTCCTGCTCAGGTAACAGAGCTCACTGGGATAAGAAACACAGGATGAAGAAAAGATTTGATAGGGAGAGAATAAATCCAATTTTGAACACAATGAATCATCAGGCATGATCATCAGGCAGGAATGACACCTCTGTTTACTTAGAATAGCCTCTGTCAAGATATCAAGTAGACTAACTAATCACTGAGGACATTTGGCTGAGAGTTGGAAAATCCCAAATAAGTACAATGTCATTCAAGCCTCCCATTGGTGGAAATAGGATCGGGGTCCAATTTAGGGTCATAGAAAGCGCCTCCTCACACGCTAGTCTGACCTCTGACACAGAAAGTCTTTCCAAGGGACACAATGTCTTTACACTTGTGTTTTTTTGTTTTGTTTTGTTTTTCTAACTCATCCTGGAAACATTTACTTCAAACATTGTACAAGGCACTGGAGATACAGAGATGATTAATTCATAGGCCCTGTCCCCCAAGGTTTATCATGGACTAGTGGAAAATAAAAATAATTATAAATTGGTGTGCTTAGGATAGAGCCTGCACAGGATGGTGTGGAAGGGACCAGAGTATGGCAGTGAACATGCAATTGGGAGCATGGCTGCTTTTGAAGATATTAAGGAAGTCAAGCTAAAAGATGCTAAGAGGTGACCCGACCAAATGTGACAGGGAGGAAGAGGTAGGGGTCTAGGATAAGTTCAGGATGGATTTTACCTGAGCTACTGGAAGGATGGTGGTGCCATCCACCGGAATAAGAACACAGGAGTAGAAGCAAGCTTTTTGGTTTCAATGAGGAGGATGAAGCAGCCAGGAGAGGGGACTAACTGGAAAAGAAAGGAGAGGCTATTAATCTCAAAGCCAAACTCCAAAAAACTGAAAAAATTGTCACGAATGCCAATTTTATCCCTATGCATTACCAAAAATATCGAATGCAAGCTGGACTGGACTTGGGACTCTACTCTGAGCTGTGCAGCACAGATGGACATTCATCACTGACCTATATTTTGCAATATCGAGGGGGAGCACCTCTAGAAACAAGCTGCTTGCTCCTTAAATAGCAAACATGCATATTTTCTTACCAGGAAATCACACAGACCCCAAATCTAAAACAAGCCAAAGGAAAACAAAGAGACAAGCCTCCTAGTCTCCTGTTCATGAGACCCTGAAGTTCAGGGCAAGGCCTTCTCTAGGTGGTCACGGGGTCCAGATAAAATCCTCCCAGAGCCCTGAAATTTGTTTATGCAGGTGAATCAGGAGGCAGGGGCCCTGGGGAGAGGATGGTTACCGAGTGCCTGCTCGGTGCCAGGCACTGGGCTTCACCCTTCATGTTCCTTGTTTCCTGTCTCTCTAGGAGGTCAGTATTATTATCATTCCTATTTCACAAATGAGGAAACAGGCTGTGAGGTTAAGCAATTTGCAGAGGCCCCTGGGCAGTGGCAACACTAATGTTCAAAGCCAAGCCTGCGGATGACAAAGCTGTTTTTTTTCTCAGCAATGTGTTGCCCGTCTCAAGGAGGTAAGCGTACTTGCTGGGAGCTCCTGGTGGCTGGAAGGAAGCACGTAGGACTGCAGCCTCTGATGTGGGAAACAAAGGCAGAAGGAAATGGAGATAACATTAAATGTCCTTATAACCTGCAGCCCATTGACAAATACCTGAGGCCGGCAGAGTGTAACGTTCCTCCAGAAAGCTCCCAACTGTCTTAATTTTAATGCCTTGCTAGAGGCTAAAATAAGCTTGATTTGAGAATAGCAAGGTCTCCAGTATCCTGTGAGTCTTCTCTAGCACATGGAATTCCTCTTGGAACTTCCCTTACTTTTACTTCCCCCAACCCCAAAGTATATAATCAGTTGTTCCTCACAATCCTGGGGCAGTGGCTCTTTCTGCCCATGGGTCCCCATGCTTTAATAAAACCATCTTTTTGCACCAAAGATGTCTCAAGAATTCTTTCTTGGTGGTCGGCTCCCGACCCCAAGAACACTACTCCAAAAACTCCATCACCTCCACACAGGAAATAACTTGAGGACAATGTAGGGGCGGTATGATGAACGTGTATATGGGTAGGTGTCTCATCCATCCCTTTTTTGTTATTTTCTTTCTTTTTCTTTCTTTCTTTCTTTCTTTCTTCCTTTCTTTTTCTTTCTCTTTCTTTCTCTTTTCTTTCTTTCTTCCTTCCTTTCTTCCTTTCTTTCTTTTTCTTTCTTTCTCTTTCTTTCTTTCTTTTTTCTCTTTCTTTCTTTCTTTCTTTCTTTCTTTCTTTCTTTCTTTCTTTCTTTCTTTTTCTTTCTTTCAGATAATCTAATAGAGAAAGCCCCTTAGTCCCTACAGTTCCTCTCAGCTGATAAAGTCCTGAAGGTCTCAGGCTTTGTTCTACTCAAAACTTGTCTCTGGAAAACAGAAGCATCAGAACATCACACAGAATGAGACAGCCCAGACGGCTGCTGTGAAATCCGGTACACGTCCTCCTTCCCACACGGCAGTTCCAGGTGCAGCACTTATGTGCCGTGAACATGAGGAGGGCACATACTGAAGTCCTATTTAGCACTTGGTTCATCTGACCGGCATGCAACAGGAAGCTGGGTAATTTTTTTTTTCCCTTGGATGAGGCATAGCAAGCTGATTAATGATGTGAGGGAGAGTGGGCTAAGGAGGGGAGTTCTACAAATGTTCCCTTTCTGAGAGCCATAGCAGGCCTGGGAAAAGAAAGGTGTGCATTGTAAGGGGGTGGCAGGCAGTATTTGGCTAATTAGGGTTTGGTTAATGCTGGTGAGTGTCGAACATTCCTGCTAATGGCTGTTACTAATGGGAGAAATGGGATCATTTGTTAACTTTACTTAGGAAAGTGAGTGTGGAAGGCAGGATGGAGAAAAAAAGGTGAGCATGGCCCATTCTGGCTAAGCCAAATGAAAAGTGGAAAAAACTCCTCATGATTTTCTTTAAAAAAGCAAGACCCCGATTTCACACAGGTACCAAGCTCCCTCACCTTTGTAAGAAAGTGGTCACCAATTTCTACTTCACCTACCTGCTTTTCAGGCCCTTTGGCCATTTTCCAATTGACCTTTCCTCCCTGTTCAACATGCAGATTTTTAAATGGAAGTTGTCTTGGAAGCATGTGTTATTAAGACCTTACTGTGAACTGTGCTCTGTGCTTTGACTTGCATGATTTCATTCAAGTTTTACAACACAATTGTGAGATGTATATATGCATCTAATTCCTATTTTACAGATGAAAAGATTGAAGCCCAAAGCCCTAATCTATACAACTAAATGGCACTTTTATTCTATAAGGCCTTATGTTTTATAGAGCATCTTTACCTTTAAGACTCCCTCAGGATAATCTTTAAAACTTATTTTCTAAAGTACAAGTGTTTTTCTTCTTTTTAAATTCTTTCCCAATCCATCTGACACATTCCATTCCAGTGTCCTACAGAAAGAGTTTCTCTGGCCTTTTGAATTCACAGTAACCCCTGAGTCATGTGGGTAATCAAGATGGACTGACCCAAGAAATATGAACTTGAAAAACAGCTTATTCTTCACTAGTGAATTCTGACTGGCATACTCTCTTCTCTGTATAGTCTTCCCAGAACTTGTACGTTGCAGCCATGACCTACGTAGGTGGAAGGCTGACATAAGTCATCTGAGCAGAGCCTAGTATATATGCACATTGGCCTCCAGTCAATATTTTGAACAAGGAATTTCCACTTATCAGCTTTCAGCAAGAGTACTCTGCATATACACTATGAATAGCGTTGATATGATGAGAAGCTGCTCCTTAATCATGTTCTCAGACCTGTAAAGACATGGTCTCATCCAATAGGGTTTATATTTAGAAATATGAAGACTCATTCTTTAGACCACTGAATTAACTGCATAGGATTTCAGATTGACCTGCTGTATTGGAGAAGTTTCCTAGAGGCAGGTAGGACTGAGAATCTTGATTCTACCAATTGTCAGTTTTGTGACTTGGACAAGTTACTTCACTCTGCTTGCTGGTTGAAAAGTAGTAAATAGTATAAAATGTGTAAAGTGTCTTTTAATTCCTAAAGATTTCAAACTATCCCTATGGCAGCAGCATCCCAAAAGGGGAAAGAAAAAAAGTAGTCACTGCCAACCTTTGAAGACCTAAACACTTACACAGTGTTACTTCCCCAGAATTATATTAGATAAAGCAAGTCATGGGTAGGCCTGAATTCAAGGGGTGGGAAACAGACTCTACTTCCTGTTGGGAATGGCTGCAAAATAATGTGCAAGACTCAGTCAGACACAGAACCAGGAACTCTGAGCCAAACATACTATAGGTATTGCCCATGTATTTCTCCCTAAAAAACCCTCAAACTAGGTGTTATACACCCATTTTATAGACATGAAAAACAAGGCTTAGAGACATTAAGAACTTATCTGAGATTAACCAAGTGGTTACTAGCAGATATGGATTTTAAATAGAGGTTTTACTCCAAAACCAACACTGATAACTTAGATACATACTTTATTTTTTTATTTGTTTAGATTTTATTTATTTATTTGAGAGAGAGAGAGACAGAGATAGTGAGAGAGAGCACAAGTGGGGAGGAGAGGGAGAGGCAGGCTCCCCGTAGAGCAAGGGGCCCGATGCAGGACTTGATCCCAGGACCCTGGGATCATGACCTGAGCCGAAGGCAGATGCTAAACCGACTGAGCCACCCAGGTGCCCTAGATACATACTTTAAAGGCCAATCATGAGCAATGCTTCCATTTCTATAGGAAGGAGCTAAGAAAAATATATTACTTTATCTTTGCATTTAGTTTTTAGGACTATTCCAAAGAAAACATCTTGAGTATATAAACTCTCTATTTAGGTGTCAAGGTGCTCCCAAGTCTGTTCAATGCCAGCCTCAACAATCTATAGAGGAGTGTCCACCACTCCTCCAAAAATGTCCAAAGACATGAATCCAAGGAACTTAGAAACAGGCTCAAACAACTCTTCATATATTACTTTTCCCAGCCCATATTCTCAAAAAGTAGGAAATGTCTTTAAATCAAGTGCCAAGAGCAGCCCTGGTTAGGCCATGTTCCCAGAGATAGATGATGTCAGTTAAAGGAGTGTTGCAGGAGATATTCTAAGATGACTCCTCCACAAAAAAAAAAAAACAAGAACAAAAACAAAAACAAAAACAAAAACCTTCATCTTTGAATAATTCCCTTCCCTTTGAGTACAATGGGACATGGCAAAAGGGATTTTATAGCTATAATTAAGGTTACTCATCAATTGACTCTGAGTTAATTGAAAAGGAGATTATCCAGGTGGGCATAACCTAATCATGTGAGTTCTTTAGAGAAAGGCAGAGAGATTCAAAACATGAGAGGAATTCAACCAAAGCAGGTTCTCCATTAATGAGATGGAGAATGTGGGGCAAGAATCTGAGAATGGCCTCCAGGAGCTGAGAGTAACCCTTGACCAACATCCAACAACTTGGACTTCAGTCCCACAATCACAAGATACTAGATTCTGCCAACAACATAAATGGGCTTGGAAGCAGATTTTTCTCCAGAGCTTCCAGATAAGAGCCCAGCCTGGCTGATACCTTAATTTCAGCCTTAGGAGACCTTGAGCAGAGGTCTCAGATGAGCCTATCTAGATTTCTGCTTTGCAAAACAGTGAGATAATAATTTGACATTGTTTTAAGCTGCTAAATGAGTATTTGTCATATAGCAGTAGAAAATGAAAACAGAAAGCTGAACCAAGTGGCAGAGGTTGATAAAAAGACTCTTGCTTAACTCACTGAAAAGATGGACTTGACCTAAAGGTAATGGAATAGAAGAAGGCCTAGTGTTTGAGAAACAATGCAGAGAGAAAAGAGATGTAACTTTTTAAGAGCCTGAGATAAGGAAGAAGGAGAAGTCAAAGACAACTGGGCTTTCTAGTTTGAGAGGCCAGGTTTGTAAGGATGCTGCTGCCTGGCCTTTTGTAGAGCCTGGGGGCACTGGACAGTGGAATTTTTAAGAGCTCCTAAGTCATTCTAACATGCAGTCAAGCATGTGAACCTATGGCTTGGATTGTTCCTTTCCGGCCGAGGCTGGCAGAAGAAGGCACAGCTATTGCTTGCCAAATGCTTGTAGCCTAGCCAACAAAACATGGCTCTGCTGAACAGAGGTGAAGCCCCTTCATGAGTAACTGGGGGTCTGATGGGCCCATCAAGTCGCAGTTTCACTGACGGTGGGTTTTACTAAAACAGATAAAATTTAAGGTAAGGAGAAGACTATTTGAACTGGTTAATGTGGAATCAGCGGGCTAGCTAGAGCTGTACTCTGAGTAGTAAAAATTCCTAACTATTCTAGTGCAGTGATTATCAAAGTGTGGTTCTCAGATCAGTAACATCAACTTATCTAGGTACTCTTTAGAAATTCTTGGGCTCTAATCCCAACCTAATGATCACAAACCCTGCAAATGAGGCCCAACAATCTGTGAATATTTTTTTTAATTAAGTAAACTTCTTAAAAATTTTGAAATAATTATAGATTCATAGGCAATTTTAAGAAATAATACAGAACAATCCCATCACCCTTTGCCCAATAGATCCCAATGGCAACATCTTGCAAAATTGTAGTACAGTATCACAGTCAGGATATCAACATTGATACAATCAAGTTAAAAATACAGAGTTCGACTGGGTATTTACACCAAAGATACAAATGTAGTTATCCGAAGGGGCACATGCACCCCAATGTTTATAGCAGCAATGTCCACAATAGCCAAACTATGGAAAGAGCCTAAATGTCCATCAACAGATGAATGGATAAAGAAAATGTGGCATATATATGTATACACACACACACACACACACACACACACACACACACACAATGGAATATTACGCAGCCATCAAAAAATTGAAATCTTGCTATTTGTGGGGCGCCTGGGTGGCTCAGTTGTTAGGTGTCTGCCTTCGGCTCAGGTCATGATCCCAGGGTCCTGGGATCGAGCCCCACATTGGGCTCCCTGCTCAGCAGGAAGCCTGCTTCTCCCTCACCGACTCCCCCTGCTTGTGTTCCTGCTCTCACTGTCTCTCTCTGTCAAATAAATAAATAAATAAATAAATAAATAAATAAATAAAAAGAAATCTTGCCATTTGCAACGACGTGGATGGAACTAGAGGGTATTATGCTAAGTGAAATAAGTCAATCAGAGAAAGACAATTATCATATGATCTCACTAATGTGTGGAATTTGAGAAACAAGGCAGAGGATCATAGGGGAAGGGAGGGAAAAATGAAACAAGATGAAACCAGAGAGGGAGACAAACCATAAGACACGCTTAATCTCAGGAAACAAACTCAGGGTTGCTGGAGTTGAGGGGGCTGGGAGGGATGGGGTAGCTGGGTGATGGAATTGGGGAGGGTATGTGTTATGGTGAGCACTGTGAATTGTGTAAGACTGATGAATCATGGACCTGTCACCCTGAAACAGACATTATATGTTAATAAAAAAAAATACAGACTTCTTCCACCATCATAAGGATCTCTCATGTTGCCCTTTTGTAACCATATCCAATTCCCTCTTGCCCTCATCTACTTCTGAAACCCTGGCCACTACTGTCCCCATTTCTATAACTTTATCATTCAACAATGTTATATAAATGGAATCAAACAGAATATAACTTTTGGGGATTGGCTTTTTTCACTCAGTATAATTCTCTGGAGAGTCATCCAGGTTGTGTGAATCAACCATTTGTTTCTTTGTATTGCTGAGTAGTAGGGATGTTTGTGTAACCATTCACCTACAGCAATCTTGTTTCAACAAGCCATCCAGGCAATTCTGATGCATGTTTGTTTTTGAGAACCACTGATCTCTAGACAAAGAACTTAAAAAGATAGGGAAGAAAAAAGGCATTTTTCTACTTCCACTTCTTACTCACTGATCTTATGGGTCTTCTCAGACGTATGGGAAAGCACTTCTTTTCATCTTCACCACTACTGTTAACACACTACTCTCTATCCTGCTTATGGTTGCTATGCATTTCTTAAGGGATCGATGTATTTATTTAAGAAATATTTATTATGGTACCTCCTAGTAACTGTTCTAGGCACCATGAAGACAGCATTGGAAAAGGTATACAGGTCCCTGCTCATGAATAATTTCCAGGACAGTGAGGCCACAGGAGACAATAAAAAAAGTCAGGTCAAAATAAATGCCATCTGATTTCAGCCCAACCAACCCGATGTGGCCCTCTTAAACACAGCTCCAACATGAGCACTTGGATTCTGATGGGCCCATCCAACTACATGTTTGAAACTACTGGTCACTGTGGAAAGATTTTATACTAAGGAACTTTACTTTAGCTGAGAAAGAAGATACTCAGGAAAATATTATTCATAAGAGAAAAATCCTGGAGATACTCCAAATATTCAATAGTAGGGAAATACTTATGTAAATTGCAGCAGACCCAATCTAGAGCATATGGAGTCATTAAATTGATGATTACTCAGACCAAGTAATAGCATGAAAATACCTGTGTCTAATATTATATAGAAAAAAATCAAGATACTGAGTTATATATACTATATAATTCTAATACTATTTTACAAAGGAAGAAAGATTAAACTTCAAACAAATGGATGAGAAAACTTTGGAAGAATATAATTGTAATTATGACTATCAGGATACTAAGTTCACAGATGCCTTCTTTTTTTGAACTTTCTAATTTTCACTAAATTTCATTATCTTTGAACCTACCTATCTACATACGTATAAACATTTTAAAATATAGTAAATCTTGACATTCTGACATGTTAGTGACTTGTGTGTCTTTACACTCAGAGAAGAAAAGCTATGAAGGCAATAGAGCCACTTTCCACAATATTAATTTCAATAGATCAGGGTGGACATGATGAAGAAAAAGATTCTTCAGAGTCTTCCCACTATACTAGTGCCTAGTTGTATTACTCAATATGCATCCTACATTATGAAAATCTGGCTAAAGGAGAGTTTACTAGTGTCCCCAGAAATTTTGCATAATATCACAACCTCACAAGAAAACAAGAAATAGCAGAAGGATGGCCAAGTAGGAATCATGTCCCACAAATGACTCTGCAATGTCCTCTTAGCTCTGTCAAGGGAATAGGTATATTCCTCTCAGTAACCATGGCAAGAATCAAAACACATTTGCCAAAAATAGGTGAGAATGCCTATTTAGACATGTTTGTGGTATTCTACAATGTCTTTTAAGTCTTTTATGGAGCTCTTTTTTTAAAAAAAAAAATTTTATCCACAGCTAGAACTGACAATGAAAATTTCATTATAAAAACCAATTTTGGGTGATCTGGGAAGGGTGCATGACAATGTCAGAACTTTGCAGCGTCTTCGCTTTATTACCAAGGTTGAATTCATGGAGAAACAAATCCAAGACAACAGAAGATGTGTTGCTGTGATGGTTAATTTTATGTAACTGGACTGGGCTAAGGGATGCTCAGACAGCTGGTTAAACATTATTTGGGGTGTGTATATGAGGATGTTTCTGGAAGAGATTAGCATCTGAATCAGTAGACTGGTAAAGAAGATCCACCCTCACCAAGGTGGACAGACATCATCCAACCCACTGAGGGTTCAAACAGAGCAAAAAAGGTGGAGGAAAGGTGAATTCTCTCTCTCTTCTTGAGACAAAACATCCGTCTTCTCCTCGTGCCCTCAGACATCAGAGGTCCTGATACTCAGACCTTCAGACCCTGGGGTATAAACCAGTGGTCCCTCAGGTTTTCAGGCCATTGACCTTGGATTGGGAGTTCACCATTGGCTCTCCTAGTTTTCAGGCCTTCAGATTCAGACTGACTCATATCACTGGTTTTCCTGGTTCTCCAGCTGCCTTAGGGCATATTGTGTGACTTCCTAGCCTTCACAATCACATGAATCAGTTCCCATAATAAATGACTTCTTATATAGCTATATATCTCCTATTGGTTCTGTTTCTCTAGAGAACCCTAACACAGAGGCCAACACGTATGTGTAGTTTTCAGTGCTCAACAACAAAGTTAATAATCAGAAGATAATGAAGAAAAACAAATCAGGAAATCTGAAAAAAATACAAATTTAATATCAACCTCAGCACTCAGAACAAAATGATATATTTAAATCTCAGTACATAAAATAATTCAAAACACTCATGA
This sequence comes from Phoca vitulina, assembly GCF_004348235.1. Taxonomy (NCBI): domain Eukaryota; kingdom Metazoa; phylum Chordata; class Mammalia; order Carnivora; family Phocidae; genus Phoca; species Phoca vitulina. Next base: position 13,910,231 of record NW_022589745.1, on the reverse strand, counting down.
GGCTCATATTCTATCCTAGGCTGTGTGTTATGGGAAAAAAACAATAATCAAGGAACTTAGTGAATATATGGGTGCTGATTTACATGGAAGAGTCATGGAAAGACCAGAAGCAAAAGCCAATCTTGGCTGTAGACTAGAAGGACCAGTCAGAAACCAAAGACTCTTTCATTCCCTCATCTCTGCAAAATCTTCTTCCTGTGTTTTATAGAACACAAGTCTCAGAGCTCTCCAGCTTTTGTTCCTAACTGCTACTCTAACTTCCCGCTTCCAGTCTGCCCTCCTTGCTCTTTCTCCACAAGTAGGCCTAGAGTTTAGGATATGGGAAGAATCACCAAACTGACATTTGATTGATTATATATGTATATGAACAATAAGTATTTTTAAACTTCTGTTCCTACAACCAGATTGCATTGGAGATTGGAAATTTCTATTTGAACTCTCTAGTATAGATACAGCAGAATTATGAATAAAACAGTAATAGCTAGTATTTATTAATCACTTATAAATACCAGGCACTGTCTTAAGTACTTCATACTAGCTCAACCATCACAACTACCATTTGATGTCGATACCATCATTTTCTCCATGTTGTAAATATGGAAATTGAGATTTAGGAAGATTAAACACACTTGTTCAGGATCACAGCGAGATATTGGCAGGGGCTGGATGCAGGGGACCAGTGGAGAAAGAATTCAAACCCAGGTCCTCTAAACTTGAGCCTGCATGTTTCACTTTCTGGAAGACCCCTTGGAGAACTTTGCTTAAAGCTGTCAAAACCTTCTGATTTTCAAACAAAGTTATCAACTCCAATTAAAAGAGGTGGAAATCTGCCTTAGTTTGTGATGATTTGACCAACTCAGGCTTGTATGTGAGTCTCTTATCTAAAGCTTGGGTGAAGATAAAATCAGAGCCATAAAATGTATTACATTAGTAGACCCTGTAAACCAGAGCTGGGGGCTGGATTTTACATATTTTCTGTGTGTACACAAGAGGGACAAATGTGTGTTTAAAAGTTCAAGGATGGGGCAAATGGCAAGGAAGGCAGTGAAGGTATCATTCTACTACACTGTATCTGGCCATAGGGAGAATGCTTTGAATTTGTGACATAGAAATGGCCTTGGCATTGTGAAAGAAACATCCAACATTAAAGCTAAAAATAAGTCTAAACTCCATGTCTAGAATGAAATCTCAGCTGTCAAAAATAGTCCTCAGATTGCAAAAAGTTCTCCAAAATCTGTCAGGATGAATAATAATAAATGATTGGGTCCACAAATGAGTTTACCATTTATTTTGGCACGGCCAGAAAATGTACAGCCACAGTGGGGTTTATATGATGAGTAATATAGTAATGTTTAAAAAGAAAGAAGCAGTAATATTGGTATCGCTTCATATTAAACATTTTAACATTGTTTAGACATCATTTCCTAAAAACTCTAAGAACGGTTATGAGTGGATATACTCAAATATGAAGAAATACTATTGCTTTTTTTTAATAGTCACATATTAAGAGTCAGTTTGTTACTATGGAATCACATATGATGTCATAAATTTGACATTCTAAATGCAAACTAAGGCAGAGCAACAGAAACAATAGGAAATGGAGCTGGGGAGAGGAAAACCTGCATAACAACAAAAGAAATTCAGGACTTAAAAGAAATGAGTCAAACATCTCTGAAACAGAAAAAGAAGGTGAGTGAATTGAATGTCCTAGAATCTTGCCAAAGAGCTAAGGAAATGTAGACATCAACAAATGTAGATATCATTACCTCTGGGAATGTTCTGCAACAATTAAATCACTTCAGATAATGACTACATGTGGAGTAAAGGGAAGGAAAATAAAGAATATGAAGAATGAAGAAAAATGAGATTAAAGCATTCAGAATCAGTCAATCTAATAATTCAGCATTTGTATGCTCATATGTTAGTGACAAGAGGTGAAAACACTGTTGCTATCTTTGGAGAATGCACAACCTAGTAGGAAAGAGAATACATAAACAAAGTACAATTCAGTGCTCAGTAAAAGTATGTAAAAAAGACACAGGCAACACAAAGGAATGTTTAACTCTGGGAACTTCTCCCAGGTCATACTGAGCTGGACTTTGAAGAACATTAAAGAGAAGAGGCGGTTAGAAGGAAATAGGGTGATATGTAGGCAAATACAGGCATTTAGCACAAGCGAACATAGAGATAAAAGTGTACCGTGGAGGGCAAGTTGGAGGTAGACAGGATACACCATGAGACTCTTGGTCTGTAAAACCAGTACCCAGAAATGAAGCATAATTATATTTATGTTTTATAAATATCACTTTAAATAGATGGGGTCGATGGATCTAGAAGTTGGGAGGATATGAGGTTATGAAATCTAATCAAAAGTCTACAATTCTAAGAATGCAGGCCCATAATGATCTGAGATCTGGAACAAGGCGATGATAATAGGGATGGAGAAAAGGGATTGAGTTTCAAATCTCTTTTGCAGTTATAAGTGACAGGATTTTATGGTTATGATGTAGGGAGTGGCTGGAAGGATTTTAGTATCTAGTTCTAGGACCACGCAGCTCTGCAGTCATAGACTCAATCATCCAACGAACACTAATACAAAAAGAGTATTATGCACAGACTGCTCCTGAGCACATTGGTCTAAGCTAGAAGATGAGCTCTTAAAACAGAGAAATAACACTAATCTTGATCGCAGTACAGCTACCGAATTAGCATGAAACAATACAAATAATGCTCCAATACAATGGTATTTCCCGCAATTGAAAATGAACATATTTGAATAGTGTCCATGGCACGAATCATCTCCCTGTGCCCTCCTACATAGCCTTCCCTATTAGTTTACTCATGAGAAACCTCCTTTCACTCTAGCTGGTATGAATAATTAGAAAATATGTACAGAAGGCAGGACTGTCAATGGATCTGCACAGGATTAAGAACCTTCATTTTAAAAATCAAGCTAATATTCGTCAGACTTAGATCCACAGAAGATTGGAGTTAGGGTTTATTAAGAAAACAAACAAAAGAAGTTTCAATTCTACATGGCCAAAGGAAAAGTTCCTTAAGTATCAACCTTCAGAGCAGTAGAGAAAATAAAAGTTATTCTGTGTGAGCAGTTTCACATTTAAATCAAAATCCTGCTGAGCTCTGGAAAATTTTCCCATAGCATTTCGCTTGATATCATTTTTTTTAATGATAAATGCCTCATGCCTTAAATCTATAAACCAACAAATTTCTATATTAAAAATTATTTAGGGGCACCTGGGTGGCTCAGTCGTTAGGCATCTGCCTTCGGCTCAGGTCATGATCCCAGGGTCCTGGGATTGAGCCTCACATCGGGCTCCCTGCTCAGCAGGAAGACTGCTTCTCCCTCTCCCACTCTCCCTGCTTGTGTTCCCTCTCTCACTGTGTCTCTCTCTGTCAAATAAATAAATAAAATCTTTTTAAAAAATTGTTTATATAGTTCTCTGATATGTGTTATTTTTATTAATGTCTGTAGAACAGAGGGAAAATGTCTAAAATTTATATACATATATATTTTTTTATATTGGCAAAGAAACAAATTCTAATTTTTATTCACCCTTTTATTCCCAAACTCAAGGTTTCTAATGCTCCTGAGATTAATTAATAAACATTCTTTGTTTCCATATTAAGAATGAGACTGGATCGAGGAACTCAAAAGACAGCCTAGACACAGAGAAAAGAAAGGATTCTGAGAAATCAGGAGTTCGTCTGAGCACTCAGGTGAGCTGACCTCTTTAGAGTTGGCAAGAGAATTAAAGAGCAGAAAGCACAACAGAAAATTTAAGGGGGCAGGAAAGTTCTGGGAGAGAAGACTGAGCTGCCAAGATTTCTACTAAGGGATACCTAATGTCCTCATGGAGAGGTTAAGGACAAACTAGGAGAAGCTGGTCCCTGCCTTCCCCACCAGTATACATCCCCACAGTCATCTTCTCTGCTCAGCCTATGGGAGGAGACTGGTCTATGTTCAGATCAGGGAGGGAAGGGGAGTCTGGCCATCGCATTGACCATTTTCTGCACAATCTTTCAGATGAGGCGTGCAGTCAATCCGAATCACTTGCTGAGATGTTGCCCCATGCGAGGTCACTCGTCGTGTAGACGCTGCCTTTGTGCAGCTGAGGGAACAGTACCTCTTGGCCCCTGCCGCACAATACGTATTTATATTCACATGTGCCTGTTGTGGGAGCAGGGCCGGCAGATCACCATGATCAGGGTGAGCAGAGATCAAACTACTGATTTTGGAGGGGAACCACAGGCAATCTGGGTGAGGGGAAGGATATGGGGAATAGAAACTTCCACTTGCCTCTCCATAGTGTCTTCCAGTCTGATTCCTCCCAAAGGAAATGCTAGAGTGCTCTACGCCCCCTTAGGCAGCTGCTTGGGAGCCCTGGTGCAGCCTCACTTAGGTGGTGGCCACCCTCATCTTTGTAGTGTGCTCAAAAATGGTAAATATGTCATCTTAGCTTCAGCTAACAGGCTTAACCTTAAGGGAAGAAGTGGGGAAAAGGTCAGAAAAATGGTCAACTCTACCATGTTCCATAAAAGAAGGGTCACAGGTGAAAAAATATGAGACATCAGATTTGTTTCTTAGTTTTGGATTCTCTTCCAGGTGGATCTCCATTTTTTGTTCATCACAGAATTTAGGATTGGGCCAGAGCTAGAATAGTACATAAGGGTCAATGTTGAATTAAGGTCATATAGGACAGGAACTTTCTCATTGGGTTCTGCTATGTTTAGCTTGAAATGGTTGTTTTGTAGGCACAGGCATGGGAGGAGTGGGTGGTGGGGTATTACACCCCTGGGTCTCTTCTTTCCTCCAAAGGGATCACAGGAATTATCACTGCCAAAGACTGATTCTCGAGGGTACCTTGTACGAAATCAGTGGTCCCGAACTTCACGAAGCCCATCCACGAGAGGTCCATCAATAGACGAACCCAGAAGCAAGAGCGCCAGTCTTAAGGTAGAGATGGGAGATGAAATGAAGGAGAACATGATATAATAATGATGATGATAATGATAATAATAATAGTTAACATTTACTTATGCTTTCTATGTGCCAAGCCCTGTTCTATGTACTTTACATGTGTTAGCTAAATCAGTCATCATTAAAACAAACAAAAAGACAAACCCATAAGCCCCATTCTACAGTTGAGAAAATTGAAACACAGAGTAATTTGCCTAAGATCTCACATTAATAACACTAACAGAGGTAGATTAAAACCCAGGGTCACTAAGTCTATAAGCTGTACACTAACTTAATGATTAAGCCCTTTGACTTCTCCGTCCTTCCTTCATTTATTCAACAACTATTTACTGAATAATCAAGCCTTAGAAGACAGGATGGACCATGTTTATAGCAGCAATGTCCACAATAGCCAAACTATGGAAAGAACCCAGATGTCCATCAACAGATGAATAAAGAAAATGTGGTACATATATACAACGGAATACTACTCAACCATCAAAAAAAATGAAATCTTGCCATTTGCAATGACATGGATAGAACTAAAGGGTACTATGTTAAGCAAAATAAGTCAATTAGAGAAAAACAATTATGATCTCACTCATATGTGGAATTTAAGAAACAAAACAGAGGATCATAGGGGAAGGGAGGGAAAAATAAAACAAGATGAGATCCGAGAGGGAGACAAACCATAAGAGACTCTTAATCATAGGAAACAAATTGAGGGTTGCTGGAGGGAAGGAGGGTAGGGGGATGGTGTAACTGGATGATGGACATTAAGGAGAGCTCATGATGTAAAGAGCACTGGGGATTATATAAGACTGATGAATCACTGAACTCTATCTCTGAAACTAATAATATACTATATGTTAATTGATTGGATTTAAACTAAAAAAAAAGAAGAAGAAGGGGTGGAAAAATCAACAAAGTAGATAAATTGTTGAAAAGTATTAGATTGTGTGGTGCTTTGGTCCCTTAACTAGGCCTGGCCCCATGAGAGGAAAATGTTAGTTTTGAGATTAAGTTTTTGGATGCAGAGAGAGAGTGACACAGACCTCGCCACTGGGAGAACATGTATCTCTGTGAAAAGTGGCTCAATAGTCTGACCAAGAATATGCCTTTTGAAATATGTGAAACAATCATGAAAACTGAAATATAGATGCCTAATAATTTATTGCACACCTTAGTAAAGGTATTTTTCTCTAGAATCCTTCCTTTTTAATTAGGAAGAGGATTCTCTCCAAATGAGCTCCACTGGCACACAGAGTTCTGAAGGCAATGGGAAGATACTTGGTTCTCCAGTCTACCAACCTTCCCAGCAATCACTGCATTAATCACAGGAGAAATGTAGAAAGAGATACCTCTAGGTGTTTTGTAGAGTCTGCTGGTGGGAACATCTGGTCTAGTTGTTCATAGAGTTAACTGGAGGTCACAGATGAAGGCAGTGGTAAGCAAGGACCTTTACTCAAGCCCTCCATCCTACCTGGAGGTCTCTGAGCAAGTATAAGGGAAGCAAGCAACAGTACTTTGCAAACTACAGGCCAGCTGCCTAAGGGCAAGGAAGAAGACCTGTGCCCTATCAACTCCAGGAAAAAAAAAAAAAAAGTGTGAGGTGCTGATGGGGGAAGGTAGGGGGAAATAAAAAAGTCTATCTCTGTGTCCGTGTAACAGAAACATACAATAACTGGGGCCCTGAAACATCTGAGCCCCTTCGAGCCCTACTGAAAGGAGCTATGATGAACCAGGATCCAACTAAGGGCTAAGAATGGAACAGAGGGAAGGGGAAGGCCTCTTGACTCCTGCTGGACAGAGATGGGGACAGGTGAGCATCTAACTCAGACTCCCGCTTTCTTGCTCCAGCCCCCCAGTAGCTCCACGACCTCCCGGACTTCATCCACCTCCCCCAGCCAGCAAGAGTCCCTGAAGCAGCTGTCAGAGCAGCCCTCGCCGCCCACGCCACCTTTGCCTTCCACTCCACCCATGCCTCTCGACTCGCGTCCTCCCACCCCGCCGGAGCCCTATAGCTCTTCCCGGCGCAGCACCAAGATGCACGAGAATCCCGAAGCCTGGGCTCATGGCATCGTGCGGGATATCCGGGACTCCACGCAGCAACGGGATTACCCGCGCACGCCCCCCACCGAATGGAAGTCCTATAGCCAGCGCAGATCGACCTACTCCTCCCAGCTAGACCGGGACTGTCTGTCGGAACTGCCCCGGCAGCATCAGCAACGGGAGGAAGAGGAGGACGACGAGGAAGCCTACTGGGCCTCCGTGAAAACTCTATATGAGAAGATCCCGAGCTGCTCCCGCCCCCGACCGGTGAGCAGGGCCCACCGACCTGGTACTGGAAACTCCCCTCCGTGCAACCCTGCAAACCTGAGTCTCCCCCAGCCTCCCTTCTCTCCAATGTGTAGTGAAGTCCTGCCCAGACCCCTGCTTCTCCCCTACCCCTGCAGCCTCAGGAGTTGGGAGGGAATACCAGCCCTTGGCTGTCTCCAACATCCCAGTGCTCCAAGCGGGGCCTAGATGTTTTCTTCCCACTTTGCCCTGGCATACGCCCCTTTTCTGATCCCTTTGGTCTGTGTGACTGACTATCCTCCCATTGGCACCCCTCTCTGCAGCCCAAACCCAAGAATGCCATCACCATCGCTGTGTCATCCCGGGCGCTTTTCAACATGGTGGACGGCAGGAAAATCTACGAGGAAGAGGGTCTAGAAAAGTACATGGAATATCAACTCAACAACGAAAATGTCATCCTGACCCCAGGGCCCGCATTCCGCTTTGTTAAGGTACCCTGCAAAACTCTTTGGAATGTCAGGACCCTGGATGGAGACAGAAGGACCCAGGCAGACCCTTGGGATCTCATCCAGTTTCCCTTATATTTCCCGGTCCCCCCATTGTAATTCTTGCCCTTTTCAAGTTGACCTCAGGCCAGCTTATGCTTCCATGGGAGGCTCCCAGACTGGTGAGGAAGGGCCTCCAGTTCTAGATTTGGGATGTTGAGAAGGCGCTCAGTGGAGTTCTAATCATGACACCTGTAAGAAACACCTTCGTTCCCTTCCTAGGAGTGGTAACTGGAAGCAATAATGAGTTTACAATCCCAGCAGTAGAAACAAAATGCCTCATTAAAATGAGATGAAATTCACTTGAGATGCTTTTGCCCCAAACATAACATATTAAGAAGATCAAGATGATCTTGTTGGCATTGGGGGGGGGGGGGGCATGATTTTAATAGAAAAAGTAAGGTTCTCTTAACTTACACTGAAATGTATAGCACTTGTAACACTGATACTCTGTATAACTTATACAAATGTTATACAATAACATAACCAGGCAGAAAAAAATGACACCTACAAGTCGTGAGTAGAAAGTACTTATGGGGCACGGTAGAAGCATGGGAGGAAGCCGCTAACCTATTCTAAAGACTCATATTTAAAAAATAGACAAAGTGCATTGGTAGCACATATCCTAAAATTAGAACAATACAGAGACCATTAGCATGACTCCTGTGCAAGGATAACATGCTAATTCATGAAGCGTTCTATATTCTATATTTTCACAAGAAATAATAATCACCCAATGATCAAGAAAGAAAAACAGATTTTAGGAATAAAAAAAAAAAAATAGACAAGCTTGAAAGTGTTGGCCCGATCCTTCTCTCTACCTGCCCCACAGAGAGAATTCTAGAAAACCAAATGTCATAACAATTTTCAACAAACATTGCCTATCCATTCAGCAAACATTAACGAGGCTGGAAATAGAGAAATGAATGGCATAACCCTGCCTTAAAAGAGCCACAGTCTCTCAGTGAAGAGTCTCCAGAGTTTGAATTTGACACCAATGATGTCGTTTCTCTCCAGACTCCAGACTCCAACGGCCACCTTGCCTGGTCCTCCTTACGTGTGCTTGTGTTTGTAACCTGCAGGCACTACAGCATGTCAATGCTAGACTCCGTGAGCTGTATCCTAATGAACAGGACTTATTTGATATTGTACTGATGACTAATAACCATGCCCAAGTGGGAGTGCGGCTTATAAACAGCGTCAATCACTATGGTAAGTAAAATAAATACCATGTGGAAGAACAGCTTGCTGCTCTGGGAGAGGGAAGCCATGTGATTTTGCTGGCTGTGGCCTGACTAATGCAGTGTCGTTGATACTCACACCCCTTCTGCGTGAGGAATGTTTATTTGCCCATGTCAGAGAAAGAGAGGCCATGTTCATTTTTAACTTTAGCACAGAGTTAGGCCCAAAGCTCTGGACTTAACTTGTCAAGTGTGAATTTCAAAGTCTTAATCCCAGCTCCTGCAGTATACTTCTCTGTTTTATGTTTTTCACTTCTGAACTTGACTTCAAGAAGCCATCCACCCAGAGGCTTTCTCTGTGTGATCAAACTTCTTGCTCACCACAGATCTGTGTTTAAGGTTTATGGGTTTTCACCTTTCCTTTCCACTCTTACGATCTGATTCTCCCTGACTGCTCTCCCTACACATCAAATCCATACCCATGTCAGCAAAATTGTCTTTGTTCCTTTACGTGGAAATTTTGACTGATTCTAGTCTCCTCATAGCATTTCCATCAGTGTGTTGGATTCTTTAAGAGAAAATCCCCAATTTCCTGTTATGGAATTCCATGACTTATTATTTGGGGACCTTTAGACTATTTTCTAAGTGACCTATCCAGGCTTATGAGTATGTCAAGTCAAAGTAAGGTTGAACTTTGGCATATTTAAATTCAAGGTTTAAAGTGGGCATGCTTATAAATAAACAAGATGTATTACAACTTATGAGTTTTACATTATCCTAATTATAAAGCTGATGTCTGAGGGGCGCTTGAGTGGCTCAGTCAATTAGGCATCTGCCTTCGGCTCACGTCATGATCCCAGGGTCCTGGGATTAAGTCCTGAGCAGGGAGCCTGCTTCTCCCTCTCCCTCTGCCGCTCCCCCTGCTTGTGTTCTCTCTCTCTCTGTCAAATAAATAAATAAAATCTTTTAAAATTAAAAAAAGGCTAATGTCTGAGACATACTTTAAAAAAAGGTTTGTCTTTCAAAAAAAGCAGCTTTTCATAGTGTTATGACATGGAAAGAGAACACAGATAAAAGGTTTAGCATAGATGAGTAGCATAATCACTCAGTAAACAGCAGCCATTATATTTTACAACACACAATCTTGCACAATTTAGTAGGTGACTTAGGTCTATCTATCCCTCACCAAACTGAGCCCAACAAGGCTAGCAGCATAAGGAAGCACAGTTATCTACCTGTCAATTCTGCTAATGAGTTGATTGAGCTCCATCTTCTCATGCAGCCTTATTCATGGAATAACAGCCTTTCACCTGGAAGAGTTAGTTGGTTGCTTCCCTTCTCTGGGTGTTGAAGGCAATTTGTATCTCCCTCTGCTGTGGCCTGTTACATTATCATTCTCTGTTTTACATGCCTGACTGCTCAGTGGACTGTGATCTCCTTAAGAAGTGGGAAGATGTTTTAACTCTTTCTGAAGTCCCCAATGCCACCAAATAATTTCTGATCATATATTAATATTAATTTATAATATTATTTAAGGGTTTGTGGAATACACTTTTGTGACACTTATGTCCAATGTTGGCTTTAGTGAAAAACTGAAAGTATTTTGTTAATACCATAGCAAACACTTCCACCCCAATTGTTGATGGACCTTACCTACTCTGTGGGTCCATACAGAGGAAAAACAACTTACTAGACTCAAAATTCTGCTTTATATCATGTGCAGCTACCCAGTTTATTATGAATCTAAAAACACTTTGAATGGGTATATACTATTTATATGCATAATGTTATACTTTATTTAACTGCTCTCAAAACAGTGTTCTGCTTTTACAAATTATCCTGAACTGAGACCTTTCCACATAAATCTTTATCAGAGTTTCAGATGATTCCCCTAGAATAAAACTAACAAAAAGGTTAAAAGGTATAAACCAGTTACATTTCTTGATACATATTGTCAAATTACTTTCTAGGTAGTTTGTACCAATTTATACTTTCATCCAAAGTGAAAATGGGTGCCTATTTTACAAAACTTTCACCAATATCTAGCATTTGTTTTTTAATTGTTGTTGATTGAAAGACATTTAATGGTATTTTAATATTTAGTCTCCTAAATAACTACATTTAAAATTTCAAGTCAGGGGACACCTGGGTGGCTCAGTCGGTTAAGCAGTGGCTCTTGGTTTTGGCTCCGGTCATGATTTGGGGGTCATGGGATCAAGCCCTGACTCAAGCTAGGAGTCTGCCTGAGGATTCTCTCTCCCTTTCCCTCTGCCCTTCCCCCACCCCCCTTATAATGGTTGCTTTCTCTCTCTTTCAAATAAATAAATCTTTAAAAATAAATAAATAAATACAATTTCAAGTCAAGAAAGAAACAATTTCAGACCTGTTGTTGTTTTTAGAAAACAGTTTAAATTCTAGCACTGCTTGTCATTACTATTATACTGTTCCTGAAGAAATACAGAAATGGTACTTAAAATAGAGTCACACATTAACTATCTCTTTCAACAAGTGAATAGCCTATGGTTGAATTAAAAGAACTCTGTCTAGTCTAGACAAGAGTCAGTGTCAATCAGTGGGCTTAGACAAGTCTTTATGTCTCAGTTTCCTTTTCTGTAATGATGATAATAATGCCTATCATACAATTGTTGTGAGAGCAAATTGGCATGGTCTATGTGGACATACTTAATAAAAAATAGCTTTTTTATATACAACATAGCAATTTTTCAATATTAGTGCTACAAAGGTAATTCTAAAACCTCAATAAGCACTCAATTATTACTAAGATAATTTTGGTTTACATTTACAGTAAGTATATTGTCTTTAGTCTCTGACATAACAAAGTCTTTCTTGCCCAATAATAGGCTTATTAATTGACCGCTTCTGTCTGACTGGTGGAAAAAGCCCCATTGGCTATTTGAAGGCATATCTTACCAACTTGTATCTTTCTGCAGATTCTGAAAAAGTACAAGAAGCAATACAAGAAGGTATTCATTTGGTTTTATCCCTCAAGTTAATAAAGAGGTTTGCACCTCTTTATTAAAGAGGTTCATTGGGCTTCATATATGATTATGTGGCTTATGTCTTTGTTAAATTTTCTGCTAAGGTGATTCCACAAGTAGCAGCCCCTAAATCTGTCTTTTGGAGCTTTGACCTTCTTGGAGGTGGACATTCTCAGTGATTGTCCTACATCCCATTTTACACTTTCCCATCCATTATAGAAATGGAGGCAGTGTGTAAACAATTGTTTTGAGAGGTGTGGTTATAAAGAGCAATTGAGTCATCAGGTTACATAGGGAAAAAAAAAATATTTCAAGGTCTGGGAGGACCTTTTTTTTTTCTTTTTTTAATCATTAAAATGGTAGAAGAAACTGATGCCCCTGAGAAGAGTATTAATAAATCTCCATGGTCTGCCAGGGATCGCCTCTGCAACAATGTTTGATGGAGCCAAAGACATGGCTTACTGTGACACACAGCTCCGTGTGGCCTTTGATGGGGATGCCGTCCTCTTCTCTGACGAATCTGAACATATTGCCAAGGAGCACGGGCTGGACAAATTCTTTCAACATGAAACAATGTTTGAGAATAAGCCTCTTGCTCAGGTAGGTTCAGTGAGTTCTAATTAATTTTCATCTACTTATTTTCCAACATATAGATATACATATTTTAAATTATTTTAGGCAGCCACTCCTCATTTCTTATCCTTTATACTTTGCTCCCTTTCATGAACTCCTCATTTTGAAACATATACTGCAAACTTGGGTTTTTGTTTGTTTTGTTTTGTTTTGTTTTAGCATTCTTTTATCTATCCTTTTTGGAAGTGTTTCTATGATCTTCTCATGATAATGAGTTCACCTCCAAATTACAAGTGATAGAAGTAATATGGCTTACCAGTAAACTATTTCTACATAATAAGTTCTCAGAATAGTAAAGTGATTTCCAATAGGTCAGTAAACATTTGTGGACCTCTTTGCCCATAAACCTCAAACTCACTAACAGCATTACTTAACTGAGAAAATTTGCACAAATGAGAGCTCAAATTAAATCAAAATAATGAGCCTCAAAAAAGTTCAAGCTATGAACACCTAATCAAAATGAAACTGAATATTTAGGTTTTTTGGAATCAATCCATGAACTGAAGTGTTAAAGTCACAGTATAAAATGAACAAAACTTACAACTTCTGAACCAAAGGAAATCTGAAACATCAAAATATTCTCCAAACTGAATCTGAACTGATAGATTATTTAGTTTTAATCTAAGAATTTTACCAAAGAATTGGTCTTTTTTCTCAGCTCTTCTTGAACATAAGATAAACTTAAATGTTGTTATTTTTATTAGACTTATAAAAATATAAATAGAAAACAGAAAGCTGAAGAGTTTCACTAACTCACCTCATGTTACAGCAAGTGATATTTAAACTGTGTGTGTGTGTGTGTGTGTGTTTTAATCAGAACTGTTGAGGTGTAATTTATATATAGTAAAATTCATAATTTTTAGTGGATGCTTCTAAGAGTTTTGACAAGTGTATACAGTTATGAAACCATTACCAAACTCAAAATATTCATTATACTCACAAAATTCCCTCGTGTCTCTTTGTAGCCATCCTACCCTGCTATCTCCAGGATCTATCCCCTACTAATCTGATTTTTGTCCCTATAGTTTTACCTTTTCTGGATGTCACATAAATGGAACTACACAGGATACAATCTTTTGAATCTGACTTCTTTTATTTAACATAATGTATTTGAGATACACCCATATCATTCCATGTATTAGTAGTGTCTGTTCCTTTTTATTGTTGAGTCTCTTCTATGGATGTACCACATTTTCTTTATCCATTTACTTGTTGGAGGATATTTAGGTTGTTTCCAATTTTTGGCATTTATAAATAAAGCCATTTTAAGCATTTGCATACAGGGTTCTGTGTAAACTTAAGATCTGATTTCTCTTGGATAAATACCTAGGAGTAGGATTACTAGGTCACATGGTATATGTGTCACTAGGTCATATATTTAACTTTATAAGATACTTCCAAAGTATTTTCCCAAGTGACCAGACCACTTTGCATTCTGAATAGCACTATACATGAGATTTTGTTGCTCTGTATTTTGTACTGGTGAGTTGTTTTTCGTTTGGTTCTTTTAAGTTGTTCTAGTGGTTATATAATGGTATCTCATTGTGGTTTTAATTTGCATTTCTCTAGTGACAAATGACATTGAACATGTTATCAGGTGTTTATCTGCCATCATTTGTACTCTTCGGCAAATATATCTGTGGAAAATCTCTTGCTCATTTGTATTGGGTTTATTATTGAAGTTTGAGAGTTCTTAACATATTCTGGATAGAAGTCCTTTATCAGATGTGTTTTGCAAATAAAAAGCATGTCTTTTTATTCTTTTTATATCTTTCAGTGTATTTTGATGAACAGAAACTTATAATTTTGATGAAGTTCAATTTGTCAGTTAATTCTTTTATGAATTGTGCTTTTAATGTCATATCTAAAAACTGTCAAAGTCACATAAATTTCCTATGTTTTTGTACAAAATTTTATAATTTTAGTGTTTTTTAAGGATTATGACCTATTTTGAATTAACTTTTGTATTTGTGCAAAGTATTGGTTAAGTTCAATTTACTGCTTATGGATATCCTAATTGTTCCAGCATTATTTGTGGAAAAGAATGGCTTTCTATTCCTTTAACATAGGTGTCTATGCTTTTACCAATATCACACTGTCTTGATTAGTGCAGTTTTATAGTAAGTCTTGAGATCAGGTAGTGTGAGTCCTTCAAATGTGTTATTTTTCAAAATTCTTTTGGATATTCTGATTCTTTTGCATTTTTATACAGATTTAACAACTAGCTTGTGCATTCCTGGAAAAAAAATCCTGCTGGAATTTTGATTATGATAGTGTTGAATTTTTAGCTTAATCTTGGGAAGGGGGATGTCTTAATATCAAGTCTTTCAGTCCATGGACATGGTATATCTCTCCATTTATTTAGGTCATCTTTGATTTTTTTCATCAGTGTTTCAAATGTTTTTGTATACAGATATCACACATACTTTGTTAGATTTCTACCTAAGTATTTCATAATTGTTGTGTTATTGTGAATGATATTTTAAATTTTTGATATCCAATGTGTTTGTTGCAATATGCAGAAATACAACTGGTTTTTGCATATCAACTTTGCATTTTACAACTTTGTTAAATTCACTAGTTAGTATAGTAAATTTTTTGTAGATTATCTGAGATTTTCTCCATAGACAATACTATGAATAAAAACACTTATTTCTATGTTTCCATTCTGTATGTCTTTTAATTATCTTTCCTGCCTTATTACCTTTGCTAGTGCATTCAGTACAGTATTCAACAAGAGTCATAAGAGGACACATCCTTGCCTTGTCCCTGAACTTTGGGGCAGATCATTCACTCTTTGACTACTAAGTATTTATAGAGAATATATTTTGTATGATTTCAGTTCTTTAAATTTGTTGAGGAGTGTTTTATGCCCAGAATATGTCCTATCATGGTGAATGTTTCATGTGTACTTGAGAAGAATGTTGATTCTGTGTTGTTGAGTAGTCAAAAATGTCAATTAGCTTAAGTTGACAGTGTATTAGTCAGGTAATATTGCCCAGGTTTTCCAAATTGTCAATGATTTTCTATCTATTTCTATCCACTATTGAGGAGGCAGTGTTGAAGTCTTCAAGTATACTTTGAGGATTAATCTATTTCTCCTTTTAATTATATGCATTTTGTTTCATGTATTTTTAATCTCTTTTGCTTACTGCCCAAATATTTAGGATCGTTATATCTTCTTGGTGAAATAATCCCTTTTCATTATGTAATGTCTCTCTGTCTGATAGTCATATAAACACTGCAGCTTTTTGCTTTTTGGTTTGTTTTTTGAACTGGTGTTTGTATTGTATATATTTTCTATAATTTTTACTTTTAACCTATTATGTTTTTACATTTAGATTGTTTCTATATTTAAATTGGCTTTCTTGTAGATTATATATATATATATATATATATATATATATATATACACACACATATATATATAGTTCGTGTTACTTTTTTGGTACAATCTGACAATCCTTGTGTTTTAATTGCTATTTTTAGACCATTTACATTTAATGTGATCATTACTCTGGTTGCATTGAAATCTATCATCTTCCTCCTTTTTTCTATGTTCCATCTGTTGTTTGTTTTTCCTTTTCTTACTTTTTGCTTTTGTTCCATCTGTTGTTTGTTTTTCCTTTTCTTACTTTTTGCTTTTGGATTTATTGTAGGTACTTTATGTTTCCAGGATTCCATTTTATCTCCGCTACTGACTTATAACTCATTTTAAGTTTTCCAGTGATTACCCTAGGATTGATAACATACAACTTTAGGTAATCACAGTCTATTTTCAAACAATATAAGGCCACATCATGTATAGTGTAAGAATCTTACAACAGTATGCTCTCAACCCCTTCCTCCCATATTTTGTGCTATTGTAACACATTTTATTTTCACCTATGCTATTAACTCACAATACCTTGCTATTATTTTTTATTTGACTCAATTATTTAGAATGAATATGGATAAGATAAAAAATATATCTTTTGTATTCATTTTCATTTTAACCATTTCCAGGGATCTTCATTTCTTTGTGTAAATCCAGCTTTCTCCCTGGTATCATAATCAGTTTGCCAGAAAACCATATTTTAACACTGTATGTAGAACTGATATGCTATTACCAAAAGTTCTGCTTTTCTTTGCCTCAAAAACTCCTTATTCTCCTTCACTTTTGAAAAATATTTTATTTTGTCTGGATATAGTTTTTTGCATTTACCGTGTTTTTATTTTAGCACTTTGAAAATACCCATCCATTATTTTCTGATTTCCATAACAGTCTCCAATCCCACTTCCAGTCATGGAGGGTTTTTTTCTTTCCCTTTCCCCCACAGCAGTGGATCTTTACCTGTGCCCTAGGCATGACAGTGTTTGAAGCCCTTCTGCTGGCAGTGTAAGACTTTTGTTACTTAGGAAACATGGGGCAAGGTGGAGTTTTAGTCTTTTCTCACAGTGGTAGCTGCTCCTGTCCTCCAGCCTGCACTACCAAGGACTGTATTCTCTCATTTCCCATCCTGCCTACAGTCTTTCTCATAAGCAACGAGTAAAGTCCATGAAAAAAAAGCCTGTAAGAGAGTGTTTTGGGTCTGTGACTTTCAGGGCCTCTTTGCTCTCTTATTAGTCCAGATCTGGCCTTTATCAATATGCTTGTTTTTTAATTATCTCAATCTTTCATACTTGCTTATATGGTATCTGATATGGCATCCTCCATTGCTTTGCCAAAGATGTGCCAGTTCTTGAATTCCATATGTCCTTGAAGAGAACCTTAGATTTTCCCTTAGATTTTTTTCTTTACATTTCATGTTAGTCTGTTGTCCTATTACCTATCAGCTCTCTAATGGGCTCAATAAATGTTATGATTTTTTTTTAGATTATCTTGGTTTTTCTTTTTAAGATAGGAATATCATCAGTCTTTCCAACTTTTTTTTTTTTTTAAGATTTTATTTATTTGACAGAGAGAGAGAGACAGCGAGAGAGGGAACACAAGCAGGGGGAGTGGGAGAGAGAGAAGCAGGCTTCCCGCCGAGGAGGGAGCCCGATGTGGGGCTCGATCCTCTTTCCAACTTTCTACATCCTAGGCACATTCTAAATGTTTTAAGTCATACAGCTTCTCAAAAAAGTATTTTTTTAGTAACTTTACCTATTTCTATATTTTTATTGACAAATTATATACCTGTACTGCTGCACAAATGTTTAAATTATAAAACATACCCAAAAATAGAAATAAGAAAGCATGATATGGATACCTGGTTTGAGTATGGTGACATAAACAGACCGGTCCCTATTTATTCCCTTTGGAAACTACTCAAAAGCAGCAAGAAGA
Organism: Phoca vitulina; assembly: GCF_004348235.1. Lineage (NCBI taxonomy): Eukaryota > Metazoa > Chordata > Mammalia > Carnivora > Phocidae > Phoca > Phoca vitulina. Next base: position 13,892,289 of record NW_022589745.1, on the reverse strand, counting down.
ATTGTATTCCTCTGTGTTTTAAAGCCAAACTAGTCATGAGTTGGGTGACTACTGCCAACAGTCACTATACCCCCTTTGCTGCTGTTGCCAAAAAAAAAAAAAGTTAATAGTTTTTTCACATATATATAGATAGAGATACAGATATTTCACCTTTAAAAAGTGAATTTTATTTGTTTTTTTCCCCTGATATATGCTGACAGAGAAACAGTGATCTAAATAATGTTTAGATCTAAACAGACAAATGATCATCTAAATAAGCCATGTTTATTAAAAAACAGTGTGTTTCCTGAAGAGCAGGGAAGAAGGGATCTTTTGAATTATGAAATCAAATCAGCTTTAGAATATTATCCTTGACCTTTGCCATAAACCCTCTAATTGTTCCAAGGAAAACCAGTCTGCTTCAGTGATGAGTAATAAAAACAGAACCAGCACAGAATATAAGCAAAGATACTGAGAAAAAGGCAAAGAAGGGAATAATAAGAGATGTAAATCTCTAATAAGAGATGCAGATCTCTCACTAGAAATAGTAGCCAAAGTATAGGTAAAAATTGTGACTAAACATTTACTATAACTTTTAAAAACTTAATAAAGCAAGTCAGGGTCATAAAGTAGAAATGTAAGAATCAGGGGAGAGATAGTAAAAAGTTAAATGGTAGAACTCTGGAAATGAGTAGAATTGAAAAATAAGATTTTAGAGAGAAAAATGACAGAAAATAGATCACAGGTAAAGAAAATCCAACATATGCATAACTGGAATCCCTGAAGAAAAACATCAACATTATGTTCTGAGGGGAGAAGGAGAGGGTTGTATGTGGTAAATACAAAGACGCAAATGTATATAAAAACATAAACCAAGAAAACATCATAAATTGTCAGAGATTTTAATGCATACATTAAACTGTTAAAAGAAATTGAACAAAATGATCATCATTAAGACGTGCCCTACTAAAATTTTTTGACATCAAAAATGAGGTAATTCTTTGGGCAGCCTTCACTTATGAGTGGGGAAAAAAATCAAGCTGTCCTCAGTCTTTTCCACAGCAGCACTCAATAGCAAAAGACAGTGGAGTACTACTTATAAAAAATCTAAGAAAATGGAAAGAAAATCTAAATCACAGATTCTATATCCAGCTAAAATTTCATTTAGGTAAAAAGAAAACAGATCAACAGTTGAAAATATCAGGGATTGTTATTTCCATAAGATTTTCTTGAGAAAACTAGAAGACAACATTTTGGCCAATATGTAGATGCCTACAAACACAAAGGGACAAATAGCACAGAATATATTTAATCACAGAACTAAAACTAAAACAATTGTAGGGAATAGGGTGGCAGAAAAGAAAGCACACATTATGTGTTCTAACAATGGAGAAATTACATAACTAATGAAACCTGGGAAAATGTGGAGGAAAAAGACCTAAGGAAGAGTAAGTATGTTGATATTTTCAGTTATAATAAGTGATCAAAGGATAAACTGTAAAGGTGATAAACAGAAATATAAGAATCTTTAACAATGAAAATATAAACACTGAAAAAGAGGAAACAAGTAAAATTGGATGGTTGCAGAAGAAATCGAGGATGAGAGAGAGGTGAATAAGTACTGTAATTTCATTATTTCTCACTGTAAAAAATAATAGATCCTGGATTTAAAAAAAAAAAGGGGGGACTAACAGTACTATAAAAAGTTATAGTCACAAAGGTAACCAATAGAAGGAAATAATACAAACCTTCCTAAATCTTAGATGAAGCACACATACACACATGCACAAAGAAAAAAAAACACCCAATGAACAATCCTTTAAAATATTTAAACAAGGAAAATGCAATAAAAATCATAAGAAAGAACCGTTATCACATATATTTGTAATACCAATAAATTTAAATGGCCTAAAACTCAACTTTGTTTTAAAAATTAAGACTTCCAGATTGGAACACATAGCAGAATCCAAATCTTGCTCTATTCCAGAGAAACAGCTAAAACTAAGTGTTCAGAAAGGTTGAAGATAAAAGTAAGTGTGAAGATACACAGGTAATTGTAAATATAAGACAAGGCAAGATTCGAGCCAAGAAGGCACTGAACTAGATAAAGGAGTATACTTCATAATATTAAAGTGTGCAATTCACAAAAAGAAAACTAAAATAGTTCTTTTGGTGATTAACCAAACTTTACTTAGAGTATCCCATTTAGCCATGGATAATTTATGTCTGTTGCCCTTTTACTTTTTATAGAAACTTTCACTCTTAAAACATCAATGTTTAGATAATAAATTATATGGTCATCCTACATTTATTCTAGGAATGCAAGGATAGTTCCATACAAGGAAATACACTCACATAAATGCAAGGAGTTTCAGGACTGTTCCATTGGCCTTAGAATACTGCATGTCTAATGCAGTACTATAACCTTTTATAACCTCTTATAAGCCTCTGCCTTTTCAGCATTCACTTCCTTTAGCTCACTGGATCACAGCTGTGACATATGTTCCTTTTACAGGGTCCCTTAAAAGGCTTTCTGGAAGATTTAGGCAGACTGCAAAAGAAGTTTTATGCCAAAGACGAACGGTTACTTTGCCCTATCAGGACCTACCTGGTTACAGCCAGGAGTGCAGCCAGTTCAGGCGCCCGAGTGCTGAAAACCCTTCGCCGCTGGGGTCTAGAGATAGACGAAGCTCTTTTCCTTGCTGGAGCCCCCAAAGGTCCCATTTTGGTGAAGATAAGGCCCCACATTTTCTTTGATGACCACATGTTCCACATTGAAGGGGCACAGAAGTTCGGCACCATCACAGCTCATGTACCTTATGGCATTAGTCAAAAAATGAACAATTAGGGATGGGGAGGAGAAATAAAGCAGTAAGTCTGGTATTACAGAAGCCACTTCTTGTGGATCTCTAGGGTAATTACATAGGTATTTCAGAAGATTGGACCAGAACTTAGTTCATTTGGAAAGGTTTCCTCTTGTTTCTCTTGAAAACATTTTGAACCCTCAAGATACTTCAAGCTACTTCTCTGTGAGCTGCCAGTGCTGTTGAACACAACTCACCTACCCTTGTGTGTAAGTCATACTAATGACTCTTTAGGATAAGCTTATAACTAGAATGCTTGAATGCTGAAAGGACTAAAGCCTAGTTAGTTTTACAAAGCATTGCTCATTTTTGCATGTTAGTAGATAGAATGAATTGTTACCCATCATCATTGTAGAATATTGGTCTTCAAAGAAGGAAAGAGAAGGGTTAAACACACCCTTGAAAATTAGAGTTTTTTATTGTTGCCTCTGTGACCAGCCTTTTAATCAATGCAAAATTAAAAGGTCACTCCATCTGCATGAGTATACCAATTCTGACACTGCTCATTCAGAAATAAATCAGCAGGTTATTCATATAGGGTACTTTCCATCTAAGATGAGTTCTAGACAGAAGCTCCTGGGAAAGCTTCTTCGAAGCTTACCTGGTGGGTGCATTGCCTCTGGACCACAGGACTTCATATTGAAGTCTCTGGCTCTGGGCCTGGCAGGTAGGTCCAATGATTACATGGAAAAAAAGCCTTGGCTACCACTTCAAAATGTAACATGAAGTGTAGTATCCTAGCCTTTCACTGTTACCATTCTTTGGTTATTTTTGTTTCGTTTTCAAGAAACACTGACTGTTTTTTAACCATAATCTACTGCATAATAGTCACAGTGAGCTGGTTATTTTCATGCCACCTCATTTTCTTACAAACCAAATGTTTGTAACAGAATAGTATTGTTACCTCATTTTTTATCAATGAAGAACTTAAGATTCACAAAGAAAAAGTAGCTTGTCCAATAATGTGCAGCTAATAAATAGTAGAACTTAGATTCAAAATCAGGTCTTACTTCAAAAGCTATAATCTATTTTCTCTGTGTTATATAGCCTTCCACATCAAGTTGTTCTTATTAATTCCATGGCCATAGGACCCATCCTGAACAGATTAGTCATTCCATTGTTCTATGCTTAAAGTACACAGCAGTTACATAGCAGATCTGGGGATTTCCCTCCTCCTTCCCTCTTCATGCCCTCTCTTGTTCCTTCTACACCCACCTCTCTCTCTAGTGCATGCATATATACATACTCCACCCCAGCTCTAGTTAAAGAAGACTGCGGCTGATACATAGCTTTTGCTCTGCTTCTTAATTTGATGTAAGCTAGTCCAAAATATATCAGTCATGACACTCACTGAGTACCTACTGTTTTCTATGCATTCTCCAGTGTGAAGACCACAAAAGAAACTCAGACATAATCCCATCCTTTAGGAAATTTAAAACCTCGAACAATCTGTAGAGTAAGTTAAGCATGCAAACTGATATAGTCAACACTAGAGGGCTGTTTGTCCTCAGTGCCAAGCAAGGGTCACACAGAAAGTTGAGGCAGAGATCTGCATGGGCTGGAGGTGATCAGACAACAGAACTGAGGTGAACTTTGAAGGATGGGAAAAATACAGATAGATTGAAAAAGAAAGAGGAAACAGATGTGCTCCGGGATCAGTGAGTTTGAGAAGTAGCTTCAAATTACAGAAAGGGTGGAATAAAGGCCCATCCCTGGTGATTTCTGCTCTGGTGCCTTGTGGAATCCCCAGGGACAGTGCTCCTTCCCACCTGTGAGCTCCATCTCCAGCACTCACGTGAAACCTTCTTCTGGCATTCTAATCCTCTTCTGTTTGTGATGTGACTGTTCACTGCATGTTACATCCTTCCCAAATGTACAGGAGTGGGGGAGAGTTTATCAAAATAATCTAGGGAGTTTATTTCAAACTATACTGGTTGTGTGTCTCTTCTCTTGTCCTGAAGATTGTAGAATGGGGGCTGTGGCGGGGGAGTCTCTGTCTCTGTACCAGACAATAAGCACCTTGAGGGCAGAAATGGTGTCCTCTTTCTCTGTGACTCTGACTCTGTGTGACTCTCTTTCTCTGTGACTCTGTGACCCAGGGCATGGGGCCTTACACATATCTGATGGGTGGGTAGATGAATGAATGAGGACTTGAGAAGAGCTTGGTCTAAAAACTATTAAGTTTGCCGCTTGAAGATGGGTCCCTGTGGCAATAAGCCCTGACATTTTTCAATCACTTTATAGTGTACAAAGCACTTTCCCTTCCATGATTAATCTAATCGTCTCCTGGAGGAGGTGTGGAAGCACTTGTGAATGGGTCTACTCAGAAGTCTGTGTCTAGAGTAAGTCCAGGCTTTCCCACTATCTCTACCACTATCAAGTAAGACCACTGGAGGATGACTTTTGCTATAGAGATCAATGCCATAATGGTTTTCAGTTCTCAGACTGTGGTCCACAAACCAGCAGCGTCGGAATCACCTGGGAACTTCCTAGAAATGCAAAGTCTCAGGTGCCATCTGGAACCTATTGAATTCTAAACTCTGGTACTGGAGCCCTTCAATTTCGGGGACGGGGTTGCGGGGAGAGGGTTGTGTTGTTCTTAGGAGCTCTGCAGGGGATTCTGATACTAAGCTAACGTCTGAGAACCACTGGTCCATTCTGTTTTGGACTGGTTCACGTTGCTAAGTTCTTCGCCTCATGATAATAAAAAAGAGCTCTTCCTCAGACTCCAGAGGGTAGGAACCACTCATTCTCCTGAGGGTGAAAGGAAACTGCACCGAGCGTAACAAGTCCCAGGAATCCTTAACGGAAAACACACTAAGCAAGCCCTGATATGTGGGATTTGTAAATTCAAAATATTCATAAGGCATTCCCACCGGGTCAACCACCACCACTCTGGGGCCTGTGCTCACCCTCCATGGGCCGGCTCCACCGAGTCACCGCCACTCAGGGCGCTGTACTGCCCTAACCAACCCGGCGCCCTCGGAAGGAAAACTACAAGTCCCAGCATGCCCCACGCCGCCCCGTCAGGCGGCAACAGGCCCCGCCCCAGAGTTCTTCCCGTGCAGGTGGCAGCCTCGGTACCGGGCGTGCGGCGACTCCGGAAGTCCCGCGCGGGGGGGCCGGTGGGCCCTCGGCCCCGGCGGCTATGGCCATAGCTACAGTAGCGGCACTCCTGGCCGCACTGGGTGGGGCCCTGTGGCTGGCGGCCCGGCGGTTCGTGGGGCCCAGTGTCCAGCGGCTGCACGGAGGGGGGAACTCGGGCCTCATGCACGGGAAGACCGTGCTCATCACTGGGGCGAACAGCGGCCTGGGCCGCGCCACGGCAGCCGAGCTGCTGCGCCTGGGGGCGAGGGTGATTATGGGCTGCCGCGACCGCGACCGCGCCGAGGAGGCGGCGGGTCAGCTCCGCCGTGAGCTCCGCCAAGCCGGGGGCCCCGAGCCGGGCTCTGACGCCGGCGGGGCCGGCGAGCTCGTCGTCAAGGAGTTGGACCTCGCCTCGCTGCGCTCGGTGCGCGCCTTCTGTCAGGAGATGCTCCAGGTGTGGGGCTCCGGGAACCAGCTGGAGATCCGGGACGGGCGCGGGCCTCGGCGGCGGGCGAGGCGGGGCCGGGGGCTGAGCGCGGGGCCGGGGGGGGGGGGGGGGGGGGGGGGGGGGGGGGGGGGGGGGGGGGGGGCGGGGGGGTGGTACCGCCCAGAGTCCAGGGGGTGTGACCTTGGGAAAGACCGAGCCTAAGAATCAAAACCGTCGAATGGTATGAGGGCTTGGGAGTGCAGACTCGGGAAATTGGTTTTAGGAAAGGCCTCTGTTTTCCAAAGATGCTGAGAAAACAATGGCCCCAAGAGGAAAATTAGCCAGTTTCTGAATATTTCCTTTTGTTATGTGAGGACGGCCCAGGGGGAGATCCGCCAGGTCTTAGGATTGTTTGTTTCTGTGTCTGAAGTCCGTGCACCAAGTCATCTCTCAGAGCTGAGAGCCAGGGACCTTGAAGCATTTTTTCCCCCCTCTGCTGGGGTAGGAAGTTTAGCTCTCTGACACCAGTGGATTCATTAGCACCAGCTCCTTAAACAGTCTCTGGCCTGATTTCTAAATAGATAGGAGCTAGGAATCCCAGTAGCCATGTGCTCTAAACGGGGACAGAAATATAATACTTAGTGTTTATTGAAGGTTTCCTATGTGCCAGGAGCTGTTCGAAGAATTTCAGATACTTAAAAAAAATTTTTAATGAAATTAAAGTGCCTTTGGCTATTATTGTCATCGAATCCTCAGTAACCCTGATAGGCTTTTTTTTTTTTTTTTTTAAGATTTTATTTATTTGACAGAGAGACAGCGAGATAGGGAACACAAGCAGGGGAGTGGTAAAGGGAGAAGCAGGCCTCCCACTGAGCAGAGAGCCTGATGCAGGGCTCACCCCAGGACCCTGGGATCATGACCTGAGCCAAGGCAGGCAATGACTGAGCCACCCAGGCGCCCCTAGGCATTATTATTCCCATTTTACAAAGTTAGGCAACAAAGGCATAGGTAAGCCAAATAATTTGCCCAGGATTTGTCTCCAAAGCCCTTTCTTTCTATACCCCTGCTGCCTGCCTGTGAGGTGTAGGAATCTTTGTTTAGATGATAAATATTCCACTGAGGTGGATGTCCTCTGTTGAAATTGAGATAGAAGAGTTTCCTGCAGAAGTGACTTGCAAAAGGGCATATAGAAGAGTGAAATTTAAAATTAGCTGGTGTGAGAAAGGTGCCCATATGAAATGGAGCCTCTTGAGTCTACAGCAGAGGTTCCCAGACTTTCTAATTTTTTCATGATGCCAGTAGGCCAAAGGAAATATCTATCGGTTTATTAAGCAATTAGGTCCAAACAACCTAATAAGTATTTATGTCCTAACAACTTAGTAGCTGTTTGAGAAAATAATACACATAATTGAAAGAAAAAAGATATTTCATTCTTCAATAACCATAATTACTAATGGGAAATGTGCACCTGTTGTTTAGTGTATCACCACCTCAGTATTTGGAATCAGATTGAAAATGTCCACCCCCATGTCTTGTTCTAAATTGATATTTAACATAGTACTTGCATTTTACCAAAAACTCAGCTTTACAAAGATAGGACACCATTGAAAGGAAGTTAGCACAATTTAATGTTGAAGGTGTGAACTCTGTGAGGCTCTGGGGCACCTTGATGCACAGTTTGGAAACTTGCAGATACAGAGAGGTTTTCTGTTTGTTTGTTTGTTTGTCTTAATGGCTAGTATTTCATTATCAGGTAAAACAGGTTAAGAAATAAGAAATAATACTAGTGTATAAAAGATGTTGAAACATTAAAAGTGGGTCTTCTTGTTGTTCATTAAAAATGTAGATGAGTCTGGGTATGCTTCTCATTTCAGACACTTAAGGCATTTTATTACTTTGGCCACTTGAGACAGAACCAATTAAAAGTTAAGGAGATAAACTTTACTAAGTTTCTTTCTGGCTCTGAAGTCCAGTGACTATAAGCAGATTTTTTTTTTAAATGGAAGTATAAATTTCCCACAGGTTGGTATTCGTGGTATTTATGTCATTTATCTCCTAGAATTTAAAAAATAGTGAATGATAAAGTCTTAAAATAACACAAGCCCAGCAAAGAATGATGGCTCGGAAATGATTAATACAGGAAACTCTTCCAAAGGATTAGTGAAAAAAGAACACTCCTTTCTTTCCCCCACGGGTGAACTTTTGCCTTCTTTTTGAAGTTGACTGTTGGAAAAGCCAAAGGTGCTTAGACAGACAGAATGATAAATAGTTAATCCTCTGGCAGGTAGGCTGTGATAACAGTTGTGAAATTTAACACATTTTTCTTTTTACTTACACTTGGCAAAAGGGCCAGTGAAATTTGAAATTTGACCTCAAATTAATTTAATCGTAGGTCATCACTGTGTCTTTACACCTGGAACATGTTGTACATTTCTTTTTCCCTGCCCATCAAAAGAGACAGAGAGGAGCCCAGAAAGAGCTAAGGAAAACCAACTTACATGAATTAAAGAATGAAAAGACTTCCTTTTGAGGACAGCCTAAATTTTAGCATTTAACTCTGGAGAAATGCAGGAGGGTACAAAGTGTAAAATTCTGACTATAATAGATCCCCTAAGCTGGGGGTCCTTCAGAGTTTGAAAGAGGTAGGGAAAAAAAGGACAGAATTCTAAATTTATAATAGAGGCTAAAGGTGTTTGTTGGTCCTAACTCCTCTCTAAATGTCCTTTGCTGTTACTGTGAGACTTAGTATTTATGATTCATTGCTTTGTTTCTGATATTTTTATATTACCTAATCAATCTTTTTCTTAACGTTTCTTTGATTTAGTCATGATGTTCTCTCCAGTTTTAATTGGCATCCCTGACCCTTTCTATTGTGTGCTCCATCCCCATGGTACCATTTACCCTTAGAAGAGTACAGAATGAAGCAGTCCTAGTTTGCCCCTGGTGTTGATAATAGCAGCTCTGGGAATAAATCATGCTGACCTGCCTTCTGCCATATTTCCACTTCCTAGCTCACATCGACTCTCTAGCTATGATGTGAAACTCCCAGTTAGAAAAGCAAGCTAATTTACTAACTAAAAACAGGGGCATTGGTGTCAGAAGATTTCATCTTCCAGTTTTTGTTTGCCACCCAAGAGCCCTGTGATACTGCACAAATCACCTCACTTGGGTGCTTAGTTTGCTCACAGCGTTGGTGAGGGTAGATGAGAGAGCATGTGAAAAGCACGAGGCCAGGCCTCCATTGAACATGCAAGTCTTTCCACTCCCCGCCCCCCAATTGTTGAAAACCCACAGAGGCACTTTGGCACTTTATGGAATTTTAGTAGTTTGTAAGAACTTCTAAAAATTTCATTGTAGGCCCGTATTCCTAATTGCCCCATTCTCTTTTTGACATTTAAAGGAAGAACCTAGACTGGATGTCTTAATCAACAACGCAGGGATCTTCCAATGCCCTTATATGAAGACCGAAGATGGGTTTGAGATGCAGTTTGGAGTGAACCATCTGGGGCACTTCTTACTCACCAATCTTCTCCTTGGACTCCTCAAAAGTTCAGCTCCCAGCAGGATTGTGGTAGTTTCTTCCAAACTTTATAAATATGGAGACATCAACTTTGAAGACTTGAACAGTGAACAGAGCTATAATAAAAGCTTTTGTTATAGTCGGAGCAAACTGGCTAACATTCTTTTTACCAGAGAACTAGCCCGCCGCTTAGAAGGCACCAACGTGACTGTCAATGTATTACACCCTGGTATAGTGCGGACTAATCTTGGCCGGCACATACACATTCCACTGTTGGTCAAACCACTTTTCAATTTGGTGTCATGGGCTTTTTTCAAAACTCCAGTAGAAGGGGCCCAGACTTCAGTTTATTTAGCCTCTTCACCTGAGGTAGAAGGTGTGTCAGGAAAGTACTTTGGAGATTGTAAAGAGGTAGAACTTCTGCCCAAAGCTATGGATGAGTCTGTTGCAAGAAAACTCTGGGATATCAGTGAAGTAATGGTTGGCATATTAAAATAGGAACAAGGAGTGAAAGAGCTATTTATAACACTGGCTGCCAGTTCTATCTGTAATCAGAAGTGGTGTGGCTTGAGTACTTGCTACTCAAAAACAGTTTTGGTTTTACACTAATACTGCTGAGAGGTACATATGGATATTTCGAAGTTACTCAGAAGTTATTTTTTGGAGAACATAAAATTTCAGAACAGATGTCTTAAATATATAATAAGCATAATAAATAGTAAAATGAGCAGTATAATTATCATATACTTTAGAAATTATAATTGAGCAAGCATGGATTACAAATATTAAAGAATCCAGTGACTTAAACACCTTGAGAAGTTTTTCAAATATCTTTTGAGTTTCATGGCCAAAATGTTAATTATTTTTATTGCAGTGCTGGTTTTTGTGTGAAAATAACATGCCTCTTGTATGCACAATTCTTACTTGGAATAAATTTAATGATGCAAATTCTTAATTGTGTATTTTTTTTTACAAGTTTCACTGAAATGAGTCCTTTATCATCTTATTAACCTCCACTGATCTTGGTATGCCCACTGTCCTTTCTTCCCACATATCTTGCATACTGCATTAAGAAGTAATATTTCTAAAACCCAAATCTGTGTCATGGTGTCATGTGCCTGCTTAAAAATATGTGGTGGCTTCTAATTGCCCATAACAGTGGGTTTCCAGCCTTTTTTTGTTAAGCTGCAGAATTCATTCTTCAAAAGAAGTCTCAAATACAGAATCTGGATGGGTGAAACAGGTCGTAACAATATTGCAGGGGTAGAGTCTCCCTATAAATATGTTCCTTTTGCCAGTTCCTGAAAGGACTTTGCAGAATATGGTAATTTACAAACCATTTTCATTTAAAGTTTATAAACTCCTTAATATATATATGAGACTGTCCATGAGCTGGCCACAGGCTTACCTTGTCCTCTTAGTGCTGTCCAGTAGAACTTTCTGCGATGATAGAAATAATTGTGTTCACACTGTCCTATATGATACACTTCAGACTTGTTATTGAGTACTTGAAATAGGAGAACTGAATTTCTCATCTTATTTAATGTTAATTTAAATTTAAATAGGCACATGTGCCTAGTGACTACTGTCTTAGCACATCTCTATTCATTGCATTGTATAACCCTGTCCTCAGTATAGACCATACTTGTCTCTTGGCCTTTCCTTATATTCTTTGAATCCCTGTAGGCAGAACCAGTCGTTTTTCTACTTTGTTTTAATTGATCTTAGCAGCTTTACTAATTATTTTTTTCAAAAATCCAGTTGGGTAATTAGAATAAAAATTCTCCAAGGGAAGATTTTACTCTTTTATTATATTCTTACTAGTTTTCCTTCCCCAAGTATCAAGAATCGTACCTGACACACAGTAAACATTGAATAATGATGTTTGAATGAATAAATAATGAATCAGTGGTGTGCACATAAAAATAATAGTCTGAATAGGTATATTTTAGGTATCTGTTAAAGCATAAAAAATAATTAGTAATTCTTTGTCTTAACCAACTGTAATTGGAAAAAGGAATTATGACAGTGAAGGATAGGCAGTACTGCACTGAATTTAATGACCATTTTAGTCGGGAGTAATCCTCGATTGGTTATTGCTTTTAAGACTTTTTATATTATCTGGTTATCAGTTCTTTTTGAGAATGGCAGGATCTTGGCAGATCATAGAGAAGATCTGTTTTCCGTTAGAGCATTGGGCTGTGAATATGAGAAACACTTAGTGTTTGTACTATCACAGGTGTGTCTTTGCAGGTGTAGTGGGTATATCTGCATCATGTTCCTTGAAATGTATTTTTAAAAAATAATCCTACAAAGAGACTTGCTGAACTTAGAAATATGGGCAGGAAATACACCTGAATGCAACTTGGAAAAATGGAAGCTAATAAATCTGTCCTACACCTCGACTTCATTAAAAAGAGCGCTTTTTTTCTCTTTTTTATTCAGTTAATACCATCTTTTCTGGCTGCATTTTGATACCTGATGCTTTTCAAGGGAGTTGGGCCTTTTGTAAGAGTTGAGCCTTTCAGAGTTCTTGTTTGTGGCACCATAATAAAATAAGGTATATTAATTTATCATGATGGAAAACTAGAAGCTCATCTGGAAACACCAAGTATTTAGGTAAAATGAGCTGCCATTTGGAAGATGTCCTTCCCACCCTGTGTTAGATGGAATCGAGGACTAATAGCTATAGTATGACTACTTGGATTTTGAAGATTATTAAACCTTTCTGTTCTGCTGACTTTTGTTACATTGATACTTATTCTCACCCTTAGCAAAATATTCTTAGAAGGATACAATGTGCCAGATAATGGACTAATCGAGCTGGAAACCCATTGTCATGTTGGTTTCTGGCTTCATCTTTGGAAATGTTGACTTCTACTTCAAGCAACTTGTTCTGAAAAGAAGTGAGATTATAACTCTTCTGTCTCAACTCTACCCAGTAGAGTATTTTTTTAGGAGGTTCCCAGTAGCATTTATCTGGGATAGGGATCTCAGGGCGGAAACACACCACCACTGGGTTTGATTAACAGCTCCACCACTCAGTTCTCCCTGCCACATGGGCAAGATACTTCAGCACCCCCAGCCCCCACCCACCCCTCAGCTTCTATTTTCTTGGCTTTGTCACTGAGATAATCCTTTAAGGGATTACTCAGTGAATAAATTAGCAGAGTATATAAAGCATTTAGCAAAGTGCCTGGCACATAATGGGCACTCATCTGTTTCCCCTTCCCCAGTGCACCTGATCATTACTATTAATAGTAATAGCAATTAGTAACAGTAATGTTCACAAGAGTACATATGATGGAAACAAAACTAAACCAGGGGTCAGCAAACTTTTTATGAAAGTCCAGACTGTAAATATTTAAAGTTACTAGACCATATACGATCTGTTACATGTTCTTTTTCTTTTTCTTTTTTTCTTTTACAATCCTTTAAAAATGTAAAAAACCATTCTTAGCTCATGCAGGCCATACCATTATACTGATGCAACAGTCTAAAGGACTGACTTTTTTTGTCTTTCAGACACTGTGCATGGTAGCAGTTCTTGTGTGTACTGTAATTCCAGTTTCTTAATTTGGCTCCTGTTGTTTCTGCATACCATTTCTAATCTTGTATGACTATTTGTTTGCAGACTCAGGAAGTCTAGAGAATGCATTTTTTAAATCTCTCTTTTCAGCTATCGATTCTGGTGTGAGGAAATCGAAGTTATCCGCCTTCATCTCTCTCCCCTCACAAACCTGCTGGGCCTGGCCCGAGATCTGAGAGAATCTCTATTTGAATATTTAATTGATTCCAAATGTCCTAAGGAAGGCTGAAGAGAGAATATGTTACTAATCACCCTTCAGGAGCTTGGCCCCCACAGACAGCTTCAGATGTTTCTTTCACAAAGCTTATCTGGACAATAGGGAGTTAAATTAGTTACAGGTTAACATGGAGGAAGGTAGTTTATGCCTAAAGGAAAGTTAGGTGGAATGCTCCTTTTTACCCAGACAGTAAGGAAGAGTTTTCACGAAATTAGATGTTTAACCAAAGTACAGAGAAGCACCTTTAACAAACCATTGCCTAATGGACTTACTACAATAATTCCATTTTTTTTTTTTTGGAAAACGTACTGACTGACACCCCATAGCATGCAAATGCTCTAAGCTGGTAGGCTGCCCTCCAGCACAACCCAGTCAGTCTCACCTGTTGCGTCATATATTTAGGAAGAGAGTTGTGCAGCTTTCCGTTATTCACTTAACAAATATTCATTGAATGCCTATTATGTGCCAGGCATTATTCTAGGCTTTGGGGACGCAGGAGGCAACAAGGAAAACCCAACCAAACCTGCGTGTGTGTTAGTTGTGCTTGTTATTAACCATCATACAAGTTATTCATCATAATACAAACCAATGAAATATGAGTACAAAGAAAGATTTTCTGTGAAAAGTAAGCTGAGTGCTTTCTAAAAACTAAATGAAGACAAATCACTAGAAACACTATTGAATAAAGTTTCATAACATCGTCAAATATTAAAAATAGATACTGCAAAAATCTAAAAGGTGTCTATATTTAGTGCTTTACAAGTGACTTTAAACTTTGACTCCATTTTAAAGACACAAAAGCTGGAAATAATAGACTATACTGTTTAAGTGAGTATAATGCAAGAAGATGGAATTCCAAGTGAACTCATATTCAGAAAACAACAAAGAAAAGCCCCTAGCCTTGTACCAGAAGATAGGCAAATGAATGAATGTGCCGTATGTTTCAAGTTCAGATAATAAATCCCGAGTGCATATGATTCATCTTTATGATTTCCTTCTTTAATCAACTTGTTCATGTAACCAACTGATTCTAAATAAGAGGGCTAATACCGTATAAAATAGAGCTATCATTGACATCAGAAAAGTTTCAGTTTGGAGGAATTGGCAATAAATGTGCTCCGCATAGTGAGTCATATTTTCCCAAAGACCCCTCATCTAAATTTGAGATATACATATTTTTAGTGCCCCAATATACCTAATTGGTTATTGGATTTAATTGGTCCTAACTGTTTTTGCAGCCTAAGATTTATTTTCATCAACCCCCAGTGTTTGTTTTTCTTCTTCATTTAAAGCTCCTACTAATTGTGTTAAATAGGTAAGTTCCTGAATATTTAAGTGATTTTTTTTTCAGTATGTCATTTTACCTTTAGAAGTTGCCATGGTACATATGACGTATGACAACCTGGTCTGTCCTGAGTTGCAAATTTTAAAGTCTCTTCAAAAAACAACAAAAAAGAAGATGCTGACTTCCTTTATAAATTCTGACTTAAAAAAATACTTGTACCTTTTTTTTTTCTTCAAGGCGGTATACCCCATAGTCTAGGTAGTTATCCAGTTATTAGCAGGATGGTTTGAAATCCTAATGGTACCTTTTCTGCTACTATGAGAGAAGCGAGATGAATGAGTAAATAGGAGTTTAAGTTGTAAATATATTCAAAAGATCATTATCTGTACAGACCTACATATAGTGTTGGCATTTTAGGAATATCTTTAAGTTGTACACATGGTTTGAGGAAATGCTGAGCACAGAGAAATACATAATCATTATTAGTTTGTGAAAAAAGCAAAGCACGTTTCTGCCACCAACCCATGAAAGCACAGGAAATGGCTTCATGTAGTAGGTGCCGGCATTTGAGCATTCTGTTGACAGAAGCGGGTTCTACCCAGGGGTTTTGTGTTAATGTAATCAAACACTTCAGAGCTGCAGCCTAGCAAACTCAAGTCCACCCACCTCAGAGTTTATCTTTAGCTCATCTGGAAGAGTTTATTTTAAACATTGAACATTGTTTGCTGCTGTTGAAATGAAAGTGAGAGAGTTACAAGCTTTCTTCCACTGCCATCTGGCAGATTTACTGATGGATCGGGTTCTTTAATCCATGTAGCCCGTGTGTGGGAGCTATTGTCTTTGTGTTGATCATGCAGCTGGCTTGGCTGAACTTTAAAAAGCTCACACAAAGCTATCAAGAGCCATCCTATAGATAAATGAAGTTGGGGGTGTTGCAAAAGTCAATGGAGCCTTTTGCAGGAGGGTGGAGAAGGCTTGGATGTATACTTTTCATTCTTCTCTGAACATATACTTTAAAATCTATAGCTCTCTTTGTGACCCGTAAAAGAGGAAGATAACCATATTGGAATATTTTAAAAGAAATCATTGAAGCTACAAAGAAGTGACTATAGCTAAATTAGAAAAGTATGCAGCAGAGTAGAATGGAAAGGAAGAGCAGATTTGGGGCATCTCTTAACTCATTAGAGTAAATGTGGGATTGCAAGGAGTCAAATGAGTGTACTCTTCAGTGGGGATTTGTCCTGTTTTTTTGTTTTTGTTTTTGTTGTTGTTTTTGCACTATACATGTCATATTGGGACATTCAAAAATACACACATCACCTAACCCTTAGTTGTAGGCTTTTGGGGGTATGGAACGATGTAGGATCTCACTCAGTACATTACAGTGAGTATAATTCATGATTAGTTCCAGTGCATAATTCTTATCATAACCACAAATGCATACACATGCATTAAGAGATTGCATGTGAATGATGGTCTATGTGCAAAAGAAGATACCTTCAATATACCCTATATTAAGTTTATAAGAGCACAAGAAGACATAGGAAATATCTTGGATATGTTCGATTGGCATTCAGTTTTCTTTCCTTACAATGAAAACAAGGAACTACGTGGCGCACATTCTGGATGGAAACCAGTCTCCAACAAATAGGTGCCTTAGCATGAGATTTGGAAGGGAGGATTAAAAGGAGGCCTTCTCTCTACTGTTTTTGGCTATCTTCTGGTAGTCCTGGAAACAGAGTTGCTTCTTTTATTCAGTTTTGGTTTTCTTGTTTTGTTTTGTGTTTTGATGATAAGAGGCAATTGAGGTAGACCCTGTAGTTCTGTGTCCGCTCGCTTCTCCCTGGGTGTTGAGAGGGGGTTACAGCGGTAGCAGCATCCTGATTCTGGTTTCCCAATCCCAGAATCAGAGTGGTGTCTCCTAACTAAGCATTTCTGTCAGCATCCTCCAGGTGCCCACCTTCCCGACCATGGCAGAAGGAGCAGCTTCCTCTTATAGGTCAGCTCTGTAGCATTTCAGCATTCATTCTTCTTACTGTAACCTAACCCACTCTTTCAGCCCTTCCCATGATTTTGTAGTTGGGTACAAACTTTGTTTGTTGTAGGTTGGAGTCTGAGCAAAATCCCATGATTTCATAATTGTAGGTAACTACAACTTTACTATATTCTATCCCTTTCTCCTTAAAATATCTGGGAGGATTCTGTTTCCTATTTAAGAAACAACAACAACAACAAAACAGATTAATAAGATGACTGACCGGAGAGAAGAAGCATAACGTTTCAAATAAAAACCACCTTGCCAATGAGCAAGCAATGGCAGAGACAGAAGGCACAAAGAAATTGAGCGTTACAGCTTGAAAGGGAGGGGGCTGAGGAAGGAGAGGCCAGCCATGACAGCATTTCTTTGGTGAAATCACTAACCTACAACGCGTGGGCCCTAGCTTAGCAGCTTCACATATTTGAACTCGTCAAAATGTCAGTTGACAATGTGAAACTACCAAAGGAACTGGAAACCTCCCAAAGAAATTTGGGTAGCACATAGTATCCCAGTGAGGAGATCCATATGGGGAACCAAATTATAGCCAGAAATTTGATTAGTTATTACAGGATTGGAGAGAGGAAGTTAATTCTGTCGGAGGTTGGACGTTTGGTGACATTAGCAGTGATACCCGTATTAGGTGAATTCATAAGCAAGTGCTTTATGCGCTGCATGACCATGGTTCTTGAAGTGGGCCTTGTAAGGATGTGTTCTGTTGTTGCTGACTAGGCCACCTTCCAAGTGACATTTTCTTTTTTTAAATATGTGTTTATCACCTAAATATTGCTAGTCTGCCTCAGGAAACATTTCTCCACTATTATACCCCAAAGAGAAGTAAAAGGGGCCAAGTGAATTAGCCACACTCAGAGACACAGGTAGGGGTAGAGGAATATATTATTCGTAGTTGGAAAGGCTGACATGTGAGAGAGTATCTGCGAATCTTTCCTAATATGAGATTTCTGGTGAACAGATTAATTTATCACAGCTGTTTTCCATTTAGGAAAAATGTAATAAATACTAGGCTTCCTTCAGCAGGCAATTTGATTAAGATTGTAGAATGACGTGTGATGGATAATCCTGTATAAGTGTTTTGGGCAGTGTGAATGGATTAGAAAGACATTCATAACTGAAACCCTGGCTACCCTAGGAATATTTATTTCTATTTATCTGCTGCAAATCAAGTCAGAGAAGTAAAGGTAAGAGGGGACTCAAAGGCTAGATGTGAGTTTTTAAGAACCAGACTATAGTGCATTGAAGGCAAGAACATGTTTGAACATTTTCTGCTTCCTGCTAACATCTGGCATGGGGCTATAATATATCAATTACTCACAAGATATTACATTGATTATTTAATTGGTTATTTAATGACCAAAAACTAAGGTGTCTACCATCCTATTGGTGGCCAGGGGAGATGGAGCCGATTTAACTGGACTGACAGATGGTCTCTTCCTACACCCTGGAGAATAAGCTCAACCTTCACAGGGAGTAGAGGGCTCTTTTAGCTTGTGGCAGAAATGCTGGATTATCCTGTACACTCTTACTCAAAACATGGAATGACACGTATGAAAGAGCCTTGAGTAAGTGTGCCATCATTTTTGACAGGTATAGTCAATAGTAATTGGGACTTCATAGGAGGGAAAATAGAATGTCAAACAAAGAAAGCTCACAGGCTAAAAATATTTAATCTTGCCACAGATTCTCCTAGAAACATCTATATAGTTCATTCAAATTATTGACTAGTGCCTTCCAGTTCTTTTGCAGATTCCTCTGGATTCCAGTAAGTAGTCTGCCTTCAGTTGATGAGAGAGGATTTGCCAAAACCAACACAATTAATTCTGCCACAAAGAGTGTATTTACCCCGGCTCATAATTAATTTTCAAATAAGTATATGCGCATGAAAAAAAATAAAGAGGGCTTATTTTCTTTTTAAAATAATGCCACCATTCTTGCAAATCCCTAAGATCATCAATTCATAGGACAAATTAGAAGATGTGATTAAACTCACTAGAGAAAGTTCTTTCTAGAATAATTATTATTTATGTGAGATATTTCACATATATTATCTCTAATCCTTGTAACAACACTGCGAGGTAATCTTAGTCCTAATTTGCAGACAAGGGAAGAGAGTTTCAGAAAGTCTAAGTGATTTGCCTTGAAACTGATGGGCCCAGAATTTGAACCAAAATTTTTCAGATTTTAGAAGCTTTGGCTCCTTCCTACCAGTGTACACTTCTTTTAGTGAACTAAAATAAGGTCCATAGAAAAAGTTAAAATTGTCTCTAAAACCAAAATAATAGTAGATATTTCATTTTCATATTTATAGTTATTGTTTTTCTCAGTCTGTCCTTTTAATATATTCATTTTCTAGAGTAGATAATATTTTAAATATGGTTATTTCTGCCTGATGGGTCAAGAATGTGTTAATTTTTTTTCATTGACTACTATATTTAGTTTCTCTGTCAACACAAGTTAATTGAAAAGGTTTCTGCATAATATCCCTAAGTGTAAATTATTTATCAGGGTGGTTAAAAAAACCAGTGCCCCATCCAGAGTGTTGGTTTCCTGCCAAAGGGATATATATCATCTTTCACGGGTTTGCTGAAATTGCACAAACAATGAAATGTCTGAGTTAAATCATAATGCAATGATCAAAAGAGCTGTATTACTGTACTTTATAGTAAATGCATCCATTTCTTTTGAAATAAAGCAGTTTTAACTCTCCTACATCTGCTGAAAATTCAGAGATTATACATATCCTATTAGTGAAAATCCTCTGAAGAGTTCAAATACTTAGAATAGTTTTCCCACTTTGCAATTGATAACACATTTGATATATCAATATTATTTCATGCAAAATTTTCTGAATAAAGTAAGAGGTGACAAGGAAAATACTTTTTGTGTTTCATTTTCAAAAAGATTGTTTGAGGGAACTTTGGCTTCTGGAAATGACAGGCTAGGTTACTTAGACCAATACTTACTTAAGGGCAAATGACAATTCTGGATAAAAGTAGAAAAAATATGCAAACAAAGTGGTGAGAAATTTTTAGATCAAAATCAGACAAACATGTAGTAAGAATCCTAGAAGTTAAGAGAGAAGGCAAAATTACCTTTGCGCAGAGGATATTTGTCCCCTTAGCAGAATCAATGATGAATGTGAAGTTTTGTTATGATTGTCCAGAACCTGAAGGAGGATAGAAGTGAAAGCGTGCGCAAAATCTGGGATCGACACACTCACACAAATTCACATTAAGCTGGGATTCTGAAGGACTCCACACTCATGGTAAGTAGGAGCAAGAACTAACATTGAATTATTCTCCCACCTGTCCCATGGAACAGGGGAGTTGTCTTCCCACTGAGCAGAAGAGGGAGCATATAAAAGAAGAGAAAACCCGTCACTGGAAGGAAGGCTAAGCCCTAGTCCCCAGGCAGAAGTTCACATTGATTTCACCAGAGCAATCCAAAGTAAGCTCAAACCATCAATTTGGCCTAAAGTCATTTAGGACTGGCAGTGCCCTAGATAACCAGCAGAAAGAAACCCAAATCCTCTTCTGAGGAAGGGACCTTCATAAAAGGGCTTAGACAACCTCCATAATTAATTTTTTTTTCAAAGTCAATGAGTAGCAAAGGTACATGCACAGGTACCATGAGTCAGAATAAGCAGCACTGATCCAAGAATTTCAAATATGAGAATTATCAGACATAGATGATGTAATAACTATGTTTACTATGCTCAGAAAAATAAAAATGAGCTTGAAAATTTCATCAGAGAGAAACTACAAAAGTGAAAACTTTTAGAACTATGTAACGCTTCTAGAAATGAATTTATTGGTATATTTTTTGAGGAGAGGGAGAGGGGAGAGAGAATCTGAAGCAGGCTCCGCGCTCCGCGCAGAGCCTAATGTGAGAATCTGACCTGATCCAAAACAGAGTCAGACGCTTAATCGACTGAGCCACCCAGGCGCCCCTAAAAATATATTATTTTCTATCAACCACATTTCTTGATCTTTCCCCTAAAATGTCCATCCTTATGTCTCCCTTTGCAGCTTCCTGCATTATTTCTTCTGATCTGTCTCTTTAGTTTATTACTTCTCTCTTCTGCTGTGTTCAATCAGCAGCAAAATCCACTTTCTGAATTTTTCATTTGTTAGAATTTTGTTATAAATTATATTTGTTATAACTTGCACACACCCATGCTCTCCCTCTCTCTCAAAAAAAATAATATATTTTTATTGGCGTTACAGAAAGGACACAAAGAGAGGTAGGGACAGAGGCAATCTTTGAAGAGATGGTGGCAGAGAATTTTCCAGAACTGATGAAAAACAATAATCCACAACTTCAACAAGCCTAACTCTAAAAAGAGTATTACAAAGGCACACACTGGAAACTTAGCTCCACACAACAAACCGTACAACAGATATTTAGAGCAGCCTTATTACTGAGTGCCAAAATTTTGAAGCAACCAAGATGTACTTCAGTAGGTAAATGGTTAAGTAAATTGTGGTACATCCAAACAATGTAATGTTACCGAGCACTAAAAAGAAATGAGATCTCAAGCCACAGGAAGACACAGAGGGACCTTCAGTGTATATTGTTAAGTGAAAGACATCAATCTGGAAAGGCCACATCCGAAATACATACCCATGTGAAAGATGGTAATGGACTGAATGCAACTAACCGCCAACCTAAAATTCCACACTCAATCAAAGTATAGATCCAGAATGGCTGTAAAATAAAAACGTGAACAAACATACCAAAATGGAGAGGACCACCACAGCTGAACCCCATAGAGGACATTCTAAACAATTCACTTCAGGCACAAGGAAAGTAATTCCAGATGGAAGTCCTGAGGAGATAAGACCAAAGAAAATATTAAGTATAAAATGGATAATTATATTAGAAAATAAGAATTCTAGAAACATTTATTGTATAAAGATAATAATGTGAAAGATAGACTTAATATACCTGATAAGATTTAAGCAGAAATCGGGAAGGGGTGAGCTGAATGAAAGTGTTCTAAAGGTTTTCCATTATCCAGGAGTAAGATTCAAAAGACAAGATTGGTATTAAAGGATGCATGGTGTACTAAAGAGTAATCACTGAAATAATTTTTAAAAGCATGATCTCCAAACTAACACAGCAGGAAACACACACACACACCAGAATAAAAATCATCTTTCTAGGAGCACGTGGCTGGCTCAGTTAGAAGAGCGTGCAAAAGACTCTTGATCTCGGGGTTGTGAGTTTGAGCCCCATGCTGCACGTAGAGATTACTTAAATAAATAAAAAGTTAAAAAATAATCTTTTAAAAAGAAGGTTAGAAATAATAAAAAGAGTAGAAAACGTGAGACAAATATAAGACACAAAATAATTTAGTAGATTTAACCCAAAATGTATAGTTATAATAAATGTAGTGATCAAATACTCCTGTAACAAAAACAAAGGTTTTTGGACTGTTTTTTTAATGTAGTTATGCACTGTTTCAAGAGATACATCTTAAATGTAAGTATGAAGATATCGAAAGCAAAAGAAAGGAAAAAGATGCATCAAAAATAAAAAAAGTGTCACCAAATGAAAACTGACATAACTCTATTGTAAAACTTAAGCCAAAAAAAATCATTATAGGTAAAGAAGGTCACTTCATAATGATAAAAGTTTTAATTCACCAGGAAGATATGACAGTTTTTTCAAACATTGCATGAACCTAGTTGTATGAAAATTCAAAATTATAGAGCTTCAAAATATACAAAGCAAAAAGCAGAAAAGCATATCTACTGTCATAGTGTTGTTTTTTTTTTAACACATATCACTCAGTAGTTGATACAGAAAGCTGACCAAATGTCAGTGGCCTACAGGAGATTTGAACAATAATTTGATTAACAAAGTTATTTTAATGGACATCTACAAAACACTGCACTCAACAGTTGAATAATGCATGAACTTTCAAGCATATGCAGAAGAATTTCAAAGTGCTTATATATTGGGGTATAAAGCAAGTTTCGATGTATCTCATGAATTTGAGATCATATAGAATGTATTCCCCAATCACAATGCAGTTAAACATCAGGAGCTAAATAATAGTCAGAAATTCTCTTACATTTCAAAATTAAGAAATATCCTTCTAAATTATCACTGGATCAAATGAGAAATCAATATAGAAATTTTTCAGTATTTCAAAAAAATGATAATGAAATTATAGCCTTGAATGAATATATTAAATATATGAAAAATAGAGAATAGTTAAAAATAGAGAAAAATAGAGAATGATTGGGAATCAATGCATTCATTTCTAGAGGCTAAAGAAAGTACAGCAAATATTAGCTCAAGAAAAGTGAAAAAAATTAAACATAAGAGCAGATAATGAATGAAATAGAAAATAAATTTGTAATAGAGAAAATCAACAATGTTGGATCTTCGAAAAGATTCATGAAACTGGCCTACCTTTTGTAGAGAAGACACAAATAAATAAAAAAATGTCACTTAGAGCCCTTCAAGCCCTCACAGGCAGAATCTTCAAGATCTTCCCTGCTTTCACTAATGATGTCTGTGAGGCTCTTCCAAGTTCCGCCTGTTATCTAGTCCTCAAAACCACATAACCTTTATATGTATTTATTTATTTTATGCCATTCCACTTCTAGGTACCAAAATTTCTTCTGCTTCTCCATTGCTGGGAAACAAAATGCTCTAGAACTTAGTTACTTAAAATAATAGAAACCACGCAATTTGCTCGTGAGTCGGCAATTTGAAACTGGGCTCTGCGTGGGGGGCTCATCCCCTTTCCTCTTGGCATTAGCTGGGATCTGAGCTGGTTTGGGGGTATGCAGTACATGTAGGTGCAGAGGGCCTCATGCTCATAAGAGGGCCCATGGTTGGGTTTAAATGCTCTGTAGTTTCTTTCTTCAACTTCTTAATAATTTTATCTTTGAATTTGTGTTTTGTAAGTGAAATCTGATGGGACAATGAAATGTGCGGGAAAGGCTTTGGAGCCTAAGGCTGCATGTAGCTTAGCCTCTGCCACCTCCCAGCATCCCGAGGAGGGTTGCTAGCTGCCTGGCTGTTGCCTCCAGCAGGCACCCACCTGAACCATCCCTATTCTTGCAGGGTGCCCAGGTACCTTTGGGGGTCTGCACTCACTTGGCATCTATCCCTGTGCCAAAGGATGCATGATATTAAATAACAAACAACTACAACAACAACAGTAAAAATCCATAACAGGTCAACCAAGATGCCTTAAGTAAAAGAAAAAAAAGCTTTTCTCCTACTTTAAGAACATGGTCTCTGAATTTTCAGTTGCACCGGGCCGTACAAATTATGTAGCCGGACCAAACTGGGCAACGTGTCTGATATGGAAGATCCACCTCCAAGAGAATTCATTCACATGGCTGGATAGTTGGTGCTGGCTGCTCAGCCAGGACTGTTGGGTGGGGGGCATTGTTCCTCTCCTTGTGGACCTCTCCATTTGATGGCTTGGACTGCTAATAACATGGCATCTGGGTTTCAAGTGGCAGCTACTCTTTCCTAAGACCTGGGCCTGGAAATCTGCATAACATAGCATTGCTTTTGTCAGATCCTATTAGTTACACTAATGGGAGATCCCATCAGACTTGAGGGGAAAGAGCATAAAACCCACCTTTCAGACGGAGGAGCTTCAAATCGTTTGTTCATCTGTGATCTGTGTTACACATATGTGAGTGGTAAAACAATACAGCAAACTAAGGAACTGAGTATCTCAGAAGGCAGGATAGTGAATAACTATAGGAGGGAGCGAGAAAATTATGATCCAGGTGTCTGGGGTGCTGGGAATGTTCTGTCTCTTGAGTGGTTGGGTAGAGGCAATTTAAACTATTTGCATATGTGTTATGCTTTTGGTTTGTTTGTTTTTGGTATATATGTTATTTTTTAAGTAAAAAGTAAAAAAGGAAAGTAATTGAATTTAGAGCTAAGGTTAGTTTTCAGATGCATACAGGATAGCTTTAATATTATTAAAACCATTGCTAAGTCACATTTGTATCCTAGAAATGCATCTTTTTCCTAAAGTAATTGTAAATGAAATAAAACCTCATTATTTAGGCTTAATTAATTGAGATTTGGAAATAGCATGTTTGAAGATGAAATGAGTTGCCTTCACATTCTCTGAGGACAAAGCCTATCAAGCAAATGAACATGCAATGCAGGGTTTCACCTGGTCAAGAGAAATTGTTTTCAAACATATAAATAATTGACATATCTAAGGATCATATTTCATTTAAGGTTTGTCTTCTATGGACATGTATATATTTGAAACAGAATTTCTAGTTTATAAATAATGATCCATATTAGCCCTTCTGACAAATCTGAACCATTTTTCTATGATAATCTACTACCCTGCCTAGAGTAGCTTAAATTATAGTATTCTGAAAATTAAAACTCAGATTATTTTTATTTATAGATACATCAGAATGATCGCAAGTATTACAATGTCTCTAAAATTTATAATCCATCTATGTTAACATTCCCTAATTTCTGACTATCCCAAAATAACAATTTTATATGTCTTTTGCACATCACAAGAAAGTTTCCCCGGGAAGCAGATTCTGAAGTAGAGATACTCATGCAAGTGACTTATTGTAGAGTGCTTATTTCATATAAAGAGATAAGGAAAACAAGGTTGGGTATTGGAAGAAGTTTGAGAACTTACTTGAATATGGACTGCATTTTATCAATATTCTTAAAAAATTGCTCGAAATCTTTTTTGAAAAGGAAGTAATAAATCAACATAAATCTCAGAATACTAACACATTTGAGATTAAATTGTCAAGTAGTGGCTATTCATTTATTTGTTGGTGTTTGTTGAATGAATGAACAAAATGAGTGTTGAAAGCTAGTAACTTATAACCTCAATTATATGCTCATTGGGCTTAAGCTCCTTATCTCTGTATTCAGTTATAAATTTAAATATAAATATAGGATATATATAGGAGTATATATATTTATATATATAGGATATATATATTTATATAGATATAGGGATATAAACAAAATACTAAAAATATTACTTTTAAGATTGTACCAAAACAGGTCCAATTAAGGATTTTGTCATTTATAATTATCTGGGATCAGCTATTTCTTATAATACATCTATATTGGTTGTTCAGCCTAAATATAGCTGACTTTCATACGCCTCCAAGAAACATATCATGTACAGAAATAGCCACGTGACTTTACCTTTGTCTTTTGATCTTCACAAGACTTTGTGAGGCCAGGATCATTAACCCCTTCTAGAGATGAAGAAACCGAGTCTCGGAGGTATGCAGTGGCAGCTAATGAACAGCCTCAGGCTTCCCTTACCTGCCCCCGTCCTTCAGCCTCACACACATTTAGGCCTTTCCTTCAGCAGATCCACGAATCTCTGTCAATGTGATCCAATAAATCTTAAGGTGAGACTCACCTGTTTCTGGGTTAGTTTAACTTTTTTAAAAAGGCTCTGAAAGACCCAGTGGAATGATTATGATGTCCCGGGAGATCTTCAAAAACTGTAAATTAAACTAGGAAAGGTGGGTGGCTACTCCTGAATCCCATCCTTCAATGCATGAATCCCAGTTGCCAGGGGAAAAAAAAAAATCTTGTCTGGGAGAAAAAGGCTCTGTCTTCTTCTTAATAGTGGGAAACCTTTTGCAACTGATCACCATCATCTTAAAGGGCTTCCAGAACGGCATAATACCCCAGAATTAAATAAATTACACGTGTGGTTATGAGCAAGTTAAGTACTTATTTATCCACATCATTAGTCATCGAAATTCTTGTAGGGAGTAACAGCCAGCCCCACAGGTCAGCCACTTCAGGTTTCCTCAACACTTCCACTGTTTTTTAAACACCCGCTCCTTGATTTATGGCCGTACTGTGGCCTCAGCCTGGGCCTAATAACACAGCACGTACCACCCCTGATCAGAGTGACACACACATTCCCTCGCACCCATGTAAGTCATCCCATATGTGGGCCCTCGCCTTTTATTCTGCTATCTGGAAGTTCATGCAAACAGGTGACCGGCCTTGCAAGCCAAGGACCTTCACTTCAGCATGAAGACTTTCAGCAAACGATACTTACTCCTTGGCTAACGTCAGCCACTCAGTATTCTTGAAGCTTTTTTGGCTGCTGGCTTCTTTTCCTCCAACGGGGCCACTCACTCCTGCTGGGTATGTTCCCCTTGTTTTCACCCTCCACAGGCAAGGGATTGTTTTTCACTTCCTTCATAAAATCACTAGCTGTGTGATGAACCCCAGATCACATGCCACCTCGACAGGAAGTCTTTCCCACCCCCACGTCCTTTCGGGCCCTGAACACACTATTGTTAAGTCATGTCTGTCTCTAGGTCAGGCCCATGTGCATCTCTATGCCTGGTATGTGTTAGGCATCTAGAAAAATTCTACTGTTTCTGAGTATCTATTATGTTCCAGCTACTGTACTGGGTGCTGGCAATATGTTGATGAATAAGACCAATTTTTGCCCGTGAAGATACTCCCAGTCTAGCAGGTATAGATAAATACATGCTTACACGGGAGCTAAATTCTAAGTGATTGGATCTGTGATAAAGAGCTCATAGGATGACTAACAGCAGCGAGTGGGAAAGCTCTGGTTAAGCATGTGGTTTTGCGTCGGCCTGGGAAGTGTGGGTTCCTCGGGGAAGAAGGGACAGAAGATCACAGCAGTGGGAAGAGCACAGGCTGAGGCACAGGGACTTGGCCGTGGTGTGGCAGGACGGTGGACACTAAGGAAGATGTGGGAGAGACGGATGAGGCAAGGGTCACGAATGTGTGAAGGGCAAGTGAGGGATGGAAAGGCGACCTAGGCCTTTACCGTGGGACATCATTGGAGTCTTTTTAGCCAATCAGTGGCCCAGCTAGCTCCGTGTTTCAGATAGACTGTGATCACAAGGTCAAGGTAATTAAAGTGGGGGGTGTGGGGCAGACAGACCAGTTATGAGGTTGAAGCTCTGAGTCCAAGTCAGAGCTGGTTAGAAGTGATAGCTACTCTGGAAGGAGAATTGGCAGCTTGGGGAGATTTATTGGATGTTGGAAGAGAGCAAGAGAGTGGAAGCGAGGAAGACTTTAAATGGAATAAAATAATTAATCTGACTCTTGAGCATTCAAATACAAGTATCCCGACGGCACTGTCCTCTCCTGAAACGGGCCAAAGGAACTCTGATTACCTCACATAGAATCTTCTCTCTGGTAGACTTCAGTGAAGTTACAAGGATCTTCTCAGACCCACCAGAGGAGAGATGAGGGGTGGCCATTGCCCATGAATGAAGGGTCTGTTTGCCCTGGGGAAGTATGTTTTCCACTCACTCACTCATTCTTTCATTCCATTGTTCATCAAACGTTTACACAGCAGCTTCCCTGTGACTTCAATGAACTTGGAGGAAACAGGCAGATAAATGGATGTTTGGGCTGAATTGTGTCCCCCCTCCAAACTCATGTTGAAGTTCTAACCCCCAATACCTCAGAATGTGACTGTATTTGGAGACAGGGCCCTTAACGAGGTCATTAAAGTAAAATGAGACTAAATGGGTGTTTCCTAATCCAATATGATTGGTGTCCCCACAAAAAGAGGAGGTCAGGACACAGACACCACAGACAGAAGGATGACCATGAGGACGCAGCAAGATGGCAACCATCTGCAAGCCAAGGAGAGAGGCCTCTGAAGAAACCAAGCCCGCTGACAACTTGATCTCGGACTTCCAGCCTCCAGAACTGTGAGAAAATAAGTTTCTGTTGTTCAAGCCCCCCAGTCTGTGGTATTCTGTTATGGCAGTTCTAGCAGGCTAATATAATGGATAACTTTAATTTGTAGTGGTAAGAGTGTGATAAAGTCTAAACCTTGGTACCATGGGGCACAAGGGAATCATGATCAATTCAGCCTGGGTGAGCTAGGGGCTGAATAAATTCTCCGATGAGGTTTTGAAGGCTGAGTAGGAGTTTGCCAAGCTAAAATTGAAGGATGACATCCCAAACAGAAGAATTCCTTCTCTCTGGCTCCTCAGTCCCCGTCTCCATGCTAGTCATCCGGTCCATCGTAAAGGCTTTGTTTGTCCCTACTCACCCTCAGCCAGTCATTACTAACAGAGAGAACACAAAGCCCAATCTTTCCTGAGGCCCCAGGCTCTGCTCTCCCTGCCTCTGCTTGGCTTCATCCTCAGGCAAGCTGCCTACACATGTTGGCAAGATGGCTGCTGACAGCCTCCAGCCCGCATGGGTTCCTCCAAATGGCCCCTCAACCTAGAGCACATTGATTTAATCTCACAAACGCATGCCCAACATAGCCAGGGAAGTGGTGTTCCCCAATGAGCCAGGCTAGCCTGGGTAACAATACCAGCCCTGTGGCCAGAGCCATCTGAACCACGTGGAATGGCTTTCCCACGGGAAGGAGGAGCCATGTTACTGCACCTAAAAGGACTACCGTGTAGGAAAAAGCAGTAGCTGTTCTTGGCAGTATTATTGTCATTCCTATTTGGAGAAGAGAAAGCAGATTTGGAGAGGGTAAGTGGCTTACATGCACTATTTATCCATTCATTACGTTTTTCAACCATAATTTCTGACTTTATGCTAAACACTGTGCTAGGAACTTGGAATCCATTAGTGAACAAAACAAAGACTCTACCCTAATGAAGCTTGAATTCTAGTTGAGAAGGACATCAATAAAGAATCAAATTATATGAATAATATAAATAAATCGGTTATATACTAAGAAGGTGGTAGGAAAAACCTCGGGAGGATAAAAGGGTGCCTGCAGAAATGGTAGTAACTATAAATAAAGTTCACAGAGCATGTCTCATTAAGAGGGTGACATTTACATAATCCAAGTCCTGGGATCTAGCCCCTCCTCGGGCTTCCCGCTCAGCGGGGAGTCTACTTGTCTCTCTGCCCCTCCCTCCGCTTGTGCTCTCTCCCCCCTCCTCCCTCTCAAATAAATAAATAAAATCTTTAGAAAAAATTATCCTCTTTTTCCTCAGGCCTAGGTCTTTACCCTCAGTGAGCTAACTGTTCCCCAAGAGCTGGGCCAGCACCTCCGGAGGGCCTGGTCTGAGGCATAGGGAGGTGGCTGGGGGTGGCGGAGGTGAGGGGTGATAATGGGGGACCCCACTCAATGACCACTGGCTGTTAGGGTCACCTCGAGCCTAGAGGGCCTGAAGTGAGTGTCCTCCTGCCTTTTGATGCCTCATCATCTTGGTATTTAGAAGCTGCCTGGCATGTGGGTAAAAGCAGTGGTTCTAGAACCAGAGAGCTGGGCTTCAGTCTCAGCTCTGCTATCACTCTCTGTGTGCTGGGGCCGAGTCTCATCATCTCTCTAAACTTATCTCGTGGGCATGCAAAACGAGTATAAGCGGGACATAAGTCAAATACTCAATGTGGGGCATGGCACACAGGACGGACTCTGAATATTAGCTCTATCTATAAGCACTAAGATTTAAAAGCCCTGAACTCAAGCCCTGTTCTGTCCCTTCTCCACTGTATGGATCTGAGCCAGTAATCCTCCCCTGAGTTGTCTGTAGCACGGGGTGCACGATCCCTGACTATCTTCAAGCATTATTTTGGAGACTAGGTGACATCAGAGAGGTGCAAGTACCTTGCCCATTGTCAATGTACTGTACAAATATATGAGATTCTTCTTGTTACAAAGCAAATAATCTCATGGAGGTCTTGTACTTTCAGAAGCTTTTGAGCTGGATAAACTGACAAAAGAAAAAATATGCTTCATAGACATGGCACAGTTGAAGCTGCAGCCAAGAACAGAGCTATTCATAGGCTGGGGCCCCCAAGCTAAAAAATATTTCCCAGGGGGGCAGCAGGCAGTGGGACCACCACCTTGGTTTTACTATGAAATGGGTTCCATGAGATGGTGTTTCCTTGAGACCTGTAAGCACCATCCTCAAGCGAAGTCCCTCTCTGCTGCTACTGAGCTGCCCAAATTTTAGGGCACACTTACGCACTGCCTGCTGTCCAGGGGCAGGAATACGAGGAACCAGACAGCAAGTGGGCAGGAGGTAATGGAGAGAAAGTGAACGTCTGTACGTACATAAGAGGACTCCATGGGTGTCAAGACCAAGCCAGTGTGTGTGGAATTCCCTTCAGGACCTAGAGTTACACAAGCATGGAAGGAAACACAAAGTCACAATAATAATGGAAATGACAAAGATTTTTTGAGTGATTATTAAGTCAAGCATTCTGCTTAAGGGGTAAAGGCATTAATTTTCACAATATTTCTATGAGGCCGGTATTGCTATTCTCACTGTACAGATGAGGAAATAATGCCAAGAGTTTATGTGGCTTGTTCAAGATCACACCCTGGTAAAGACAGAGCCCGTATGTCCGACCCGTCTGCTTCCAAGCTCTGCAGCACTCCACTGATGGGGGGAGGAGGGGGCGGGGGGAACGGACGGTTCTAGACGGTACCAAGCACAGCAGACACTGAAAATAGCAGAGGTAGGTTTTCAGAGGCAGGAGAGGTCTTTGTGGATGAGATCCATCTGGAAAGCCTTCCTGGAGTCAGTCAGAAATGATCTTGGCTGGAGTGTTGGGGAAAGATCATAGGAGAGCAGCAGAAAGAAATTAAAACCTGAAACCATCACTATTTGTTCCTTGCTTGGGATGAAAGGGTGACAGCACTCTTGGGGTTTCGACGTAGCCTGTTTGAGGAAGTCACCCTTGACATTTGAAACTGCAAGGACTGCTCCCGCGGGTCAGGTCTGTGGTCTAGTGGGCTTGGAAACCTAATGGAGAAATAGACCAGAGACGGGAATAGGCATTTCCAGAAAAGGCACCCTGAAATGCGATGAACTTGAGAACTCCACTAATAATCCACGTAAGAAGATACAAATCCATTTCCACTTGACGAGC
This sequence comes from Phoca vitulina, assembly GCF_004348235.1. Taxonomy (NCBI): domain Eukaryota; kingdom Metazoa; phylum Chordata; class Mammalia; order Carnivora; family Phocidae; genus Phoca; species Phoca vitulina. Next base: position 13,860,412 of record NW_022589745.1, on the reverse strand, counting down.
AAAAATTAAATGGTCTCATTAGTCAAACATTACCAAAGCTAGTGGAAATGTTTTATACAAACGCTCATGCACTGCTGGGGAAAATGTAAAGTGGTCCGTCTACTTTGGAAAGAGAATTGGCAATAATAAGTCATGAAATTAAAAATGAGCATCCTCTTTGGCTCTGCAATTCCATTTCCAGATGTTTATTCTAAAGGGATTCTCAGAGATGTGCACAAGAAAACACGTGCAAGAATATTCATTGCAGCAGTGTTCTTAACAGTGAAAAATTGGAGAACACCCCAACGTCCATCTATAAATAAATAAATACAGTGTACTATATATGTAAATTCTATTCATCTGTTAAAAAGAATGACCCAGAACTATATATACAAATCTCAAAAACATGTGTTCACTTCCACTTCTGGTTATGATGCAGTAGCTTCAGCAAACCACTGTTGTAGCTGGGAAGAAGAAAAGTAGATAAAGTAAAAAGGCAGCAGAAAGCTACTGAAGCAGCCAAGACTTTCTGGGCTGAGTTGTGTGCACAATTTTTTAAACGCTGTTTTGATACGGTGTGTTTGCCAATTCTTGGTGCAGGGAGAAGGATGGGGAAGCCTGGCGGAGGGTAGCGGCTAAGAGGCAATCTTAATAGCCTGGGCGGATAAACACTGGAGTTTAGAACTGCCACAGAAGCCAGGGCCACCCGGGGCCCCAATTCTGGAGACAGCAGAGACTCAAGGAAGTGACAAAAGTACTGTGTGGGCGCCCGACCATAAGGGTACTGCCATCATGGATTGTCACAAGAACAGAATAAAATGAGTATGCCTATTACAGTCCTTTCTCAGCAGTGACTTTCCTCCCAATAGGCAACAAGGTGTGCTAAATGTGCTAAGAATATAAGAATGGTACATTACTGGAGGATATGTTGCTGGGTAAATCATATATGAAATTTTAATCTTGATTCTAGTCTTTTTTCCCTGCTCCTTTCTCTGAACTTCCCCATTATTTTGTATATTGTATGGTATGGTAGAAAGTCAGATGAATTTAAACATAGTACATGAGGGGCGCCTGGGTGGCTCAGTCGGTTAAGCATCTGCCTTTCGCTCAGGACCTGATCTCAGGGTCCTGGGATCGAGCCCCACATCAGGCTCCCTACTCAGCTGGGAGTATGCTTCTCCCTCTCCCTCTGCACCCCCCACCCTGCTCGTGCGCTCTCTCTCTCTCTCAAATACATAAATAAAATCTTTAAAAAATACTAAAATAAACATACTACATGAAATGATCAAAATTCACAATAACTCTAATCTCCAAAATTTAGAAAAATTGAGAATTGCATAATGAGCACTAGTGATGACTTAGTTGTAACCTGGGCTCACGATTGCCCATGACAATGCTGTAGTTGTTGGCACACACAAGTCCCTCCCCTGTCCATTCTGCTGTTTACCCAAAAAAGGTGGGGGGAGGGAACTCTTGCTGTCATTTCTTTCACTACTCTGTGTTCTCATCATTTAATTTTTTTCCTATCTTTTACATCAATGCCATCCAAGGGTGCATTAAGCGGTGGGGATAGTGCTTTTGCTGGGAAACGTTCCTGAGAATAAGAACCTTAGAAAATAGATTGAGATGTGATAAAATACCACAAAGATGACCAACTACGTGCCAGGATAACCCAAGCAGTTGATTTAGAGTTGATTTAGGAGAACACTAGAGCTAACCCCAAGAGAGTAAAAAGCAGCATTCAACAAACAGCTCTAAGTTTCCTGAAAGTCTTCATTCATATACTACATATTTATTATTTTAAAAGTAAATTCAAAGCAAAAAGAAATTCAGTTTTTACGATTATTATAAATTTATAAACCTCAAAAATTCACCCTTCCTTCCTTATGCCTATAAGAAAATGAGTTTGGGATTATTCAAATTTGTAATTATGGGAAGTCTCCAGTAATAAATCACTCGCGTAGAAGGGGGTCGCCCTGTACTGACCTCTCCATGGCTTCCTGTAACCCAGGCCCTAGCTCTGTGCTGGTGGCCTGTCTTCCCGCCTGGGATAGTTCCCAGTGCGGGGAGTTTTCCCAGAGCCCCTCTCCCTGCTCAGTCTTCGGAGGGCCATGGAGCCAGCGGAGCTCCCATACCTCCCAGAATCCTCACCCCTGGCCTGGGGGACAAGCCCAAGATTGCAGGGCTTCCGATGAGGCAAATAAAACTGACTGGCTAAACCTTGAGAAGTTCAAGTGTAGGAACTCGATAAGGCGGTGAAAGCTCAGTGCGAAGAACGGCTGTGCTCCAAGTCTTGATAATTTCAATATGTTTCTCAAACTTCACAGATAAGTCCGGCCTCCAGCCAGGCTCTCACAATGACCTTGAGGAAAGGCAGCACTACCCTTGGATGTGCCTCTGCTGGGAGAGTCAGCCCATGGAGCATGTGAAAGAGTTTAGGGTGGGAGGCAGCAGGGCATATGGGTGACCATGGGGGAGGGTGTTGGTGGGGTGGTGGGGCTCAGCTTTGCCCGCACAGCATGTTTAACCAGTTCTTTTGGCCTCCATTTCCTCATATGCAAAATAAAAACTGCACGTGATTATTTCTGAAGCTCCATCTTTCTTTATGGGCATATGAAAATAAAAAGGAACTACCTACTGCCTGCTTCCCCCCATGCCCATGAAACTGAACGTAAATTAAATATGCTTTAATAATAATAAATGATGTTGAAGTTCTTAAAAACGAGCACTGGGTATTATAGAAGACTGATGAACGTAAACCGTAAGGCACCGCAAAACCCATGCTGTCTTCCTTCTCCCGATGCTGCTCCTGCCACCTTGGGTTTGAAAATGCTCAGAGACCCTCCCTGGGCTTTCTGTTTTATGATTTGAACTTGACAGAGTCCAGAGAAAAGGAAGAGAATGTCTCCCTCTTCTCAGGACCATCCCTCTGCCTGCACGTGCTCAGCTGTTAAAATGAGAATAACAATCATTACCATAAGGAAATACTTATCTCCAAGGGATATGGGGAAAGTTCATGAGATAATGGGTCCTGTAGCTAGCTGCCAGGAGGGGAGGATGGGGAGCAGCTGCCCCTACCCCCACCCTGGGGTGGAGTAACTCCTTCAGGATCAGAAGGAATTGCTCTAGGTCAGAGGAAGGTGGGAGCATCAGGAGCGTGGCATCCCAGGTCAGACTTTTTAAACCTCCAAGAGCTTTGGTTCTCTGTCCTTCCTCCCGCCTGCTGAAAGACTCCGGAGCCACCGACCCCAGGACCTCCTGCCTGGAGAGCCCCTCTCCCAGTACTTCTGTACCTGACATCTGTTTGGGATCATAGACAATACTCTGGAAGACACAATACATGGACATTACCGCCCTCCCCGCCCCCAACAAAACTGCTTCTGAGCTTGTATTAAAAGAGCCGACTTTTTCAAAATTAGAATTGCATTTCATGGCCCTCCTGTCATTTCCAGGCACCCAGGCCAGCGTTGGGAAAGGCCCGTTTTATTTTTAGGTGTGGATGCGGCCTCACCTTTCACCCACAGAGAATCTGGATGCTTTTGGCCGGTGGCCACACAGACGTCCTCGAGGCCTTACCATTGCTGTGCTCTATCAGCTCACGCCTGCGTCATTGCATTAACCACCGCGCGGTGCCCTGCCCGCCCGCCCTGTCGGCCCCAGGCGCGTTCAGGAGCAACCTGCAGACCCTCCTGGTTCCCAGCATCAGCCCATGTCTACCTGGCTGTTCCCCTGGGCATGGGCTTCCTTGGGGGATCTCAAAGACCATATTTTGCTTTGTCTTCATAATGACCTTTGGAGGGAGGTAAGCAGTCTTGTTATTGCCCCTATCTTAAAAATGAGGAGCAGACAGCATTTTGCCCCATCTAAGAGCATTGTGAATGCCAAGACTGGAACTCCGATCAAGGATTCATGAATCTAAATCCAGGGCTCTTTATCTGCCTTATGTCCTTTCTTCCTTTCTCAGTGATTTTCAGCCTTTGTTCTGCATCAGAGTCATCTGTGGGGGAGGAAAAAAAAATAATGAGTGCTCCAGACCATCCCTGGAGACTCCGATTCAGTAGATCTGGGGACTGGGGATAAGTATTTTCAAAACGGTGATGCTGCGCTTCATCCTAGGTTGACAACCACTATCCATCCAGTCAAGGAGAGACCCAGCTGTCCATTCTGCCCGCCTCCCATCTCATCTGTGGCCATGGTGGGCCTGTTCGGCAGGTAAATCCACTGCGTTCTGAATTTCCCTGTTCTGCACCCCCCGCCAGCTCCTGTGTTCCTTGGGACCTGTTGCCTGGGTGCTCCTCCCAGTCCTCTCTGCCTACTCGAGTGCTCCCCTCCCAGGGTTCTGGTCAACCCTGCCCCTTCCACTGAACCTGCCACAAGTGTGCGAGGCCGTGGGATGAGCTCTGCGTGGAAGTTGTCCACACACTGGCAGCCTGAAGCATGTATCATTTACTGCCTATGTCACTATTAGAGACACGTTTTATAGATTTCTCTTGTCACCGCAGAGGGACTACGAGGGGCACAGAGGGTGAGGGTGGTGTGGCTCCAGGAGTGTAACGTTCAAGGTCTCGAGCCTTGGCTCTTAGCTCCGGCTCTACCAACCACTGACTACAGGCCACGGGGTCTTTCTTGTGGTTTTTGGTATTGTTTGTTTCTGTCTTTGAGCTTCAGCTATCTTTCTCATAAAAAGGAGATAATGGTGCTCAGCTATCTCAAGATTGTGTCTCAAAAAACACCTAGCACCTTGCTGGTATCTAATAGGCTCTTGTTACTTTATAGGCCTCGATCCGAGACCTAAATCTAGGCCTGCTGTCCAATTTTGTCCTCTTTATACCACATGAGTGTGAGAATTGGATTTTCAGAGGCAATCACTTAAAATGTGACTTCTCATTACCTCCTAAATTCGGGAGAATTCCAGCTCCGCAAACACCTGTAAATAAGTATTGACCATAAGGATAAACAAATGAAGTAAAATAGAAATTCTGTAGGGCATAAGCTAAGAGGTAAAAGGGAGGGAATTCATCCATCTGGTAAGAGAGTCAGAGAAGGCTTCTTTGAAGATGTGATATTTAGGTGTTGAGGTCTGAGGATATAATTAATAACTTCTCTCTTCACCCTCAGGATTCAGAACTGATCAAACATGAGAGATGGAGTCATATGAAGGAGCTAAAAGCATCGGCGTTCCTGCTGCTACCTCTGGATGGGAGAACATGCCTCCCCCTCGCCCCGGGCCTTTGCATCTGAAGCTTGGGAGGCCCCCTGTGAGGGTCTGCAGAGCAGATGTGCTTATGCTGCCTACTGCAGGGGCATCCCTAGCTCCGGCCAGTCCTGCCGCAGTGGATGGACAGGCGCAGAGAGCGGGGTCTAGTGACTGCTTCTAGAAGGCAGCAGGAAACCTTGGCCAAAGGCAGCTGGTAGGGACCAGGCAGGAAACCACTGATCTACAGACAGAGGGAGCCCTCCAAATAGGGAGGGAGGGACGGCTGAGCCAGTGTGTGTGTATGTCCTGGGCCCCGTCAACCCTTCCCTGTGAAAGGTAGAGAGAAGGGCAGAAATGTTCCTCTACTTTTCCACTCTGGGAGAGGCTGGTGAAACTCTCCACCTTGATTCTCCTTCTTGGGGGAACTATGAGGGGCGTATAAGCATTTCTCCCGTATAAGCTCATGAATGTAGCAGGCAGACAGTCCAGAAAAGAATTTCAGACAGAAGAAATATTACATATAAAGGCTTGGTGTGAGAAAATGTGGAATGCTCGTGGTGCCTGAAGCCTGGGGTGCTTATAAGGAGGAAAAGGTAAGAAAGATATTGCCAGATTTGGAGAGCCTCGAATTCCAGGCTTAGGACTTTGACTTTGATCATTAGGCAGTGCAAATCCATGCCTCTTATTGGAAACATAACCCTAAGCATCTGCCTCCACCAGAGCATGGAGCAGTGCCGGGTTCTGGCAAAAAGAGCTGGTTTTAACCACCCCCTCCACTATACCTGCTTATGAGCAATGCTAGGTGCACTCCCCTAGGCTCCAGGATGAGATCACGTTGCACATTTACCTGGAATATAATATAGGAAATCTGCAACCCCAAATCCTTGAGGTAAGGTCTTGATTTTGGCTCAGGTCATCATGAGATCGAGCCTTGTGGAGGGCTCCACACTCAGCAGGGAGCCTGCTTAAGATTCTCTCTCTCTCTCCTTCTGCCCCTCCCCTGCTCACTCTCTTCTCTCTCTCTCTCTCAGAAAGAAAAAATGCAAACCGTCGATGACTGAGAATGGGCCCCACTTCAGGAAGGAGCCGAGAGGCAGAGAAGCAGCCTATGTAATGTCTGGCCCCGCAGCTCCTCACCCCACATCCACACTAAGGAAGGGGCAGGGCTGTGCATGAGCACGGAGTGAGGGTCTCAGCTAACATGCAACTGTGAGCTTCAGACTTGTTAACTCAAGTCAGAAATAGCATTAGGGAAAAACAAAGGTTGCCCCAGAGAGGAATTTTATTCAGCTTTAGAGAGAATCATGCCAATAATCCAATTTAAGAGATGCAGTGAACCACTATACGACTATTCTTCCAGTTTCTCTCCCCCCATAACAAGAGCGTTAACTCTTTTTATTCATTCAGCATACTGCGATTGACAAATCCCTTTCATGTGATGTTATCTCATGAATCCTCACCAACAGCCCTGTGAACTAAGGAGAGCCAGTCCCATGACCAGGTCTAAAATCAGGCCAGCTATCCCTCTGGCTCTATCATAATTTGTGGTTTTTGTTGATGGGGGCTTTCTTTGAGGAAGATGATGCCAGGATTGGTCATTAGCTCATTAGTCTGTTTTCTGTATGGAGGTCTGCAGTTGAGAATATTTCTATGATCCTTCAGTCTATATGATACCATCCATATATATCATTTCCAAAGTGACTGTGTTAACCTAATCCAAAGTGGGCAAGTAGAACGGGAAATAGAACTGTATTTATGAGCAAGAGTAGGATATTAAAATCAGGCTCAACTAGGCAGATTTGGGGTTTCCTATACTACCAAATTTATTTTCCTCCTTTCTTGGTCTTTTAAGCAGGCACAAAATATTTCGAAGGATGTGTAGAGATACAAATCAGTAGCCTTTGGCTTGGAAGATATTTAGTGTTTTCAAGAACTGTAACTTGAACACCAAAGACAGTGTATGTACCATGGTCCCCCCACCCCCTTCCCTAATGCCTCATACCAGACGCACTCTTAGTCACTCATTCAGTCAACAGATATTTCCTGCACACCTGCTGCGTGCCAGGAATGCCCTCAGAATTATGTTTGCATTACTTGCCTGGACCCTGCAGACATTTGAGTAAGTGACTGCCATCCTACAGAAGAACCAGGCAGGTTAATAGTGACTAATGTCCCTCCATTCTTCTTAGTGTAACCATCGTAATCTGACATTTGAGTCATTTTGAGGCTAAGATAGTGTAACTAACGTCCCACCAGAGCCTCCAGAGACCAGCTTTTCTGAAGACTTGCTATTTTCGTTTCCATATCCCCATGACCAGTGGCAATGGTAAACGTTCCTGTCCCCAGAGCCCAACCAGATGACCAAAGCCAGGAAACTCTCAAGGACTTGCCCAAACCCCCAAAGGCAGCAGAGTCTAGGCCGGCCTGGACAACTGGTCACCTTGATTCCAAGCTGGGGGCTAGATCTCCTGTCCTTGAGGGGCTCTGGTTTCAGAGCCTGCCTGGGAGAACAAAAGAGATTTCAGTTGTCACACGGACCCAGCCAGAGCTGCTCTCTTTTCTGACTTGGCTGGCTTTCCCTGTGTGCTGTTTCACATCACATACCTTCTCCCCCCTCCTCTCGGATGATTGGCTGAAATTAAATATCCTGAAATTACACTGAAGGGGGAAGAAAAGCTAATACAAAATTTTAATCAAAACACAAACTTAACAGTTCCCAGGCTTTGAAATGTGAAGCAGACACTGGTTCCGTGGGGACGTCCCAACCTGTTCTCAGGTATGAAGTTCCTTCAAGGAAGGGGCAGTCTCCTGACTAAGAGAATTACAAGGAAACCAGCACGTTGCAAACTGAGGATTTCCAAAAGCACCTGGACCTTCTTTCCCTTTCCACAGTGTGCACGGGCAAGCCAACCCAGAACAAAACCCTCGCCGTGGACTGTGGAGGAGGAGACCTCCAGAGAGAGTGAGGTTTTCTTCCCCATCCCCAGCCTGCTCTGATCCGTACGTCTGCATCCAGGGCCTGAAGATTACAGGAGAAGGAAAGGACTGGACAAAGGGCTTCCGGGGGGGTGGGCTGAAATCCCCAGTAAACCAAGAGCAGCCCTGACCACAAGAGGTGGGCATCGGGCTCCCTCTGGTGGAAGAGGCCCCACCAGACAACCTGAAGGATTTCTCCCTGGATTAACTCTATAAATAGACAGATGATTTATTAAACAGATTTGAGGCTCATTTGAGGCGCTGGGCCATGATTGCTTCAGGGCTCAAATAAGGGAGTGCTTAGGACCCTGCCTCTTATGCAAGCACCTGGACTTACTTAGCGAGTCACTAGCATGATCTACATTACAAGTGCATCGGACTGTTGGCTCAAGCCGCTCCCAGCCGGGAGATGCCAAATTCCTCATATATAAAAGGAGCTTTAGTAACTGAAGCAAAATAAGCACACTTTTCCCCCCACCGCCTTCCCAGAGACTGAGGCGGCAGGGTTTCTGGGAGGATACACAATACCTTGTTACAAACCATGTAATGTTTTAAAAAGTATCTATCTGACAGCCTTGGCTAAAGCCAGATCTTCTATCTCGATTACTTCAATATGTCACATCCATATCGCACCACGGCATCCAGGCTTTCAGAGCCAAGGCCTCTCTGTCTTGTCCAACCTTCCCATCTGGAAGCAATGAGCTTAATATTCTGGCTCTCCCCCCATAAAAGCTATGTCACAAAAAAGTAGCAGCCTGTGAACTGTTTTATCCTCCCAAGACACACCGGAGCTCACTCTATGCCGTTACATTGAAAGACCGTCCCCAACGCCCCACCCTCTGCTGCCCTACGTCCCCAGACAGCCTGTAATGCTCAGCACAGTACCAGGGGGACAGGAGTGAGTTGACAATCATTTACACTTTAATCCCACTTTTGACATTTTGAGGGATGCAGCTCAAAATATAGTGGAGGCTTAGGGACTCCCTCCGGATAAATGTGTTTGTGAGAAGAAGAAGCATCCCTTAGCAAGCAGCCTACTGTTTCTGGTGACATGATGGAGACCCGGCTTCGGAGCCTGTCTTGCACCCTTCTCTCGCTCATCTTAGCTTCTCAAGCATTGCCTGATGGGTTCCAGTTGACCTCGGTGTTTGGTTGTGTGCGGCAATAATGCCCTTCCCTGTTATCTGGGGCTTATTCATTGATTGATACCCTTCCTCATCAAATTGGGGTTGGATACCTGGCCTGTCCCTTTGGCTATGCTCGCTGTGTCCCTGGCCTGTGGGAGACTAAGTATGTGAAGGGGACAGACCCCGAATTCCAAATAGTTAGAAAAGTGACCCCAGGAAACAAGGAATCCTTGGGGGGTGGGGGGCATGTGAAGCATGCCTCATTCCTGGCCCCAGCCCAGACCTACTGAATGAGAATCATTTGAAGCAAGGCCCAGGAATGTGCATTTGAACAAAATCCCCAAGTGACTTCTGCACACTTTACAAGCAGCAGACTCACTGAGTTAGGTCAGACAAGGCAGCAGATGATGAAGTGTAAAATTCAGGGAGAAATCATGCAACCTGAAATGAGAACTTAGGTCTTTGCCTGGAAATGATATAATTCTGTTGCTCTTCTTTCAGTCCCAGAGTTCTGAACGATTAGTGAGAATGGAAACCACCCCACAGCTGAGCTCCGAGGACTTTGGCTACTTGACTGTTCTCCTTCAGTTGGAAGCTTCTAGGGGCAGAAGCCAGCCTTCCTGTGCTGAGTCTTTGGGGAAGGGCCTCCACATACTGGAAGGGATTTGAAAGAGCAGCTCATATAAGCTCCTTGTTTTATAGGGAAGACACCTAGCCTGGGAAGGGACGGAGGATGCCCAAGGTCACGTAGCCTTTCAAAACACATTTATTTGGGCGAATTCTTTGATTTGGAGACATCAACATTTGGGTCTAGGCCAAGCCCATGTTTGTGAAGGCTCATATTCTCCAACTTCTGAAAGCATTGCCTGTTTGCTAATGTATACTAAAGAGTGCTCATGTGAGAGCCATTCCTCCAGCAGGGCCTCGAGTGGCCCAGCCTCCACAGACCACATGCATAAAACCTGTTTCCTGAAATGCTGTCTTGCTACATTGAAGTGAACCTCCTTTTGGCAAATTAGCTCATGACCCGGGGACAGTTAAATGAAACTGTAGGCACATCAAGAGGAGGTTATTTGTGTTCTGTCTTTTTTTAGACTGAGCCTCTGATGTGTTTATTTGGAAGCTTGGCTCCGGCTCACTCTCCCACTACTTACAGTTAATCCTATGTTTTCTTTGAGCTACCTTGAAATCTATGTTGAATGAAAAATACTGCCTGATTTCGAAGTACGTGGTATTATAAAAGGAATCCCAAGGTTTATGATCTCAAATTTATTGTCAAACGTATTTACTTCTCATTTTTCTTTCTTTCTTTCTTTTTTTTTTCTCAAGTTCGATCCAGACTAGAGGTTTTTAGTGTGAGTCGTGAAAGAGCAGGGATGGAAGATGCTGGGTAGAGTTTCCTGGGAAACTGTCCTACAGAAGAGATGTGCATAGACAGTACTCTTCAGCTACTGCCTCTTGAAGAGCCAGGTGGTTTCAAGGCGCAGCGACCATGTCTGAGTCACTCTATCCTCAGTCCCTGCCCCGGTGTGTGGCACAGAGGGGCACTCAGCAACTGTTGGCTGGATTAATGGCCTGAAGCCTGTGCCTCCACCCTTCTTGGCCTTGCTTCTCTATTGGAATAGGTTTTTAAAGAGCTGAAATATTTTTGTTATTTTCTTATGTATCTGTGAGACAAAGCAACTCACTCTCAAAAAAATATTCATCTTTTTAAAGCAGTTCTAGATTTAGTTAAATATTCTGGAACTGACTAAAACTGTACAAATACACACATGCATCTGATGTTTGCTTTCAACTAGTTATTACAAAGCAAGACCCAGGGAAAATGAAGCTGGCTTTTTATAACAATATTTTTAATCTTAAACTTTTTTTTTTATCACAACTCCTCTTTCCTACCGGTTTTAGGACTCTGGGCTGGAAGACTTGCAGACTCTGGCGTATCCTCAGTGAGATAAGGGAGGTTTACCACGTCCTCACCAAGGCGCTAGGAAGGGTGGTTTCTTGAGGCTTGGTGTGAATCAGGCAGCAGCATCACAGAATCTCAGAGCTGTCCCTCTTTCCTGAACTCTGTGGCTCTGTCATCTCTAAAGGATTGTAAGTAGGATGTGTGGAGAGGATGGGAAGGCAAGAGATGAGACCCAAGCTGGCAGATCCGGGGTGGAGAGGGGGAGGGGAGTCCACTGCTCCTCCCCCTCTCTTTTCCCCGTCACTCCTGGAACCACACTCTTCAGCTCAAGATGACGGGTGAAGAAACACCAAATCCTTTTCAAGTTGGTTCACCTCAGACTTATATCTTGAATCTGCCAGTGCACATTGTACCGAGTCCTTCAATGTCTGGCTATGTCTTCGACCATATCCCTGGACATTAGGTTTCATTGTTCCATTTGGTTCTGTATTTGTTTCCTGTAAGTTGGCCTCACCTCTCAGTCAGACTCCAGAACCAAAACCTGTGTTCTCCCAGCTCGGTGATAGGCACAATACGGATGTTCACTAAATGTTCCATGAATCCAAGAGATCACTCCCTAGCCTCATCACACCCTTCACCAGAAGGTCCAGCATTCTCTCCAGATTTCTTCAGACAGGAGATGACCCAGGTACCTCCAGAAGACTTAAGCAGGCACGAAGAATCTGCAGAGCCCTGTAGCTAGTTGACCTCTGAACTGACCAGAGATTTTGAAATAATGGTTAAAACCCACAAAGCTGCCTAGAAATGCTGCCCGACCGCGTTAGGCAGATTGTGAATCACAACGTAAATATTTTGCATGTTTCATTCTATTTATCAAGCCCCTGCCTTCTGGGGCTGTGGAATTTAAGATGACTCGACTCCTGCAGGGTTAAGTTGACTCCATTTGGGTTCACTCTAAACAAGCTCACATTCCAGCCTCGCAGCCTCCGAGACGCGCACACAGAGCCCGCAGCACGTCCCGTGCACCTTTCACATCGGAACCGTCCATCAGACATTAATGTGACAGAGCCATCACCAGACAAGTTCATCTTGCCATTCATATCCTGGAATAAGAACACTGAATATACACATCCTGAGATTTAATCTGTAAACAGAGCCCCAAGCATCTGGGGAAAGGAGGTGTGTTTATGCTTCAGCAGTGCTACTTCCACAAAGCTCCATGGGACTATCTTGGGAACTCATCAGAGACATTTTCTGAATGGTTGGAGGGTCAGGTCTGACAGGATGTTTGGCCCTACCGTCTGCATGTGCCCCAATGGCTGGTCAGGAGCTCCGATGCTGTTAACGAGCCTCAGAGAATCCCCAAAGGCTCATGCAGGTGCCGTTGATGGTATTTATCTTGGGTCCCCTCTGTCGGGGAGTCAGGGGGACGCTTCTCTCTCTTTTTTCCGGGAGACGACGAGTCCAGTGGCAGAGCCGCCCTCCGCGGCCCCAGGATTCGAAACAGCGCTGTCAGCAGCTATCTCTTCGGAGTGGAAGGTCCAAAAGCAAATTTAAAAAGAGTTTGGTTATCATTTCTGAAGTATTGAAATATGTGAGAGACTTTGACACTTAGAATCACTCAGAGCAAATAATTTCCAGCTTTCTCCTTTCTATCCTATGCCAAAAAGTGGCCTATCCCACCTCCTCTAAGAGTAGCTGCTTCTGTCTCTGCTACCCAATTCCGTGTGGGCTCTCTGGGTCTGTGGTGACGAATTTAGGATTAGGAGACATGAGAAAGGAAGAAAAATGTGCTTTCTCAAAAGGAGAAGAAGGAGGAGGAGGAGAGGAGGACGGGGGAGGGGAGGAGGAAAGAGAGAGAGAAAGGAACAAAATGGCCGCTTGAAGTGAGGGTGAAGCATTGCCTTTGATGCTGATTTGGAACAGACTGCCTTCCCTTAAGAAGAGAAGACTCAAACTGGCAGTCACACGTGGCATCCTGCTCTCAGGAGTATTTTGTTTGGCCACATCAGGGTTGGCCTGGGGAGTCCCTTTGAAACAGAGGCATACGTTTGGCTCAGAGAAACATACTTCTACATATTTGCCCTCCAACACCAGAGAGAGACACATGTAGGCCTGGGAGGGGGGTGTTAACTCTTGGTGGCACCGTGGTGACACCGTTTAGACAGAGGCAGCTCCTGGAGGGATGTAGTGTAGTCTCGGGGGTGCGCGATTACTCATCAGTGTTGCTTCTGCTCTGCTTCCATAGACGTGCTGATGGCCCAAGCCCTTCCCTCTTGCCAGGCACGCACACACACACACACACACACACACACACTCTGTCCCCACCCAGTATGGCTGCAAGGAGCTGCGGCTGAGTTGAGGCTAGCCTCCTTTGGGCAACATGTGCTCTCCTGTTGGCCAGATTCACACATATTTATCTGCCTGGTCCTGTAGGCATTGAACTTTGTAAGCAGCTCTGATACCGCCATTGTTTTATAGCTTCCAGACTTGTTTCTCTCTTTCCCTCTGCGATGACATTGGGAGTCCTAGCAGAGCCCACCAGAGACAAGAGGTCTGGTGTCGCGTCCCAGGCCAGTGTGGCCAGTGACCCGCATACAAGCACACTCACTTATTTCCAGCCTGTTCTCCCTGATCCAGGCTCCTTGTCCCCTGCAAGGGTCGACGCACAGAGACCCTCTCACTGGTGGGCACTCCATGGTTAATATCCTTTTCTGCTCTTCTGGGATCAAAAGAAATTCTGTTTCCTCAGAGATGCTGGAAGTTCCCTACGGAGAAAAAAATATTATCATTTCTCTCTCATGTTCTTGCACTCATGTGCTAACAGAGCTTCTCAAAACTCAAGGGTTCTGCTCACAATCACCAAACCAAGGGAAAAGTAGCTGGGAATACAGCCCAGAAACGTGTTCCCAGAAGTTTAGACTGGCTCCATGAACGGCCCCTCACACGTGCACAGCCTGCCTGTGTTTACTCAGAGCACGTCCTCCCGCTCAAGCCTGATTGTCACAACAGCCCCCACAGCACCAAGAAAAATATTATCATCCTCCCACAGGACAGATGATGGAATGGGACCCTTTGTCTAGAATCTTCCAGTGGGTCATGGTGGGGCTGGGACCAAAAACTCAGGGGCTGGTTTCCTTGCCATTGGCAGCACAGTCTTGTGTACTAAGAATCTGAAACAAATCAAAGAAGACCATTTAATTTCAAGCCAGAGATGGGGCTCTGAGCTATAGATAGGAAACACAATTGGCAAATTCATGATTTAAGAAAAATCGTGCTAACCGTGTAGGTGATGAGTGAGGGTGAGAGATGAATGACAGGTAGGGAGGAGGGGGAGGACAAAGGGTGAAGCAGGAAAAGGAGCCATTTAGGCTTTTGAAAGCCTCATTACTGGACTCTCATTCAGCGCTGGTTGGAGTGCAAGCTGGTACAATCATCTGGGAAAACAGTTTGGCATAATCTCCTGAAGGTGAAGATCCATGGAGCCTGTGATCCAGTCTTTCTACTCCTGGCTGCATATGCTAGAGAAACTCATGGGGACACACCATCTTGACGTATATAAGCCTGACCAGAATAACACAAACTGGAAAGACCTCACTGTCCACCAACAGTAGAACTATTAAATGAACTGTGGTACATTCTCACCAGTGGATTCTCAACAGAAAATAAAATAAATAAACATAAGCTACATGCAATAACATAGGTAAATCTCCATACATAGTGTTGAAAATGAACAGGTCACTAAAGTCATTGGAGCATTTCAGGAAAACAAACACAGAATTATGACAGTAGTGAGCACCACGGTCATGATCACCACCAGTGGGTAAGAAGCTTGTGGTTGGGTAGAGGTAGATTCAGGACTTCTGGGATTCTGTAAATGCTCTATTGTGGGGCACCTGGGTGGCTCAGTCGGTTAAGCATCTGCCTTCGGCTCAGGTCATGATCTCAGGGTCCTGGGATCGAGCCTCGTGTCAGGCTCCCTGCTCAGTGGGGAGCCTGCTTCTGTCTCTGCCTCTGACTACCCCCCTTCATGCTCTTGCTCTCTCTCTCAAATAAATAAATAAAATCTTTTTAAAAAATGCTCTATTGCTTGATTTTCACAAAATTTTCCCTTTGTAATCACTCATTAAACCTTGCATTTTATATATGTGTGTGTGTGTGTATGTATGTGTATATACGTGTATGTGTATATATACATATATATACATATGTAATCATATATATATACGATTCACCTTTAAATATATATCTTACAATATGAAAATGTTATGAACAAGGAAGGAAGGGAGGAAGAAAAGGAAGGCGAGAGGGAGGGGCTAAGGACAGGAGGAAGGGAGCTGGACAGATTTCATGGATGCAAATATCAGATCCCATCCTCCCCTCTAGTTGTAATACAAGCTTTGGGGATGGGCTTATTGTTTGAATGGTTGGATAGGCCATAACCATCCCGATACCTGTCTCTGGAATGCTGAAGGAGCCATCACCCCACATTGCCAGTGCAATGAAATTTTCAAATGCCAGATTCCATACAGACCTTAACCTTGCACCTCTGATCTAGATAAACTCCAAGCCAGCGGTGCCTTGGATTGCAAGAACCTGAGGCTGCACTCCACTTCTGTGAGGAACTGCCAATGTTTTGCCCTTAGGCAAAAAGGAAACCTGATTTCTTTCCCCGGACCACATCTCAGAATGTCCAGTTCCAGCAGTTAAGATCTCTCCCCTGCAGCAGTTGCTAATTAAGACCATATTCAGTCACCTCTCTGTCTCTGTTGCTCTGTCTCTCTGTCTCTATCTCTCTCTGCCTTTCCTTTTCTTCCTTTCCCATCCATTCATGCCTGACTGTCCTATTCTGTGATACTGTTCAGTGAGGCTGGCACTTGTTTCCGACATGAAATGGCACAACCTTTTTACTGCTTCGGTCTTGTCTTTACTGTCAGGACAAGGAGAGAAATACCATTATCATCCAGAATTTCAAGTCGTGTGGGGATTTATTGTTTTAGTGGCTCCCCAAGAACTGAAATAATTTATACATACTTTACCATAGCTTTATGGGTCGCCTGGGTAGCTCAGTCAGTTAACTCTTGATCTCGGCTCAGGTCATGATCGAAGGGTCATGAGATCGAGCTCTGTGTGGGCTCCACACTCAGCGGGGAGCCAGCTTAAGATTCTCTCTCCCTCTGTCCCCCTCATCCCCACTTACGCACATGTGCTTGCTCTCTTCCTCTCTAAAAAAACAAAACAAAATAAACAAACAAACAAAAAAAAACCCTTAACTTTAAGAGCAGCCACTTTCTCACTAATATAATTTAGAAATGAACTGATGTCAGGTGAATGTGAGGAATATGGCTACAATTCTTTGTTTCTCTGGAGCTTCCAGCATTGGGAGGTAAGAGTGAACCAACTAATACTCAACTGTCAACAGACCATATTTTTTTAAGTAACCTCTACACCCAACGTGTGGCTCGAACTCACAACCCTGAGATCAAGAGGGGTATGCTCTACCGACTGAGCCAGCCAGGCGCCCCTCAACAGACCATATTAATGGAGTGAGTGAGCGTCCATGTTTCTAACATACAGGTAATGTAAAAATAATTTAGGAACATTCTGATTTATACATAGATATATTTTATTAGGATTCACTCCAGCTAAAATGAAAATAACGATAATAATTCCATTCATTAGTAAGCCCATACTATACATTAGGCATTGTTACTAGTTGCCTGATACACACAATTCAACTTAACCGTCAATAGTTCTGCAGAGATGTGTGGTCTCTTTGCAGATGAAGAAACTGGGCTCAAAGTACTGAAGTGAATTGAGCTTATAGTGCAGGTGTTGTTGCTCCTTCAAGAACCAGCTCAGGTTTCTCCCTTCTCTCAGTTTCAGGAGCTTCTCTGGCTGAGCTGGCCCATAGGGCTCTCTGCTCTCTGAAAAGAAAGTTCTCACTGTCCACACCACTAGTTCCTCTGACTTCTCAACTATCTTGTCTCACAATGTCTCTTCCTGTTTTATTATCATTCACATTGTCGTGGATACTTACCAGATTCCCCGATCTGAGTGTACAAAACACCCTACGACACATTTCCAGCTTTTGTTTCTTCTCATCATTTAACTCAGAGATGGCCCACAACATGGAGAAGCAGGAGAATGGAATGTACGGGTAAAAAGATGGGGACTGAAAGCACCAGATCCTTTCTTTGTGTCCATCAGCAGATGTGGGGGAAGATGGGGTGGTCTGGGGAACACTTCCAGACGGCTCCATCTGCGCCTACTTCATATGTGGCCCCTTGGCAACTGTCACAAAGCCATTCTGAACTGTCCTCCATGGGGCGAACATTAGCAGGTTCTTTCCCCTCAAATAGGAAACTTTATCATTGTATCTGGGAGGTTTGATTGAGTCTGAAATATT
The DNA here is from genome assembly GCF_004348235.1 of Phoca vitulina. Lineage (NCBI taxonomy): Eukaryota > Metazoa > Chordata > Mammalia > Carnivora > Phocidae > Phoca > Phoca vitulina. The sequence goes on along the minus strand of NW_022589745.1, from coordinate 13,842,818 downwards.
ATTTTGAACAAAAATCAAAATGTAAACTAGTGATAGAGTTGTATAAATTGTAGTGGTGTTGAGGATGGGGTAGAGGGAGCAGCGAGCTTGAAGATAAAATCCCTAGGATCACCACATGGTATACCCGAGGAAACCACCAGCAGTTCTAGGACCTTCCTTCTCTTGTCAACTGAAATCCAGAGATGGGTCTGTCACATCAAGTCCATGTTGATGAGGATGCGTGTCAGTGGTGTTTCTCATTTGCTTTAAAATTCTGTCATTTTTTCCAAAATCCCTTCAGAGAATCTCCCAAACCAAAAATTAAACTCAAGGAAAGTTTCCTTTTTGCAATTTAGCAGTTTGGAGTTTTTCGTGCATGGGCTCCACTCCACCCCATCCCACTCCATCCTAAATTGAGTTTGAGGCTTTTTTGTTTTCACTCTTGCATAACATGAAAACGAGTGAACACATTTTACTCAAAATTTCCATCTCCAAATCTCCTAAGTGGTGTGAAAAATCCTGGAAAATCTCAGAGCAAAAGAGGACGCTAGGAAAAATCAGGACAAGTGGAAACAGCAGTGAGGGATGTAACCTGATGTCTATGTCAACACGACCAACATTCCCCAAAGATGTCTTTCCTCCAATGAGGCTGGGCTGCTAGAGCAAAACCACGAGCTCACCACCACTTAACAGTGATGGTCATGAATCAATCCTACCCCATCCAGCACCTGACACACATCTGCTTTGTCCCTTAGGGCACTCTAGGCCCAGCGTCTGCAGCCTATAATATGGTCAAGATTCCACGAAAATCATGTCCCCAAAGAAGTACCAGTTCTAACATAAAAAAGAAAACTGGAAAATTGAAATAAATTTGGTCAACTAAATATCTATGAAACAGAACATTATGTTAACTAGTGATATAGAACTCATTTTATGTATGTACGATGTATGGACATATATACACACACATATAGAAAAATACATACATATGCACATATGTGGGGTTTTCCAAATATAAATATGCATATATACACAATATCTAATTGAGATATGAGTACATTTTAATTTAGCTGATATAATGTGGCTTGGGCTTTAAAGTATACTTTTAACAGCCCTGTCCAGCATGTAAACTTTGTACTTCATTACCTTTCATTTAGATGAATAAATGTGCTAAGTATGCATCACACGAAGAAAGGCAAATAGATTTCCCCTTATGCACAGTTCTAGAAGGTACATCCCCTGACTTCAAAGAACACAAAAATATACCTGATATAGCTAGTTATTTCATAACAAGATAAATTATGATATAATTTAAAAAATATTAAAAAGTTAGTTGGGAAATGAGTGATGTCAACAATTAGGAGAGAGAGAAGGGCTGATTCTCGGACTACCACAGGAAAGGCTTCAAGAAAAACCTGGGCTTCTGGTTAGGTCTCCTCGTAGGGCTGAGGAGGTGGATAAAGTTAGGGATATGTGCAAGAATTGAAAGAAGGATGTGGAAGGCATAAGTAGAGTCTTGAGGACAGGGGCCATGGCCTAAATATCTTCAACGAACTTGGGAAAGTGCATTCATAGAGGAGGTTTTAAAGGAGTTGATGCTCTTTGTGTGGATTCCAGAAAAAGCATTCAGTAATGGTTCTCCGACAAAAGAGCTGTTAGCATTTTGGAACTTTTTCTTTCTTCCCACAACTAAAATGGTAATGCCTTCAAGGTCCAAACTAACTACTTCTTTATTCCATTCTGAGAAGTTTCCAGAAATCCTTTCTCAAATAATTTCCAATAGATGGCATCATTTCAGGCACCATGATATCAAGACAGGAATATAGATTTGAGGGACTTGTCAAAATGACCTTCTGTTGGTTAAGACTTCCTCTTGTGATCCGTTTCTTTCAGTGATTATCCTATCTTCAAAAGAAAGAGTAGAGGGATCAATTCCTCTTCTAAGCACCCACTCCATTTTCTCTATATTATTATATAATGGATATGTCAATCCTTGTGTTAGAGTTATTTCAGCACATTTGAATCCCCCATTGGACTGTGAGTCCTGTGTGTGAGGTGATGATGATGGGGTGTCTTATCTGTTTTGGTGTCCCCAAACCAAACATAGTGTCCAACCATTAACAGGTGCTCTGTGAGAAGAATAAAGGTAAAAATCACTTGGATAAGTGAAGACACTAAAAATATACACTTGTACAAATGATGTCATGTGTACATACATACATTCATGACGAGAAAGAGAGAGAGAGAACTTGAGGTTGATGTGATTTCCAGAAGTCACAGGGACAATTTCCTTTATTAAAGAAAATAATAATTCTGGAAGCTTTACATGGCAGAAATTGTTATTGTGAACCACTGTTCACAAATATTCACCCTGGGTATAATAATGAAGCTTTGGTTCCAATAGCAGGAGTGAGTTTATATTTCTTGATCTCTGATTACAGAAATAATGAGCTTAGTGCTGTGCAGAAGGAGAGTTGGATCCGAGAACATAACTGGGTCCAAATCCAGCACCCCAAGCAGGTGGTTCTGTAACTTCAAGAAGTCACTCATTCTCTTGAAGGATTAATTTCTCCTCTGTAGAACGAAGACACTAACGTGATCACTATTCTTAGGAGTTGCTGTGAGGATGATATACATGTAGCACCCTATTAATTGCTAAGCTTTATAAAAATAGAAGAGAAAAATATTCTTTGTTTCAGATTCAGAATTCTTTGTTGCTATAACTTTCTCCAAAACATTATATGGAAAGGAAAGAAACACTTCCTGCAGATTGGAAGTCACGTGAAGGACTCACGTGACCCAGGGGTTACCCCTCCTCTCCAGATGGTTTCATCTCAAACTTACCCCAGGTCCTGGGTGAGACGCTCAATCAGCAGATGTTGCTGATTTATTACAAAAATATGATGAAAGGGTTTCATGCCATAGTTAACCCATGATTCTCTGCTTTATCTAATTATGAGATAGTTAATTCTTGGAATGGATAGAAAAACAAAAGAAGAAAATTAGAGGGGCGCCTGGGTGGCTCAGTTGGTTAAGCGTCTGCCTTCAGTTCAGGTCATGATCCCGGGGTCCTGGGATTGAGCCCACGTTGGACTCCCTGCTCAGTGGGGAGTCTGCTTCTCCCTCTCCTCCCCGCTTGTGCTCTTTCTCACTATCTCTGTCTTTTACTCTCAAGTAGATAAATAAAATTAAGTTAAAAATTAAAAAAAAAAAAGAAGACAATTAGATATCTTCTAAGTAATTCAGTCTACTCGGGCTAGTTCCTAAAATTTTTGAGATTGCTTTTTTTAAGGCTGACCACTGAATGCTATTATGACTATACAAAAGTATGGAAAGAATATTTTCAATCAATAAATGCTTGTTAATAAGCTAGAAATTTAAAAAAAAAGGATATATCAATGGTTGCAAATATAACTGTGATAAAAATTTTTCTCCAAGACTGTGAGGAAAAATTCAAAATTTCAATATGTGAGAACAAACTGAGGGTTACTGGAGGGGGGTGGGGAATGGGCTAAATGGGCGATGGGGATTAAGGAGGGCACTTGCGATGAGCACTGGGTGTTGTATGTAAGTGATGAATCTTTAAAGTCTACACCGGAAACTAATATTACACTGTATGTTAACTAACTGGAATTTAAATAAAAATTTGGAGGAAGAAAAAAAAAACTAAACTGGAACAAATTAAAAAAAAAACAGAATTTGTACATTTGAAATAATTCTACCCACATACAGTACAAGAAATGTATTAGACACATGTTCATGATGATCAACTTTGGGTAAACCACCCAGAGATGAAGAAGTAGAGTTCTTTAAGCACCTACACAGTTGTGTCCAGAAAGACAGGGAACCACAATTCACCAGAGAGCACATAATACCACAGTGCTAACATGAAACATTGCTACACATTCATTATTATGGATTCCCAGTGACATGTCATGCATAGCCAGGGCTGAGGACTTTTCATTTGCCCCTTGCATTAGTTAGAATACAAGCAACAGATTCAGTAATGGCCTTGGCACTTTACATGTAGGAGAAGAGTTGTTGCTCAGAGATGAGAAACACATACGAATGAAGGGAAACCATGAATGACCCATATGGAGTCAGGTATAAACTTAGGTTCATAGCACCTGCATTGAAGAACTAAAGTATTTCTTTCTAGGGCCCTTGCTTGAAATATTTCTCAATTAAGATTTTATTCTTTAGAGCAGTTTTAGATTCACAGCAAAACTGAGGGGAAGATACAGAGATTTCCCATATATCCCCCACCCCACACATGCATAAGCTCCCCTATCATCCACATTCCCCACCAGAGTGATATAATTCTTATAATCGATGAACCTACATCAATACATCTCAATCACCCAAAGCCCATAGTTTACAGTAGTGTTCACTATTGGCGTTCATTCTGTGGGTTGGACAGATGTATAATGACATGTATCCATCATGATGGTATCACGCATAATAATGTCACTGCCCTAAAAATCCTGTGGGCTCTGCCTATTCATCCCTCCCCCCATAATCCCTAGCAACCATCGATCTTTTTACTGTCTCCAGAATTTTGCTTTTTCCACAATGTCATGTAATTGGAATCCTACAGTATGCAGCCTTTTCAGATTGGCTTCTATCACTTAGCAATGTGCATTTAAGGGACCTCCACATCTTTTCATGGTGTCATAGCTCAAATCTTTTTAGTGCTGAATAGTATTCCATTGTTTGGATGGACCACAGTTTATCCATGGAGCTACTAGAGGACATCTTGGTTGCTTCCAGGGTTTGGCAATTACGAATAAAGCTGTTTAAGCATAGTGCAGGTTTTTGTGTTGATATAAATTTTCAATTCCTTTGGGTAAACCTTGCTTGAAATTAAAAAAAAAATGCACATAACAATACTTCACTTTCCCTAGTGCACTAAGAATAAATTTGGCTGCATATAACAACAACAACAACAACAAAGCATTCCAGAAGCTTTAGCAAGGCACACATTTTTGTGTGCTTATCTATTACACAACAAAGTAAATAGTTGGGGGTCACTTATGATAGCTCTGAGGTCATCAGAGACTTAGTTTAATTTTATTTTTATTTTCCACTTTCCTTAGCATACAAAGTTCATCCTCAAGTTTATATCATGGTTGTAAGATGTCATCTGCATTTCAAACCATCCCATCCACATTCCGAGCTGCAGGAAAGAAAAGGAAAAGCGTAGATTCCCACACCTCTCTCTGAATAAGCCCCAGAACCTTCTGGAAAGATCTGCCCACCCCTTCAATGCCTCGACTTACCTGGATTTATACCTCATTGGCCCCTTTCAGCTGCAAAAAGGCTGAGAAAGGTAATCTTTTAGCTGTGTGACCTGTTGCACTGAAGAAAGTCAGGTGTCTGTTAGTAAAACCAAGGCAACTAGGTCTCTCCTACAGCTCACATTCAAACCATAACTTAATTGGTGGATGTGATTTCCTGAAGTCAGAAATACAATTTTTTTTTTATTTTGACAAAAACATAATATTTCTGGCCAATATTTTTATATCAATTTATGGTTTATAAAAAATCAGCTTTACATGATTCTGTAAAAATCTTCTTTACAAAATACAGCATATGTATGATCTTTTTGATTCTCACAGCAATCCTGAGAAGTAAATATTTTGTGTACATTGTGAAAGAATGAAATGAGCTTAGAAAATCTTAGTCCCTGCCCAGTGCTACCTGGTTAGTAAGAGGATGTGACAGCAATTTAACCAGATCTGACAAACTCCAGAGCCCATGTCTTTTGATCTGAAAATTGATCAACAAGCTGTCAATACTCCCTAATTATTTTTTGACTAATGAGTTATAATTTTCCATTTATTCCATCTCTTCATTGTAGCTCACTATTTCTTTTCAAAGGGGTCAAAAAAAATCAAAATTATTTAATCCAGGGTCAAGAAAGGAATGATAAGAAAGGACACCTACTTGCAAGCATTATCTACAAAGTTCTTTTGAAATGCATGACCCATTTTACCTTCACAGCAGCTCTGTTGAGCAGGTACTACTATCCTGCCGATGAGGGAACCGAGGTCAGAGAGGTTATGACACTCTTGGAAACTCACCCTGTGAGGAGGTGACTGATGGGATTTGAAGGCAATTCTTTCTGACTCCCTACCCGCACTTTGACTTTCTTCATATCTCAAAATATTTGGAAGGTTGTTTCCTGATTATTTATCCATGTAACTTCACAGGTGTGAGCAATAACAAAGGAACACAGTAGACTCAAGGTCGCGTGACTAGCAGACCTGGTGAATGATGAAGGAAAGATAAACAAAGAATAAGAAGCTGTGAAAGATTTGAAGTGTTTGTAGCTGGTTCTTTGGGAAGATCTCAACTAGCTCTTTGGTCCGGCTTGTGTTAAACATCCGTTTGCTTTAAAGACAGGGGCTGCACATGGTTTCCTCAACTGCCTCTCTCTAGTGCTAAGTTCATAGTAATAATAGCTAACTTTGAACACTTACACTATATGACTAAGGTTACTGCATATTGCATGGGACATACTTACACTAAAACAATTGTTGTAATTTCTAAATGAAAAGATTCAGAATTTACTTTGATTCTTGATCTTAAATCCTAATTTAACTGAATGTCCTGTGTTTTACCTGCTAATTCTGGCAACAGCTCTCCAAAGGATTAGATAAAGAGTGCATATCCAGAGCAATTAACTTCAAGATCACACAATTGAAAAATGGTGGTTTCAGGACTCACCATCAAATATGGCCACTGCAAGGTCTTTGGTCACAGCATTTTTTCTCAAGCTCTGCAAATAAAAACAACCTTAACATTCTCTAACGATGAAAGAATTTAACTATTGATCGATTATCATAACAGAGGGATCACATGAAAGCTATAAAGAATCCAAAATCTGTCTCCTGAACAATGGCTAAAGCATGTGATATTTTTAATGTCTTCCAGATCATTAAGAGAAACAAAAAAAAGCAAAGAAGTGTCCTCTCAGTGGTTTTCAACAGGGAGTGATTGTTTACCCAGGGGGACTTTGATACTGTCCAGAGACACTTTTAGTCATCACAGCTGGGGGTGCTACTGGGATCTCGTGGGCAGAAGCCAGGGATGCTAATTATCCTTCATTGCACAGGACAGCCCCCACAACTAAGAAGGATCCATTCCCACGTGTAAATAGTCCTGAGGTTGAGAAACCCCAAATTAAAATAATCTGTTGGGGTTTTAATGTTTTTTTTTTTTTTTTTTTTTTTCCATTTTAAGTTGCTATACTGAACAGAGAGCTGGAATGTGAAGTTTTGGGAGCATCCATGAAAGAGTGATTTCTACATTCCAAAGAGTCACAAAACCAAATCCCTTCATGGCATTTTCTGGAGTCTGCAGAAGTCCAGGAGGCGTGGAGGTGGTGGTAAGAGGAACCTTTTGGAAACTAGCACCTTGTAACACATCCCCCACATCTTTAGCTGTCATAGCTTGTATTTTCAGGATTATCTTTTCTGTGTTTCAGGATGGTTGGGTTTTCTTCTTTGTGGTGACACTTGCATTGGTTTTCCATGTGGACTATTCTTATTCAAGAGTGTCTTAGTTTTGAACAACTCAATCCCAAAGGCCACATGCGCAGGGACATGGAGTTAGTCTGAGCTCTAAGTCTCCCCCATCTGCATCTGTCCGTCTATTCCCAGCCCCACACCGGCTGTCTAGATGGCCCTAGCTGTTTAAATCTGGGCGAAAGGGAGATTGTAGCTAAAGCACACTGGATCAGTAGAAAATGCACGAAGCTTGGAGTCAGGCTAACCTAAATGCAATCTTATCCCATCTATCGTCTGGCTATGTAACGTTGCACAGTTTTTAAACTCTTCTGAAGAGCGTAGTTTTATCATTTGTAAAATGCAAACAATTTTACCTACCTCAGCAAGTTGTGATAAGAATTAAATGAGGCAAAATGTCTTAAAAATTGTTTTATAGTTTACAAATCACCATTAGAACAGATTAAAGTCCTCACGGACTATTTGTAATGAGGGTTTGAAAGCATATGTGTTAGGTTAAAGCAGCTGTCTGTGTTTGTAGCTTCTTCATTCTATTGACCAAGTCAGTTTTATGTATCATTGTATGGACGTCCTGTCCTCCCTCAACTGGAGGAAGAGGGCTATTTTGTGAAATGTGTTTGTTTAAACACTTTCTCCTTTTTTTGCAGGGCGGGTGGTTAGAGAGAGCAAAATAACTTTTTCCTCAAACAAACAAATGCAAGAAATACATGATTCTGGTTGACAGAACTTGGTAAACAATGGCTGTTTTTTAAATGTTGATGGCCTTGGGGTACATTTGACTGTGAGTGGTGCCTTTAGCATCTCTTGACAGATGAGAATTTATAAAGTGAGAAACACCAGACTGACCTTGGCTCTGAGTTACCAAACTCAAATAGGACATCACTCAGAATGGGAGAGTGGTCTTCTTCCAGGGGGCTGGGGAGGGCTTCCAGGGCAAACACTCAGGGGGCTGGATTCTTTAAAGTTTTCTTTGAGTAGAGGTTTCCATAAGGTTCTGATTCATTTCAAGATTCTTCTGTTCCTGGGCCATGTCAGAGTTACAGAACACCCAAAGCCAGAAGGAGGCTGATTTCTGAAATGGAGAGACATGTGTCAAGAATCTAGAAAGAGAAGCCTAAAGTCAGATGTAGATGTCTTTCCTCTTTGCTTCCTTAGCACTCTGTTCCTTGCAACTTTCCACATTGTGTTCTTATCTATTTTCACCCTTATTCTTCTCCATGAGACTGTGAACCCCCTTGGGGATAGGGAGTGAGTCTTATTTATTCTTTTAACTGCAGTGCTTTGCATGCAATATCTATGACATAGAATGTGCCCCATGAAATAAAAGAGGAAGAAGGAAAAAAAAAAAAAGGAGGAAGGGAATAAGAGGGAGAAAGAAGGGAGGAAGAAGAGAGGGAAGGAAGAGAGAGGGAGGGAGAAACAGAGATCGCTGGGCTAACAGCAATAAAAGAAAATTCTTCAGTCCAGTGAAGTTTGTCAGATAAATGGTTATTACCTTAAAATCATAGTCTCTTCATGAAAAAGCATAAAACACACTATACCTCTGCATTGATTGCCCAGGACCTGGTTCTGCAAGATCAGGAGCCTCATCTTTCTTGGCTCACCATCCCACCTAGCTCTCCTGGTACCCTCACAAACCAGTATCCCTCAGATCCTTGCTCATTTGCCTATGTGGGCTGGCACTCCATTTCGTTGGCCCTATTTGGACATAGTGATCCAGTTCTGGGCACTGTATCTGCAATCTGAGAGGAAACCCTGAAGGACTTTGCTCCTGGTAATAGCCCAGATGCTCACTTATCTCTCTGCACATCAGGGGTTCACACTGGCACCAAGCTCATTTTTCCAGACACTGGAACCCTGAATCCTGCCCCTTGGAAAGGGAATCAGAAAGTAAAGTTTTCAAATAAGACTCCTCAGCAGGTGAAGCCTACAAAATTCTAGCATTTCCTTCCTACAGCAAGTCATATCTAAAACCAGCACAGACAGGTAGAAAAATATCCACCTCCTCTGAGTGCCAGCCAGTGGTGAAAGGCTGCCATGAACTGAATAACAGAGCTGCTATCCCTACACAACTGATTATTTTATTTGTGGTTGTTCTTTGATGAGCACAAACCTTCAAGCCCAGGACCTCCCTTTTATCAATCTTCAGAGTCCCCAACCACCACTGGACAGCCACTTTTATTGTATCTTGCAAACTTTCAGAGAATGCATTACAAAATCCAAATTCATCTGAAGGGAGCACTAAAGCATAATTTTTTGTGTGTGTAGATTAGGCTGAGGGAACAAAAAATTCCATATATGGATCATTCAACCTAAGAGCAGTTTATTTCTAAATCAGTTAACATCCTGGGATGGCTCCACGTCTGTGGCTGGTGAGGGGGCTCTGCTCCATGTGTCTATTCAAGAAACCTCAGAATGATAGCAGTTCTCAAACTGTGAACATGGTGCTTACAAAGTTGAGGGGAGAGAAGGTCCTGATTCCATTCAGCTTTAAAGGTAAAAAGGCATGAAAGAGCAAAAATGAGAAATTTAATGGGCCATATCTGAAAGGGGCACTCATGATTTCATTGGCTAGAGTTCAATCACATGGTCACAGCTAAAGCAAGGGAATCTGGGAAATGTAGTCTAGCTCTGTGCTCAGGAAAAATGGGGAGAATAAATGTTGGCACACAGCTAGTGGATCCACCACAATAAGCAAATTTCTATTAAAGGTGAAAGAGAATCAATTGATTTCTGGATAAGCATTGGTCTCCCCAGGAAAATGACAAACAGGACAATGTGTCTGGGGTTTAGGTAGAGTGTGGTAGGCAGGAGTAGGGGACTAAAAGAGAAAATGAGATGATGGGAAAGACCAGCTTTGCCATCTTTTTCATACATCTGATCATCAGCTGGGAAGTTAACACAGACTCTAGGGTTCTCATTATTGTCCCAAAGCTGGGAAGGCAACTGTTCTCTTTCTCTATGGGGGTCATGCAGTGTGGTATTTCCCTTGCAATACATTAGAAAACAGAGTTGCTTTTGCCATCTAGGCAACCTTCGCCATGGGACCCCTGAGAGAGGACATCCACTGCCAATCCAGGGTATTTCCATGAGTGGTGGTAGTTAATTTAGCATAAGAGACTGGCACTGTACAAATCAGGCCTTGAAAATATAAGGTATAGCACTCTGAAAAATAAGATTCCTACTTTGCAACTCATTTACAAATGTTGAAGAGGTCAAATCCAAGTTCAAAAGGAAAAATTTGATTTAGTAACTGAAAAACAGTCAAGTGAAAAGTGGTAATCACCATGATTACACAAATCCTTAATGTGTCCAAAAGCAGGGAGCTTTAAAAAAATCTGCATGCAATTGCATATTTTTTTTTGTCTTTTTCTACTATTTATTCTAAAACCAAGATGTAGGTGGAAAATTTTATTAGCATCTCGGTAAGGCCCCCTGCCAGCCTAGAAAACCTTCATTAATCATTGAGATGCTCACCCCCATTTTTTAAAGAACAGTGACTCACCAGAACTTACACAGCAATCAGGGCAAATGTAACCGAATGTTGAATTTTCAAACTTCCCTTTCTTAAGAATGTCTTCACTTCTGGAATGTAAGCCTGCTTTAAGCGAATATGCATGTGTTTATGAGAGAGAAGTAGGGAAAGGAAAATGAACTGTAATTGAGAGGTGATATTTATGTTAGGATTTCCTCTCCTTTTCAGTTTTAGGTTTAGTCTTAAGCACCTTTGCCCCAAGGGAAGAAGGAGCTCCAGAGAGCTGCAGCAGGCCCATCTGATGGCTTGTACCTCACCACTTATTTGGAAGTACACCGGGTCACATACTCTCCTATACCCTTCATCCATTACGTTCTGAAAAAGATACAGTGAGAAGAGGAAGCGGATGAAGTCCTTGGGGGCCAGGACAGAGATGATGTGACCATCTCTCCTTTCACAGGAGATGCATTCCAACTGCAGTCTTTGTCACAACCCACATAGAGCAAATTTGGTTTTAATTCACCTCATCTGGCAATGAAGTTATTCTTTGAAGGAAAGAACAGTGAACAAAATACCTGGAAAAGAAGAGATGTTGCAGAATGCTTCAATGTCTGTTTCAAAGCTTTGAAAAAAACTGTGAAATACATTGATATATAGGGAAAAATTGGCAAATCGATAAAGAGCTTATATTCTCCTCCTTTTAGCTTTGCTGCCTTTTTTTTTTTTTTTTTAACCAACAGTCCTGCTTTCTTCTGCATGTCATCAGCTCTTCCCCAGAAATTGAGACTGATCGGTTTATCAGTAAATGGGTTCACTTCCCCATACTTGCATAGATGTAGACAATTGTGTAGCCTAATATCCATACACATGAGAAGACAGGTCATCTGTTTTCATCAGGTGGCCGCAACAGAAGAAGGCACCCTGGTCTCTTTTGCTCAGGTGATTGGGGGAGTTAATCCATTTAACCTCTAGGGCTCACGTTGCTTCCTCTCCTGTGATGAAGTGCACGGTTTGGCTTTGCTCTCTTGGGTCAGCAGCTGCAGGAAGAAGAAATGGAAACTCTTCATTGTCATCGAGCCTCTTTCTCTGCCAAAGAACAATTGATCCCTGAAACTGCTAGCAGAGGGAAGAGGCTTTCCAAGGACAGCAGAGAAAGAGACTAACTCAAATGATCAGCCTCCCTGGGGACAGGGAGTAGTCTACAAGCAAGCAATAACAGGAGAGTGTGGAAGGCGGTGGAGACTGCCAGGGAAGCAGAATGTCCTGTTCCAGCCCTTCGGGGGCAGGAACACAGGAGAGATCTGGGAATCCTGCTGAGTTCTTATAAGATCCTACAAGATGCACTTAGTAGGACGCTTTCTGTAATGTAATGTGATTGTATTCCTCTTTAAATGTGTTATGTAAAATGTTATTTGAATCAAAGGAGACCTAATTCCAACCAAGTCATAAATCCTTAAGACAATACTGGGAGAAATAGCCTCGGGGATAGCTAATCATCACTTGCCTTCAATGAGTAGTATTTCAACTTTGGGGCTCATACAAGAGCAGTTGTAGGAAATGAGTATACTAGAGGTCAGGTACATGTGCTGCCCTCACCCAGATGAAAGTGGCAAAGAATTAAATGGTTAAAAAGGAACCCCGGAAATAAGAACAAGGTTGCTGCTCACCGATTCTCTCTGGAAGAAATATTAAATCATGTACTTAAAGCAAGAAGAAAAATAAGCCCAGAAGGAAAGAATGGGACTGAACAAGAAGTAATATGAGAAGAGATGATGGTAAAAAGATGGCGGCATGTCAAGATTTTATCAGCCACAAATATCAGTAATATTTGGGGAAGTTAACATCAGAATGTGATGTAATTACAAGGAAGTGAATACACAGAGGACAAGAGAAATAAATTGAGAGAGAAATTAAACCTTTCTAAGGTTCCTGTCTTATTTAGGAGAATGAGATATTAGTTTTAGGGTTTGCTAGAAGGATGTAAACTTAAGTTTTCATATTACTTACTAGTATTTTTTCTTTTATTAAAAAATTTTAAAAAAACAAAAAAAAAATTAAAAATTAAAAACTCCAAAGCAAATATGATATAATATTAACACTGGTTAATTCTGAGTCCTGAGTACATTGGTGAATTTTCTATTATTTTCTGTATCTTAAAATTGTTTACCAGATTTAAAAGGGACAGAAAATGTGAGGAATAGAAGGGAGGAGAGGGAGAGAAAGAGAGAAAGGGAACTGAGTTATGGAGCAAAGTGGTCAGATTTGAGAGGAAGTTATGGAACCAATTAAATAAAAGAAGGCCATGCTGAGGCTAACCCAAAAAAGAGGGCAGTGTAGAGCTATGGAAATCAGTCAATAAAGACAGTTCTTGGGGTGGGGAGGATTGAATAAAAAATTAAGATTTTTCTGCAAGCAGTAACAAGGAAATGAGAAAATAACATCGCAGAGAGCAGAGAACCTAGGTTAAGCAAGAGGGATCCAAGCAGATAAGTTCCAGTTCTTCCAACTCTCTGACTAGGGGTTCCCACAAGAATTGCAATGAGCAGTATCTCAAAGCTTGTACTAGAATTCCTGATATTTTACTTCAAATGTGATGCATGTGTTGTCCCAGTTCGTGAGTTGTGTCCAATCCCATTTATGGTGAGGGCTCAGTTCTTCACAATGCTCTTGTCATCTTCATAGTGTCCCCAGTTAAAGAGCCTTTCCAGTGTTCTTTTAGAATCTAAATGGATGGTAGGCCAGGTGGTCATGGAGGCTAACAGTGAGTAACATTTTAGCCATTCTCCCCCAGGGAAGGCCTTGGGTCTTAGCCTACTAAGCACCGTCATTCATCACATAGACTTTAGTTTTGGAATCCCCATTCAAACTGGCCACACAATGGGCAAGTCCTAGAGAAAGATTGCTCAGCCCAGTGGACTCCTTCCAACTGTCCTGAGTAGCCCCATAGGGAACCCAGCTTGGAGATGTTATTCTTCCAAATGGAGCCTTGGAGTGAAAGAACCCAGGTACCAATCTAAGTGAAGTGAGGAGCCAAGAAAATGGGCCTGGGAATTATGGCTGGGCATCATCACACTGAAGGAAATGCCCCACAGACATGGTCCAGACTATACAAGTGTGACTACCCTTTTAAATGAAACAAACATAGTGTGTGTGTGTGTGTGTGTGTGTGTGTGTACCAGGCACATGTTAAGGGCCTTCTTACTCATTATTTCATTAATTTCTCACAACTCAAGGAAGTAGACATTGCCAGCTCACTTTAGGAAGAGGGAAAACTGGACTCAGGAAGGCTAAGTGTCTTATCAAAAAGCACAGAACTCATGAATGACAGAATTGCATTAGAAACCAGGTCCATCCAAATGTGATGCTTATAGTCAACTGACTCATTTGGAGCTGAATGGGGGGCAATATAGACCAATGGTTAAGGCTGTGGTGAGGATAGACATAGCATCTCTGTTGAGAGAATGGTTTTCGTCTGAACATGTTTTAGGCTTAGTGGGGCCTATATGGAGCTGGAGGAGATGGAAAAATTGAATATCAGGGTGAGGATATCCAAGAAAATGGCTAAAGTAGTTATTTTATAGTGGCATCAAAGGTAATTTGTACTGGTATTTATTTCACTGCTTAATAGCACACTTTTCGGCAAATTGTTAAACATTATCCTATTAGAGCCAACTAGTCACCCTGTAAGAATGAAACTGTGTACATTTTGTTGTTCTCATAAGTTACAAGGAAGTTTAAAAATTGTCCATTACTCATTGTAAATTGCAAAAAGAAAAGCATGGGGCAATTTTTCATTTGGAAATGAGCTTGTAACTAAACTGAATAAACAATGAAATACGTTTATTTTAGATGAACTTCAGGATGCTGGAGCTAAGAAATAAGTGGGAGGTTGTTGGGCCCATCCTTGGCCTCTGGAAGGACCTCCAGTTAAACAGATACAGATCTCCCTTCCTGCAGTGGTTCTCAACTGGGGGTCATTTTGCTCCAGCCCCCAACCTCCAGAGAATCTTTGGCAAGGAAAGTAGGAAGATATTTTTAGTTGTCACAACTGAAGCATGCTCCATCATCTTGTAGGTAGAGGTCAGAAATGCCGCTAAACATCTGACAATACATAGGACAGTCTCCACAACAAAGAATTATCTGGCTCAAAATATCAAGTGCCAAGGCTGAGACAGCCTGCCTCATTGAAAGAAAAAACAGGAGGCCGCCCTTGGAGTAGATGAGTAGGATGCAGACACCCAATGACCCCAGTGCTAGCCTCTATTATTTTCCAGATTTAATAGAGTTAGCCGAGGAAGTGACCAAGCGAATACTTGACCTGAAGTGCTGTGTGCATTTTACTCTGCGTGCCTCAGCCTGACCTCTGATCAATTTCCATGTGTTTCTGCAACACAATAAAATCTAACTCCACAAAATCACTCCTCTTCAACATGGTCTGCTGTTAAGTACTATCACTTGCAATGCATTTGTGTTTCAAGCGATATTTCTATGCATAACGCACATCTTAAAAAATAATGACATTCTGGCCGTGAGTTCCCGATCACAGCTCACAGCTCACTGCAGGAAATTAATAATTTCTCTGAGCAGCTGTTCTAACCACTGACTTCAAGAAATGATATTGTAATATTAAATTGCAGATTACTATCTTTGGGGGAAATAATCTCTTTAAAATTATCCATTCTCTGGTTTTAATGAGAAAATCGGCCATTTGGAGGTCGATGCCAAAAAAATTCATTCATTACTTTTCAGAGTCTCCATTCCAGGTTAGAAGGATGTTTCAGGATTTACAATAGATCTAACTCAATTCCACACTCCATTCCAAGATTGAGGGAAACTAAGGCACAATGACTTATGAGCAACCAAACAAAGGGTTAATGTAGAAGGCTGGCAGGCAAGCCTCTGGGCCCTTCTCAGCCATATCCTTTGAGGACTCCTTGCTGCCTCATTTGCTGCTTCAGGGAGAAAGCTGGGCCAGCTGTGCTCCAACTCTGGCTCTGCCTAGCATCCTTCTACCCAGTGACTTGAAGAACATTTAAGGCATTCCACATGGCTTTTAACAGAAACTTGAATAAACCTTAACAAAACGTTCTCCCAGTGCCAATAAGAAAGACCACTGATTAGCAACAGAAACTGATCTTGTCCCCAGTCTGCCCCATTGTAAGGGCATATCGCTTTCTGCCCTCTGTTCTCACTTCCTCTGGGTGGTCAGCACCTTTAAGGGTAGGGGACAGAGCCCCATGCTGGGTTCAGCATCCAGCACCTCCAGCCTGTCTTCCCACCACTGTCACCGACTTGCACACCTTCCCTGCTTGCCCACCATTTCCTCTTGGTTCAGGGAACCGGCTGTTGCTGGGGGCTCCTGAATGGCCCACCCTACACCCTCCGTGAGTCCATGGGTCTACAGCCCTGGCCTGTGTCTCCCTCCTGTCTCAGGAGTGTCTGGGAGGCAGGGCTGCCTGTTGAAGCTCTCTGTGGGGCTCTGGCACCCCTTTGTAAGAGGCAGACTTGAAGTTGGTCCTGGAGGGTGAGCGGTGGTGCACAAAGAGAGGTGGTAAGGGTGGGGTGGGACTGAGGTGAATGCACAAGCACTAAGAGAATGCACAACAAGGGACTGGTTTGCTTAGGTAATGGCAAACAGCTCAGACAGGTCCAGTACTTTGTGTGTGGTGACGAGAAATGAGTAGATGCGTTGAAACAGTGGGTTGAAGTCAGATTGTAGAGAGTGTTGACTGCCCAGCAAAGGAGTCTGGACTCCACACTGACTTGCCCAGACTTACTCTTCGTACCTCTGGTACCACCACCTTCTCTTTAGCAAGTGAGATCCTCAAAGTCAGAGATGTTGCCTCTCATCCTCTCCCCAGGCATCCGGTGTGGCCAAGGTGGAAGTGGGGTGGAGAACCCAGTCTGTTATTTTTAGATAAGTTGCTCTAGGAGAGATCACCCTCCTGGGACGGCCATAAGCCACCTTGCCAGCTGCCTTCCATGTTGCTATATAGAGTAAGAACTGCCATGGAGCTAGGCACCTGGGTCAAGAAGCAGGTGCATGACCATGGGATATCCCGCCTTCATTTTAGTTCTGTGGCTCTGAATCTGTTTTCCTGATCCTCATCTGAGAAAACAATTCCAAATGTGAAACCAAGGATAGTAAGACTATTGGACTGGCCCACACCCCAGCTAGGCTCATCTTTTCTGAGTATTACTAGAATAGCAGTGCCCAGAGTTATCAGGAGCTGGACAGAACAGGGGCCCCAATGTCCTTCCCAAGACAGAATCACTGGGCAGTCTTGTTGGCCTACAGGGAGGGAGCCAGGATGGATGAAGATAAAGGACCTGGAGGCACCAGGCCAGTGTGAAATGAAGCCGCTGGGAAATGTTTCTCTCTGTATAACCAAAAGCAGGTTGCTCAACTTCTCTGAGCCACCTGTTTCTCAACTTTAGATAGGAATTATGAAGCTACTTTGCAAGAATGTTATAAAAATTAAATAATGTCACATATGCAAACCATTCAGCACAGAGCCTACTGCCATGGACATGATATGGAAGCCATGATAATATTCAAAAGGCATCTGTGAGCCTTCCTTCAGTCCCTTCAGTTGAACACTTAGTAACCAAATAGAATATCCAGACAAATCCGACTCTGGTCCTCTAAATTCTCACTAGTTTTATGGTCCATCAAGTGCAAGGTTATCTCCCTATTAGCTTGGGACCCCTCCAAGCCTTAGATGTCTCTGAGTCCTTAACTTCTAGCACAGTGTCTATATGCAGGAAAACACAAAATTATAATCCCAATCAAGACTTTTAAACTAAATACTTTTTTATTTATCGGGCAGGCTTTTCTCAGGATTTGCTATTGACTACCTGTCCTGACCTTAAAATCTAAGGAAGAAATGATCCGTGACTCTGTGATTATCCATTTCACTGGGTCCTTGGTAGGCTTCCAGAGTCATACGTATGTATGTATATTATGTATGTATTAATATATATGTATTGATATACATATAACATATTTATTATTAGGTATACTTTATTATTACAATTTATTATTATATTAACTGTATTATATTTGTAAAAACAAGATCTTGCTTTATATACACCATACATTCTGTTTTGGAAACCTTTATTTTCCAGTCAATTATTTACCTCCCTTTTTTTTTTTTTTCATTTTGGTAAGCTTTCAGTAAATCTAATATCCAGACCATATTCAAATTTTCTACTTTCCCAATTCATCAAAAATTATCATTTACAGGTAGTTGGGGCAAACTAGTTTTTCATCCAGAATCTTAATTTACTTTGAAGAGTTATTTTGAGATGGCTAAAGTTTGCTTTAATGTTTTGCACCAGGAGATCACAGCTTGTTTCCTTTTGGGGAAATCCTTTCTTATAATAAATGCTATTATACAACAAAGAAGCAGTTTATCACAAGGATAATGGGCTTTCTGTTTATTGGGTCATTCAGATTGAGCCACCTGCTAGCAAAGATAACATCACATTGAGTTGATTTTGGTACCACGTAAGAATGCTTCAAATAGAAGCATCTAGAGCTGTATGTTTGTGATCATTTATGAGTTCAGTTTACCCCCAAATAGATTCAAACCTAAGTTCTGAGTACCTGAATAAAGGGGTTTCAGAATTAAATGTAGTAACTTTTACATTGGTTGGTCTTTTAAGTGTTCCAACACACTTTTTCAGTGCTTCTAGACGGGAGTATGACTTGTACCACCCAGGAGAAAGCCAGGTCTCTGGACACAGGACTCTCATCTCAGACTACCTGCCTTTTTAGGTAGCAGGGAGGGACAATCTCATTTCCATTCTAATGCTCCAGAATCCTGTTGGTTTCCAAAACTACCCATACAAATTCACTTGTTTTTCTTCCTTTCCTTTCCTTTCCTTTCCTCTCCTTTCCTCTCCTTTCCTTTCCTTTCCTTTCCTTTCCTTTCCTTTCCTTTCCTTTCCTTTCCTTTCCTTTCCTTTCCCTTCCTTTTTCCTTTCCTTTTTTCATTACTCAGTGTTCATCACAATAAATATACTCTCAATCCTCTTTATCTATTTCAGCCATCCCCCCACCCACCTCCCCTTTGGCAATCACCAGTTTGTTCTACAAGTCTGCCGTTTGTTTGTTTGTTTGTCTCTTTTATTCTTTGATTGTTCATTTGTTTTGTTTCTTAAAATTCCACAAATAAGTGAAATCATGTGGTATTTATTTCTCTCTGTCTGACTTATTTCATTTAGCATTATATCCTCTAGGTCTATCCATGTTTTTGCAAATGGCAAGAGCTCATTCTTTTTTATGGCTGAGTAATATTTGGTGATATATATATATATATATATATATAGGTATATATCATATATATATCATATATATGCTTGATATATATAAGCACATATATATCATATATATATATGCTTGATATATATAAGCTTATTTATGGCTGAGTAATATTTGGTGATATATATATATCACCTCTTCCAATAGATAGATAGATAGATAGATAGATAAGCTTGATATATATAAGCTTTTTTATGGCTGAGTAATATTTGGTGATACATTATATTATTTGGTGATATATTATATCATGCCTCTCCCTCTGCCCCACCTCCCCTGTCCCAGACACCAGAGGCTGGGCCACCTGCAGAGGAGACACCATGGGGCTAAGCCCAGTGGCCACGCCCTGGCCCCCAATGGTGCAATGAGGCACACCATCTGCTCTGGGCTGTGCCTGGCCCCCGGGCCAGGCTCAGGGAGCACGCTGACTTCAGACAGGATATTTAATTGCAATTAAAAAGGCACCCTTTTTTCCTAAAAAAAAAAAAAAAAATAGCATTCTGGGCATGCATGTGTCTCTTTGAATTAGTATTTTTGTATTCTTTGGGTAAATACATATATATATATATATGTACACATATATACACACACACACACATATATATAATATATCACCTCTTCTTTATCCATTCATTTATGGATGGACACACTGAAATAGATTGCTAGCAATGAAATTGAATCAGGAATCAAAAAACTCCCAAAAAACAAAAGTCCAGAACCAGATGACTTCACAGGAAGATTTTACCAAACATTTAAAGAAGAGATAATGCCTATTCTTCTCAAACCAGTCCAAAAAATAGAAGAGGAAGGAAAGCCATCAAATTCATTCTATGAGGCCAGCATTATCCTGATACAAAAACCAGACAAAGACACTACAAAAAGAAAACTATAGGTCAATATCTCTGATGAGCACAGATGCAAAAATCCCTACTTGTTCATTTAGTCATCAATTACTTCACTCATTCATTTCTTTAACACATATTTACTGAACACAGATCACATGTCACTTACTGGGGACATATCAGTGAAGAAGGTGGGCATGATCCTTGCTTCCTGAAGCTCTAGGTGCACCTAGCAGCATCTGGACAACACTATGGGTCTGAGGGCAATGGGTCTTTCTCCATTTTCATAATTCCTGGCTGGGAAAAGAGGGTCTTCAGTTCCTGACAAGTGAGGGTGAAGACAGATAATTAATGGCAATTAATTTATTTTTGAGGCTCTGGCTCTGCAACCCCTCTCCCTAGAGGAAGCCAGATCTCCTCTGATCTCAGGAGTTCTTTGGGGTTGGTGGGGGAGTCCAGAAAGAGACTGGGTACTCCAGGTACCAGAGGCCTCTCGTCCCTGACCCATCCTTAGGGAGAAGCCCTGTCCTATTTTCTCCCTTAAGGGGACAATCTAATGTTCAGGACCCAAAGAAATCCAGTGCAGTCATGTTAAAAGAGGAACCCCTTATTTAAGGCTGGAACTGGAAATATGACCAGCTATGTGGCAAAGACAGTTCCTTCCACCATCTAGAATGTCAAATCCATCTTTCTTGTGCCCTAACTTCTATTTGTTCTTAACACCCCATTCATGTTCCTCCCTCCAAAGAGAAGCCCTTCCTGACAACCAGCTCGCTCCCAGTTCTCTCCTCTTATGACTCCTATAGCCTTTGCCTGGGGTCCTCATTAGGATCTGTCACATGCTGCTTGTTTCTTCAGTTAGACTGCCAGATGCTTGTCTAAGGGGTCTTATCTCTTGTGCATGTAAAGAACAAACATGCCAAAAGTTCTCTGTGACTTAAATGTGAAGCCAACTGACTGATTTCTTTGGGGCAGGCAGGTTAAGTATAAGGCTTAAGCAGATGACCTCTTAAATCAGATCGCCTGGGTTTAAATCCTCTTACCAGCTGTGTGACTTTTGACAAGTTTCTCAACCTTTCTGTACTTCTTTTTTTCTCATTTGCAAAAGAAAAAAAAATACTGCCAATCTCTAGTATATTTGCAATAATTAAATTATTTAATGCATGAAAAGTATACAGAATAGTACCTGACACTTCAGTGAGCAATAGTAAAGTTACTATTGTTTTACTTTTAAGAATTAGACACCTAGTAACAATACCCCATAGGATTTCAGACAAATAGTTGTTTTTTCTTCAGTTTTATTTAAATTCCAGTTAGTTTACATACAGTGTAATATTAGTTTCAGATGTACAATATAGTGATTCAACACTTCCATACAACACCCAGTACTCATCACAAGTGCCCTCTTTAATCCCCATCACCTATTTAACCCATCCCCCCACCTCCCCTTTGGGAACCATCAGTTTTTCTCTGTTGTTAAGAGTCTATTTCTTGGTTTGCCTCTCTCTCTTTTTCTTCCTCCTTTGCTCATTTGTTTTGTTTCTTAAATTCTACATATGAGTAAAATCATATGGTATTTGTCTTTCTCTGACTGAATCATTTCACGTAACATAATAAACTCTAGCTCCATTCATGTCATTGCAAATGCAAGATATCATTCTTTTTTATGGCTTAGTAATATTCCATATTGTGTGTGTGTGTGTGTGTGTGTGTGTGTGTGTGTGTGTGTGTGTGTGTGTGTGTGTGTGTGTGTGTGTGTGTGTGTGTGTGTGTGTGTGTGTGTGTGTGTGTGTGTGTGTGTGTGTGTGTGTGTGTGTGTGTGTGTGTGTGTGTGTTGTTTATGTATCTCACACCTTTATCCATTCATCAGTTTATGGACACTTGGGTTGTTTCCATAGTTTAGCTATTGTAGATAATGCTACTATAAACATCAAGGTGCATGTATCTCTTTGAATTAGTATTTTTGTATTCTTTGGGTAAATACCTACTAGTGCAATTACTGGATCATAGGGTAGTTCTATTTTTAACTTTTTGAGGAACCTCCAAACTGTTCTCCAGAGTGACTGCACCCAGTTTACATTCCACAAATAGTGCAAGAGGATTCCCCTTTTCCACATCCTTGCCAACATCTGTTGTTTCTTGTGTTGTTGACTTTAGCCACTCTGTACTCTGAAAAGTATAAAACACCAATGAAAGAAACTGAAGATGACACAAAGAAATGGAAAGAACTTCCATGTTCATGGATTGGAAATACAAATATTATTAAAATGTCTATACTATCCAAAGCAATCTACACATTTAGTACAATTTTTATCAAAATACAAACAATATTTTTCACAGAGCTAGAACAAACAATCTTAAAATTTGTATGGAACCACAAAAGACCCCAAATAACCAAAGCAACTTTGAAAAAGAAAAGCAAAGCTGGAGGCATCACAATTCCAGACTTCAAGTTATACTACAAAGCCATAGTAATCAAAACAGTATGGTACTGGCACAAAAACTGACACATAGATCAATGGAACAGAATAGAAAACTCAGAAATGAACCTACAATTATACGGTCAATTAATCTTTGACAAAGCATGAAAATATATCCAGTGGGAAAAAGAATGTTTCTTCAACAAATGGTGTTGGGAAAACTGGATAGCTACATGCAAAAGAATGAAACTGAACAACTTTCTTACATCATACACAAAAATAAATTCAAAATGGATGAAATACATAAATGTGAGACCTGAAACCATGAAAATCCTAAAAGAGAGCACAAGTAGTGACTTCTTTGACCTCTGCTGTGGCAGTTTCTTTCTAGCTATGTCTCTTGAGGCAAGGGAAGCAAAAGCAAAAATAAACTATTGGGACCATATCAAAATCAAAAGCTTTTGCACAGTGAAGGAAACAATCAACAAAACTAAAAGGCAACCTATGGAATGGGAGAAGATATTAGCAAATGACGTATCTGATAAAGGGCTAATATCAAAGATCTATAAAGATCTTATAAAACGCAACACCCAAAAAATGAATAATCCAATTAAAAATGGGCAGAAGACATGAATAGACATTTTTCCAAAGAAGACATACAGATGGCCAACAGGCACATGAAAAGATGCTCAACATCATTTATCATCAGGGAACTGCAAACCAAAACTACAATGAGGTATTACCTCACACCTGTCAGAATAGTTAAAATCAACAACAGTAGACAAATAGATTTGAAGAGGAACATAGAAGTAATTTGGTCCAACCTCCTACCAGATCTTTATGATTGATTAGTGAAAGGATAAGGAAGTAACTCTAAGCCATTAAAAATAATCTTGAAGGCCTCTGTGCATCTTCAAACACAAGTATACTAAAAATAGCACAACAGTTGAACCCACCGGAATACACACTCTTGAAGTCACCATGTAAGCACTTTGACTTTCCAGAGGTCACCATGCTATGAGGCCCAAAATAACCCAGGTGGAAAGACCACATTGAAAGTCCCTGAGACTATATGAAGAGGGAGAAGGAGAGGTAGAGAGAGGGGAAAGGGATGCCCCCCAACAAGCCCCCATTGGCTTTCCTTCGGCTCCTGCTTTTCTAGCTCCTGATGACAACTGCATGTCATTCCCCTTGCCGGAACTGTCTATCCTGTCGTCTTCCAAATTCCTGACTCTTAAAAATTCTGAGATATAATAAAATGAATGTTAAAAAAATAATAAAAAAATAAAATGAATGTTATTTGATGCCACCAGGTCTTGTGATGATTTGTCAAATATGAACAGATGATCAGAACAGATTTTTCTTTCTCAACTGAAATCTTTCCTTCCTCCCTCCCTCCCTCCCTCTCTTCCTTCCTTGCTTCTTTCTTTCTTTTCTTTCCTTCCTTCCTTCCTTCCTTCCTTCCTTCCTTCCTTCCTTCCTTTCTCTCTTTCTTTCTTTCTATCTTTCTTCCTGAATGCAGCAATGAGTTCAGGAAGGAGAGGGTTTAGAGTCTTATCAAAATTGCCACGTCTTTCTAGATCCTTTGCATACTAGAAGAAAGGGAAAAAGGTAAAATTATTTCTAAAAAATCAAATAATGGGCATTTCCTCCAACAGAAAACCAAGAATAATACAAATAGGAAATTCTGCTTGCTTTATTTATTTTTTTAAAGTATTTTTAAATTTAAATTCAATTAGCCAACATATGCTTGCTTTAAATATAATGCCATTGCATCATGGTTTATCACTGGAGAAAGCAAGATGGTGTTGTATGACCCTGTGAAACATCAGGCCTGCGTGCCTGGCCTGGGGAGCAGTGGAGCAGTGGGTCTTCCCTCAGCCTTAGCTGCTCAGTGGATGGGGCCTGCTCCTTGTGGGCTCACTGTTCCACAGGCTTTTTCCAAGGGTCCCAGCGAAGGTTCTGATGGTGAATGTGTACTACATTCCTCCTCGGACCCCTTTCCAGTTTGACAAGCTCCAAGAAGCCAGCACATAAAGCAGCACAGGAAATGCAAGACATCTGTACTGGGGCCTGGGAACACACTTTCCTCAGTCCCCTTGCTAGTGTGGTCCTGGCATGGAGTGGGGCCTCTGGAGAAATGAATTAAAGAAACAAGTCCAGTGGAGAACATGGGATTCCACTTCCATTCATCTTCCTTATTTTGCAAACACCACATTCTGCAAATCCCATGCCAGTAAAGCTCTTGGATCAGCCCTCAAATTCTTCTGGATCCTTAAGGGAGGAGATGTCAGGGCTGGCCAAGAATCTAAGTGGAAACTGATGACAGAAGCTGACATTAATCAGCTACACAGTATGTCCTTCCCAGCAGGTTTCTTCCAATAAATCAAAGGCCAGCAAATCCGAGGGGTGTTTAGCCATGAGAGAGCAACTGTTTGCTGTTCTCTTTCCTTGCTAAAGATGATGAATTTAATGTTTAATTGAATCCAACACTGGTGGCCGTGGGAGTGTTTGCTGTAGGTGTTGGGTGCACATACCACGAACAGTCACATTTCCTCATAGGCCAGGGGCTGTATCCAAGCATCCCCTGCTACACATGGTTCATCGTTGATGTTAGAGTTTCCTGGCCAAATGGAGCCACCACCCTATCGAGTGATCTGAAACAGACTCACTCTTTCGAGTTGGAACCCTCAGGCTGTTTTTGGTGACCAAATAATTTCTTTTCCTTCCTGAAAGACCTAATTAAGATACTTAAAGATATTAATGTAATAATGTCTGTTTAAAATCCAACTAGGGCCAAGCTCTCTCAACATGAGTATATGTGGGGGTAAGGGGCTGGACTCAGAGAATGGGTAGCCTTTTCGTCTGAGGCCATGTTCCCCCCATCCTAGCTGTGCCACCTTAACGACATCACTTTATATCTCTGAACTTCCTTTTGCTATCTTGAAAATGAGAATTAAAACCTCCATCACTGATTTGTGATAAAGATAAATGAAAAAAATGTGCATGAAGATAGTTCCTCTGCTGCAAAAGCACTATGAACATGAAGAAGTCAGATTATTATGATTTGTACTATTAATAATAAAGTATTTACTAAGGAGCGTGAAAAAATGGGACTGGCTCTTACAATAGAAAGTTCTGAGTGAGCAGCATAAGAAAAGCAAATGTCATGATCTCAGCAACAGATCTAACACGAAACTCTTTTCTAGGACAAAAACCTTGATGGAGATAAGATATTTATCTCCAAGGCAAGATTCATAACAAATCTACACTAGGCCAATAAATGGGAAACTTATTTTAAAAATTCAGCTACTTATAACCAAATAATTCCAGGATCAATTATTTGGGTAATTAATGCAACAGTATTTCTTGGGCATGAATAATAATTCAATTGCAAAGTGACTTTGCCTAATTTTGGAAGGTAGACCTAGATATGTGGATATGTCTCCAGTTTTTTATCAGATTCTACCCCATAAAGATCTTGGCTTTGGTAAGAAAAGGAGTATGAAGGATTGTCAAATTAATACAGTCAAAATTATTTAGATTTATATATTTTAAAACATTATCACATTTGTTATGACATTAGAGTCTTACCATGGTCTTGAAATAAGGAGGGCAAATAGCACATCCATCTTCAGACACAGAAACTGAAGTTCAGGTTGGAAAAGGGACCTGCCCAAGGTCCCGGAGATACCTGGTGGTCAAGTTGGCACTAAGGCTGGTCTTCCTGATTCTTCATCAAATCTTTGTGCTATGCTTTTAATAGTCCCCTAATTTGAACCTAAAAAGAAAAGAATATCTAAATTGCTGAAGACAGTTTTGTGACATGCATCAATCCTGCTAAGAATTTCATCCTAGACATCTCACAAAAATGTATTAGAGCACCCAGTGTGTAGACCAGTACCATACACCTAGAAACATGTTCTACAATGCATAAGATCCTTGTTCCACTTACTTTCTCTTCTACAAGCGAGAACATGATATAATGTTTACACACAGTGGTTTTGGAGTTGAACAAATGTGGCACAAACTCTTGGGAGGCCACTTACTACTTTGTGTGACTTGAAGCAAAATTCTTTCTGGGGCTGGGTCTTTTCCCATATAAAATGGGGAGATATATATATACATATATATATATATGTATATATATATATATACACACATATATATACACATATATATACACATATTATATATATATACATATATATAATATATACCTAATGAAGTTGTTGCATGGACGAAACAGCTAATGTATGCCTGCCTCTGCCTAATGATTTGTCTCAACTCCAAGTTTTCCTCGGCAAGAGAGGTTTTTCCAGACTCCAGTAAATAGCCTGCCCCTCCTCTGTCATCCATTGCTTTGATGCCATCATCCTGTTTTCTTTCTTGGAGCACTTTTCATTATCTGAATTTATATGATTTATTTATTTGTTAATGAGATTATTGTTTTTCTTTTTTTTTTTTAACTGTAGGTTCCAAAAGAGTAGGAATTTGACTCATGTCTTGATTGATTCTCATGGATACTACAATATGGTTAGACACCAATTATGGGTACACTGTTCCCAACGTATTGAATGTTAATAGCACCCCCTTACACCGTATGATGCAATCTTTCTAGTGACATATATGGCAGCCTTGTTGTTCCACAATGAATGCTTAGTAAGTTCTTCGTGCACAAATTAAGTGTGGAACAATAATGTTAAACATGTATCTCTTGCCAGGTCCTACAATAAGGGCTAGAAATGCAAAGATGAATAAAACACAGTCTCTGCCCACCATAGGCTCATACTCAGGCACTGAAATGTTTTATTACCTTAACATGGTTCTAAGGTTCAAATACAGCTAACTTTATATAACTGTCAATATATAAAAGCCATTTGAAAAACATATTACTATAGGGGCGCCTGGGTGGCTCAGTCATTAAGCGTCTGCCTTCGGCTCAGGTCGTGATCCCAGGGTCCTGGGATCGAGCCCCGCATCGGGCTCCCTGCTCGGCGGGAAGCCTGCTTCTCCCTCTGCCACTCTCCCTGCTTGTGTTCCCTCTCTCGCTGTGTCTCTCTCTTCAAATAAATAAATAAAATCTTTAAAAAAAAAAAAGAAAGAAAAACATATTACTATATTAAATCATTTATCTTCATCACGATCATGATCATTAAAACTAACACATGATTTCCTGAGTGACTGCTTCCCACAAAGTTCTGTACTAGTCACTGTTGGGGCCCAGAAATGACTAAAATATTGTTCGATATTTACTGTATTCTAAATGTGGTTAATATTTTCAATTTTCAGATTTATATGTGATAGAAATTCTATGACACCTGAAAGCCACTGATAGTGTGGTACGTTGGTTCATACCTAAGATACAAACCTGGATACAAATGTTCCCAGTAACACAAATGTTCCCAGTGGCACCTACTCCATCCAGTGTGTGTGATGAGGAGGAGAAGGAGGATGATGGCTAGCTAATAACCTAGTATAGAAAAGTCAATTTTGCCCCTTTAATCACAAGTCTACATCAGATGATCCAACATGAACGTCAGAGGTTTCCAGATCAATGGGTAAGGCTGAAGGAAAGCATAGGGTATCTGGAGTCTTGCTTTGGAGTTCTGCAATCTTCTTTTAACGAGGGAAGGCTGTTATTAGCAGAGGAGAGTGTATTTTTCCCCCTACATCCAGGTGGACATCTGCCCATATTGTAAAGTCAGTACCCTGCCTCTTACCAAATACTTCTTTAACCTCAGAGATGCCAGATCCTCAAAAGCTATTGAAGCCAAATTCCAATGGAATTAGTGCTGTGACCAACAACAAGAGCTGTTTTTAAGACATGTGCTAACCCCCAGTGCTGGTGCTGTAGCTGCTCCCACTGTGCCATGTACATTAAAGAGCACAGGACATAACACATTAGATGCCAAGGACACATTCAAGGGCATTGAGAAAAGGAGAGACGGCAGTGTCTTGAGACATATTTTAATGCCTTCCCTAAGATTCTAACCCTCTTTCTCTATTCTCTGATATTTCTTCCCCTAAACCATCAATGACTCTATCATGCATGTCCATTAGAGCTTGATTTCTCTTTGTTCCTCCCTTACATTGTTCTGTGAATGCATTACAATCTCATTTAGTCTCTCATACAGGGGACCTCAGAGACCATCATATGCAACCCTTCAACTTACAGATTAGGATTTGAGAGAAGAGTTGATGCCCAGAACCAACTAACAGATAGGACTGCTCTTACCAGGAATGTGAGAAACCTCTACTTTCTGAAAAGATAAAAGGAAGAAGAGAAGGAGGATCTTGAGGAAGA
This sequence comes from Phoca vitulina, assembly GCF_004348235.1. Lineage (NCBI taxonomy): Eukaryota > Metazoa > Chordata > Mammalia > Carnivora > Phocidae > Phoca > Phoca vitulina. Next base: position 13,813,943 of record NW_022589745.1, on the reverse strand, counting down.
ATCTGGAGGCTGCATAAATGTCCAAAATATAGCAACTCATAGATTTACTTATGAGTCATGTAAATTTATGCAGTAGTGAGGGAGTATGCCAAATGAATGAACAGGTTCACATGTACTCCTAGGTTGAAAGGACAAAACAAGTTCTCTTCTCTCTCTCTCTCTTTCTCCCACCCCTCTCTCCTCTCTCTCTCTCTCCCCCCACTCCAACCCGTCACCATCATTATCGTCCTCCTCATCATCCTAACACATAAACTATCAGAAAACTATCAAAAGAGGAGTTAAGATACCAGTAGAGACAAGTTGAAAAATGTAATGATGTAAGCCAAGAGGGCTAAGAGGGAACATTCAGGGATGATGTCAGATTAGGGAAATAGAAAGATAGTAGAGTTGTCAGAGGGAATCAAAGATATTTCTAGAAACAAGTTCTGGAGAGCCAAGGGGAAATTAAATGAATATGCTGATGTTTACTTTCCCAGCTCTTCATAGGAAATTGAAGATGGTTTTGTGGAAGACAAGTGGGGAAAAGGTGAGTCTATAAACCATTATCCACTCAAAGCCTTGATTTAAAACATTTGCTTTCAAACACACTAAGGATTCAATATTTAGTTGTTAAAATTTGCAAAGTGATTTTTTTTCACAATTTATTTGAATAAAATACCTTGAGGAATTGGAAACATGCCAAACAGGAAAAAAGATATCCAGCATAAAGGCATACTGTTGGAATTTTAGGGGCTACAAGCCAGGGGCTTCCCAACTGAAGAGCTTTCTTCCTCCTACCCTATCCTCTAGGCTTTTTGGTCTAAGATGTCAGGGGGTTTGGTTTTCAGGGACCACAGAAAAGAAATGCCTAGCACTTGGCTTCACAATATCTTGGATGTATTTCCAGCCATAGGTCACTCTTTTATTGGTGGAAAAGTGAGGACAGGAAGGTTGTAGACAAAGTCTTATCCTACCTTCAATGTCCTTGAAGGACAAGACTGAATAGTGTTCCCCAGTATGGGGACTGTGGGGGTAACTGGGAGTACTCAGGTATTCTGAAAAGCTAGATCAGACTGGGAAAGAGAAATAGCATGATTGAAGGCAAGCTTGGCTCTTAGGAGGGATCTGTTCCCCACCCGCCTCCCTCCAACTCCATCATCTGATGATATTAGTTTCCCCTGATGGATCAGAATCCACCTTTCAAAAAAGGTCCCCCAATCCACTCTGCCATGGAGCCATGGCTGGACAAAACAAGGGGCCCAGAGGGCACAACTGGGCACAACTATGGTCATTCCCTCAATCTCTGCTGGGTACAGGTCAGGAGACTCCTCTGTAAGCCACAAAGGAAGAGAAGAAAATTAGGGATCAGTGAATTGTCTAGGAAAAACAAAACGGAGCTATCAGGTTACTGCAGCTAGAAGAATTCAGAGGTCAGTAGTTCATTGCACTGCCTCTGGTTGGCTTCTACCCCTGGAGCGCCGTTAGTCCCCAGGGTCATTGCAGTGTGTTGGGGGAGTGGGGTCGGTGTGGGAGGCTGCTCCAGGTCTTTGGATCTTACTGGGCACTGCAGGCAGGCCTGGCCTGTGGAAGAGAAGAGGCTAGTGCAGCACACCCACTGCAGAACATGCAAGGTCAACCCTCATAGAATACCTGGCGGATGGCTACAAATGGAAAGTAGTAGACAAATGGAAGGCGAACAAATGGAGATGAGGGAGAAGAGATGGAGGTAGTGGTGAGTGGTAGAGAACAGGCGTCTGTGTACCTCAGCCCTCCTTGTCTCTTCTCTCCTGGACCTATAAATAATGAACACACCATCATGACCTGCTTGCCGTGATGTACAGTTTTTCAGACCTTTCATTCTACTTTCTCCACGATTATGTTCCTCACGATCAGCCCACTGTATAGTCAGCCCTTGCAATCCCATTTTATGAATGAGTACGTGGAGGCTCAGAAACGTTTAGGAGTCCCTGGTGTCATCTAACTAATGAGGGCAAGAAGGTTCTCGTAGCCCAGTTGTCAGAACGGAAGAGGGGAGCAGCAGCCACTCTTCTAGTGATACACCAAAGAAGTTTTCATTGCTCAAAACTCTCAGGGAGCAGAGAGGGAAACAGAGACATGTGGTGAGAAGTCTATGGCAAGACATGCAGAGGAGAAGGCCAAAGACCAGAGGTTAAAGAGAAAGAGGTGTGAAGGAAAGAAAACACTCGGTCCACTGTGGCAGTTCCTGGGCTGACCGCCGGGTTTCACTTCACAGACTGTGTCCTGGGTTGGGTGGTGGATGAGAAGATGAACAACACCCACGCTGCTGACTAAGGTCCCCGGGGGACGTGGCAGAGTGGAAGAGAGCCACAGACTCTCACCCAGGCCTTCCAGAGGCGAGAAGGAGGGAGTCTGTGTGATCATCAGTTGTGGCCAGAGAGGGCAGGATGAGGTCGGGAAGGGCAGCCTCTGGGCAGAAGCCATGGAAGCAGAGGGAGAGAGTAACCACCCCAGCAGGTGGCCTCATCAACTGCGAGTCCCTGATCAGCCTCCCCCCCAAACCTTACATTCCAGAATGAGTCAGTGTCATCATCGATTCCTGCTGTGTATTCCAGGGCTGGAGGGGAGGGACCTGGCAGACAGAGAAGGCCCCTCAAAGCATGAATTTGGCCCAAAATGCACCCAAAATGTTCTGTTCTTTGCAGCTGTCCATATCCATGGGATTCTATTAGCTAGAACACCTCCCATGCAATGGCACCCCTGATGTTCTCATAACAAAATTTTCGTTAATTCAATCAATGACCACTCATTCACTTGTTCAATAAACATTATTGGGTGGCAGGTAACTCACTAGATAACAGACGTGTCTAGGCTTGAAGGTCCCAGGCTTCTGGGACAGCACAGTTTGCTGGGGCAGCCAGGCAAGTCAACAGACGATTTCAATTTAGTATGATTGGAAGATGTGATCCAGCTGGGTGCTGAGTGGAGCTGCACTGAACCTAGTCGGAGGATGGACGGTGAGTGGGAGGAGAGTCTGGGGCAGTCCAGGGGTGGCCTGACCATGTCATAATCCTGTAGGAACTGGACTCCATCCCAAAAGATTCCAAAGAACATTCTACAGTACCCAGGGTGTGCTTTTGTCCTCATGACCCAAATGGTTACTAGAGCTCCAGCCATCACCTCTTCATGTTGTAACATAGGCATGAGCAACAAACCCCATGGGTTCATGCTACTCAAAAGTACCAGGGATTAATAAGTGTCTTCTTTCATGTCTGTCTTTATCATCATTAACTCACCCATACCGCCAACCTCAGCATTCCTTCAATGCCCTATCTTGAATGTGGAGCATGACGTTGTACAAAAGAATGTAGTTAGAGCCATCGACTCTCATTAGTTATCAACATTGTACAAAATAATTTTTGCTGTCCTTGGACTCATCAGCTCTCTCCCGCCCCTCAATATACACACATGCATACACACACATACATGGGTTGGATTATTGGTAGGGACCACAGAGACCTGGGCACCATAAAGGATTCTGATCCAGCCATCCCTCATAGCCTTTAGTTTGCAAGAAATCCAGCCTTCCCACTGGAGTGGTCTAGTAGGACACTGAAGTAACTGCCATGGAGGCTGAGTGACAAGGTTAGGACCCCAGGTCCTCTTCCGGATCTTGGCACTTCCCATATCTGATGAGTTGACGCCAGACTTGATTTTGGCCATGGGCTTTGATGATCTGGTCTAATTTGTAGCTTTATTTACAGATTTATGTCCTTTCTCCTTTTTCTTGCCACTGTGTCTTTGTACTTGAAAGAATGTGCCCACAGCCTGAAAGGTTGTATTGTCTAAGTGCTGAACGTGGATCCAGGCATTCAGCAACTCTGAGCCAGGCCCTTATAAAGTTGTAGGATATGAGATAAGTCACTTCAGTGTAGAGCCTGCTTCTTGTAAAAACAGAGATGGTAATAATCCCTGTCTCAAGGTTTTTATGAACATGAGCATTTAAATGCAAATAAGTCTGGCAGAGCCTTTCAGTTAAAATGATAGTTCCCTTTCTTTTCCTTTAAAGGGGTTTTCTCTTCCAAAATATTTGCATCCTCGGAAATGGGGGGTCTCTGATTAAAGGGGAAGTAACTCAATAGCAGAAACTAAGTGTTGGCCTGGATTTGAGGAAGCTTCCATAACTAACAGCACAAATTTCCTTTTCTCTTGGCTGACAAAATTGGAGGCAAGAGGCTGATACTTATCTCCTTCCATCTGTTTCTGTGTGCAGACTTATTATAACGGATGTTTCTATTCCAAAACAGTGGCCCCTTCTATACAAATGTGCAAAACATTTCTCTTAATTTCCTTGTGCTTTGCTCTCAGGCTTCCAACTGCAAAATCAAGAGGTGCTAAAAAGATGGCTCCCTCCTGACTTCTTTGCTAAGAAGCAAACCCTGGGGAGAATAGGACCATGAGCCCAACTCTGGGGTGGCAATGTTATCTCCAGAGACCTTCCTCACTCCCCAAGTTCCTCAATATCCCTTCAACCTTCTCTGAGCACACCCTTAGTTTGAGTCAGATTAGCTTCTTCCATGTTCCCCAAACATAGTATTTTTTCCCACTTTGCTGGTTCTTATCTATTCCCCCTGCCCCTTTGCCCATCTTCAACCTTCACCCAAAGCCCTGATTCTCATCTATAGCTCCCACCCTTATCCCCCACTCCACCCCCAAGGTTGGATTGTGCTTTGCTCTAAGAGTTGGGAGACAGGGCCAGGGAGGGGGTGGGGTGCCTGGGTAGCTCAGTCGGTTAATCTTGATTTTGGTTTTGGCTCAGGTCATGATCTCAGGGTTGTGAGATCGAGCTCCACACAGGGCTCTGCACCAGGCATGGAGCCTGCTTAAGATTAAGACTCTCTCTCTCCCTCTCTCTCTCTGCTCCTCCCCACACTGCGTGCACATTCACACATGTGATCCCTCTCTTTCTCTCTCAAAAAAAAAAAAAAAAAAAAAGCATTGGGGCACCTGGGTGACTCATTCAGGTAAGTGTCCAACTCTTTATTTCTGCTTAGGCCATGATCTATGGTCATGAGATCTAGCCCCGCATCAGGCTCTGCACTCAGTGGGGAGTCTGCTTGAAATTCTCTGTCTCCTCTCCCTCTCCCCCTCCCCCTCCCCCTGCTGGTGCTCTCTCTCTGTCTCTCTGTCTCTCAAATAAATAAATCTTGAAAAAAAAAAAAAAAGAGTTGTGAGAGTGGTAGATTATGTTCTTAGGCTAGTCTGAGAGGACTGGGGCTTCCAGCATTGCTCAGTGGGAAGCCAAGCCTTTCCAAAGGCAGAAGCAGACACTGAGGGAGCTTTGCTGACGTCTCATGAAAGAAGTCAAATGGGCCAGCCTTCCTGCAACCCCTCTGATTCCCAGGAACCTACATCCCCACAGGTCTGAGTCTGTACTTAGAAATTGTTATGGACTGAATGTGTCCCCCCAAATTCATATGTTAAAGCCCTAACCCCCAGCGTGATGATACTAGGAGATGGGACCTTTGGGAGATAATTAGGTTTAAATGAGGTCATGAGGTCTCAGTTCAGATTGCTATAACAAAAGGCCATAGACTGGGTGGCCTATAAAACAAACATTGGTTTCTCACATTTCTAGAGGCTAGGAAGTCCAAGATAAAGGCAAATCCCATATCTGGTGAGGCCTCCGGGGTTGCAGACAGCCACCTTTTAGTTGTATCCTCACATGGCCGAGAACAAAGAGAAAGGGCAAGTCTATGGCTCTTCTTACAAGGGCACTATTCCCATTCATGAGGGCTCCACCTTCATGATCTAAGCACCTCCAAAGGCCTCACCTCCTAATACCATCACATTGTGGGCTAGGATTTCAGTGTATAAATCGTGAGGGGACACAAATATTCAATCTATAACATGGCCTGAACTGAGACACAGAGGAAATTCAGAGGCTCAGGTAGACATTGATATCCCAATATGCTTTTAGAATATGCGTATCCAACCTGGAAATCCATCCAAACTAGTTGATGTAACCTGACTCTACTGCAGGGCCTGGAACCTAACATTCTGGGGCCGTGCCTCTTAAATAATAAGCTTGTAGGAAAGTCTCCTAACCTAGACTGAACTGATCTTCTCTCTAGAAACATTTTCCTTTTTGCATATCTTCTGCAATTGCTTTTACTCTAGGAACAAATGAACCTGTGTGCCATGGGCATGATTTTACAAATAAATCTGTAATTTAAACCTCAAAATAACCCATTGAAATATATATGACAACTCCCATTTTATGAGCAAGGAAACTGAGACTGAGAGGAGTTACTTCCTCCAGCACCATACAGCCAGCAAGTGGTGGGACAGACTGGACAAGGGCAATATTCTCTACATCCAAATCTCTCATTTCCAGTGCCATCCATTTCAGATTCTCAATTCAGATGCAGAAGTTTCTGTAGACATCAGATTAGTATGATGAATCAAACAAAAGAATTCCCTAAATCATTCTTAAATGACATTTCAGGACAATAAATCCCCAACTGTATAATCACATCAATATATTTCTACTTTGTTCTCTTTAGGTTGATCAAATAGGGACTATTTTTTCTTTGGACTTTCTACTACATCATCCATATGTCATTATCGTGGCATCTATAACACTCGTGTGAACTTATTATATTACATGGCGTGTGGAATTAGAAGAACATTTCACACGATAGGAGATCTCCTTGAGACCAGGAATCATAACTTAGTGGCCAATGGATGTCAACACCACCCCCAGACCCAGGCAGAGGGGTGCCTACCACAGCGTGCATGTCAAGCAGCCTCAGGCTTTGGAGTGGCTTCCTGTATATTTTCTAAGTCTCCCTTAGAGACTTAATGCCAAAGGCCAGTTCAGGCCAGCAGTTCCATTTTGGTGGATGGAATTGTGCTAGGGCCACATGGCCAGGCTCTGGTTCAAGATTTCTGGGAGGTAATCTGGGGAGAAGTATCTCTCACTGGCCAGCATAGTATTTCTTTCAAGGCATGGCATGAAATTGTGTTGCCAGGTGCTGCTTCCATGCTGATATTTGTGACTTAAATGGTTATAAAGAAAATTACTTATCTGGAGCCCCATATACCCAAAAGGCAACCTTGATCTGTATCTGTGTCTATAGCCCCCAGGCACAAAGTATCTGCTCAGTAAATACTTGCTAAATCAATGGATGAATGGATAAATGGTCTGTGATACTTCAAAATAAATTAGGAACATCTGGATTTTTTCCTGACTCTGGAATTGGCATCAAAGGTCATTTTCCAAAGACAAAGTGTATAAAACTCACTCCAGTATCAGAGTCCAGTGAATTGTTCCCAGAGTCAACTTAACTCTGGGAACAACCGATAGCAGTTGGTCCATTCTGAAAGCCCAGAAAGCAATTAAGTGTGCCTATATTCCTCAGTCATGGGAAACCTAGTGTCTTTAAATAGCTGCCCTCCCCCTACACCCACCATTATAGGGTCACCAGGGCCAGGAAGTCCCAAAGATGTTTAAAAAAAGCCTGATTTATCTAAATCTTGTTCAGGGCTAAAATGACATTTTTTTTTATTCCTATGCTGATGTTGAAAATGAAATCTTCAAGACAAATGGCTTTTGAGCAGTGGAAATTCCAGCCCCAAGAGAGAGGAAGAAAATGAGCTTTCTGTAGCAAGGGCTGAAGCCACCAAGACTGTGGTATCTGATTGGCTAATGTGTTATATTTTGAGTGAGGACTGACAAGAGCCTTATGTGAAACCATTATGTGATTATGTGGAAGATACCTCCCTTATTTCTTACTACGTGATTTCTAAAGGAATTGGGCCTGTTGTCAAAAATAACATGCTTCATATGAAATACAGATTATTGGGACTCGGGTAAGTTATTTATGATCTTGGGTTTATGGCTTTAATAACCTATTCTTCCAAGAGGGTGTCTGAAGAAGGAAGGCCCTATGGCGAAGGGCCAGTGAATTACACACCATAATAGAGGGGGAGGCCACACATTCCTCTCCCATAGATGGCTTGTCTTTACAGATGTCCTGAGCAACTAGTATGTGTGCAGTACCGCATTAAGCACTGAGTGTATACATACAAGACACAGGTCCTAAACTCAAGGCATTATAATCAAACTGCTCTAACATGAATACATCATGAATCATTTAAATGGATATTTAATTTGCTCTCTAAGAATTCAGTTCCCAGTAGACTGAGATTCTTAGAAATTTCTGAACTTAGTATATTTTGGGAAGGGCCCTGAATATTGGATTTGTTTGTTTGGAGTTTAAAAATTAAGGAAAATATTTGACTAAACATATGAATGAAATAATATGTATGGGAGAATTCAAGTTACTTTCAAGCACAAAAAGAGGACAAGAATGGTTGGAGGGTCAAGATTAGAGTGGACCAGAGGAATTCAGGACAAAAAGGCAGATTTGCTGATTTTATCCTACCTCAATATTTCTATTTAACACATTGAGTATAGTAGTCCACATCCTTGTTGATAATTATTGACAATGTGTCTCAAATCTATCACAATTTATTCCTCTCCCAGTATGTATGCATGCACATTATGCACTGAGTCTGACTATCTGTGTGTGGATGGCAAGTGTTTGGTGTGTGATATGTACATGAGGGCATGGTGGGATGCAATGATGTAACATGTGTTGTGCTTGGATATACACATTTTATGTGGAGGGGCCTTAACTGAACTAGGCAGAAATGTGACAAAATTTTCCAGCCACTGAGCCCCACCCAGTGGGAGCTAACCTTCTAGGATAGTAATGCATGTGATAGAGACCCCAGCCTTCTCAGGAGACAATCTTCCTTTATCATAGCTTCTTGCCACATTAAGGCATAAATGATTTTACCTTTCTATTGAAACCAGAGGCCAAGAGGCAGGAGCCTAGACATTTGACCAAACTACTTTGTTTTAAAGCTGTGGACAAGGGCACTAACAGCAGTGATTCAGGCACTACAAACAAAAAGACCTGAGCTGTGCTTTGGATCCAGAGATAATCATATATAGTTCCTACTCCCAAAGAGCTAACTGACCAATGGGGCAGACAAAAAAACCCTGGAGGTAAGTAAGGGCTGAGATAAAGTATCAGCTCTATCCTCTGGGAATACAGAGAAAGACACAGACTAGAGATTTAGGGAAACTAACGTGAGAGTTTTTAAGCTGTATTTGTAGGATCTTAAAGTTGGGAAAAATACAGGGTGAAGAAAGATTTCCAGGATGAGGGTGTCAGGGATAAACAAGGCAGACACTAGTTAAGGCGGGCAGATTTCAATCGGTAATATACTATTGCAATAGGAAAGAGAGTCCAGAGTTAACTGAACCCTACTTCCATCTGCACAGCAGTGCCCAGACGTATTAAAGGCAGAATGAGGGATTAGGGAGGGGCGTGAGTGGAGGCTCAGTAGAGTCAGGGAAGTGAAGAATTACAAAACGTGGAAAGGAGGGGTTGGTCCATGTGAAACCCAACTGAGTTTGCTACCTGTTGCTTATTGAGGTTAGACTCCTACTTTCCCATAAATGCTGGGACATGGGGGACCCATCTTCAGATGTTGGCTGGAACAGTGAATTCTTTTGATAGTCTTGAGTTTTCTCAGGCAGGCACTTTAATGGAGGCCAGAGTCATGCTAGGGATGTGGCCTTGAGCTGTTACAAATTATGTCAGTGTTTTGCTCAAATTTCTACAAGCCAAGATTAAGGCTTCATCCAGAAAGGGCTCAGAGGAGCCTAGCTAGAGTTTGGTCAAGGAGAGAACTTTATCAAGGAACAAAATGAACTGAGGTTTCGAAGCTTGGCAGTTTGTAGCATGTGTAGTGAATTATAGGTGAACCAGGGCAATTAGGCCTCAGGTGTGTGTAGTAGAGGTGCATGTAGTAAAGGGTTGGTGCAGGAGATGAAGCCAGAGAAGTAGTTCAGGTCCAGCTTTGGGAATGTTCTTTGGGGTTGTCTGGTGGAAGGACGACTGTTGTCCTATGATATATGAATCCTGGTCAAGGAGATACAATTGATAGTAGAATAAATATGAAGGAGTTATAATATGTAAGGCAGACTATTTAATTGGATATTGCTCTTCATTTAATTCCCTTTAACCCTTTGCAAAGTGGGAGATAGTCCTTTAACTCTCAGAAAGACCTTATTTAAATCTTCCAGTTGAATATAAGCTGTGTTATTGAGAAGTAATGGAGAGTGTTAGTTGTAACCCTTCTTGTAGCAAGTGACAGGAATCTAACAGACATATAGGGATTGGATTGAGAGTGATTTAAAACAAGATCTTTCTAGATCATCAGAAAAGACATTGCTTTGGATAGCTGTTCATGTCTGCAAAGGTTCCCCACAAGATTGTCCCCAATTATTACCAAAATGCTCTAGAATCTTGCTACTCAAACAGCAGTCCACAGATCAGCAGCATTTGTATCATCTGAGATCCTGTTAGAAACACAGAATCTCTGGCCTGTAACCAGAAATCAGAATTTGCCTTAATTGGATCCTCAGGTGATACGTATGTACATAAAAGTTCCAGAAGCATTTAAGGCACCCTCTCTCCTGTGCCAATCACTACCAAAAGGCAGATGTGCAAATTTGGAAGAATGAAAGGAAGGATAAAAGGCATGAGCTTTGCAACCAGGCAGAACTGGGTTCCAGTTCTGACTCAGTGATGTTGAGTAAGTTACATATGTTAATATATGTAAACTTTAATCAATTTCTGGAGCATATCAGGTGCTCCATAAATGTTAGCTTTGTTTTTCCTCATTTTCTTTTTTTTCTTTTTTAATTTTTTAAATGTTATTATGTTATGTTAGTCACCATACAATACATCATTAGTTTTTGATGTGGTGATCCATGATCCATTGTTTTCATAGAACACCCAGTGCTCCATGCAGTATGTGGCCTCCTTTTCCTCATTTTCACCTAAGTCCAGGGACACTAACACAATGTGCCTTGGGTTACACGGTCTGTACATTTAATGAGTAGTTAGTTACTGGCATTTATCATGAACAGAGAAACAAACATTCATGTATCAAACTTCTAAGATTATAGGACTGAGTTGTATTGTGGCATAATCTACTTTAATTTGGTTATTATAAAATTAGCAACAAGAGGTAGGATCAGTAAAAAGAAACTTCAAATATGTAGCATTGGTTTACACATCAGATGGTAGGAAGAGGCGCCTGAGGATACTCATATGGAGGTGGTAAAAATGGTGATTCATGGCATGCCATGTGGAAATGTTAAAATAATTAATAATTACAATGTGAATTAATGAAATCCTGGCTCTAGGAGAAGAAGTGAGAAATAAAGATGTTAATAGTGTGTCCAAAATGGCAGCATTTGGCAAGGTGTTATCGGAAAGACAGCTCAGAAAAGAGTTGACCAGTTTAAAGGCAGAAATAATGGGAAGAAGAACTAAGTTAACAAAGAAGGTGGGTCACTCAGTGCCCATGTCAAGAGTGGCCAAGAAAGCTAAAAATGGAAAAGATGCTTCCAGAGAGTAGATCCAGAGGCCAAAGAGAAGAAAGCTAGGGTGTGCCCCTGCAGAGAGCAGAATCAGAACCTAACTGGGTATTAAGGAGGGCACGTTCTGCATGGAGCACTGGGTGTTATGCACAAACAATGAATCATGGAACACTACATCAAAAACTAGTGATGTAATGTATGGTGATTAACATAACAATAAAAAATTAAAAAAAAATAGAACCTAATTAAGGAATATTCTCCTTCCTCAGGTTAGGGGGCTCTAGAATATTCCCTCAGTTGGATTCCAGAATTGTCAGTTCAGTGCCTGGTGAGTGTTCTCATTCTTCGCCTTTCTTTTTTTTTTTTTTTTTTTTTTTTTTTTTTTTTTTTTTTTTTT